>NW_026526766.1:38916722-40116722 GCF_024362965.1 Panthera pardus
GTGTACCTTTCCATGTACCTGTTGGCGATTTGAATACCTTCTTTGGGAAAATATCTATTCAGCTCATCTGCCATTCATTCATCCATTCATTCATTCAGTTAGCTAGTTAGTTAGTTAGCTACCCAGCTATGGAGTTATGTGAGTTACTTATATATTTTGGATAGTAACCCTTTATCAGATATGTGGTCTGCAAATGTTTTCTTCCTTTCTGCAGGTTGCCTTTTTATTTTGTTGATCCTTTCTTTCGCACACAAAAGCTTCTTGGTTTGACATTGTACCACTCACTTAGTTTTTATTTTGTTGCTTGTGTTTTAGGTATCATAACCAAAAACCCAGTGCCAAGACCAGTATCAGTAAGTTTTTCCCTATGTTTTCTTCTAGAAGCTTTATGATGCCCAATCAATCGTGAAGTCTTTAATGCATTTCACATTAACTTTTGTGAGTGGCGTAAGATAGGGGTCTAGTTTCATTCTCGTGCATATAAATATCCAATTTTCCCAGCAGCATTTATTGAAGAGACTGTCTTTTTTCCATTAAGTAGTTTTGGCTCCCTTGCCAAATACTAGTTGACCATATATACATGGGTTTATTTCTGGGCTCTTGATTCTGTGCCATCAGTCTAAGTGTCTGTTTTATGTCACTACCATACGGTTTTATAAGATAAATCAGTTCTGATGTAATGTACAACATGATGACTATAGTTAACAACAGTGTACTGTATCTTTGAAAGCTGCCAAGAGAATAGATCTTAGACGTTCTTATCACAAAGAAAAAAATTGTAACTACGTAAGGTGGTAGCTGTTAACAGAACTCATTGTGCGGATAGTTTCACAATAGATACCTATATTGAATCATTATGTCGTACATCTTATACATGTTGTCTGTCAATTATATCTGAATAAAACTGGGGGGAAGTTAATAAGTTAATGGAAAGTCCTAAAAAAATAATGAGGTATAGGTAAAGAGTTATATTTGGGTGGGGTCAAGGAGCCTTCCAGGCAGAAAGTATGAGTGAGGCTTTTAGGGGAAATTATAGCATATCTATAGAACTGCGAGACAAACAGAAAGACTAGGGTGAAGGATCTAAGGAAACAGAGAACGTTACTGAAAATGTCAGCAAGGACCAGACTGCGAAGGATCTTGAAGGTTATGGCAACAACGCCAACTTTTATCACAAAGCAGGAAGGGGCTTAAGGGTTTTAAGCTGGAGGGTGACGTAATCAGCTTTGTATTTTGCCAGGATTATTCTCACAACAGAAAGAACGAATACAAGATGCTTAGTTATTAGGCTATTATATTAGCCCTATGACATAAATGTATGTATAATAATTTTTATTACTAAAGAAGAACTAGAAACCAACTTAGGGGGGTGGCTCCATGAATGAGGATATATTCATCCCATGGTCATTGAGAAAATGTTTAAAAGAATATGTAACGATATGGGAAATCTTTATATTAAATTCAGGAAGCCAAACTTATATACCCTATGACTGTTTTATATCTATGACTGTAATAGTATACATCAACATATTACTCTGGGCTTACCCTGAGTAGGGAAGTTATAAACATTTTTATTCTCATTTCTTTTTTTGTTAATTTTATGAACTCTCGATTTTAATGTGTTTTTTATATAGTAAATTTTTGCATAAAGATTATTATATGCCATAATTATGCCTTCATCACCAAAGGAAATACATTCCAAAGAAGTTCTTTATTGAAATAAATGTTTTCAGAAATAGACATCGAAAGGTATAAAACATATTTCCCAGAGAATAACCAAGTGCTTCTCTCTGCCTTCTAAATGCAAAAGAAAACAAAACAAAAGCACAGTCCTATGTGCACGCACACACACACACACAAATGCACACACACACACACACACACACACACACACACACACACATATCTGTGTAGTAACTCAGGTGGAAACTTCCTCTCTCTCTCTTTCCCCACCTCCAGGCAAAGTGGCTGATATTCTCACTCACATTTGCCCAGCCAGCACATCCTAGTGCCTCCCTACCATGCCTCCACACGGTGACAGAGAAGAAGAGACCTACCTCTGCCAGAAGGCAGCCACCCTCCTGTCCACCGGTCAGATCACTTCACGCCAAAGGGCTGAACCTTCATCTCAATCAATTTTATTATTGCCCACCCGAACCATAAAAACTACCATTTATTAAGTGTCCATTAAAAGCCAAGCACTTTACATGAGTTATTTTGTATCTTCATAATAATCATGCAAGCTGTTGCATCGTTTGCTGTAGGCGAAGCTGCGACAGCGAGAAAACACTAAAACAAGTAAGTAACTTTAAGAACAATGCTTATTCCTTCTCTCACAAAACAGTCCAGTTAGAGTTTCAGTTCTTCAGGCAGCATTGCTCTCAGCAGCCATTAGGGGACCAGGCTCCTGCCCTCATGTCCTCCAAATCCCATATCGAATTGCCCTTGTAAGTGTCTTAAAGGCTGCCCCACCATGTCCAGGTTGCAACCAGCAGAATGAAGAGTGTGGATGAGGTAGGACGAGACCAAAACTAGCACACATCCTCTGTCCCTGTTCTATGGGTAAGTCTAACCACAGGGAAGCTCCTCCCTGCAAGGCAGGCTGGGTAATGTAGTCTATCTGTGAGCCCAGGAAAAAAGGGGGAGACAGAGGTGTGTGGAAAGCTAACTGCCCCTGCCCAAGGTATTATGATTGCCCTTTTAAGGATGAGGAAGGTACATCTCAGAGAAGTTTGGTAACTTTTCCAAAGTCACACAGGAGCAAGTAGCCAGCCCCAAATTCCCTCACTCGCCTGTCTGGCTCCAAATCCTTTTTCACGGTGCCACTGTATGTCCCATGTGCTAACGTTCCTGCCTTCACAATTGTCTCTTAGCTCTTGAGAAACTGTCATCAAAAGTAAAAGAACAGAATCGGTGAGTTGGCCCACCTCCTTTGGACTCTCTATGCAATGGGTTGGCAAACTATGGCCTGCCAACCCGATTGGACCCTCTACCTATTCTGTAAGCAGAGTTTTATTGGAGCTCAGGCAAGCTCACTCTTTCACAATATTGTCTGTGGCTCCTTTTACGCTGTGATGGCAGAGCTGAGAATTTGAGACAGGACTACAAAGCCAAAAATATCTGTCACTGGGCCCTTGGCAGAAAAAAGTTTGCTGGCCCCTGATTCAGACCATCTTTGTATATCAAAAAGGCTTTCCCCCCACGGAGAATTGACTAACCAATATGCTGGAAGTTTTCGTAGATGAATAGAAAATCCTAAGATCTCCACCTGCTCGACAAAGAGGCTGAATTGCAGCTTCCCAAATAAAGTCAGAACTCCACAGTGAAGCCCTTTAAGAAATAAATGTTAAAATCGGCATTTCAAACAGGACCCAAGAGAAGCAGTATCAGTGCCATGCTGAAAGGCAACAGAGTAACTGTAAGAATAACAGAAACACATTCTGGAGCTGTTCCCTTTATACAGTGTTGATAAAATTTGTTAATACCATATGTTAGTCGTATGGAGGGAGGCATGGTCTGACTATGAATTTTGGAATTTTACCAGCAAACTTGTAAGATCTGAAGTCGCAGATTTGCTGAACTGCTCATCTCCGTGCAGGCGGTGGCTGGAGGTTAAAGGAGAAGAACACGAGGGAGGAAGGGAAGCTGTTTCGTGCGCATCTTGAGCTGAGTGAGGCTGGACAGGACATCTTCTTGTCAATCTCCATCAGTTCTGCATGTCACCGTTTAAATGGAGGAAAACGTGGCCGCTTCGTCTGCAGATATCTTTTGGTTAAACTGCATTGTAACGGAGCGATCTGGTTGGCTGTGAAGCTATCCAGCTGTGAGATTAACAGGGCCACCTCCACTAACTGGGACTCGGCAGGTACATCCTCATTCAGTAAACCAACAGACGCGTGAGAGGAAGAGAAGCAGTGGGAAGGTATCCCTGGGGACCTCATTTTGTGCCCGCTTTCAGTACATGATACCAAATGGGCTCATTCTGTTTAAGTCCTTCTGCCGTGGCTTTTACACAGCTTGTCCTTAGTTCTTCAGGCAACCTGGAGAATGAACCTCTCTTCACGGCCTTCGGTTCTCACCCCAAATCTAACTCCACTTGAATGTGGGCTATAACAAGGGGAAATGGTACTTTCAAGATGCAGAAGGCTTGGGTAGCCAGAGTCCTGTCTCTCGTGACTCATGGCTTCTGAGTTTTAGGACATCTATTTCCCCAGAATCAGAGAACAGGAGATGACATTCCAAAAGTCATAAAGAGATGAATTATTTCCCCCTCGAGTCAAAAAGAATCCACTGCACTTGCTAAATTTCCAAGTGCCCATTCTTCTGGCAAAGCGGTTTTCTTCAGCATGTTGTACCAATCCCTGGTGTTGACGGTGCCTGCTCCAAGCTAAGAGAAGTGATCCGAAGGGTCCCAGTGAACTTCTTCCTCCGATTCTTGTCGCAAATGTATTGCTTTAATGGAAGGATATATACTTCTAAACAATCACCCCATTTTATCCTCTGTTGCTTGCGCGACATCAATTTTTGTCCTTGGTTTTCTTTTCTCCCTTTCGCCCCCCTGCTTCGCTGGAAAACTCTAGGGCCTGAGTTATTGTAGCATAACTCATGCCTAGATGCTGTGGGGGTACTTGGCCTTCAGGTTTGCGCCTAACTATGCTGAAGGCATGAGTTATTACACAATAATTCATGTCATGTCATGTCTTATTGCTTAATTAACTTTCCTTTCAGACTCACACATTTTGCATCAGCAAATGTGGTGCCCTCATATGACTTAAAAGCATTCCTTTATTTTATACCAGTGGGTCAGGAATACTGTGAAACCATTTATTAAAGGTGAGTTGAATCTCAGAGCCGGAATAAAACCCATCATCTTTTATGTAAATAAAATGTCAAAACTGCCCTCTAGATTCGAGGAAACAGAAAGAGTCATGACTGCTAGTCTTTTGTATCACAGTGGAGGAAAAAAAAAAAGGAGATACTCTTTGGCATTTGTACTGATAAAGGAATAGTAGAGGAGACCCTTTCTCCCCCCCCCCCCACCCCCCCCACCCCCTATCCAATCACATAACTGTTCCAATTTCAAAACATCGGCTATCCCGTTGGCTGTTGTTGTTGTTGTTGTTAGCTGGTTTTAGGTCTGCAGGTGTGATCTCGAGGGATAAAACATCTGTGGTTTGCCTTCAAAAACGAACGGGAATATATGCAAAGCTGGCAGATGATATCAGCTGCCGCTAAGTAACAACCATCACGGCATTTATTATAAAGCCTCACGAATTCACAAATTGGGAATCTGTGGTTCAGGGAAGGATACGTTTTCCCAGCTGCGCATCGATGTTTCTGTTCTGTCTGTGGGCCAGCCGCAAACTGTGCGTTCACTTTGAACTTCTCAAGCTTAGCTCCCTCTCCGCTTATCAGATAAATGTCAGTCCCTTGCAACAAAGGCAAGTACAAGCTGCCTCTTCAGCTCTGTGCGAAATGGAGACGTGATAACGATGATGGGGGATAAGGCAGGTTTGTCTCACTTATGGGCGACCAGTAGAAAAAAGTTGAGGGCTGAGGTGAGCCAGCTGGTCTGTTATAATGAGGTCATGGCAGCCTCCAGGGTCCTTCCTTTATAATCTGTGCGGAATGTTGTGAATGAGGAACAAAGTTCCCATTAGTCACTAGGATGGCCTTCAACGTTCAGGGGAGAAAAACATCAAGATTTATTCATCACAGCACATCGTTCCTGGCCAGATTCCTTTAGTGGAAAGGACGCGGGATTTGGCATCGGGCCGACTTCGAACCCTAAAACAGCCACGTGCTGGCTAGATGACTTCAGGCGCATTCTTTAATGTAACTAAACTTCAGTTTTCTTCAACTATAATACAGGACAAATAATTATCATCTTAGGGGGTAAAGGCGACAATTAAATGAGATATGTGTGAAGTACACAGCCAGATATTATGTCTAGGTCTCCAGTAAAGGAACATAAACAATGGCTCCTTAGATACTTTATTTATGGGCTACTGTAGGAAAAGTGGCCCATGACTTTGGAATGGCCTTGCTCCATGAACAAAAACTATACGAATCAGGCAGAGAGTGCTGGAGAAAAGGAGGGTCCATTTTATCACATTTCCCAACAAGCTAATACAGTGCTAAGTTGAGGATATCAGAGAGCAGGCTAGTGGGGGAGACTGCTTTCTTAGGTTTGGGTCCCAAGGACAGGTGCAGGCCTCACCCTGGAGAAGAGGCCAAGGAGTATCGTTATCCAGAATAGGTGTTCTGTGGAGGAAGCAAAGGCCTTGTTTCTCAAACAAATCAGAAGGAAGTCCCCTTCCTCCAAAATACTTCTTTCTGAAAGTAAGAAATTAGATTAACCACCTAGGGGCCATTCGTACTTTGGTATGAATTCTTACGCTCAAGTGGTGTTCTCCCAATGTCACACTGAAAGAAGAACTAAAAAAAAAATTTTTTTTTTAATGTTTATTTATTTTTGAGAGACAGAGTGAGACGGAGCATGAGAAGGGGAGGGCCAGAGAGAGAGGGAGACACGGAATCCGCAGCAGGCTCCAGGCTCCGAGCTGTCAGCACAGAGCCCGACGCGGGGCTCAAACTCACGAGCTGTGAGATCATGACCTGAGCCAAAGTCCGACGCCCAACCGACTGAGCCACCCAGGCGCCCCGAGAGAAGAATTTTGGTAGGAGCCACTGAAGGACAGGAATAATTTTGCAATCCAACTATTCATTTTTAAGCCCTATTGCTTAGTTCCTGCCCAAGAAAGGGAATTGCATTGTGGGGGCTTAGGGGCAGATGCATTCTGTTTATGGATTTATCCACAGTGAACATGGAGATTGAAGTCAAGCCCGGAAAACAGCTGTCACTGAGGAGGTGGCCAAGAAGGAGAGAACTCCAAGACCTCTCCAACCCTGGTAGCTGAATCAAAACAGGGGAGCAGTTCAGCTGGAATATGGGATAGGATACAGGAGAGGGTTCTAAGGGGCTCAAACTTCAGGAGATGTGTGCCAGAGACAAATGAGTGCCCAGGGTTTGGATTTTAATTACTTACTGAGCTTGGGTTTTTCTTCAGTCACAGCAATGCTACCGGTGCTAACTGGCCATCTGGGATCCTGCAAGGGGAAGATTATCCTGTGTAGAGCAGTTTAACAGAGGCCTGTCAGAAGAACATGGGTCAGGTAGGAAAGAGAGGAATTAAGATGCTGAAAAGCTACGACGGGCAGCATGAAAGCCGTAGAAACCGCCAACTAATTCAGTCTTTCGAAAAATAACCTCCACGAATCTTTGCATTTCGGATCGTAACCCGGGGGGCTTAGGATAGAAGTCGGTGTTTAAATAGTAGGCTGGATTTTGCCGTAGCCTCACTTAGGGGCTCCCAAATATAAAACGTTCCCCCAAAAGTATGGCAGTCTGTGGCCCACTGGGACCCTTCGGCCTGGAATAAGCAATCTTCAGCAAGAAGACAACGTTGGGTGTCGACCGGAGGGGGATGCCTGACTAACCGAGGGGTCCCAGCCAAGGCAGGTCTGCCTATGAGAACCGTGGGCACTTGGCTGACCGCTGCCAACCCTCAGCTTTGCCCACTGCTCAGAAATCTTTACAGGCATCCGCAAGAGCCGCCATCTCCATGGGCATGAGGAAACGTGAGTGTCCATGAGAGATGGCGTCCTCCTGTATGTGTGATCACAGACTGGCCCTCGCCTGCAGAGGAATGCCCTGCGCTTTGCCACATCTGTCTGACCGAAGGCCTTACCAGAGAGGCAGGAGGGCCACCCAACGTGCTGCCATTGCACAGGAGTGTTGGAGCGAGGCCCACCTTCTGGTGATGTCCTAGCGGTGGCCTCCAGACCACAGCAGGTGCTGCATCTGAAGCCAAGCTCCCCACCTCATTTCCCCCTGCCTCCCCCCGCCCCCCCCCACCCCCCCACACCTCAGCCGCACACAGCTGCCACCGGTCTTCTCGCTGGGAAGGCAGGGGCGCTCCCCACCTACTTCTTGAAGGGGCATCAGCTGAGCCCCTTCTCCTCGGGCCCCGCCCACATTCCACAGCCCCGCTCCAAGGCTGCTAGCTCAGACCCTTCCAACCCTCTCCTGGCAGGGAGTCCAGGCCAAGCTTCTGACCACAGCTGTTCCACCTAGAGTAGAGCTGGCCGGGACTGGAATGACCCAGCACAGCTGCATGATTCAGGACAGGCTGGAGGGAGAAGACAAAGGTGTGTAGAGTCGCAGGTTTTGATGGAGACGCAAAGCATTGTGCACACATGTGCCTCTGTGTATGCAGGTACGGATGAGCGAGGGGGGCGTGGTCCCGCGAGGGCAGGTGTGCGCGTATCTGACGGAGTAGGGTACGCGTGTGGGAGGCGGCTGAAAGTGTATGTAGTTGGTATTGGGCAGAGGGTAAAGCATGTACCTTACTAGAGCTGGCTTTTGAAAATGTGGCAAGCCAAATTAAATTTAGGTGTGTCAAGATGATCTTCCAGATATATTTGGAGCACCACACATCTACACTAGTCTCATTGTTTATAGGCTTTAGGCATGCGGAGCGGGCTGTTTAAAGAACATCTAAGCCTCTTCTCCACATAAATCAGTGCTTTTTAGTTTAGCCAAAGTCTTCAAGGGTTTCTCAGAGGTTCCTGAGCCCTCTTTGAAGCCCTCTGCCTAGGGCTTGAAGATCAAGGTTATTCAGAATCTCTGCTCTGTCACACCCCAGAGGCTCAGGTGCCTGATGGCATCGGCCATGTGGCTGTATGAAGCCGAGTGTGCAAAACAGCCAACTGATATCCATGAGGGGCTTCATTCCCTACTAGGATTTGGCTCTGATCACCTCATTTTCTGCCTCTGCCTCCTCACCACTGCACAGAAAACTGGTGATCCCCCAGCCTAACGGGAGCCCTGCATTTCAGCATGATGCTAATTTCTGGGGGACGCAGGCTGATTTCTGGGGGAAACCCACGCTTGATCTTTCAGAGTCCACATCCCCACTTGTTGATTGTGTTTTACACCCAAGAGCATGCTTTTAGTTTGCCCTCCAGATCCTGACAAGCACAGCATTCCCAATCAGTCATAATTTGTGAGTCCGGTATCTTGTGGTTTGCTCTGGCATATATTTTCTTACTCTAGTGCAACAGGAGCATTTTTCACCGATCGCAAAAATGCAAAAACAAAGCCCAAACCAAGGCCCTGAGAAACATGGGCCTCTTTCTCCAAGTAGTTGGTCGATATCAACTGAACTAGTATTTAAGGTCATTTACGTCGCCTCTCATAATCTGACTCCACGTTGTGTGCCATCTCGGTCTACCTGAGCCGTCCAATACTTGCTACGTTCCAGGCGCCCTGCTGGGCTTGTGGCGGCAATGTGATAAGGTGTAGGCCCACTTTGCGGTTTCTTACCATCTCTCAGCGTAATAGGGCAGAACCAGGTAAGGAAATGCATGCTTCAGGTGGCACGGAGGGGATCAATGCCTACTGGGGGCACCTGGGTGGCTCAGTCAGTTAAGTGACTGACTCTTGATTTCCCCTCAGGTCATAACCTCACAGTTCCTGAGACTGAAACCCCTCATGGAGCTCTCCACTGACGGTGCAAACTGCTTGGGATTCTCTCTCTCTGCCCCTCCCCTACTTGCCTATGTGGGCACTCTCTCTCTCTCTCAAAATAAATGAACATTTTTCATTCCCATTAAAGGAATGGGTAGGAAATGATGGAGAATGTGACATGTGAGGCTGAGCTAAAGAATGAATAGAAGTCCTTTCGATCAAAATTAAAGAAAAGACATTGCAGCAGAAGGCATGACATAACACCATGGAGATGGGATAACATAACACAACAGGACAAGACCTGTTGATTAATGCCCATTTTATTGAAGTACCAGTTGAGACTGCAAAGGTAGACAGGGTTGGATTTTTTTTTTAATTTTTTTTAACGTTTATTTATTTTTGGGACAGAGAGAGAGAGACAGAGCATGAACAGGGGAGGGGCAGAGAGAGAGGGAGACACAGAATCGGAAGCAGGCTCCAGGCTCTGAGCCATCAGCCCAGAGCCCGACACGGGGCTTGAACTCACGGACCACGAGATTGTGACCTGAGCTGAAGTTGGATGCTTAACCGACTGAGCCACCCAGGTGCCCTCAGGGTTGGATTTTTAAAAGACCTTAGAGACCAGTCTGGGGAGATTTGTCTTGACCTGGGGAGACATTGATGTTAACAATGTTAAGAGGGATGTAGGACAGAGACAAGAATTGTATCACAGGTACCAATTAAGGTGAGTCACATGAAGTTGTGATATGCACTGAGATCCTTTATGACTGTGGTTATCAACTAGAGGCAACTTACAGCTGAAAAACAAGGATGCTAGACATCCCTGCCCAAGGACTTGTTAACAAGGGGCCCTCCAGGAGAATCCGTAAAGCAACCCCATGAAGCACGTACAGAGGAGGAGAGTCATCTTTTGGAAAAAGTTGAGTCTCTGAGCCAGTATTTACCTTCTTCATCTTCCCTCCAAGTGGTGTGGAGGCATTTTAGCATCTCCCCTTGTCCAAGCAAGCCAGGTGCCTCCTACAGAATCACTCAAGGAATCTGAAAGCACTATGAGGAAGGGGACACTGTTAGGAATCTTTGCTGTGCCTAGATGATGACCAAACTCCCTGGATGTCAGATCCTAGCACAGAGGGAGGTGGTGAGTCAGAAAATATAAAAGTTACTCCCCACCCTTTGCTAGTTTCACACAGATTGAGGCCTATGTAACAGGGATCCCAAGTTTCCTACAGACCTAGCCAACGTCATCACAAGAGGTGGAGGCTGGCAACTAGCTGGTCACACTGATAAATGATTGGCTAGTGTGAGAATACAGAGAGCCACCCACCAAGAGTGAAAGGAAGAAACTGCACTGGCCCTCTGAGATTCCGAGTGAGCATCCCAGACCACCTATGTCATCAAACCAGTAGGTGAGCATCCCAGACCACCTACTGGTTCCCAGTACCCAGAGGTTAGACCAGGTAAGGTATCGGCTGACTGAGAGGCGAGGATGGCCAGCTTGCCACCTGCAATATGCCAGTCACGGGAGTCGATTCCCATTATTTCACTTTATCCCGATGCCCCCATTGGCGGCATAGCTGCCTGAGACGTGAAGGAAAGAGATAACATTTCACTACTCTGCATTCAGCTTTCAGTAGAGCTGACAATGTCTAACTTACCGACAAGGTGCTTTGAATCAAAGTGACTGAGATCTTGACAATCAGAATTGTAAAGATCAATAAACTAAGCTGATGATCCTTAGGAGAGGCAGATATGGATACAGTTTTCTGCTATTCATGGGGATCAGGGCTCACTTAGTACAAAAGGCAGCAATTTAGAGGGAAAATGCATCTAGTTTCAGTATTGGGAAGTTGGGGCATCCCAATAAAAAGTTAAAATTGTAAGTGACAAGGATCTCAACTAGGAGACTAGCAATGGGAAAAGGCAAGGGCTATAAATATTACTTGTTAGCTATAACCAGATGACTTGACATCATTAAATATAAAGAAAAGAGATGAAGAGATTCGAACCCAGTGATTCTTAATCTTTCTGTGTCTACTTTGGGGGAAAGGGGTCAAGAAACCTTTTGAAAAACCAATAATAATCTATGGCTCACAGTCCCAGGGAAATGCACATATTCACTCATAGCCAAAATGTTACATACAACTGCAGGGAAATTCATGAATCCCCTGATGTCAACCCATGGACCGCTTAGGAAAATGTATTCCTAGCCTGGGCAATCTGATGGATGTTGACAACATTAAACAAAGCAGGATGACAAGAAAGTAAGCCATTTGTAGAAACACTAAATCTCTTCCACCACCCCCAAAATTCTCTTCTAACTTCCAGACTAATCGATTCAAATCTTCACTCAGCATCTTCACTCAAATATCCCCAGGATTCTGAAGCTCATGATGTCCAAAACTGAATAACGATCTTTCCCACAATCTGGTTCTTCTGCTCATATTATTTGATTAAAATATCATCCCCGCACCACTTGCGTAAGCTATATTCTTCAATAGTGTCCTTGACCGTTCTTACGTTCTTCTCATAAAACCAATAGAGCACAATTTTTTCTGTTTTTCTTCACTTCACTTCTCTCCATTTCCACCACCATTTACTATGAGTATAACTTAGCTTAATGTGTTCATCAGCTTCCTGTCTGGTCTCTTCCAATTTCTTCAAAAGCAGCTAAAGCAATATTTTAAAATGATACTCTGATCATGTCATTTTAATGCTCAAGTCAGTCAATGGCCATTGATCCTTAAGATACAGTCCGTACTCGTCTGCTTGGGCACATGGCAGTGCGCGATCTGGCCTTTGTTTTCTCTCCGTCCTCTGTCTCCTTTTCTTCCACACACATCAGTCACATGGCACCAACTCATCTTTCCTCAAGACACCACACTTTCATTTATCTCTAGAATTTTTTCCTTCCTTTGCCTAGCCAGGTAACCATACTTCTAACTTTAGGTTAGAAGTACTTTAGGTCTCAAATTAGAGATCACCCCCTCAAGAAGCCTTTTTCTGACTTCCCCCCAAGTCTGGATGAGATGCCCCTCCTTTGTTCTTTCATGGCACCCTGACCTTACTCGTATAGTACCATAACAGCCTTCTATTATTGCCTGTTTACCCATCGATATCTATTTGGAAAGTGTTTGTTTCTTGAGAGCAAGGGTAGGCTCATTATCATGTCCCTAAGACATATTGCAGTTGTGGAACAGAGTAGGTACTCAATGAGTATTTGGTGAACGAATAGGCAGACAAGTGAGTCGTAGGTGGAAAATAGAAAGTGGGAGCGTAGTATGAAGAGGAAATAAAAGCAGGGGAAACTTATTTTTCTAATTTTCTTTATCCTGGCAAACACTGGCATCCTCATTACTGCCGCCACACCTTTGTTCTTACCACTTCTTCCACTTGGAATGACTCCTTCCTCCTGCCCCTCCCAACCCCCCACATTCCTCTAAGAAGACTTGCCTAACTCTCAACCGCCCACATTGGTTTCTTAGTTCTCTAAACTCCATTGCAACTTACTACTTATAAAGTACATTTTAATACGTGATTACACGCTGTCTTGTAATTTCCTTAATTGTTTCATGTGAATCAGTTCTGTCTCCACATTAAGGTAACAAGATTTATTTCACTTCTAAGATAAACGGTACTTCCCCCCCCCCCTCAAAACTACCACAGACCTGGATACTTAGTGACTTACTGAGAAACACTGATGCTTAATAATCCACACTGATGAACTAGTATCATTATTAATGATCACCAGTTCCTTTCTATATAGCAACAAGACTTATGAAATTTTCCTAGTTATTCCGCTTCCAATCCAGGAGTCAATCAGGGAGACTGGCCTTGCTTGAGAAATAGATCTTCTGGTGATGCAGAGCCTGAGATAGGGATTTTTGTGTTAGTGGTCTCAGTAGTCCCAGCTGCAGTCTGACTTCAGCCTAGTCCCATGGGGAGCACTGGAGCAAGGATTTCGCTCCAGAATTAGACCCACCTTGAGACAAGGGCTGACTCTTCTACTCCCTTAGTCACTGGCTGTAGGCTGGTGATGGGGTGTATTCTGCGGGGTGCAGAGGCTCCCCATTCAGCCAAGGGTGATTCTATAGGGAAGGAACAGCTGTAAGCTAACAGTGAATACTCTTAGAGGCTGGAGTATGCAGGCCCTGGTCTGGTAAAAAGGATCTGGGTGGGACAGCAAGAGTATCCATAACAGATGAGGATTATGATATGATAAGAACTATTCTTATCAAGATTATGCTCCAACCGGTAAATGTAGAGAAGAATCAAGAACAATCTTTAACGGGAACACAGTGAGGGGCGCCTGGGTGGCTCAGTCCCTTAAGTGTCTGACTCCGGCTCAGGTCATGATCTCGTGGTTTGTGAGTTCCAACCCCACCTCGGGCTCTGTGCTGACAGCTCAGAGCCTGGAGCCTGCTTCCGATTCCGTGTCTCCCCCTCTCTCTGCCCCTCCCATGCTCATGCTCTGTCTCTCTCTGTCTCTCAATAATAAATAAATGTTAAAAAAAATTTTTTAAAGAAACACAGTGATGGCCTGGTTTTAGCAGAAGAGAGTCGGGGTCTTCATGAGATGATAAACACTATAGTTATAAAAGTCACACATTGCCAGGGAACTAGTGCTCCCTGTATAGAGGACAAGTGTAGATAAACCAATTCTTCTAGAAATCTATTCTTCCTTAAGTCAAAATAGAAAAGAGTAACGATTGGGGGAGATGATTTAAGATACGATCAATGCCAAGCTAGCTAAAACTATTCCAGATTTATAAATGATCTTACCGTATGCTTTATCTTCACCAGTGCTGGCCCAGTTACCCTCAGCCTTCCCTGAGAATCTATATGGAACAATAGGAACATGTGAAGCCAGAGTTTCTTTCCTATCACTCTATCCATCACACGGTTCCAGTTATCAGCCCCCAAAAAGCCACGGTCATTTAAAAAAAGAAGAAAAAAAATCTTGAAGCTTTTGCTTTAGAGAATGAGCTATTTATCTCTGATATAGAAAAGCCTTGAACTCAAAGCAGATACTTCATTAGGCAGAGAAAGGTTAACTTGCTGTCGTGTCTATTTTGCTTCAGTCTCTACTCGCCGTGTCTACTTTGCCAGAAGGAAAACATGATTTTCATGGCCATTCCCATGTTTGCCTTTGGCAGGTGGCTTTCTCCTTTGGCAGAACTGACTGGCTGTGCCTTAGCACCTTTCACAATTCTGGCTGACAAGTCTTCCACTCACCAGCCCCTGTGTGCACACTAGCATGACATCGCCATCTATCCATTTCAGGGTGTGGCAGGATTATGTTTTATGGGACCAGGTTTCTGCTGAGCTTCCTCAGGCCCCTGCATGCCAGCCAAACACTTTGCAGGCTCAGAAAGAACTGTTCCAAAGTACAAAGAGATAGACAGCCGTCACTGCCCCTAAATTCCAACAAAGAGCATGCCATTAAAAATGTTTGTAACGGCTTATGGATAATGCGAAGCAATTAGCCATCAATCGGCATCTTAATGGCACAGGATACAGAGGGAACTCTGAGAGTGAACTTCATTTTCTGGTTTAAAAAAAACAAAAGTTTTTTTGTTTTGTTTTGTTTTGTTTTGTTTTTTAAGCTTCTCTCTATAGAGCTCAAGTTTTTCACAGAGAAGGCTTTAGGTGAAAGATCCAACAAATAACCGCATACATTTGCATCCACCTACTTGGCAACGCAAAAGGAAGTTGCAAGACGTAAGTAAATGCCAGGGTCCATCGATAAGCAGAGACATGTCTTTTTGTCTCTGTAAATGTAATGTCTGTGTACCCCCAAACCTGGTGTAAAGAAGGCACTCAATAAATGCTTCTTAAATAAATAATTCTTTAAGGAGGCCCATTTCCCTAATTTTCCTGGGACATAATCAATTATGTCAGCCCTCCCCTGGATTATTAGATCTATAAAAACTGGGGGAAATGCCCAGTTTAATGAAACTTTCTAAGTGTCCAAATAATGATTTATATCAAACTTTCTAATGGCTGAAGCTTTTTTTTAATATTAGAAACAAGAACCTCTCTCATTGCAGGGCTTGGGAGGGATTAATACTAATCTGCTACTTGGGCCACCATTATGATCTGGTTTCCTAAGACACATTGGATACCGCCAGATTTCTGAGACTTACAAGCCCTGATATACCTTAATAATAATAATAATAAAAAAAAGTAATTTTTCCAATATATTTCTCCCTGATCTGTCTGCCACTATGCCAAGTGGCCACTTGGCAGAAGTCTGCCACTATGCCAAGACTTCTTTTTATATACAAAGGAAGATAGTTATACAAAAGCCTCTGGAAAGAAAGGAAATTATTTAGATGACTTTCCTAATAACATTCAAGGTTATCTTAAAGGGGAAGGTTGTCACTTCCATAGGGCATGCTGACCACGTCATTTTGAAGCTGAAGATATTTTTAAAGTTTTGCCGTTGCTTTGCAACACGGCACACACAAGAGGAAAATGCTCACAACTGTCTTAGAGATTAAGAAAAAATAAACCTATTCGCTTAATTCACAATTAATAATAACCAACACAAAATTACAATGACAAGGACCAAAATTGCACTTGGTAAAATTTGTTAGAGATTCGAAAGCCGTAAAACCTGACCTGAAAAAGAGACTATACGGCGGGGCGGGGGAGGGGGGGAGGAAGAGTACAATGTAAAACTGAAATTTTACGTGGTAAATTTGTATTTGACTAAAAATTAAATAAATAGAAGAATCAGTTTTTTTGGCTCAAGGATTATATTTGAATTGACAATGCATGAATGTCTATACATATAAAACTGAGAAGAGAAAACAAATACAGAGGAAAAAAAAATTATCTCACTCTCTTGCCCCTAGCCACCCATACTCCTTCACTGGAAATAACAACTATACAGAAATTCTTCTATTACTGCCCAAAGATACAATTCTACTGTGAATCCAGAAATAGAATTGCTATGTCAAAGGGTGCGTTCGTCTTAAATGTTGATCAATTTGGAGAAGTTGCCAATTGAAGTTGGGCCAATTTACATTTCTACCACTTAGTATTAGGGTGTTTTCCTCTTTGCTAGGTTTACAGGTGAAAAATAGTATTACAGGTTTTTTTTTTTTTTTTTTAAGAGAGAGAGCACACGACTAGGGGAGGGACAGAGAGAAAGAGAGAGAGAACCCAAGCAGACTCCACGCTCAGTGCAGAGCCCAACATGGGACTTGATCTCACAAACTGCAAAATCATGACCTGAGCCAAAGTCGGATGCTTAACCGACTGGGCCACCCAGGCTCCCCAAGCCACTTTTTCTTATGTTTAAGAGCCGTATGAATTGATGTGAATTGGCTACCTTTTTGTCTCCACACCATTTGTCAGTTACCCCACCATTTTATTTTTATTTTTATTTTGTTAAGATTTTATTTTTAAGTAATCTCTACACCCAACATGGGACTTGAACTTACAACTCCGTGATCAAGAGTTGCGTGCTTTACCAATTGAGCCAGCCAAGTGCCCCAGTTAACCCAGCAGTTTAAATCGTACCTTCAATGTATACTAAATTATTTTATGTATTTGGGTTTATGGGTTTTGTGTTTCCTATTGATTAATCTATAGTCATATTACAGGACTATGTTATTTTTCTAAATGCTTATTTATTTATTTTGAGAGAGAGAAAGATAGAGACCGAGTGGGGGAGAGGCACAGAGAGAGACATAAAGTCCCAAGCAAACTCCAAGCTCCGTGCTATCAGTGCCGAGCTGATGCGAGGCTCAAACTCTTGAACTGTGAGGTCATGACCTGAGCCAAAACTAAGAGTCAGACGCTTAACCAACTGAGCCACCCAGGTGCCCTACTATGTTATTTTCATTGTTGTAGATTCATAATAGCTTTTAAAATCTAATAGAGCTGGTATTTTCTCCTAACATCATTTTCAGCATTTTTTGACTATTATTCTTCAATTTTTCCAGAAACTTTACAGTTTGTCTAGTTTAAAAAATATTTTTTTAGTATATCTAGGGGAACAAAAAAATTCTTGATAAAATTTAGACCGGTAATTTTAAATTAGGTAAAGGTAACTGTTAAAACAACAAGCAAACAAACAAACAGGGGTAGGTGGGTGGGTCAGTCAATTGAGTCAATTTAGGCTCAGATCACGATCTCATGGTTTGTGGGATCAAACCTCAAGCTGGGCTCTGTGCTGACCTCATAGAGTCTGCTTGGGGTTCTCTCTCTCTCTTCCTCTTTCCCATTTGCATGTGCTCTCTCTCTCTCTCTCTCCCTCTTTCTCAAAAATAAACTTTAAAAATGTGAAAAGATAATCTTCTACCATTTCAAGGGATATAGTTTTAATCTCTCCTTATAAATTGAGGGATATATTTTGGTGGAAGTTTAGAGACCACACTGGAAATACCACCCTACTAGCAATTATCTGGAGAGTTTAGATCGTTCTTAATATACAGAAGATTTCTAAAAATCCTAACTTTGGTAAATAGAACAGAAATCTATCAATAACAATAACCAGTGACTCTTTACTTCTGTTTTCTGAACTACAACCTCCTAGTAAATAAGTAAGCTATGTTGGTGGTGATCTCCCAGCTGACTGCCACAGTACAGGGGAAAGAATATTGAAGTCGGAAGACCTAGGTTTGAATTTTGACTTGACCTTTTACCAGAATCACAGATTTAGGATTTTTCTTTATCTGTTCTCACCCTGAAAAAGGAGATGATGAGTTTGTTGTGAAAATTATGTGCTGTCTCAATAGGAACTAAACAACATAAACAAGCTGTTTAGTGTATGTTTAATAAATAAATCAATGAATGAGTCAACAGAGGAATGACTAACACCTTTGATATGCAACCAACAAGGCATGAGTAAGTTTGTTGCACTGGCCCTGACTGATTCTGCACTTTTCCCCTTACCACAGCTGGTGGTATAATTGTAAAAAACCCAGCCAGGCTGGCCATTTCCAGAACTTATATCTAAGATCTTGGATGCAAGAAAAAATTAATTGACCCACACAGCTATCAAACCCCTGACTTTTCCTTCATTAACATAATTTTCTCATCAGCTAGGTTAATCCTGACTGAGAAACTTTTTATTGAAGTATAAATAATTCTCAGTGGTAAACTGACATCATTCACCTCTGGTGCTGAACTCAATTGCTTTCAGGCTGACACTGAATTTCACAACTGCGGACTGGCCCTGTAAAGCTTATGAAATATTAATAAGGTGTTTTTTTAAAGAAATTAATACAAAATTTTCATTTTATAGATTTTGGGATAAGGTTTACTTTAACCAGTTTTAGAGGTCTTTTTGGATTTCGCTTTCTAGTGCGTTAAATGCTGCTGTATGCCCCTGTTTCGTAATGATAGAGTTCGGACTAGGCAATCACTGCATTTCTTTGGTAAACTTTAGACCCAAACAGAAGATAACTGTCAATGGCAGCCAACAAATGAATCATGTGTATATACTAGAAGACAGTCCAGAAGCTCAGCTTTGGGCCAGAGGGGAAGAAAGACCAACCAAGAAGGCAAGACTGAGAGTACAAGGTCTAACTCCGGCATAGAGTGGCTTCTCAGGGAGACTGGCCAGAGGTTGAAATGTACTACTGAGAGCCACTTCAGGCCTCAGGGGAGGCTGTCACTATTCTTTGGGGGGAGATGAGAGGTCAAAGCCGGTGGATGCCTCCTAGAGTGGAAATCTCTAAGCAGTGTTATAAAGACCTTAGAGACAGAGATACCTAGGTTTAATTTCCTAGCTTCCCACTTACTTGTAGCCTTGAGCATGTTACCTTACCTCGATAGCCTCAATTTCCCCAACTGCAAATTATACTATCTATCTTCCAGTATTGGTGTGAAAGATCAGAAATCACATGCAGAGGACTTGGGACATGGCCTGGCCCTTCATGGGTACTACAGAAATGACCAATGGGGCTGTGCCCCTGTTATTGGAGTTAGGTAGGTCACAACATCTTGGTTACAGGATTAGCTGTCTCACAGAAAGCCAGCCAGAGCCTGGGGAAGAGGAGACAGCGGCCAGGCTTCTAGAGGAGAGGACAATCAGGGCCAGTCAGGTTGCCAAGACTCCTAGTGTTTGAGGCAGGTTTATTCTCAAAAGACAAATGGGGCTCAAACCATGTCCTGCAAAAGCAGTTACATATATTGGGGCAACTTGGGATTGACTGTGGGAAGAATGCATCTCTATGAACACAGATTTGCCTGGGGTCTCATTGCGCACACAGCACCCCCTCCTAATGTGTATGGTACCCAGAGTAAATGTAAAACATGAGGTCCACATACAATAGAATTAAAACTTGAAATTCAACTCAGAGCTACACATTTCATGAAATATATTCTATCCTGCTACCTTGAAAATATATTCAGAAGGACCTAGAAGTTCATGAGTGAAGATTTCTTGGACTCTTTAGGATTCCATCCATACCGAGACAAGGTGGCATATCCCCTGGCTTCTGGGCCCCAGCCCATCTCTTCTCACTCCAGCTCTGTCACAGCAAAGCACGTCACGTGGTCACATGTTGACACCTAGCCCATATACCCAACTGCCTGTCATACCTTCTATAGAGACCTGTCCTTTGGCTACCTCTCCATCCAAACTTAGCAGTGGGGTGCACTCTCAGGTTACATACAGGGAAGAGAACCAGATGGCTCCAGGACACAGGCCTGTGGTTACTTGGTCTGAAAATTCCAGTGTATGGTCTGAGACTTCAGCTAGGCATGGAGACATGGCCATAACCTTGCAGACATAGCCAGAGAAGGGCCATCGTGGAGCCTGAAGTGTGGGCCAAAGGCAGGCGACTCTCTTGCTGGAGTCGAAGGTTGGCACTAACCACATATATCAGGATTAGAATAATGAAACTCATTCTAGACTGTACCACCTAGAGGGGATGGAGAATGTGGGGCACTCCCAGGCCTGGCAAGGTTTGGACCAGGAACTCATGGCGCTGCAGAGCCTACAACTGAACTGAGCGTTATCTGAAAAGGCAGGGACATCGAGGGCTTTTTTCATCCAAAGCCTTCATCCCTGGGGCTCTACTAATCCAGTGGTTACCTTCTCTCACATTACTCTCTACAGGACACATATTTTTAAGACAGGAATAAAAAACAATGATTATGGGCATCTCGATCTGCTTCATCTGAAACCCCACTAAACTTCACTAAAGGGATTTTTAAAAAGACAAACCTTGAAGGACAGGGAGGAAAAGAAAGCAAATGTAGCAACCAAGTTTCGGACCTGGAAATCAGGTGTTCCAGTGGTGAGGCGTCTCTGAGTTAGCTGACATAAGCCAGTCAAACCCTGAACCGGCCGTGGAGAAAGCGGAGAGCCAATGCAACTTGTAGCCAACTATCTTCACGAGGCGCAGGAACTGACAGCTCTAGGGGTCTCTGAATCCAGAAATGAACAGTCAAGTGTTTCAAACAAGGAGAAACTTCATGGAGAACTAGGGACAGAGAAGCTGCTAGCAGAACTAGATCAGCGAGAAACTAGCCTTCATGGAGATTCTCTAAAAGGCACCTCCTTTGGGCAGATAAACTGCCTGAAAGAAGGAACCCCTTCTAAGTAGAGGAAATTAGAAAGGCAAACACAATTACAAAGTAGTTGTGTAGAAGGAATTACAAACAGCCATCCCTTCCAGGGTCTACTTCTTGAGAAAGAGTGCATGGGCTTAATCAGCGCCATTTGCCAACCTCCATCTTGCTGCCATCTCACCAGGCAGGTTTGTGCAGTACAAAAACTGCACAGCCTGGGCAAGAAAGTTGAATCCCTGCAACCTGTCCCCAACCCACACTGTCCTTCAACCCAGGTGACTGCCCCCTCCATCCGGGCAAGGACACACCCATCACTCCATTGACTTCCCCCAGATAGGGTCTTGGAAACTCCCAGAGAGGAGATGCCAATGAGTAACTATTCAACTTACCTTTTCTTGGGAGCCTTCCTCTTAAGGAAGCAACTTGTACCGTGCTCTGTCTTCTTTGGTTTGTATTTTGTACTCCATATGTTTAATTTTGTTATCTGTAAACACCCAAGCATGTGTTTCTTAAAATCAAACCTTTCGGTTACTTCATCATAGCACATTTAATAAGTTGAGAAAACTTAACATTGTTGATACGATGCTATAATCTGATGCCAATTCTGAATACAATACTTGCTTGTTGTCACAAAAATGTTCTTTAAAAGTTTCTTTTTTTTTTTTTTTCTGGATAATGATCCAATCCAGGAGTAGGCATTACATAGGTTTGTAAAAATAAATAGTGTCTTGTTTAGGATATCTCCACTGGTGGTAAAACCATAAAAAAGTTAAAGAGACCATGTAGCACGAAAGTCCATATAGTGGCCATTCCTGGGAAGCGTTGGGTGAGTGGGGAGGGAGGGGCACACAGGTATCTTCTAAGTTACCAAGAATAATTTATTTCACAATCTGCATGGTGCGTTCTCAAATGTTTATCACTATTCTTTAAATGGTACATTTTCATTTCATACACTTTCTAAACGAATAGCACATTTCACATTTTGTTTTAAGAGTCTGCTTTAGGTACAGAAGAGCTACGCTATTTGGTTAAATCGGCTCCTATTCTCATTTTGATCTTAGAAAACATTTCTTCCTTAAGGGTCAACTTGGTGTCAGGAACGAAGCTTGGTCTTTCTGTGAAATAGCCATGGGCTAAGGTAACTCTGGTTCCACGATTTACTAGTTTGGGACTCTGAGCTTCCTTTCCCTAATGTGAAAAATTAATACCTACTTCAGAGCTTTATGACCTGAAAAGATAAATACATGTAGTGCCGAGTTAAGATACTTGTTTCATAGTACATTATCCAAAAAGATACATTTCCTCTTTCCACTAGCTACCCTGCCTCAACTCATTGGTGAACTACATAGGATGATTTTCTTTTTAATTGTGTTTAACATTTACTTATTTTGGGGAGAAAGAGACAGAGCATGAGTAGGAGAGGAGCAGAGAGAGAGGGAGACACAGAACTGGAAGCAGGCTCCAGGCTCTGAGCTGTCAGCACAGAGCCTGAAGTGGGGTTGGAACCCACAAACCACGAGATCATGACCTGAGCTGAAGTCGGATGCTTAACTGACTGAGCCACCCAGGTGCTCCATGATTTTTTTTTTTTTTTTTACTTTTATTGCCCATTGTTGCATATTTCCCAAATCAAAAACTAACCCCCTAACCTTTGGTTGCTTGGGAAATAAGATTTTTTGATACTGATTTATAGTTCTGATTTCTTTTACTTTATCTTTTCCTGCATTTCGTATTTCATCCACATTCAGAGAATAGAAATTGGTTTCCATCTAAACCCTGATCAGCTGAATAAAAGAATCTCTTGGTCTATATGCAATAGATATTTAATATTGACTCCAGAGTCACCTTCAAGATTTTAAACGTCATACTATACTTAAATGTAAAGTGACTTGGGAAGACTTCCCTGTTTTTCTACTTTAGGAAGTAGTTGTGGAAGATTGTAATTATCTGTTCCTTGAAAATCCTGTGGAACTCACTCCTAATGAGGCTATTTGTATGTATTTGCATATGTGTCAACGTATATGTTTAAGTTTTATAGATTTTTAAAAAATGTTTATTTATTTTGAGAGAGAGAACGCGCGCGCGCGCGCACACACACACACACACACACACACACACTCACACACACACACACTTGTGGGGGAGGGGCAGAGAGAGAGAATCTTGATTTTAGCTGTGGTGTCTTTATTATTTAATTAATTTCTACATTTACTATTTCCTTCATTCCTCTTTGTACAAAAATATTCTCTTATTCTTTTTTTTCGTGTTTATTTATTTTGAGAGAGAGAGAGAGAATGAGAGCAGGACAAGGGGAGAGGCAGAGAGAGAGGGGGAGAGAGGATTGCAAGCAGGATTTCCACTATCAGCACAGAGCCCAATGCGGGGTTCAAACCATAAGATCATGACCCGAGCCAAAATCAAGAGTTGGATGCTTAACCAACTGAGCCACTCAGGTATCCCATATGTTATCCTTATCCAACTTATTAAGTGATATCCATAGATCATTAATTTTTGGCATTTATTTTTTCCTAAGTGGGCTGTCTGATATCTTCAGTGGAATAATTTAGAGGTGTTCTCCAAGTTGGATATGCATTTTTTTCCCCATCACTAGTCTATTCTAAGAGTATTCGAATTTTCATCTTTATTCTTTTATCCCTCAAGTTTTCTTTGTGAAATGTACTTTTACATTTCTAAATATATAGGGCTTTTTGAGTAGCCTTCTAGCAACTGATTTTTAACTTAACGTTGTCAGAAAATAAAAATCTGTCTGATAACATTTTTCTGAAATTTGTCGAGACTTGCTTTAATGGCCCGGTGCTTGATCAAATTTCACAAATATTTCCTACATGACTGAGGAAAGTGTTTATTCCTCAGTGGTTACATGTTTATAAAATGAAACTTAATTATATTTTTTCTATTTTTTTGCCAAGTTTTTCTCCGTTTTACCTACCAGTTGTTAAGGTATGTGTCACAAATTCTCTCAATGTGATCGTAGAATGACAATTATACTGTGTAATTCTCCAATTTTTGTTTTAGATACTTGAGGATACATAATTCATGCAGTTTTTGTGTGCCATAAAAACCTGTCTCATTTCATTGTGTATGACTATGACACTTGGATTTAATTTTCCCATCTTAATTTGCACTTTCGACTCAACCTATTTGTATATGCTTTTTTTTTCACATCTTGTGCCTCATTTTTACTTGATGACATTTTTATTACATATTTCTCTCCACTGCTTTGTAAGTATTATCAAGTATCTCTATTATTCTAGGGTTTACCTTAAATCCTCATGCTCTTAGATAACACAATGCCAAATTAATCAACATATCTTCCTCTGCTTAATCAAAATATCTGAGAATACTTTCACTCAGATGGCTCCCTTTTTATTGTAAATTTTAATACAGATTTTTAGTTCATATATATGTGTATATATATATATATATATATATATATATATATATATGTTTTTTTTTTTAGAGAGAGGGAGGGTGTGTGAGCAAAGAGAGGGGCAGAAGAGCATGGAGCCTGACAGGGGCTCAATCCCTTGACCCTGGGATCGTGACCTGAGCCAAAATCAAGAGTTGGATGCTCAACCAACTAAGCCATCCAGGTGTGTCTTTACCTTATGTTCTAATATCACATTTAATAGTGACATTTGGCCGCTAGTATAAGAACAGTTAGTTTTTTCCAGTGTTTTCGATTATGTTTATTCATATGATTTACCAATTTATTTGTTCATCATTCCATTTGCATCTCTGTCCTTCCTTATGGACTCAGATTTCTTTTCCCTGTAGTTTCCTATGTAACCTACAAATGTTCCCCTGGTGAAAGTCTGTTGATAGCCAACACTCCTTTTTTGCTTGTCCAAAAATGTCTTTATTTCAACTTGTTTGTGAGTGATAGCTAAGGTTTGACTAAATTTTACTTGACAGATCTTTGAAAAGGTAGTGTTTTCTGGCTTCTGTTGTTGTTACTCCAAGTCCATTTTCAGTCTAATTGTTATTTCTTTTCTTTTCTTTTTTTTTTAAATCTTTTTAAATGTTTATTTATTTTTGAGAGAGAGAGAGAGAGACAGAGAGACAGAGTGCAAGCAGCGGAGGGGCAGACAGAGGGAGACAGAGAATCTGAAGCAGACTCCAGGCTCTGAGCTGTCAGCCCAGAGCCCGGTGTGGAGCTCGAACTCACAAACCCTGAGATCATGACCTGAGCTGAAGTCAGACACTTAACCGACTGAGCCACTCAGGCGCCCCTAATCGTTATTTCTTTCTGTGTGATCTATTCTATCTATATAAATTATTTCAAGTATTTCTTTACCTCTGGTGTTTTTTGTGCAGTTGTATTTATCTTGCTTGGAGTTCATTCACCTTCCTGAATTTGAGGATTTGTGTCTTTCATTGATTCTAAAATACTTTCAACTATTATTCCTTGATTATTATTCCTCCTCCATTCTCTCTACTCTTTCAATCTAAATTTTAATTGCATATATGTTAGATTGCATTCTTTTCTCCATCTCTTATCCTTTCTGTCATTTTTCTAGCCCTTTGTTTCTCTGTGTGCATCATTAAGGGTAATTTATTCAGAACCAATCTCAAGTTCACTAATGCCCTCGTTAGCTTTAACCAATTCACTGCTTAAATTTTCCATTGACTTTCTTTACTTTGGTGATTATATTTCTCTTTACTTTTGTATGTACTTTTTCTTCCAAATATGCCTATTATTATTTGATCATATTTGCTTATCATTTTTATAATACTTTTGTTTCTTTTTCATTTATTAATTCCAGTTCCCATTTCTGTCAACATTTTGTGCATACATATGCATATATACCTTTCTTTCATAGTTCTAATATCTGAAATTTTAGATGTGTATTACTGATATTTATTGATTCTGCTGACTCTGGTTCATGATGGCTTGTCTCCATTTGTGTTTTTTAGTTTCTGTTTGTCAATTCTGTTGAAAGGGTGTGATCTAGGGTGGTCTTTGCCATCTTGAATTGAGGGTTCATACCTCCAGAAAGGATTTCCGTTCGCTTTCCCCAGATGCCTAAGAGCTACTGAAATGGAGGACCTCTTTATATTAATGTCTTGGCTTGACTTTTCCCAGATGATGCAGGTAAATAAGGAATTTTCTACTCTTCAGATCCATGACAAAGACAGGACTAATTTCTTTGTTGCCTGTCTTCGACAGAAGATTCTTAAGCCTACCCCTTCCACTGAGTGAGAATGAGCTCTTCAAGCATCTCCATGTTACACCAGAGGGTCTTGATTCCAACTCTTCATTGCTCAGCCAAGTCCTATTCTATCCCTGAAAGGCACTTAAAAGATAAGACTCTTCCTTATCAAGATGTACTAATGCCCTTTAAGCAGCCAGATTCAGTGCCTATCCACTAGTCTAGTTTCGTATGTCTTGTGTGTGATTTTAGTTCTCAAGAAATTTTTTCTTTTCTTTTCTTTTCTTTTCTTTTCTTTTCTTTTCCTTTCCTTTCTTTTCTTTTTTCTTTTTTTCTTTTTTACTTTGAGAGCTTAGCTCTGCATTTGAGAAAATATTTCTCCTATTTTGTCATTTATTTCCAGCTCCTTTCAGATGACCTCATTTACCATATGGCAGGAAATAGAAACTTCTTACTGATTTTCTTAGCTTTCCATTCTAGACCCAGGCTCTGGCTGTCTTTCCCCTTTTCTTGCCTCACCAACCACCCCAGCTACAGGAGTAGCCACCACAGTAGTAACCTCTCATCCTCTCATCAAAGATCAAATTCCTTTTAGGGTCAAATTATCTAGGCCCTTATCTGAAAGGCTCCCTTTACTCAGACAACAAAAGTCTTGACAATAGCACAGCTAAAACTCATCTGCATTTCATTTATTGCCCAGGATTCTCGTCAGCCTAAGGTTGTTCTCAACTTCACAGATGAATATGGGAGAGGAAGGGGAAGACAGTGGTGTCAACAAGTTTTTAGGACAGAATTTAATAAAAAAAGTTTGCTTGTTTCAATCCTGCTTAAACTCAGCTAGGCTACACAGGGTTGAAGAAATGTAATAAATGCTCTAAATTTGGCTGAAATAGGTGCCATATGTAATCATACATGCGGTTCAAAAAAAAAGTGCTTGAGTTATAACTAGATAGCATATAAAGTGGGAATTTTAAACAGATATGCATTCTAAAACCTTACCTAAGACTCCTGAGAGCTCTTGAAGGAAAAAAAAACCTAATCGTGGGGGAAAAATTAATGTTAACATGTGTTTTCCTGACCAGCTTGTCTTAAAATTCATAGTAGTCAATCAATATCCTCTCAAAGTCTTTATTTTGAAAAGCTGGGGAAGATCTGATGAATTGCCAGTATATCATTTAGTTTTACAATTTACGCAACCAACCATACAAGAAAGTATCCCTCCCGATGCATACAAACATATATGAATGTCACCAACTTAGAGTAGATGCTCACAGAGGTACATAGTTGTTCAGTGAATGAAATTAATATGCATCCTTTTGGACACACTGTAGTCACATCTGGTCTCTTTCATACAAACTTACTCCAAAGTATCAAATCTATGCCATAAACTAACAATGAATGACTAGCCAGTGAATTTTCAACAAAAGAACTGAAAAGTATTCATATCTGTTATGGCAAAGGTGTGAAAAGTAAACCTTCACACCTGTTGTCAAGAAGCACAGGTCTTGTGCGTACCTCCCCCACCAAAAATGCCATTTCCTACTCAAATAAGAAAAAAGGAGTACTTTACCTCAAAGCTTCTAGAAAGTTACCTATATTTGTTCTCTGTTTCCTTAATTTCCGCTTAGTCCTCAACTCAAATCTATAGCCTTTGCCGTCAGTATCCCACATATTGTGCCCCAAGGCCAACAACCTCTGTTTGGCTGAATTTAGTGAGAATACTGCCATCCCTATTTGACTATTTGCCCACTTTCTTCTATCCGATTTCCATTTACTCTCTTCTCCTTCCATCCAGGTCCCCTCCCTGTCTCTCCCTTAAATGCCACTGCATTCCTAGGCTCTGACTTATTATTTTTTTTCAAACTATATGACCTATCTAATACAGAATTATTATTTTTTTTTCAAACTATATGACCTATCTAATACAGACTTAGGGTTTCAACTAAAACTTTCATATTGACACTTTCTCAATATCTATCATCAGCTTAAGTTTTTCTCTTGAAAAAACCTTTTCTCAAGACTTGGATAATTCTGGATAATTCTCTCTATAAGTCCTGCATCTCAGTCTACACAAGTCTCAAAGAGAGCTCATTATTTTTTCCTGAACTCCATGCCTGCAAATGAATAGCAACATTGTCCTACTACCCATCAAGCCAGACATTTAAAGAAGAATCCTCCTCTCTTACTCTCTAGAGGCAATTATTCATTGAAGCTTATCCATCTCAGCTCCTTAACGTCCTTTCTGCTTATTCACTATTGCCGCTATTCTGGTGTAGGAACTCATTATATCTCCCGTGGATTCTTGCAGGAGTCATCTGATTCATCTTTCTGACTAGCTTTGTGCACCTACTTTGCACCCGTCTAACCTCTACATAGCTGCCAGTGTGGTCTTTCTAACATGTAAATGTGATCACGTCACTCCTTTGCTTTAAATCCCTCAGTAGCTCCCATAATCATGTTTCCCAAACTCACTTCTCCCCTAGAGATTCTGAGTCATTAGATCAGAGCTAGGACTTAAACTTCTGTAGTTTAATGAGAGTCACAGGTGATTCGTAATAACTAGGCAAGGTAATAATGACCCACAAAATTGAATCTCAACTTTTTTGCATAGCATGTTAGTACAGACTCATCTCTCTTGTATTTTCTCTCCAGAATCTTTCAGTGCATGCACACACACACACACACACACACACACACACACACACTGTAGTTAGCCTTTAACCACACTAACGTGTAATTCCCCCAAAGCGCCATAACCCCATGCCCCTGACACCTCACCACCTTTGCACATGCTGCAGCTACTCCTACCACGCAGTCTCTCTCTCTCTGGCTTGTTCAGCTAGTACTACAAGTCTCAGTCTAAACCTCAGCTCATCTATGAAGACTTCTCTGATTTCCTCAGGCAGATCTAGGTACGCTTTTTCCAACATCCCCAGGACTTTTGTCTCTGCAACTTAGCCTCATAACTATATTCTGTTTACTTGTATAGTGACCCACAAGACAGGGGAATTTAAGAGAAACCTTATCTATTTAAGAGAAACCCATTATCTATAACACTTTACACAGAGCCTACTATTATATAAATATGTAGGGAACCACCAAGTAAATGACTGAAAGCCACAACGAGGAGAAAGGATTGGTTTGGGTCCCAGCCTCATCCTGCCAACCACTAGCTGTCTCATCACGGAACAAGTAACACAACCTCTCACAACGTTAGTCTCTTCGTGTATGAAAGGGACCAGTTTAACGTATAGGACTTCTTTTAACCTATTTCTTCAATGTTTTATTACGGGAAAAGTGCAAACATACACAAAAGTAGAAAGAATAGTATACCGAACCCTCTAGCACCCACACCTGACTTCAGTCATTATTAACTCATAGCCAATATTTTTCCTGTATACCTTCAACCCACTTCTCCCTCTTAAGATTATAAGCAAATTCAAGATATCATATAATTTAATCCATAAATATTTCAGTATCCATCTGCAAAGTAAAACCTCTTTGAAAATCTTTAACACCATACCACAATCGTATGATTCCACCTTGGTAGACTGAACTTACGGTCACAATTCTTCACATACATCTCTTTATTGGAATGATTCATTCATACCCTTGCCTTGGCCTCATGTGTATCCCCACCCCTTGGGGGTTGGGTTTGGCTATGTGATTTGCTTTTAGAAAAGAAATGCTAGCAGACATGGCCCATGCAAATCTTGAAATGTACTTGCATGTTTGGGCTTACTCTCAGGTGTTCTTACGTTTTGGAAAATGCCTCCAATAACCACCAATTTAAGGAGTGTAGGAAGAATGTGGAGAAATCCTGGACACAGCCTGAAGCTTGAAGCCACCCCAATAAATTCATAAATCTATAGCCTGAAGCAGAACCACCTCAGACAACTCACAGACAAGTGAGGAATAAATAAATGCCTCCGGCTGTGTGCCACTGATATTTTGTGGTTGATTGTTTTTCCGAAAAAGCTGAGACAACAGAAAGATTAATGGTAATTCCTAAATATCTTCAAATACACAGTATGTTAACCAAGTAATTTTGTGTACAGTTCTTTGCATCTTTAGAGGTAAAATTTACATACAACAAAAAGCATAGATCTTAAGTATGTTAATATGATGAGCTTTGACAAACAGTATACAACTGTGCATCTAAAACCCTGTCGAAAGACAGAACATTCCATCTCTGCAGAAAGTTCTCTTATATCCCATCCCAATCTATTCCCACCCACCCCGGCAAGTAACCACTGTTCTGATTTTCTTCTCCACCATAAGTTAGTTTTGCCTATTCTAGAACTTCGTATAAGTGCAATCCTACAATGTGTAATGTTTTGTGTAATGGATTAAACATTCCAATTATTCTAGCAACTTTCTTGGAAGACACTGAGAAGCTGATTCTAAACTATATACGGAAGGATAAAAGACATAGAATGGGCAAAATCATTTTCAAAAGAACAAAATTGTTTTCATTATACTATCTGATTGTAGAACTTACTATAAAGCTACACTAATAAAGGCAGTATGGTATTGGCCTAAGGATAAATCTATAGGTCAATTGGACAGAATTCAAAAGTAAACTCAGGAACAAAAGGAACAAACTACTGGGATGCCTGGGTGTCTCAGTCAGTTAAGCATCTGACTGTTGATATCGGCTCAGGTCATGATCTCATGGTTCACAGGATTGAGCCACATGTCAGGATCCACACTAACAGAATGGAGCCTACTTGGGATTCTCTCTCTCTCTCTCTCTCTCTCTCTCTCTCTCTGCCTCTCCCCTGCTCTCTCTCTCTCTCTCTCTCTCTCAAATAAATAAATATTTTTTAAAGAAAAGAACAAACAACCAATACATGCACCAACATGGATGAATCATGCTACAAATTAATTGTAGCAACTTTAATTATAATTAATTATAGCAAAATTAATAAATTAAAAGCATTAAACTGAGTGAAAGAAGCCAGAGCTGAATGTGATAAGAGTGCAGATCTGAATGTGATAAGAGTGTGACTGAGGTGGTGAGAGAGAATATTTTGAAGTAATGGAAAATACTTGACTATGACATTGGTTGCACTGTATACAATGGCCAATATCTTCAGACTGTGCACTTAAAGATGGGCAGTTTATTATACGCAAATTATACCTCAAAAAAAAAAACATACACAGAAAATACATACGGGAAAAATGTGTTAAATAAGACAATATCAACACGAAAATCCTCTAATCCGGAAACTATTTTTGTTCTTGTGTCGGAAGAGAGAAAAAATCATGAATGCATGAATTAGCACGAGCCCTACCCATTCCTCTTCCACTAGAAATAAATGAATTAGTCTGGATGAGGTGTTCATAAAAAATGATTCCATGCTAAAATGGAGCCTAAGTGGAGAACAAATTAAAGTGATTTATGACTAAAAGTTCCTTGCAAAGTTTCAAATGATTCAGAGCGAAAGAGAAAGTTGACATGATCATGTGAAATTCAAGAGGTTTTTAGTCCTCGTCTCTCCACTTTGATTCCTTTTTATTTTGGGACTTTGTGAGGCATTTTGTCATCAACTCAGCCATCTTCTCATGCACCACACAGTCCTCTCCCCATGTGTCTCCTTGACCTGTATTAAAAAGGAAAGTCACGGGGCGCCTGGGTGGCTCAGTCGGTTAAGCATCCGACTTTGGCTCCGGTCATGATCTCGCGGTTTGTGAGTTCAAGCACTGAATTGGGCTTTGTGTTGACAGCTCAGAGCCTCGAACCTGCTTCGGATTCTGTGTCTCTCTCTCTCTCTGCCCCTCCCCTGCTCATGCTCTGTCTCTCTCTCTCCTTCAAAAATAAATAAAAAATTTAAAAAGGAAAGTCATCAATGGCAAATGTCAATATAACTCTTTCATGATTATTATGTCTTTGCCTCACTCTTCTGAAAAAAAAAATTAGTGTTTGAGTATCAGGGACAACATGAGGAAGGATAAGGCTGCTGGGAATTATCCTTGTGAGCAGACAAATGTGAACTTATGTGTGTCCATGGGGGGGGGGGGGGCGGGTGTACATATACTTACTGTATAAAGTATTTCCCATATATGCATGTTTATTGCACACTATCTGTGGGACACCATTATATCTGCTTCATAGGAATTTCACTTAATGCTCTAAACAACCCGAGAAGGTAGATTTATACATTTATCCCCTTCTTACAGATGAGCATATGAAGGCTCAAGGAAAGCAAGAAACTTGTTGAAGCCATGCATAAATTCCAAACCTTCTGCTAGGCCACGTGTTACCTACCCTGTGTATTATGAAAATTATAGCAAAATTAATTACAAATTAATTATAGCAATTTTAATTATAATGAATAAATGAAAACAAAAGGTGTTGTTCCTGCCTTTCAGCAGCTCATGCTCTTACGGTCTAGGAACACAAACCAGGCATGGTGAAAGGCTTCGAGAATGAACCCCACACTGAGTATACGTGTATGAGTATATGCACTGGTGTGTAACAAGTAGGTGCACTGACAGCCTTGTCTAAAGAGAGAGGAACAGCACCATTTAAAACACAATGGTCACAATTCAAAACTAGAGGTTTGGGGTCCCTGGGTGGCTCAGTCAGTTGAGCCTCAGACTCTTGATTTTGGCTCAGGTCATGATCTCGTGGTTTGTGGGTTCAAGCCCCGTGTTGAGCTCCATGCTGACAGTGCAGAGCCTGCTTGGGTTTCTCTCTCTCTCTCTCTAAAAATAAATAAACCAAAAATAAAATAAAATAAAATAAAATAAAATAAAATAAAATAAGCAAGAGGTCCAAACTAAACCACTTTCCCCCTCTAAGAATCTTTCTCAGTTGCCAAGTATGTAGCAAAATTCTGATTGGAAAGAGCTTTGCCTTATTTACAAATTTTTTTCCTGTAACTTCTTCTATTAGAAACTCCTTAAGGATCAGTACAGTGCAACGTAACGGCTTTGAAGTCCCCACAATGTCTCATTAAAGCTAATGTGGAAATATTTTTAAATGCTAATTGAGTACACAGGCACATTTTTAAGAAACAAAATGCATGACCATTTGGGTTCTGATTCTTAGTAACCCCTGTTCGTTTTACTCTAATTTTAGTGTCCCCTGTTCCCTAACACCTATATTCTAATTAAATTCATGCTAAAGTTTCAAATTCATAAGACAGAGTATAGAAAACATATGGTGTGCTTGTTACACAAGTGGCTTCAGGGAGAATCACTGCAATCTAAACACCAAGAGATTGGTCTGGGGCCCAGAAGGAAAAAAATAAAATAAAAAAGTATTCCACTTTTCCAGACTCTGCTGTTTTTAGGGCAGTACCTCCAACCAGAGGTTTGTTTCTCCACCATCCATCACGTCTGTACTTTGTCTTGACAGTGAACTCTTAGTCAAGTCATTAACCTGTCCCGGTCAAGTCATTAACCCCTCAATTGCAAATTGTAGATAATTGCAATAATCCTAATTTTTTTCTGGGCTGTTGCATGGCGTATCTGTGACGAATGTGTGAAAGCAATTGAAAACCTCTGAAACATCCTACAAATATTCACCTATTATGAGAACGTGTGTTTAAACAGCGTGGCTACCCTTGAGTTCATGGAGAATGAGAGGGCATTTTGATCTTAGGAGAAACTTACCTTTCCCTAGTCCCCCCTCTAAGAAGACTGAAAGTGGGGTGATCTAGCGGGAAAGGAAAGTGACCCTCAGAATGAGGATCAAGTGAGATGGCAGCGGTGGAAGAAGAGCGGGAACAGGGGGAGCTTGGGAGAGAGACTGTTTAATGTTTGAAACCAGTGCCAAGCTAAATTAGAAACATGAATCTGCGTACCTGTACCTTACCTCATCGGTATATAATCTGTAACCCGAGATCCCCTCGCAGAGAAGTAAAAATAGCAAGGCTCTCCAGCAGCCTAGGGTTCTGCTGGGGGGGGTGGGGGGGTGGGGGGGGCGGGGACCAACCTGCCGCAGGAGAAAGGGACCAGGCAAGAATGCCAATCACGCGGTCCTGGTGAGAACTCCTCCTCCCCCAACCCCAGGGTGATAGTGGGGGAATGTAACCCAGAGAGGTGACATCGAGGGCATAACAAGAAAACCTTCCGGGGGGGGGGGGGGGAGGAGGAGGACGGGCTGCCTGATTTTGTCACAGAGGCAGCGACACTTTCTCACAGTGAGACATCAGTGGGGTTCTCAGCCTGCGTGCTCCAGCCGCGATCATGGCAGGTAAACTCATCTATGGGGGGCAAGCGCTCATTCCGGTGCGGAGCAGTGAGGCTGCTTTTCCAGGCAGGCAGCTGGCCCCTAGCAGGGTGCAAACAATGATTTGCTAACTGGTTGCCCCACTCCTGGTGAAAACATTTTCCCTGAGTGAGCTGGTGAGTCCCTAAAACGGTGTGTTCCCCTCCTTCAGCTTGGATTCTCGTCCCTCCCTCATAGCTCTGTGTTTGTCATGGATGTGACCCCAGGTATACAAATGATGGAGGAAGGCTTCGCCCCGGTTGGCTCCTATTATAGGGAGAAAGTGATCAAGCAGAAGGGGGATGAAGTTGATTTTTAACTGATCACATCAAAAATTAGTGTCTGGGAATGCCTTTTCACGTTCTTTGAGGTGATCATATATTGGATGCCATTAATATAATGAACCCAATTTTGAGAATTCCTAGTGTTGAATCAACCCTGTGTTTGATAAATAAGCCTTACTTGCATGAAAAATAATAATAATAAATTAATATCAAAGACGATGATCGGTTTTAGGCTGGTCCCTCAAATTTCAAATCCCCTTAAAAAATAAAATAAAATAAAATAAATGAAATGAAATGAAATAAATGAAACAAAATGAAATGAAATGAAATAAAATAAATGAAATAAAATAAATAAAATCAAATAAAATAATCCAGGCCCTTTAAGCAAATTTCACTCTGATGTTTCAAGTAGGTTTTAAACTTCCTTGGTGAGACTCCATTTGTTCATGAAAATGGGCTTTTTTGTTCGTTCACTTTGCAAGAAGTCAAATATTCTTCCTGTTGCCACGTGAAAAGAAGGTAGAAGTTTTGTTTCCATCTGCCTCTTGTCCACAAATAGGGTTATCAATGTTTTACTATGAATAATCAAGAGAGAAAGCCTGTGAGCTCTTCTGGTTTCCCTAGAAGAAATAACTGGAACAGCTCAAGAGAATGGAAGCAGGAAAAGGGGGAGCCAAACAGACCCAAACTGGAATCCTGGCTCTCCCGCGAAAGCTCTGTAACCCCCAAGAGATTTTTTTTTAATTTTTTTTTTTTTACATTTATTTATTTTTGAGAGACAGAGAGACAAAGCACAAGTGGGGAGGGGCAGAGAGAGAGGGAGACACAGAATCCGAAGCAGGCTCCAGGCTCCCAGCTGTCAGCACAGAGCCTGACGCGGGGCTCGAACTCACAAACTGTGAGATCATGACCTGAGCTGAAGTCGGACGCTCAACCGACTGAGCCACCCAGGCACCCCAACCTCCAGGAGATTTAAGTCATGTCTCAGCTTCATTCAACTGTCTTTTCTCTAAAAGTTGGAAGGGTCCACGCCTACCTCATTGGGTGATTTTAATGATTTAGTAAACGGCATATGAAGAAGTCCCTAGAGTCCTACTATCTAATAGAAATATAACACAAGCCAGCAATGTGATTTTAAATTTTCTAGTAGCCTCATTAGAAAAGTGGAAACTGTTTATTACAATAACTTATTCATTTTCCAGTATGTTCAAAATATTGTCTCAAGACCTAATCAGTGGGAAAAGCTTATGTCAAGATATTTTATTATTTTTTTTGCTAGTGAGTCTTCAAAAGTCAATTTGTATTTTTCACTTCTGACACACCTCAATGCAGACACTGAATTCTCAGAGAAAATGCTTGATCTATATTTAAATTTCTTAAAATTTATGTTTCAAAAGTAGATTCGTATACCCACATTGTCCCAAAAATACTTAAAAGTTTTCCCAAACTGAATCAAGTATCCGTCTTTTAAATTTAAAATAATTAAAATTTGGGATGCTTCCATGGCTCAGTCCCTTAAACTCCAACTTCAGGTCAGGTTATGATTTCACAGTTCGTGGGTTCGAGCCCCACATCAGGCTCTGTGCTGACAGCTCAGAGCCTGGAGTCAGCTTCAGATTCTGTGTTTCCCTCTCTCTCTGTCCCTCCCCCATTCATGCTCTCTCTCTCTCAAAAATTAACAGTAAAAAAAAATTTAAAAATGTAATTAAAATTAAATTAAATTAAATTAAATTAAATTAAATTAAAAAGTCAATTCCTCAGTCATACTAGCCCCCTTCCAGTGCTACACATGGCCAGTAGCTACTGCCTTGGACTGAGTCTTAGAGCAATGCTGGGCACGTAGTAGGTACTCACTGAATGAAATAACATTCTTCTGTCACCACTATCTTTTTTTTTTTTAATTTTTTTTAACGTTTATTTATTTTTGAGACAGAGAGAGACAGAGCATGAACAGGGGAGGGGCAGAGAGAAAGGAAGACACAGAATCTGAAACAGGCTCCAGGCTCTGAGCTGTCAGCACAGAGCCTGAAACAGGCTCGAACTCACGCTCACGGACCGTGAGATCATGACCTGAGCCGAAGTCAGACGCTTAACCGACCAAGCCACCCAGGTGCCCCTGTCACCACTATCTTATCTGAATCTCAAAGTTGTTTTGAACACTGAAGTTTAAACTTTGAGAGCAGTTTAAATAACACCTACAGTATGTCTACCCTCAGTTGAGAAGCAAGGATTGAGACAGCACAGTTTCTCTCTGCTGGTGCACATACTACTCAAAATTGTCTTCTGGAACGGTAGCCATCAGGCTGCTCTAGGTTTGACTGCCTTTCAGTTAGCCTGACTGCTCACATGACACCCTCCTGGCTTCCCCTGTCTCAAGTGGTAAATAATAACACAATGTCTCCATTGGATGGAAAATATGAACTTACGAGAGAGAGACTCCGCTTCCCCAGTCAAAACCCACTGCTTTGGAAATTCATGAACTCGGGGTAAATAAAAATGTCCATGTGCCACTGAAATCCATAACTCATCTTTTTAAAAAATCCCATAGGTCTTTACAAAGAACTTTTGAATGCCACAGCTGCTAGTCTGAAGCTATCCATCCTGTGAATAATATGACCTACTTTTAAGAATACATGGTGCAGAGGCGCCTGGATGGCTCAGTCGATTAAGCATCAGACTCTTGATTTCAGCTCAGATCATGATCTCATGGTTCTTGAGATCAAGCCCTGCATCAGGCTCTGCGTTTACAGCATGGAGCTTGCTTGGGATTCTCTCCCTGTTCCTCTGCCCCTCCCCTGCTTGTGCGTACACACGCACACACACACACACACACACACACACACATACACACACACATGTTCTCTCTCTCTCTCTTTCTCACTCTCTCTCTCTAAATAAATAAATAAACATTAAAAAAAAAAGAATGCAGAGTGCTAACAGGACTTAAGTCCATCTGCTTTTTTATTCCTCAAGGATGTAGAAATATGAGAAACAGAAGAAACAGAAGATTCAACAATTTGGCCAGGTCACTGTAATCAGTTTGTGGTCTTGGCAAGGGCTTTGTTCTTCAAGCCTTGAGGACCATGGCACTCTTCCCAGATCTCATGAAGAGACACAGAACTAGCAGATGTTCCCAAATGCATGGTACCATGGTTAAAATGTTCTTAGATATTATGAATAACTATCGATGTTTGCCCAGCCTCCTTTCCCCATACCTCTGGTAACCTCCCTGACAGCCCTTTGGAAGAATGAACTTCCCATTGGATGTAGCCTTGTGGGACTCTCAAATTGTTCTGTCCTACCTGCCAACAAATACATCTTTGATCCAAACTAAACCAATCAGCTTCTTTCTCCTCGAAATTTGAATCTTGAGCACAGTGTTACCAGGATTCAAAACGACGAGAGGTCTTTCATTCCCACAACTGGCCATCCTGACATTTTGAAGAGACTGTCTATAAGTTCTGCCACCAGATCCCAAGAGTGTCTCTGCTTCTCTTTTCCAAGGACTGGTCTTAGCATAGGCCTTTTTCTTTAATCTCACAGTTCTATAGCCTTCATAAATTTCTTTCTTCCTTTCTTTTTTTCTTTCTTTCTTTCTTTCTTTTTTTCTTTCTTTTCTTTCTTTCTTTCTTTCTTTCTTTCTTTCTTTCTTTCATTCTTTCTTTCTCCCTTTCTTACTCTTTCTTTCTTTCTTTCTTTCTTTCTTTCTTTCTTTCTTTCTTTCTTTCTTTCTTTCTTTCCTGTGTCTCTGAAATGGCCCACAGTCTGTTGCTTGAACCCAATCATTCCTAACCGCAATAATAGGTAATGTTTTGTTATCAAATATTAAGTCTCTCAGGCCCGGGCCTGTTTGGCCAAAATGAACTTGCTGCTCTTTCTCCAATCATGCAGACAAAGATGTCCATTAATGAGCTCACGAAGTTGAGTAACAGGCTCAGACAATTGCTTTTCAGTCTCCCTAGAGCCCTAATTAGAATCCTTTATTTGTCTCCAACTCAGGCAAACTTTGCTGAGGAGGTGAGGATCCTTGAAGGACATGCAGAGAGCCTTCAGATTATTTTGGTCTGAGAAAAACCCTTCAGAGCGATTCTAGCTGACAACATTGTCAAACACAGCCGTGTTGCAAACTCACGTGAAACCGAGCTAGACCCCCCAAGCAAATACATCTTCATTTTCAGGGAAGACAGTCCTTATCTGGAACTGCTCACTCAGGTTTTGCTTTTTTTTTGGGGGGGGGGGGGGGATCTTCATTTTTTTCACTGTCTCAAGTGGTGTGGACTCTTGGACCTTAATGGTCCCTTTCGCAAGTTGTAGAAGGGTTGGGCTGTCTCTAGTACCAGAAACAAAGACAAATGCACAATGAAATCTAAATATTGTTGACGGGCAAAATATTGACAAGTACTGGCTCTTCCACATAGAATTCGGTGTGACTGTTAATGATGGAAAGACATTTGTGTACTTAGAGAGATACAGGCCTAATTGTTCCGCACGGCACGAAAGATAAACTAGTGCCAAAAGTCACACACGGTGCAGGGCGCAAGCTGAGTTTTTGGCAGTCCGTGTTACCAAAGACCATTTTTTAAATTAAGCCTCCTAATCCTATAGCTATCTCCTGCTTCCATTCCCATTCCTTGAGGAATGTTTTCTTTTCCTCTGCGGCATCATTACCAACTCCCGTATTTCAAGTACCTATGTTGATCTTGAGACAGAGCCACAGATCCACCTCCTTCCTCGTTAGCAAAACAGTTGCTTGGGATAAACTACGTGGCGCCACATTCTCCCCGTGTGTCATCTATGCCTTGATGGTAAGAAATACACGCTTGCAAGTTCCATCAATTCTTTCAGGTTGTTCAAGTGCCATTTGAAATCCTCATGCGACAGTTTGCCGAGCTGCAGCCCGGGAACCTGCCAAAGTGAGTAGAGCCTTACAGAGTCTTCCCTGGGGATTAACAGCTGTACAGAGCCGGCTTAGGCAAGAAGACAATCGTGCCTGTTAGGTCTCCCATTACCTTTGTGCATTAGTCCCATTCGTGGGGATTAACGTGGAATGACATTTTTATATTGGGAAAAAAAAACATTGTGGAATAGTCTATCTAAAGCACTTTGTATAAAGAACACGATACTGAGGTGCTCACCTTGAGAAAAGAGGTTGCTTCATTCTTACCTGTCAAAAATGGAAGAGTCTGAGATTTTACTCTTCTTGCAAACTAACAAATCAGCCTGCCACAGTTATGGATGCTGGCAGAAGACACAAGACTCCTGAGTCAGAGACAAAGGGTTTTATCACGAGTAGCAGAGATCAAGAAGCAAGAATCATATATTTGCTATAGTTCTCCTTGCCTCCAAGTATCACCGAAGAGACACAGATGGGCTCAGTGGGCCGCTGTTAGAGCAGGAGGACCCTGGGCTTAGGGTAGCCACACCTTTTACAACGGGCAATAGGCCTGCCTGCCCTCCAGGCTCTGGAGGGAACACCGTCTTTATTATACCCAACTGTAAGGAAACACACCCTTCACTCAGCAGGGAGATACCCTATCTTCCAAGGTTCTTCACTATCCAACCATCTTTAAAGAGACAATTCAGAAGAAAAGCAATCAGTGCTTCTGCATGGAAGATAGGCAGAAACACCAGGTTACACAGAAGAGGACAGTCTCCTCACATCACTGACCTATGCCCAATCTCGTGTGAAACTGTACAGACTGTTTTTACATAAACTGTGACTAAAAGTAGGCAATAACTACTTAAGTTTAGTTCTTAAAGAGAGACCCATTACTTAGCCTTCCCGCTCGGACCGTCACGATATGAGATGTAAGCGTTAGGATCAACCTAGCTCACAAATCTCTCTTTCAGGATAATGGCATAGACTTTGTTTGTTTTAAGTCAAGACTTAAATATATTCTTATGAATGACTGAGCCTACCCTAGGGAATGGAATATATATATATATATATATATATATATATATATATACACACATGATTTACTAAAAATGTAGGTGTATTTGCCATTTATTGTGGGCATAGCATGGCATTCATTCTGATGAGTACTTTGTATATCTTATTTCATTAAATCTTCATGAAAATGTCTTAGTATAAATTATCTCCATTGTTGATATGTAAAAAAAAAGGCTCAAGGAATAAATTAGCCAATATTACTAACTAGTAAAAGGCAATATTGGTATTAAACAGAGGTCTAGCCAACCCAAATTCAGGTGCTTTTCTGCTACACTGCCTCTCCAGATAGCTACTTCATGATTAAATGTATGTGGGCACATAAGAATAAGAAATCATAAAGGCATCAATACGATGACAGTCTACTATTAACTATCAACCCCATCTTTCTAAGGCACCAGTAAAACCCTTAATTGGAACCAGTGTCCTATTTTAGTTCTTCAACTCAGGGCTAAGCTTTAATTAAAGATCCTCACCTTAACCCTATTTATATACCCTTAGGGGTGCAATGAGATAACGATTTGCCCAAACAGAAGTGCTACATCATATATTATACTCCAGAGAGTAAGAATTAGGTTCCCATTGATGTTAGCCAAAAATCAACTTACTGATTTTTCTTGGTAGTGCAGATATAATAATCCAATGGTAGAAGTAAATTACCTGGGTTCTATGTCATATGTTAATCACCTTTGACCTACAAATCTACATCCCTTTCTGACCTACACTGGCCCCTTGGAACTAACCAACCTTTGTCTAAGAGGTTATATATCCAATGCGAAAGTCAACATTGTATTGGAAATTGAGAGTGGGGTGGGATCAAATGTCACAGGACAATTTTCATCAAAAGAACTTAATAGAAACTGGGGCCATGCCTTGGTTAACAGGGAGAGTGGCCATTAAGCTATATTATTATAAAACTAGACCACTCAAGGTCAACAGGGACAAACACCCCTTCAGGCAAAAAAATAGAGGAATGCTGTTTCAAATAGGACCCATACTTGGGTAAGATAAGAAATATTCTTTCACCAACATGGTTCAGTGGTCTTGTCTTCAAGCAAAATGTTTAATAATGTTTACCTTTGAGAAAATATCTAATATCTAACTAGTAAAGAAACTAGCACATCACTGTTGAAAAGGTTGAAAAGAAACTTCAATTTGTATCCATGTTTACCCTCACTCATGGGACGCCATCCTTCTTCTCTGACTTGCTCCCACTTTGGGGGCAGCAAAATGTAATGCCTTCCTGGCTAAATTTGAGGGTATTCAGAAAGGAGCAAGACTCTGTGCAGTGGAAGAGGTGGTGATATATCCTGGGAATTGTTAGAGTTGTCAGAGAGAAAGAAGGACTTGAAAAAGGAGACCCATGGGCTTTGAGTGCCTCAAGCCTTGAGGGCCTGGTTGGGAATGCAGGGGACCCTACGGAGGGTCATCTTCTTGCAAAGACATAAGGCATAGGGAGTCTTTCCTTTGAGATGGAAGAGACAATGGAGTTAGCTAGAGTTATAGTCTTTGTTTCTCCTGTATTAGAATACTTCTCTGAAATTATCCTATCCTTTTGGTAAATGTCTTTGCATATGCCTGTGAATTCTGACAGGTAAGATTTTTGAAGATTGAAATAACAGGGCTCTACCCCCATTTCCTCCCTGATAGAAGTAGAAGGAGATCGTACTCCTCAGATGGTTCAGAGTGCCAGTCATCAGTGACAACCCTGACTCCTACAGTTGTATACTGCAGGGAACATGCTGGGACCCTTCCCAAGCCTGGCAAAGGCAGCTTTTGCAAGAGGGCTTCACTGACCTCTAGATTGCATTTCCTAACACCCCAAATCCAACTTTGAAACTACACAGTGTATTCTTATTGCTATAAATCTTTCTGTTTGCCATTGCATTCATTTGTGCCAATAATGGACCTTCAAAGTGGAGAAAACCAGAAATGATAGGGAATGAATGCCCCTTTTTCCAATAGAGTGTGTTCTATAGACCCAGTTGCCCTTTGCCAGGAAGAAAATGGCTTCCCAAAAGAGTTCTTGGTTCTCTGAAGTATTTTATTTAATTGCCTCGTGTTAACTTGTGTGTGTATGCATGTGTGTGTATGTGTGCATGAATGCACATTTTCCAAAACTAGTATGAGTGGAGGAAGAAAGGAAATCATTAAGGAAAAGACGACAAGGAGCTAATATTTAATATTTCTTGTTGGATGCCTTATTTATATTAAATAATTTAATAGTTCAACCACACATTAGCACATCAGTTGGAAACAAGACAACTGAGACTCAGAAATATTTGATAATGTACTCAAGTTCATATAACTACTTAGGGAAGACCTAGGATTTAAACTGAGGCCTGAATCCAAAGCCCCATGGTATTTCCACAACTGCATAAGTGCATTTTGTAGACCATAGACATAAAATATCCCATGAAGGTGGGGTCTCATGAATATGTCTCTGGAGAGTTTTCCAGGAAACAGAGAAGAGAGATTTGGAACTGGCTGGGGGGATAAAATGATTTCTGGCAGATAAATAGCTATCCCAGCCTTCCCACAGATGAGGGTATTCACTACAGAGTTCAAGTATGCCCCTAACAAAAACATTCCACATGATGGCCAGCTTTCCCCTCAAGCAAACGACCCCTAACTGAAAGAACTGAAAGAAATGTCCAATGACCTGACATTTCTAACGCAGGATGGTATAAAGTCAGCAAAATCTAGGGCCAGAGACAGGTGCGAGTGTCTGGAACAGTGCTGTTTCCAGATCTTTCCATCAGACACCGAAGGTGTTGCAGAGCCCTACAGTTAACAATATTTAATTACTATCTACCAGAATTCTGGGGATCATTAACATATGAATAATTGTTCAGATTCTGGAGTCAAGACCAAAGTGGTGAAAACCAGAAATGATGGGAAACAAGAAAACAATGAAGGAGGTTTCTAAATAAAAGCATTGCAGGGAGAGTGGGATGGAGTGGGCGGCCGGCAGTTGAAGGGAGAAGATGCACCATTATTTTCTCTTTTTCCCAGTGTGCAACTTAAGATGTCAGTGGAACACCACCCATTATCCCCAGGACCTCTGCTCTATTCACTGCGGACTTGCCACAGGCTAAGCCTGAGATCGAGGAGGTTAATTAAGGAAAGCAATGGTTACCAGCCACGGCTCCATGCCAATCTGGAAAACAATTCAGGAGATTTTCTTTATTGTCTCCAATCGTCCCACCAAAAATCTTAACTTTCTCAAAAAAAAAAAAAAATGATGAGGGGATCATGAAATGATTCACCTGATCTCAAGGCTCTAATTAATTATGCTATTTATTGAGCGCTTACCACATGTCAGGCATTCTGCTGGGTGATCCTGGTGCTGCATAAAACTAGCTTCTCCTCGCCAAAAACGAGCAAGCAAAAAACTCAAGAAGGTATGACTATTGTTATTTTCTACATAAGGAAACGGAGTCCGCGAGAGATTAAACGAGAAAAAGAACCAGTCAGTAGCGTGACTACGTTTCAAATCCAAGTTCGTTTCGTCCCAAAGCCAGTACACTTCCCATTGAACCAACCATTTCTTGCTAGTTGAGGGTGGGGTGTGGGGTGCAAGGTGTTGGGATTATCTTTAATTTTAGTTTTAAAACTCTTTAAACCAAAGAGATTAATAACTGCATCTGTACTTACGCAATTTCAAGCATCAGTGGGCAGATCAGAAAGTATTTTCTAAGAACAGCAAGCAATCTTCTTAATAACTCTGGGTGCGAAGCCAGCCAGGTCTGAGGGCTGAATCTCTGGTATGTATCTGCCGCACCCAAAAGGCAAAGAGCTATGGGCCAAGCATTTGCACCCAGAGCAAGGTATAGCTTTTCCTTTAGAAGTCTCTGTCCAGACACCAATCAGAAAATGGACACCAGCTCTCTCCTCAAGGAGGGCGGCAAGGACTCACTCCAAGGATCTTTAAGCCTCCTCAACCCAGCTGCTTGGAGCCTCCCTGGTTGGGGCAGTCCTCCTGCCCAACCTGTTTCCTCTCAGGAGCCAGTGGAGTTCATGGTCATGGTTGGGCTCAGGGGATCCAGCCACTCGGCTGCTTATTCTGAATGTAACTGCATTCCAAGCACATCCTAGAAGAAGTGCCCTGAGGAGCATTTGTCTTTGTCTCCTTTGTATTGCCAATGTCACAAGTTGTCAGAAGTCCCTTCAGAAATGATCTTGGCCTTATCGTCCATTTGTTCCAGTCACACCAGACTTATTTCCCAGTCCCAAAGGTACCTTAGTTTTAAATCCCTCAGCCTTTGTACACTGTTTCTTTCCACCCAGTGCCCAGAGTCTCTGTCTCTACTGAATGAAAGGCAAACACGCACATTTTCTTTTCTTTTTCTTTTAAAGTTTATTTATTTTGATAAAGAGTGAGCAAGATTGGGGGAAGGGAAGAGAAAGAAAGAGAGAGAGAGAGAGAGTGAGAATCTCAAGTAGGCCCTGTGCTGTCAGTGCAGAATCCTGTGTGGGACTCAAACTCACAAAGCTGTGAGGTCATGACCTGAATTGAAATCGAGAGTCAGACACTTAACTGACTGAGCTACCCAGGTGCCCTAACACATGCATTTTCCTTTTAAGCACCAAGCCATCAGTCTTATTACTGCAAACACGTTCGATTGGAAAACTTGGTTTGGAAACCGTGATTCAAGCCTATCCCTTGGGATCCACCCAAGGGGAGAGTCAGATAAGACTGCAATCAAACTGGATGAAAAATGCAAAACATGACTATTTATCATTATACTCTGTGGTGGGGAGAAATAAGATGATTTAATTTTGGAATTGAATTTTCTCTGATAACCAGGGACTGGGAATCATTTCCAAGCTGGCCTCGTGAATGTGTCACGAACTTAGAAATATGGCAGTTTTAAGTCTGCTCATTAATTTATATTTAAGTTTTTACTAGGAAATTTATGACTTTAACCTATTGCTTTATAGCCTTAAATTTTTTAGGCATAATATCTGGAAAAATGTATAAGTGTTATGGGTAAATATTACACAGAATGCCATACTCAAAAGTTTAAAATAACAATAACTAACATTTATTTAGCATTTACTACAAGCCAGACACTGTTTTATGCACTTCAAAGTGAGTAATTCATGTATTCCTCCCAACAACCTGTGAGGTTAGTACTGTAGTTAGCCCCACGTTATAACGAAGGAAACTGAGGCACCAAGAGGTCAAATGATTTGCCCAAAGACATGCACAGCGGGGATTCAGAGTCTGACATCCAGGCCTCAGGAGTTCTTATTCTCAACAATACATCACACAGTACATCTGCATTTGTCACATCTTCCAGCACTGAACTATGATAAATTGTATTTATTTATTTATTTTTTTTTTTAAGTAGGCTTTGTGCCCAGCAGAGTCCTACAGGAGGCTTGAACTCACGACCCTGAGACGACCTAAGTTACCCAGGTGCTCCTAATTTTACTTCTGTTCGCATGACATGAAATCCGAACGGACCCAAGTATTAGTCACAAGAAGTACGTATGAAGCGAGGTTTATTTGTTTGTCCATTCTGTAAATCAGTTAACATTGACCCACTAAACTGCTAAGGATGGGCAGTTCTGTGTCAGCTACACAACAAACAAAAAATGAGTAAGCCACAACTCTGGCTTCAAGTGATGAAAGTATAAGAAGTAGGGAGGGTCTTTTTATTTTTTTATTTGAGAGAGAGAGAGAGCGTGAGTGGAGGAGGGGCAAAGAGAAGGGGGATTGAGGATCTGTGCTGACCCCAGAGGCCGATGTGGGGCTCGAACTCATGAACCACGAGATCATGACCTGAGCCGAAGTCAGACACTCAACTAACCGAGCCACCCAGGCGCCCCAGGAAGTCAGAAGTTTTAAAACCAATTGCTTCCCTCCGCTGGTTCACTTCTTAAATCTTCCGGCCCCTCACCTTCACGTTAACGGTTTTCCAGTAATTTAATATTGCCGGCAATGCTGGAAAAAACATAATAGAAAAGGGACCCAGTTGCTATTACACTATCAACTTTAATGTGCGCTGTCGTCCAAGCACATAGTCAGTCACATGCCACGCTCCTCAGTCCCGGATTTGTGCTGATTATTCCACCCAGGATACCTTGTAAGAGAGGGATCCTTAGCTACCACTTTTCCGAGGCGGAAACCCAGGGAAGCTCAGCGAAGTTACGTGGCTTACCCGAGGCCACAGTAATCTGCAGGGCAGGAGTAATCTGACTGTAAACCCCAAACTCTTTCCACTAGGGGGTCATGCGTCTTCATTGCATCATCTATGTGTGACTCGTCTTTCCTCCCAAATATGGCTTTGAATCTCTGCTTCTTTTCCTCCCTTGCTAAGACTAGACACACTCCCGTGATACAGTATATATCACACTGGACTCAATTGACCTGGAAGGAAACTGGAAAGTTTCTTCGGCCGGCCTTCCCGTGGGGACTGGAGCCAACCTGAAGCAGCCCGCATCCCTGCTCCTCTCGTCTGAGGCCCACCCTGGCCCCCTTGGAGATTTCTAGAGCCAAACGCACCTCCCAAGCAGCAGGCAGCCTCAGCCAAAACCCGAGTCTGTGTGTGTGAGGAGGGGGGAAGAGTCCTCTGCCCCCGGCACAGGGTTTGGTCCCACATCCTCTCAAGCCTTGAGTTCGGGACCATTTACACAGCACGGGCTGGCTCTCTGAGCATCCTGTCCTCCCTCCTCACAGGATGGACTTGTGGCCACCAGATCCCTCCTTGAGGGGGCTGGGGCCCAGGAAAATGGTGTGGGGCCAACCCACCACACCCACTTCCTCTCTCAGGTACAGTAATACAGTCTGGTTTTCCTTTTCTGGCTGCTCCCTGCAAATTTCCATGTCATTTCCTATTTCAACAGCTTTTATCCGACCCTGGAATGCAGTCAGAAAATGTTATCCTTGTTCAAACTTCCCACTTCAATATGAAAGGATTGGGCTGTAACCTTCTTTGGCCTGAACTTCTGTCTTTCAGTTACGTTCTTAACAGCATTTAGCCTAATAACAAAGATGAAATCATCAGTCTAGCTCTGGGTATTCCAAATGAATGACCGCCTCTATGAAGGGAAAAGGGAGAGGCCACTCATTGCAAAGTGAGGAATGACCCTTTTATGCCGTATCTTGGACTTGGATCCCGAAGACTGAGTTCTGCTTTTCACCATTCAGAGACGTACTGAAGTACCGTTTGTCTTTGTGAGTTTGTGCTTTTCCACACACACACACACACACACACACACACACACCACAAATTCGCACCCTGATTTCTTCTCCCTGAGTTAACGAATACATGTAATAATGAGTCCTGACATTTCTTAAGTGCATGCGATTTTGTTAGGTTCTTTAAATACATGATGTCAAGTCCTCAGAGTGACTCTAATTATCCCCATATTAAAAGTGAGGAATCTGCACCTCAGCGAGGTCATATAACCTGCCAGTGTAGCAAACACACGTGCCCAAAACAAGTCAGGACTGGGGGCTCAAATAATAGCCGGTGGTTCTGACCACCTCAGTGTACTGCCAGCCAAGCTACAAAGAGAATTACTTGCTCGAAGTGGAGAGTGGAGTGGAAAATTACAAGGGAGTTGACCTTGTCGGAGACTTACCCTGCACCTGGCGCTCTCTCCCACATTTTATATGCTTCAAATCATTTAAGCTCGCAGGATAAGGTGTTACTGTAGCCAGGTGGCTGATGCCTGTAAGGTTTTGTGGGATGCCAGCAAGGGGAAAATGGAAGTTCAAACCAGGTCTGACTCCCAGGTCCGTGCCTCACGATGAACAACGCTGTGACTAATTTCAGAGCAGACTTGGGGCTGAGCTGAGACAGTTGATCAAGTGAACAGCTCTACCTGTTCCTATATGTCTTCCGAAGTGGCCTCTGGGATCCAGTCAGGGGAGATAGGCCTCGCCTTATTATTTCCATGACTGGTAACTCAATCGTGAATTTCCTGAGAGTATACACATCTCATCAACAATTCCCAGTCTAGTCTGACACTAAAATGAGCTCAAGCAAGCATGTGAATGAATGAATGAATGAATGAATGTGTTTCTGGAGGTACTGACATTTTTAATTCCCATACCTTTATGGGAGTTTTCTTAAATGACTCTCTTGATTACCTCTATCTAGTTCATCTCACATATTTGTTAAAATCAGTTCATGGGCACATCCCAGTCCTCTTGGATCAGAATCTCTGAAGTGAATCTCCTGGAGGTCTGCATTTTAAGAAGACGGGGATTCTAAAGTATATAAAGTTTGTGACCTCTGCTGGGGCCTCCACACCTTGAATGGATCTTATGAAAGGGTAGAAGAGAGAAGGGTAACCTCTACGGCAACATCTAACCTGTGCCAAACCGATCAATAGGCTGGAAATCAGTGAATTGCCTTCAGCTCTTCTCAAATCTTTTTCAACCCTAATTGATATTTGGTTTTTAAACTGTGATTTTCTTTTTTTATTTTAAAAAAAGTTTTTTAACATTTATTCATTTTTGAGAGTGAGAGAGACAGAGCATGAGCGGGGGAGGGGCAGAGAGCGAGGGAGACACAGGATCCGAAACAGGTTTCAGGCTCCGAGCTGTCAGCACAGAGCCCGACGAGGGACTCAAACTCACGGACTACAAGATCATGACCTGAGCCGAGGTCGGACGCTCAACCGACTGAGCCACCCAGGTGCCCCTAAATTGTGATTTTCTTAATGATAAGAATATATATAATTTTAAATGTCAGATTATGCTAGTAGGCTTGTAAAAAAAAAAAAAAAAAAAGTCCCCTCCACTTCCTTTCTCCCATTTGCTTCTCACCAGAGGTAACCATTTTTAACTTTTAAAAATTCTTTAAAAATTATCTCAATTTTCCTGGAACCACATGCATTTACTCACATATCTTGGATCATCACATTTAGACTTTATTAGCCATATTTTAATACATGAGAATTTTAGCTTTCTTATACTGTCCCCTCCCCACCCCATATAGCTGACCACAGTTTGTTTTTTTTTTCTTTTCATTATTAGATATTGAGATTATTGTTCAGTGCTCAGTCAAGTAGTAGACTATGACTACACATCTTTTCTTGTACTAGCTCTTTGTTTTTCCTGGGGTTAACAAGTGCCTCATTTTTTAAAAAATTCGATTTATTTATCCCTCGTTAAGTCTCCCCTTAGCTACCACAATCTGTAGAATACCTAAATTTTGCACATGATCAAGTCCATTAGATAATTTATAGTTTTTACCTTTTTTTTTTTTTAAATATACATAATCCTACTTGGATTCTCCATCTCTCTGCTCCAATCTCTTTAGATTTCCACTTCATTTATTTTGAAACTCTCCTTTGCCAGTTTCCTTTCCTTATAATCTGTACTAGATCCTAATTAGCTTTTTCTTTCTTTACCTCTTTTGTTTTAGTGGAAAATACCCTCGGGTAACTTACCAAGAAAGAGCATGTTAAAGTGAAAATTTTGAGGCTTTCTGGGCTTGGAAATATCATTCATCTTCCATTACCTTTGATTTGTAGTTTTTAAGGATAGAAAATTATAGATTGAAGATCACTTCCTTTAAAATTTTGAAGGCACCATTTTCCCTCTATCTGCCAAAAGAGATGTTGGGAAGGCTACCAGTAGTCTGATATCTGACCCATTTTATGTGTGAATCTGTTTTTATTCTCTATTTGGAAATTTTTAGGTGTTTTTTTTGTTTCAAATGTATATTGACATGGGTACTCCAGGGACCCTTGCAATCTGAAGATATTTGCCCTTTGGTTTTGTTTTTGTTCCTTGATCACTTTTCTCTTTCATATTTTTTTTGCTCTTTTTTCATATTTTCTATTAGATTTATTCTATAATTTTTTTTACTCTTTTTTTCTTGTACCCCATCTCTTTGTTTTCTTTTATTTATGGATAACATTATACAAATATTTTAGTGGGTTTCTTAATTGAAGCTATTATATTTTAATTCCAACATAGTTATTAAGGTACTATTTTATTTTTAATTCCCAAGAGCTCCATATCATTCTCAGGTTATCTTTTTTTAAAACACCTTGTTCCATATTGCAGATGTTGCCTGTCTAGTTTTCTGTAAAATAGACTATGTATTTCTTTTTCTTCTTCTTCTTCTTCTTCTTCTTCTTCTTATTATTATTATTATTACTATTATTTTGGTGTGTTGGGAGATTTTTAAGAGAAGGAGCAGATAGAAACATCTTCAAAGTTTGGAAACTAATCTCTTAATTCTATAGGTAGAAGAGGAGTTAAAAAGTTACACTTTCACGTGACCAATTTTTCACATCTATGATACATGGAGCTTTACAAAATGCCGTAAAAGGAAAAGAACCCCATTACCATGGAAAGCTGAATTATTTCTAATTGGGCAAATCTGGCAGGAGGTACCAGGTATCCTGAGTCCCAGTTTTAGAGACTTCACCTTAATTAGAAAATTGGTTCTCAAAGTTTATTTATTATTACAATCAGTTAAACAGCTTAATGAAATCATGGGCCCCCCCATCAGATCTATCAAATCACGAATCCCTTAGTGTGAGACCAAGAAGTTATATACGTATATGTATAATTTTTTTTTTCAAGAAGTTTCCCAGATGGCTACAAGACTAAGCTGGGAAATTATTGCATGGATGCATGTTTGTGCCTTTAACTCTTCTCAGGTGATGGTGACAAAACCTTTTTGTTTCTCACACTAATATTCCCTCAAGACTAACTCATTTGCAATTTGGAACAGAAGGGAAAGATTGCAGCTATGTCAAAAGACTGTTGCATCATTTTGTTATTGGATGTGCCCATGAAAGTACACCAGTCTCCTTTGCCTTATATTGTGCTTGTCACGGGCCAAGAGTAAAGGTCTTTATCTGCCACGGCTCTATTTTATTTTTCCTTGCCCAGACTCATATGATGCCACTGGTTTCCATTTTTTTCCCCCATAAGGCCCTTCCTGATACAAATGAAGACTATAATATGTATTCTATACTCTGGCACAGTGGTCTTATTGCCTCCAGCTTCTTGCCTTGCTATCACATCTCCGTGTCTCACCACACGTTGCGATAATAAATGGCCTTATTGCTTGTGCCCTCACTTTCTAAAAGAATTCAGAATAGGGGCGCCTGGGTGGCTCAGTCGGTTGAGAGACCGCCTTCGGCTCAGGTCATGATTTCACGGTTTGTGAGTTCGAGCCCCGCGTCGGGGGGCGGGGGGGGGAGGCTCTGCGCTGACAGCTCAGAGCCTGGAGCCTGCCTCTGATTCTGTGTCTCCCTCTCTCTCTGCCCTCCCTCACTCATGCTCTGTCTCTCTCTGTCTCAGAAATAAATAAACATTAAATAAATAAAATAAAATAAGATCTTAAAAAAAAAAGAATTCAGAATAATAGGGGGGTTAGATCCATATAAGGAGATCCAACGCAACACACAATTTGATCTCAAACACCCCATTTTCTGCTTGTTGTATCCCCTCACCTCACACACAAAGATCCCCAACCATTTGTACAGAGTTCTAGCCTAACCCTCACCAAGAATGTCCCTGCCTCCTTTATTATACCCGTTCCATTCCCTCAGCCTTGCGGATGCCAAAAGAAATTAAGACCTTACGGTTACTAGCCTAATCTTGAACTTCCATTATAAATAAAACGTGACAGCAGATTTAATTGTTGAGAATCAGATCCTTAGTTACTTAGAACAATACTCGACTGGGGAATTTGCTGGGGGAAAAAAGGGGGGCTTTTATCGAACAGATCTATCCTGCCTTTCTTCCTGTCGCGGAGTCCAATGTACATGTAACCTAATGTCAGCCCCTCACCAGGCAACATTCCAAGGTTGGGGAGTCAAAGTTGTCATCATATGATACACAACAGAAGTACACTTTCCTTTGCCACCCATAAAAGGGTGGAAAGGTGGAAAATAGGCTGGGCTTCGGAATAAAAAGGGACACGGTCACACTGTAGGGAGTTCGAATTAGAATAGGGTCATCATAAAATGGCACTTTGAATGACTAATTTAGAGTCAGTAAAAAAGCAGATAGTATTTGTACCACGGCTTCTCAAAAGGCATTCTGAAAAAAAATTACCTAGTCTAAAGAAATTGTCTATATGTGTGCATAATTGCTTATTCTCAGAAATGCAGGCCAATCCTTTCTACACACACCCAGGAATCCCTGTGCACAGGAACACGCAGGCTTGGGGGGAGCTGAAAACAAAACATTCAGTTGTCTTTGCAGGTCAAATTCCAAAGTTAAGAGGCCTCAGGAACATGTCTAAACGTTCTTGCCCCTGAGAATAGAGGCTTTAGGAAGACACGAACTTATTACCTGGAGATCACACACAGAAACACCTTACGAGCCTAGAGGAGTAACAGACGCTTGCCTATAAGTGCCTTTACAGACCAAAGTCCCCATGAATGAATGAGTCATTATTTTGGAAGACATCAGAATGCTGAGAGATGAGTCAACCTTCGGGCCACAAGCGTGAGCAAGGGGATGAAGAATTATAAGGAAGTGACCACCAGACTTGGCTCGTCTTCGTGGTGTCCCCACCTCTGGTACACACATAATTACTAAAGCCTGGTTCAGGCATGTGTAACTGTGAACACCTGGTTCCGTCCAGGACAGCTGTGAATTCCTGATGAGCTAAATTCCCACTGGCTGGGAACCAGAAGTCATATGGGAATATGAGTGGGAGCCGTCACCGAGAACCGCAAAAAGGGCATATGAGATCCAACCACTATTAGATGTGCATTTGCGTATCTAAACCCCCAAATAACAATAGGTCCTATTTGCACCACAGTTTATAACCACCTGATTGATCCTCACTTCCATGTGGTCTGGGCAGGAGTTATTCCGTTTTCTAGATAGGCAGACTGAGGCCCGGGAGAGCTAAAGGAATTATCCCAGATCACACAGCCGCGATCCCAACTTTAGTTTTCGGACCTCAAAATCAAAGTGTTGTTTCTCTCCAATCAATAAAGAAAATTTTGATTTGAACCAATTCTACATTCGCCGGTGCCTTCTCTCACTAACATCTCCACCCCATATCCCTTCTCATAATGCTTCACATAACCGGTTAATAATCTAAATACTTAAGGCTGGAGGAGGCCAGCCACTCACCTGAATGCCAGCACCACTAACACTGCATTAGAGAACTCTGTAAAAATGGCCAGCCTCGTGGACTGGCTGAGGCCTCCCTTCTTACTGCGTGGATGTTAAACTCCAGGAGAGGGGACCTCTGCAGAACGCAGACCGGTTGGAAGTTCTGCCCTCATGAGCTCCAAGCCCCACCCTCTGGCTACATTATACAGAAAGCAAACACAAGGCTGACCTCTTTTAATGTGAAATCCCCGGTCCAACCATCTCTGACAGAAAGTGGCCTTTGGGTGCCCTGTCTGAAATAAATGGGGTTGGATCAACGCGATGGCCTTTTCTGGCACCCCAGAAACCAGAGACATTCCTCCCCAGTAATTCGTGTGCAGCACTGAGAGCATGAATCTTGGATGCCGTTGCAGAAGGAACCACGAGCCATTTATTCTTAGTCGAAAATTGGCAGCCTTGGCGTTTTGGGGAATTTTTAATAGGACTAGCAGAGGAACCAGCATTAGGGATTATTTTCTCAGTGTGGGGTTAGATGTGTAATGCATATGTTTGCCCTGAGGACCCTAAACCACATACTATAAAACTTTGTTAAAATGCCTTTCTCCTCCTCGACTATTAACATTTTCCTGTGCGCATTGTTCATTTCTTACGGTCCCGGCCAAAAGTTTAGAAAGCTACGTTCCCCCACAGACCATTATTTTTGTGCTAATTAATTAGCAAAACCAATATCTCAGATATGAAATTCCAAGCTCCGGTTACTCAGTTTGGCTGAAAATCTGTTTTTCTAATTATTGACTACTTTCTGCTACTTTAAGTCCACCACCTAAGTTCTTGGACAGAGCCAGCTCCTGGGAGCTGGGGAGGTCTCCAACGGCCACACAGTTCCACATCCAACGGGGGAGTGGAAGGAAGAGATTGCAGCTGTCCGAGTCACTGAGGATTTGGGAGGAAGTAAGAGGAACAGAAAGAGGAGATTTGCAGGAGAAACTTACAAAGGAAAAAAAACTTTTGACAAAATTTCAGTGAGGGGTAATCCTCTAAAATTGCTAATACCCTGACACTCTTAGAGACAACACAGTCCCGGAAAGGTACAGGTCAAGGGAATAATGATTGAGACTTGTCTGGAACGAAATCTGCATACATACTGTTGTGTTCTTATGCCCCGGTTCTATATCTGAAATCCTGGAGCGGACGAACCTTTTGTTTCTCATCTGATAGGAATTTAGGCCAACTGTTTTCTCACTACTCTCGGTGTTTACATTTGGCGTACCTGGTGGGTACATTTGGGGATACCTACACGCACACATATACATATAGACACATGTGTGCACACACACATACACACGCACACACGTACACAAGAGATTTTGAAATCTGCCTAAAATGTGACTCACTAATCTGCAGGATTGGGAGATTGGACAGAACACAAGGAACAGTGATTCGTGAAAAATAAAATACTGTGGCACATATTCACCCCACCGAGCTGAAACAATGCAATAAACCACTTAGCCATCACCTAAAAATCGGACAAAAGCAAATGGATAGATCAGGAAAAGAATAGGAGTCAATATGAAAAGCAAACATGGGAGATAAACATATATGTTTATTATAAATATACAGTTATGGGTATAGCTATAGTGGTGATGTCAGGTATACAGATTGTTTTTCTCTCCTGCATTTCTTTTCTAATTATAATGGTTTTTATAAAGGTAACAGGGAAGGTGACAATGCTCCTGGAGCAGACACGTGTTGCAAGCACCGGGAAGGCTGTTCTGTGCACCCTGTCGCGCTGTAACTCGTGACTCCCAAAGGGGCAGCAACCTAACCAGGCGACTACGCTGCAGCTGGGAGGTTACATACTGTGAGGTCAACCTTTAGCGTGTGAGACACGGAAGACTTGAACTCAGCTCTGTCTGGAAGAAAACCCAGGCTCTCTCTCCAAACGTGTTTCTTGGGGAAACAGTTGCACGGCACACCTCAGCATGCAGAGGTGGGGTTTTTTTTGTTTGCTTGTTTCGGGGGGCTTTTTTTTTTTTGTCTTCAAATTAAAATTGTACTCTTGAACTCTTGTGTCTGTTGCCTTCCAACTCCCAAAGACCGGGCCCTGAGCGTATACAAAAGCATCACTGCCTCAGGCATTTTTACACCGGTCAGAGCGGGGAGGCCCTTCCTGACCTGCAGCCAGCTCGAAGTCGGGGCTTTAAAAGGAAACGAGGACTTTTCTAGCGGTATGAGCGGCTATAAAGAAGGGGAAGGAGGGACAGAAATGACAGCCTGAGCAAGAACAGTCAGAGACAAAAGGCTTGCAACTGTTTCGGTAAGGACATTTTTTTTCTCCACAGTCCACCTCACCCGTCAATGTCTGGTGCCCTCCCTGGCACACACCGTGAACTCCCCACTTGCCGGGCAGGGCCTCCAGCTCCAGAGATTTCCTGAACTCACACCACAGCAACTCCACAACAACCCATTCTCCGATGCTCTGATGCACGGATCCGTTAGTGAGAATAACTAGCAACGAGCTAAAGGCAAACTCCCCCTCTCCCTCACTCCCAGACGATTTCTCTCCTTTCAGCAGAACTTTGAAAGTGTTCACTCACAGAAAATAACTCAGGTGGCATGTTAGGCATCACGGGAGAAATGCGCTCATTAGTTGAATTTTAAGCGTTTCCCACATTTTAATTATCCTTGTACCGCCAGTGTGATTTTGTCATATTCCACCACAGGCTCAGTGTTTTTCTTTGACTTCTTTAGACGGGCCCCCATTTTTTTTCCCCCGATGTGTATTTCATCGTGTTTGTTTCTAGGTGCTAGCTAATCGGTTTATTAAATGGCCTCAGCCCGGGTGGGGTAAACACATGCTCCGGTTTCGTTTCTCCCCACTTTCTCCTCAACCGGCAGCGATGAAAAGGTCACATCACAGAATTTTATCTGCATCCTGGTATCTGGTCAGAGAAAGAGGTGTGAGGAAGAGAAGTCAGACGGCAATGTTCTATGTTGTCAAGACTAACGGACAAGTTAGGTGTTACACAAATTAAGCGATATTGTCCTTCATCTTTCATGAAGGCTATTACTTCTCCGATGGATCCATACAGCAAGCACAACTGCACACATTAACCCTCACCACAACCAGAGGATCATCTTCGTTTTACAGATGAGGAAACTGAAGCTCCGAGAGGGTAAGTAAACCTGCACGGACCTTCTCCCAAGCCGATAAAGAGAAGAGCCAGCCTGCGTACCCAGCCATTCTGATTCCAGAGTCTGTGCCCTTGGGCTTCAGCATTACAGCGCCCCCGTGTAAAACAGAAGAGTGAATGTGTAAGCACCTAAGAGATACAGGATACAATGTGATTTTGTGAAGGAAGTGAATTCGCATTTTCTAAGTTACTTCCTTCAGATGAGTCTAGCTCTCTCCCATGGTGTTCTGACAGTTTGGTGGCCGTAGCAAAATCGAAGATTATTGGGCAGGTGTCAGTTCTGAGATGCGTGACACTCGATCAGGAAGTGAGCAGCGGTTTACTTTCAATGATATACTTATTGTAGCTCCGTATTATACCGCTTAGAAGGCATGCTATTCATAAGAGGCCACGGGGGCAGGGCATGGAGCTCTCCAGGGGCCGGTTCTCTGCCTGACACTTTTCATCATTTTTTAAGAAGTAGTAATGTAAATGATAGAACATTTTCCTTGTATTGCCGGTGACACTAACGGGGAAACAGGGAACGTATTTGACTCTCAAAATGACAAATACAGAAGAATGGACAGTCATAAGGCAAAGGCTTGGGAACTGAGCTGTTGAAGTAAATGCATTTGCTCAGCCATAGCCCGCTGCAGAGGAAAGGGATATGGCTACAATCGCTGGGAAAATGTTTCCTAGTAATTCAGGGGAAGAGACTTCACCTTGAAGTACACCTTACTCTTCCCATCAAAGGAGCCAAGTACACATCTCCTTTCATTGCTAGAGCATGGGGCAGGACTCGCTCCTTTGGCCAGAACCAAAAAAGGAGAGCGGAGCGCTTGCATTAGGAAGAGACAAATAACTTCAGGCTTTGCAGATAGAACAGGTAGCCACACATTTTACAGACTGATACAGTTGACTATTCATAGCCAATATCATTACAGAGAGCCACGTAGGTCCATGCACAGTTCTGAGTGCTTGAAACTTACTAACCCATTCAACCTTCTCAACAATAGGAGGTGTTAAGGAGAATTTCTATCCCCATTTTGCAGAAAAGTTAAGTAAGTTGCCCAAAATCACAGAACCAAGATTTGGATCTAGACAAGCTGTGCTCGTAACCACAATATTATGCTGCTTGTCAGGATAAAAGAAAAAAAAAAAAGAGAGAGAGAGAGAGAGTTTCTATTTTAAGTGAAATTTGAACTACATATGAAAGCACAGTGGATAGAAGCAGAGAACATGAACCAGGTAAACCACTTGGAAAATCACCATATCCTAAAAGAAGGAGTGAGATCTGGACGAGAGAGAACAAAGCTATCCCCTTACCTTGTGTAAAAGTTTTGAAAAACACACAAAACTCCTAGTTCCGAGGTGATAAAGCAGAAGTGGGCAGACAGCGGGGGATGTTTGCAGGGGAAAACATTACAAATAAAAATCAAAAGTTCACAGAATAGAATTTGCAATGCACTCCATAGAATTATATTTCAGTAAGCCACGTTTTGTGTCACCCATAATTCTATTCTTCGGGATAAATCCTTTTGTTTTCCGAATGCGATGTTGAGCTATATGATTCCATTATTTCAGGAGATAGATATTTAGGCTGGGCAGACCCACTTGACTATTGGCAGTGGTAACTGGAGAGCTTATGCAGCACCCATCAGGCAACGTGGCCTTAAACAGGGCCACTTCTCTCTGGTTGTGCTCTGTACTTGACAAAGTGACTCAAGGTCTCATGTCATAATAGCTAATGCTTACGACAAGCCAACAACCAAAGCCGGGGGGTTGGGGCAGGATAATCATTTTATTCATTGTAAAGCTAGATATGATAATTAAGTTACAAGGAACTCGGGGGTGCCAGGACAGAACTATCAAAACCATAAACAATGATTAAAACAGAGCCTAAAAAGAAGCAAAAACAATCAGGCTTTCTAAACAGAACAGTAGGCTACAGAGAAACAGTCTTCAAACGTGAGAGCAAACATTAGGTGTTGACTGGGGACATTCAACTTCAGGGTGAATTCCTGCGTCCAGATTTTGTAAAACACTCAAACGCGTTCCAGAAATAGGTAACCGAATCTCCAAGTCCATGACTTTTTATTTGTAATCTTTTGAAGGAAAGAATACACTGGCCTGGGGTGATTTCAACACAGCCTGAATTTGCAGCCGGGACTTGCTTGGCTGGCGTTGCAGGGTCCAGTGACGGTGGACCACGGGCGATGGGGGGAGGGGGACCAACTCCCACAGGAGCCCCTCAAGTGTCAGGGCGCCCCTGACCCCGGCCCTGCTGCTCCACACGTCCTTGGGCGTCATTGGAACCCCGGAACCCCGAGGGGTGCCGAGAGCAGGTTTTTATTTTCTGTTGTTGTCGTCGGTGGAGCGGAATCCCGCATTCAATAAATGTAAACTAGGTTTAATTAGAACTTTTATTTAGAAAAGAAAAAAAAAAAATGGATTGTTCAGGGGAAAGACGTCTAAGGACCTCCTTCAATACTGTATAGCAAAAACACAGAACATGCCATATGAACCCCGCTTGGGAAATTCAAATAAGGAGCTTTGGAAACATAACGTGATTTGGCAGGAGCGTGATTTGAATGTGGTTGCGAGGTCCCACCAGCCACATATGCTTTTGCTAAGCGGCGCTGGTCCTTTCTTTCACAGCCGGAGCTTTTAAAACGTTACTTTATATATTTTTCTCCGAGTATCATTCTGAACCCAAAGTAGTTAACTCTGAATGAAACTCTCCTATTATGAAACGAGAACCCGTCCTGGAAAGGAGGAGGGGGAGGAAGATGTTTGACTGTGACCCCTCTCTCTTCTCTCCACCCCCTCCGAGCACACGCACAAAAACTGCAGAGGGAGGGGAGGGGAGCAGAAGGAGAAGTCTGCTTATGATTATGAGTTGAACTTTGAACTGTTCCTATTGTTCCTGCCAAGGAGTTTTGAATGCTAATGTGAAAAGATATATATAAAGTTAGAGCTGCTAAGGTATTTTAAGAGTCTACTGTAATGCACCGACCTTTTTTTTTTCCCCTTCCCTTGCTTCATTGTTAAAGATAATATGCCTATCTAACAAAAATGCTTTCAAGATGTAACCATATTTTGAAATGAGTATCATAATACATCCTTTGCAAGCCTGGAATTTGGAAACAAAGAACTTGCTTTAATCTGTTTTTCTTTCCTACCTGATGAGCAAGGAGACAATGCTGCTGGAGAAGGTTGAGACATGTTCCCAGTCTCGTTTGCTTCTTTCCCTCTTTCTTCATCATGTGGAACCTGACAACCTTTCTTTCTGAAGCTACATAAATTAGACAGGGTGAAGACTATCCCTAGCTCCCAAACAAGCCAAGACAAGAAAGGATGCCCCGGTTGACAGACAGACTTCCAGTGTTTTTGCTAAACCGGTAGAGCGGTAAACTCCCCCATGCTCTCCTCTCCACTGAAAGAACAGCAGAGGCTAGATCCCTAGGCTTGCTTTCATTTCCCTCCCTTTTAGAGTTGAAAGGACATTTCACATCATGTAAAAAAGGCCAAACAGGCCAAATGTACAGTCTTGGTTATGAATCCCCACCCTGGGTCACAAATGCCCCCTGTGTCAGTCTTACCTGAGAAATCTCAGTACGATCCACCCGACTCAAGTGGCTTCACTGGTTGAAATGGCTGTCCAACAGGAAGGGGTTGATCTTTCCCTGCTGAGGTCTGGGGCAGCAAAAGTCCTCTGTGATTTTTCAGATAAGTAGAAAGAGCACGACAACCGTAGCCGATGGGTGACATGTCTCAGTGCGCAACAGGGGAAGGGCATGTCAACATAACCATCTGATTGGGGGAGATCATGGCAGTGATGTCTCTGTGACAGGAGGGACGGGAAAGCCTCTAGGAAGGGACTCGGCAAGTAGAAGTTTCCCAATATATTTTAACGGAATCTGGATCTCAGATCTGTCTTTAAGAACGTGTCCGCGTGGGCCTTAAGAAAACCTTAATTTTCCTAAAAGAGGTTTGGGTTAAGATTTCAGGCCTTCAGAGGACAACTTAAGGATCTAGTTTATTCATAGAAAGCATTAGTCACCCTGAAAAACTTTCCATTGTCAACACCCTCAGGCTTCTAGAAAGATGAACACTGTTATGAATTGCAAAACCTACCAATCTTCTCCAACAGTGTACCATGCTGCATTAGGGGAAACCTGATCTCAAACAATAAATCTCTATTATTTTCAACAGACATAGAGACTTACAGATGGGAAATTTCTAAACAATTATATTGGGGTCTCTGTGTTTTTCTCCGGTATTCTGCACCATTAATGATGGTATCTAGATTCCAGCAGAAGTCCCCTCCATGTGAAGTCTATGGTCCCTCTCCTAGCCAGAATCAAAACACTGGCAAATTTATTCCAATGTTGCAGAATTTAGCAAGGCCACTGCATGACTAAACAGTTCTGTATGCAAACGGGTCTAACGGGCTAACTGCAGGAATAATAGGTTGACCATTGTTACAGTTACATTCTGATGAAATTTGGGTAGATACGGCTTAAGCCAAGCAATACGGTGACCCGAAAGTTAATGTTTTAAAAGAAACAAGCAAAAGGGGCACCTGGGTGCCTCAGTCGGTTGAGTGTCTGACTCTTGATTTCAGCTCAGGTCTTGATCTCATGGTTTGTGGGTTCGAGCCCCACATCGGGCTCTGCACTGATAGTGGTAGAACCTGCTCGGGAATCTCTCTCTCCTCTCTCTGCCGCTCCCCTTGCCAGCTCATGTGCACTCTCTCTTAAAATAGAAAGAAAGAAAGAAAGAAAAAAGAGAGAGAGAGAGAAAGAAAGAGAAATATTTTTAAAAATAAAAATAAAGCAAAAAAAAAAAAAAAACAGAAAACTAGTCTTTCAGTACTTTTCCCCCCTCTTACTTGTGGACATTAAAAAAACAGCAAAAACCCATTCATCTTTTTACTCACCTGAAGTGGTACAGGTTAAAGAGGATTTTGGACATCCTGAATTCAAGACAAAAATATAGTTAGCATATGTTAAACATATTAAATAAATTACATGTATTACTAAACTCCCTTATCAATATAAGTGCAAATGGTATTCCTATTTTACACACAAGGACACTGAGGCTTAGAAGGTTTCAATGAATTGGTCCAAGACATACAACCAAGCAATGGGAGAGCTTTGCCTACTTCAAGGGACCTGGAAATTGTACAGAGGAGGAAGAGGTTGAGAAAAGAGATTGAGAGAGTCGTTCTTGCCCCCTCTTTACTTTGTTATTACTAACTATAAAACAGGAAGCCTTGTATGAAGTCTTAGATTGCAACTCTGGACTTGTAAACTACTCCTAACATTGCTGAATTAATCTCAACCGTGGAAATGATACTGGGTTATAATTTATAACAGCATTTTCCGTAGCACCTTTGTGGCAGAATGGAACCCGCATGAGGCAGAAACCTCTTCCGAGGGAAGCAGAGGGAACCAGCAGAGTCAAGGGCTCAGCACATTGCCCTGGTGTTCTCTCCTTAGCGTCACCCAACATCTCACTATTAATTTCACATTTCCCAGGGCAGATGAGAAAGGAGTTTTCTGACCTTTCCATCAAAATACCATCACTTCCTCCACAGAAATCAACCTTCAGGAGACATTCGCTCACCGTTTGAGCCAAATGTAATGAGAAAAAAACAAAACAAAACAAAACAAAACAAAACAAAAATGGTGGTAACAAGATAAAATCAGAACGTGGCAAGAGACAAGAACGTGTCTGGTTTAAATTTCTGACTCACATTTTTACCTTGACAGAATGTCATGTGGTCAAAGTCCCTGAGAGCACTGTATTGAATGTCCAACAGAAGTCACCCTTCACACATCACTGCATCTGAAAATGGCAGGGTAAGTTGAAAGAGGGAGGTTGAAGAAGAACAAGAATGACGTGATGCAGGTATCAGCATCACCCCGATGTATTTCTTGAGATCCTTCTATGTGTAAGACATAGCACGGTATAAAAGAAGAAAAGTGGGTTTGGGAACTAGGGAAAAATAGAGATGAAAACCAGTGTGAAGATCTCATAGACGTGTTCCATTGGGCACATTACTTCCCCTTTGAATACCCGTTTCTCGTTTCAAAAACAGTGAATGACAAAGCCTAATTTGAAGAATTGCCAGAATGGAACAAACGTTCCCTGCCTCCCCGTGGGGAGGATTGCAGATCCCACCAATATTCATTTTTCTCACGGTAACTGATCTGGCTTGTAACTGCCCAGCTAGAAACGAAATTTCCCAGTGACCCTTGCAGGGAAGTGCGGCCATGTCAATGGGTTCCTGCCAGCGCAATATGGATGAAAGCGATGTGTGCTTCGTCCCAGCTGGATCCATAAAATGCGCCTGCACACATCACCACCACACCCTCATCTTCCCTCTGGCCGGCCCTTCAATGTACAAAGTAATGCTGAGGTGACAAAGTTGCGTTAGCCTAGGTCCCTGAATAAGAGCCTAAGGAGGAGGGGCTGCTGAACTGTGACACTTTCCGAGAACTATTTTGAGGCAAAAAAATAATAAGAAAATTAAGTAAATAAGGGACGGGGCAATTTTCCTTAAAGGACTACATTTTCACGGAGTCTGTCTTGACAGTGGCTTTTCCTAAGTAATACGCTCAGGCTGTTCAAGGGTTACAAGTAGCAGCATAGAAAGCATCACTCCTATTTTTAGGAGGTTGAAATCTGGTTGAGGATTTAAGATCGACACACAGGTACCTGTTCCCCAAGGCAGTAGGTGGACAAGGGTTAGCTAATGGCATGGAAAAGATAATGCTACGTGTTCGACAAACGATTCCTTTTTTCCTTTGGCCACCAAGGAGTTCTACATTTCCTCGCTCTCCTTGTATCTCTATGGGAAAATGTGACTAGTTACAGCCAAGAGAATGGAGGAGGAGGTCAGGATAATAGTTGTAAGCCTGGCTCCTCAAATGCCCCGTGAAGTCCTCACATTGTCACTTCTTGCTATCCTGACTGCAGAAAGGCCACCGGAGGCCTCTGAGGTATCAGGCGTGGCATGGTGGAAGGAACCCACCTCCTGATGGGGCAGCACACCCAACAGAGCCACCTAACCAAGAGGGTTGGTACTGGATGGTGCCTAATGGATAAATTATCTTCACAGTGTGGTCAGTCACTGAGACTTGGTGCTCTTATGGCCATCAGCATACCGTGGCCAATACAATGATGTCAACAAGTGACCAGAAAAAAGAAGAAAATCCTTTGCACTTAGGAACAATGAGAGGTTTCTTCAGGAGTATTCGAACTCATGTAGTTAAACAGAAATGAGGGAGGAGAATGGATAGTGAATGTATAGTTCCTGGGTTCAGATTTTATTGTGGCAATTTTCCCAACTTCTTCAGACCAAATGCTTCTTGGGTAAAGTACTTCCCTTTGAGTCTCAGATGTTTTTAAGCCAAGAAATCCTTTTTTTTTTCTTTGTTTTTGTTTGTTTGTTTGTTTGTTTCCAAATGAAATCTGATATTTAAACAGATAGTGGTGGAGTTACCCTTACTGAAGTAAGGACAGGACTCTGATAGCTGTGCTTTCTTGGATACCTTCCTGGAAGCTTTCCTAGTGCTCGCAAACCTCCAATCACTCCTGTGGACCCCTCAAATCCTGAAGAACAGAGTCTGAACATCACTCTCTCAGACCACACTCACATGTAATCTAATAGCCTCGTCTTAACTCTTCCTGGGGGATCACAGTGGGCAATGGATTACAAAGGGTGCAGTGGCAAACTCTGGCGTTGATCCAGTTGCCCAGAAGATACCACCCCAAAACAGCCTCATCAACGGACATAATCTCTTGGGGTTACCTAACCTTTCTATTTGTCCGCTCTATGCTTTTTGTTTTCTAAGGATAAAATTCTGCATGATTCTTTTCTGTGAGAAAGATCGCTTCAAAAGCAAACTGAAGTCCTCTCAAAATCAGCTGGTCCGTTATCAGATACAGCACTCATGGGAATGTAATCTACAGCACTGTGACCATAGTTAATAATACCGCATTGAATACTTGAAAGTTGCTAAGAGAGCCAATCTTGGGGCACGTGGTGGCTCAATTGGTTAAGCATCCAACTCCGGCTCAGGGCATGATCTCATGGTTTGTGGGTTCAAGCCCCACATTGGGCTCTGTGCTGGCAGCACGGAGCCTGCTTGGGATTCTCTCTCTCCCTCTCTCTGCCCCTCCTCTCCTCATGCTCGCTCTCTTTCTCTCTCTCTCTCTCTGTCAAAATAAATAAACAAAAAGAATCAATCTTAAAATTTCTCATCACAAAAAATTCTGTAACTATGTATGGTGAAGGATGTTAACTAGACTTATGGTGATCATTTTGCAACATATACAAATATTGAATCATTATGTGTACACCTGAAACCAATATAATGTTGGCTATATGTATATATATATGTTATATATAATGTTGGTTATAATGTCTGGAATCGAGTATATATGAACAAAGTAGGGAGAAGAATTGCCTTATTTATGCTTGCTTCTTGCCCCCATCCTGAATTTTCTGAAAACTCGATTACTATATTATATCTCCTACATTTGTACAGACTATTTCATTTAATCAAGTGAATTTTCATTTACTGGTTAAACTGAAGCCATGAGGTATGTGAAACAGAGGAAGAAACCAAGTGAAGTCAGTAAATGCTGCAGGTAGAACCTGAACCCAGGGCTCTCTGGGTTTATTCAACTCAATGGTCCTGCTTCCCCTCAGCGCCCTCCCCCCACCCCCGGACCCCACTGTAAAAAAGTCTCATTCTATTGGCATTTTCCCATCTCCATGATGATGTTCCTCTTGTTCATCTCACATTTCTGGGAACCAACAGATCTGAAAGCAAGTATTCTTATTTATAGTAGAATACAATAATACATCACTGATGATCTCAAAAATGATGTTGAATCCTGAGAAAAGATAAAATATATTATCCCTGTATCCTCAAGGAAGGGAAAGTTATATGATGTATATTTTAGAAAGCAGCTAAAAATGTAGCATTTCAGAAGAAAAGCTGTTCTTGAAATTCACTTACATGAACCTCTTTTTTTTTTTTTTTTTTTGCCTAATGGCACATAAATGACTTATATCCTTTTTCATATTAACAATAATAGTTGCCATTTATTACTTGCCTACTATTCATGAAGCTAGACGTTAACCACCACGCCTGACAACAACTCCAGAATTAAGTATTAATATCCCTGATTTACAGGGGGATCAATTGAGGTTCGGCAAGAATTCCTCTTTTCCAACTCCACCCAGCTGCTAAGCAGTGAAGTTGGTATTCAGACCTAACCCTTTCTTATTCCAAAAGTTATACGCCTTCCAACAAACCACAGTTGCCACATTTTTTTTTCCACTCAGGGACAAATAGGTTTCACAGGTGCTCGTGCAGCTCATTTGCAAAACGCACAGTAATCTTTAAAACAAGCCTGATGCAGACCTGTACCGTATCTGTAAAAATTGTCTGAGTGAATTGTCTGAGTGTCTCATCTGTCAATGTCAGAGTGGTGACCAGAAGCCCAAGTGTGCAAGCTGAAAAACACAAAAGTTACTCCTGTCATAGCTGATGTGCTATTGCCATAAGTCTCCCATCCTGCCTCTAATAGTTTTTAATATCCTGAAGGTATTCAAGAGTGTATTGCGTTTTTAAAGTAAGAGTTCTTGGTTACGCCTCCAGAAGGGACTCCACAGAGTGAGTGACCCACAGGTGTCCTCCTCAGGTGGATACCGGCTGTTTGTCTCATCATTCCATAAGACACATCGGGTGTGTACTAATTCCAACATTTTCTTTTCACCACAATTTGCTTCCTTTCTCCCAGAGACCTTACTCAAAACCCTGCCTCGTCTTATATCTAATTTACACCAAACCCTCCCAGTGGGTTCTAGGATTTCAAATTTACCTATAGGCCATATTTCCAAAAACACGTATGTTGATAGGATAATTCGGTAGTATCCCACCCCTGAAATCTAAAATGGAACAGTTGAGATGAACTCTCATTGAGAGTGGGCCTTTGTATGGCACTGGAATCCAAAGCTCTATGTGCCATTGCCCTCAAGAGAATGGCTTGTAAATTTCAAAGGTGACCTTTGAAGTTAGGCCCACTGAGAATCATAAAAACTATGAATCCTTTCCCCAGAAAAAACTGCACAGACACCCAAATTTTGGGCAACACTTTCAGGGGGCTCTTAGAACCATGGAAGTATCTGGTCCCAAGTTAAGATTTCTTGCTTTGAAAGGGAAGCTGAGAGAAAACAACTCCCATTATCCCTATGATGTGGATATAAAGCCAGGGAATTTAATTTCTTTTAAAGGAGTGACCTATCAATGAGAAGTTTATGTGGTATGATGCTACACAGAGCAGCTGTCACAAGAGCCACAATGAGGACTGGGTATGTACCCTTCTATGCTGGAAGACTTACACACCAATTCAGAGGGCAATGGTCTCTGACCCTTGGGAGGCTACTTGGCATGCTTGGAAGAGGATTCATCCATTCATTCATTCATTCATTCATTCCAGAGATCAAATAATGTTTACTAAACACGAGCACACCAGGCTTAGGCAATATATTGAGGATTAAAAGACGAATAAGACAGCCCCTGGATAAACTCTGTTGTTAGCTTTATTCTGCTCCACCTTTTTGCCCAGCCTTCCACCCCCTCTCCTACAACTTTCAACCCAAGAGATGAGCCAAATTGTAGTCACATGAAACAAAGGGAATCCTAAAGGTTAAGATTTTTTTCACATATGGAAAAAGTCCAAGAAAGTCAAAGAGGAGTTATTCATTTCCCCATAACCCATTGCACCTAGAAAGGTGCCATGGAGAGAGCTGGGAAAATTGATTGCACTGAACCCGTGAGGTCAGAGGTGGCTATGGAAGTCAGGGAGAACAATAGCTCCTATCAGCCTTGATGCTTTGATGAGATAGAGGCAATTGACCTAACTATTCACATCTAGATATAGATCTGATTACATTAGGCAATTATATAGGGTAGCTGCTTCTTCTTCAATAACAGCAGCAATAACTGTTCTAGAATTTATGGGACACTTCCTATATGGATGGCACTGTGCTAAGTAAGTGCTGTGCATGAATCATCTAATTTATTGTCTACAACAACCCTAAGTAGACACAATTTTTTTTTAATTTTCCTGAATCTGCAGACAAAGAAACCATGGCTCAGAGAATGGAAACAGGTCTGCCAAGGTAGTCAAGATGCAAATATTAGAATAGACTCCAACTCAGAGCAGTCTGACCCAAAGTCAGCGCTCAACCACACCACTACATTTCGCAACCCTCAGCAGAACCCAGAGGGAATACAACAGCAAGTGGATAATTTTTTTTTAATTATGAATTGAGCATGGAGGAAGAAAATCTAGACATAATTTAAAGTTATCTACTCAGTGTGTGACTGCGTGTACGTACTCATGCATGGGTGCAAGCAGGATGGAGAGAGGGGAAGATTGTGGTGATCTGAATGCCAATACCACAAAAGCTGTTAACATCTGGGGGTGAATAGAGCTACAGAGATGAAGTGACAGAAAGGAACACAAGGATACTACACACACACACACACACACACACACATCATCCATCTCACAGTTGTGCCAAATGACACGCCCTTCAAAGGATAAAAGTTATGGGCATCTTAACATCCATGAGAAGGGCCATTTTGAGATGCCTCTGCAGTATTTGTCAAACTGTAAGATCAAGGTTCCTGTCCCAATCCATACTGTCAAACTATAGCAGAGATAACATGACCATCTACATCTTAAAGACACAATTCTGAGTGAAAGCCTTTTCCGAATGTCATCTAAAAACACAAATACACAGTGTCCCATCGCCATTGGATAGAAGCCGGTCCCTTCTGTATATCGTTTAGGAAAGAATCAGTAAATAATATTTCAGAAATGATAACAGAGTGCCCTGTAATCATCCGGAAACCCCAAAATGTTGGAGAACAGCATTCGTAACTAGATTTGAGAGAACAAAGAAGGCATTTTGCTGCAGGAACCAAACTGCAGTGTGACCTACACAGCATTGATATTGGGTTCTGATGCACCACATGGAAAGCTGTCGTGAGCACACTTGCTCTTTCTCGCAGCTCCCATCTCTGGGTTCCTGTAAACTCTTGGAAAAGGCTTAATTCCATCCACACTACTTTAACTTCATAACATACCCCTTATGTCCACGACCTAAAGCTGGGGTCATAAATTACGATTGTGTCTCTTCACATCTCTCCCCTTCTCAGTGCCACTGTGCAGATCACGTTACCGTAAAGAAGTCAGAGACAATACTCATTTTAATGCCAGAATCAAACCAAAGCTACTAATCTCTGGTAAGCCACCCCCAGGAATGATGATGGTAATGAAGTTGATTTCTTAGGGGATTCCTTAGGAAAGATCAAGTCACAAACATTCAAATGGTAGCCTTAGATCCTCTCCGCAAACTGAGGTACCTCTGAAAGTGTAGGGCTTCTCATTTGTCACAGAGTTGGCCAAAGGTTCCAGTCAAAGACCTCACTTTTTTCTTTCCATTTCCTAAAATAAAATACAATACGTAACACTTAATTAACATTTTTTGTCAATGTCTTCCCTCAATCCTAAGGGTAAAGCTATAATCTTTGCACCTCCCATAAGCGCTGTGAAAGCTACATGTACCAAGTTGGAAAGTGACTCTTTGCTTGGATGTAAAAAGTGAGTTATTGCATGTTAAGTAATGATCAAAATGCTTATTAAAACCTGCTTAAAGAATACAAGTCATATCAATTGCATAGCTCTTAACCCTCAGTAATTATGTCATTTGTAATCAATTGCCTTTTTCATTAGTCATATTATTATATTCTGTAGCTGGTTTCTATTACATAATTGTTTATCCTCAATAAATATGTTTTAATAAGCAGTTGTATTTATACTCCATGAAATAACAGTCTTAATTAATCTAAGTTGAATACTCATTTGGGAACCTAAATTGTGAGTCTTGCCAAAATTCTGTAAGCATGATTCATGTCAAGTTGAATAACAAAAGGTGTGCAATGTGCTTAAAAAAAAAAAAAAAGTACATATTCCACTGCCTGAATTTCACAGGAAGTTTGTGGAGTAGTTATTCTTTATTTTTAAAGCTTGTAACTTTTCAAGAAGGAAGATTCATTTTTTAAGACTTCATGAGAATATCCCTATATTCTACTTAAATGGGATGGATCACTAAAACAAGAATGCTTTGGCTTAGTTTTGATTTTTCTACGACCAAACTAGACAAAGCTATTTTATAGTGGATAAAAAAAGAATGACTTTCACCACATGATAGTTTTGGACAGCATCATTTTAATAGAGTTAGAGGTAAAATATCAAATTTCATTTAACAGAGAAATGTTAACCAAAGGCAAAAGTACATGGTTCATTTTTCATTTCTCAAAACTGTTAGAGTTGTCTGGCTAGCAAAAGAGATTAATCAGAAAGCAGTCTTTCTGGTAACTTCACTGACTTTTCTCAGACAGCCCTAGGAAATTAAAAGCTAACTCCAAAAGAGTAAGGGACGTTTAAAGAAGAAAAAAAAAAGAAACAAGACACAATATCTAATTTTCATTTTTCATCAGATAATCAACTCCCTTTTTGCTGCACTATGAAGAAGGTCAGGGCATTATGAGATGAGGAATGTTCTAGAATTACTAAACAAAACAAAAAAAAGGCAGAGATATTCTCATGGGGAGCACACTTTAAGTTCATTTGCTACATATCATACATACGTTGACTTAGACCAGTTACATGCAGCTGATAGCAAATTCAGCCCATGAAAGATCTTGAACTAACAGACCAAATGACCAAGGAACATGACCGGACTACAGAAAGTTTTGCCCAGGTGTGCAAACAGGCGAGGCTGTGGAGACACTAAGGTCTGGGCAGAGCAGAAGGTCTTGGGTGGATCCTTCAGCTCTTGGAAACTCACTTTTAATAGATGGCATTTCTCAAATCCCTTAGTGCACGTGACTATTGCTTTTCAACACATATTTTCAAAATCTCTAGAACCACCAAATAAATTTCAGTAAATTTTGTGAGGTCACATTAAGGTTAGCATAGAAAGAGGACCACCCACATAGCCAAACTGGCATGTCTCTTTTCAGTTTTCATTGTCAAAAGGACAAAGGAACTGTTTTTAATGAAGTGTTTTCCAGTTGTCTTTTGTTTCATATTTTACACAGGAAAAAGGAAAATGTTTCCTCAGTTCAGGGCATCTGAATCATATTTCCAAGGGGACAGGCATTTTCAGGACAGTAAGTACTAAATTATAAATAACTTTCAATAAATTAAACTGTAGTCTGGCTTTTTTTTTCTTCCTTGGAAACATTTAGCCTTCAGAAGACTTAATTGTTCTTCAAGATAAAACGACAGTTGCTTCTAAAGTGTATAAGGCAATTGGGCATATGTCAGTTACAAAGTAGTGACGAGATAATGTGGTACAACACACTTCAGCGAGAAACTCCACTAAACCAATGAATGCAAATGTATTCTAGCTTTCTGCCTCTTGTCAACTAATCCAACTTGCAAAACTGGACGAGCTCTCTATTAATGGTTTGAAGACCATAACAGTCCTTGTTATAATCCATTGCCATCTCCCCACAAGTAGCATGAAGGAGACACACAAGGCAGTTATCCTGATAATCAGAGGCCAGAAAATCAACTAGTCCACAAAGGTCTAGAGAATTCAGGTGAAGATATTGAGTCTCTGTATTCTTCAGTTAAGTGTTCTTTTATGTATTTACTTTTCATCACAGACATGAGCCCAAGTTCTACAAAAAGAAGCAAAAATGAATCCAACAGTCTGTACTTTGCTAGTTATATATAGTCAAATGAATGGAGTTAGATTCTACTTACAAAGAAGAAGAAGAAGGAGAAGAAGGAGAAGGAGAAGGAGAAGGAGAAGGAGAAGGAGAAGAAAGAAGGAAGAAGGAAGATGAAGAAGAAGAAACCAGAACTCTGATTTGCCCATCTTTCTCAATTCTGGAAAAAAGTGATTTTAAGAGCGTTTCCCAACAGTTGGATATTTCTCTTATAATCCTGCCCAGAGCAAGAACATTTTCCAAAACATAGGTCCGACGATGGCAGTAATTAAGACAGAATTAAACTACTTATCTTGAAATTTTAGGAATCAAAGGGAGAAATATTTTTAGACTGCAGACTTTGTCTTACTCTTCAAATCCTCTCAAACGTAAAATAAAGGTAAATAGGGGTCCACCTACAAATTAGTCGTGATTAGAAGCCTCTAGAAGTAGAGAACGGCAGGGAAAACTAAACTTAGTCTTCCCTCCTAACAACCCAACCAAATTGTACTTATATGCTATTGTTGCAGAATAGGTTTACAACCAGGTTTTCCCCAACTGTGCCCTCTTTTCCCCTTCATGCCTAGAAGTCAACCCAATCATTTTTTTATACTGAAATTTTAAAATGCTTCCAGATACAGGCAAAGCTCTTACTCAAGAGGGAGAGCTAAAGCACAAAGAAACAGTGCCTAACATCAAAGGGTGGGGCAAATTTAGCTCCTAACAGTATGCAGAAACACACACACAGATAGAAATAGAAGGAATATAGGAAAAGTCTGCATCTCCAGCATTTCATATAGGGACCCCACTCCTTACATCCTTCCTGGATGTTCTTACCAGGGTGATTAGAACGAGGGGTCTTGCTTTATTCATCCTCTTGCCTCCACCAGCACCTAAGTTTTTCAGCCTAGAAACTTAGTGAATGTATGGTGAATAAATGGACACAGAGGTGAATAGAATGGAAAATAACCTACATGAAGATGAAAAAGAATTAGAACAGGACAGGAGAAGGAGAAGAGGAATGTCCACCTTGCTCCCACCAAAAGCAGATTTCCTGAGAACAGGAGCAGATTCTCTTGGCACTGGGCCATAATGCAGAGTTTCCACAGCTTAAAGATCAGCCCTGCTCCTTCTGGTTTCTTCTCCCACTGCCCTTCCCTTATTTCCAAACTAAGGAAGTTTGTAAAAGTACATTACTGCACAGACCACCGGGCAAATGGCCAAGTGTCCTCTGGGAAAGCTAAGCCTGAATCTCATTTTAAAAGGATACTGATTTTATTATGGCACTAGGTTACTGTAATCAGAGAATACACATTGAACTTGCATGTTCTCAAGCATGTGCAAAATTTGTATACTATAGAATACGGATCTTTTCCACCAAGTCATTACAATTCTGGGAGTCCTGTTGTCAAAATATGGAGATCACAGAGATATGTACCATAGGGCCCTTACCTGCAAAGTCTTCTCTGACTTTCTTCAACTAGGTTACTCTCTCTCTATCCTCTGGATTCTGGTCACATTCCATCTACATTCTCTTATAGCCTTGCCACTTTCTGCTTGACATTATTGTTTTTAGGCTCACATCTAATCTCAACTAGAATCAAGCTACTTGAGGACATTGTGCCCCACAAAAATCTTTATAGTGCCTTATTCAGCCCTCGTTCCTTGCCATTAGAAGACTCCCATAACTTTGTTCATTTATATCAAGTGAGTAAATCTATTTTGATTGTAGTTTAGTTACAACTGGTACTTGGTCAAAAGAACCCCCACAAAGTGTTTACACCCCAAGATGGTTAGGATTAACCGTGACAGTTATCTCCCCTCAAGCACTCATTTTATGCTCTGCATTAAGCCATACACTTGTGTTTCCTCCATTCAAACCCCTGCTAGAACCCTATCACAGATAATATCATCCTTTTTACACCTGAGGAAGCTGAAGCATAGAGAATGAATTAATTTTACCCCCGTTTACCTTGCTAGGGAATTGACAAAACTGGGTTTAAACTCAGGACATCGGATCCCAAAATCCATGCTCAGGGCCATTGTGGAATCTTACATCCCAGTCCGCCAGTAAGGCCTTCCAGATCTTCATTTCAAGAATCATTTTTTAGAAAGAAAGAACCCAGGCATACTTTGTACACAAACTGGCCAGCTGCTATGATCTGAAAAAGCAAGGTTCTTCCTCAAAAAAAGAAACAAGTTCCTTAAAACCCCCGAAAGGTCTACCTCAAAAGAAGTGCCAGGACCTTTGAAGGAAGAGTGACAGTAAGTCCCGTTTAAACCCAGAATGACCTGGAAGCCCAGATTGACAACAGCCTCCTGTGATACCCAAAGCCTATTGTGCTGTAAATTTATCGTCAGGGAAGTTGGGTTTTTGTTCTCGAACAGGAAAAGGACTTCAAAGTTTCTGCTCCTACTGGAATAGATCTTTCATAAGTCACTTTACCCAGATTTATTTTTCACGAGGTGTGAACTTTTCTTCCAGGGAGGTTCTTTTTCAACATTTCCTCGTAAGTGATTGTCTTAAAGGAAAAATGCAATTAAATATTCAAGACCTTGGAGCTGTTGTATAAGAAGAATGCATACGCTTGAGTGAGGGCAGTCTACATTTAGGCTCACAAGGAACGCTGAAACACAACAGGTATGAATTATTACCCAATCTTTCATGCTCTAACGTGTCTACCTGCCTAATTGGAGGAGTAAGTCCTAGGATTCACTGGGGTTTTTTTTCCTGGCTGACATCACCCTTCATTCTTGAAGCTACATACTTACAAAGAAATCCTCAAAACTACAATGGAATATTCATTCATGTGCACCAATTGATCCCCAGGTGTTACTTAGGAAATTTGTAGCCCTGGGAATCTTCTTTGTCCTGAAAATGCCCTGTGGGCTGCCATTACTTCCTAGTCCTTTATTCAAGGCTTTGGGGACTTAAAGAATAGAGGGGCAGGGATGTTGGTGGAAATTCAAGAGGGTTCCTGTTTATTTCCATGGGATGTGGTGTGGGGTTTTTTGGCCTTCTCTCCTTCTGCCTTTGCTCTCACTCCCTGGAAACACCTAGATCTTCTGGATTTTTCCATCAAAAGTAAATTTTTTTTAAGTCCTTTCTGGACTCAGACCAGAGTTTGAAGTTTGCCTCTTTGGCATTTGAGGAGTGACAGACCATGTTCCCTATGAAAGGCCCTTAGGGGGGCACTGGTGAACATAGGAAGTATTTGGGGTTTGGGGTTGCTTGGGGGAATCTCTGAAAGAACATCCATCCCCCAGGTCTCAGCCTGGAAGTAAGACGGGACTCTCAAGCATGGCACGAACACCATCGAAGGAAAAATGATGTCATAACAAATAATATAATTTTTGAATGTTTACTATGGGCCAGTCACTGGCCCAGGGGTCTTTTTTGTATTGCTTCATTTAATCCCAGTAATTACACCTTGAAGGGAGGATACTTGTTATTCTCATCTTGCAAATGGGTTGTCATCTGCCAAGGTCACACAAGTAGGAAGTGGATTCACATACTGCAGTAAAGTAGGTGCTGTGTTAGAAGTATTATCTTCTCATTTGCTGTCTGATTCACGGAAGGAGGGAGGAAATAGATGAAGTATGATCTGAAGCCATCTCAGTTACTTATTTCTCAATTTTTCTTTCTTTAAACTTACAAACAGCCCCCCCTCCCATCCCTTGCCATGGCCTATAACATCTAGAATAACTCTTATTGAAGTGGCTAACATTTTGCTTTCATGAAGACTAGAAATTGTCTGATAGCCAAAAAATAATAGGTTCTATGTTCCTCGTCATCCCTAGGATTCCTCCCTTGATGAGGTGCAAAGTCATTGTCAGACAACTCTTAATGGCTCCCTTTAATATCAGCATGTGACCAAAAGTGCTGAACAATGTTCTGCCCATCTTGCTAGGAAGGATGATAAAAATCTGAGGGCTAGAAAGGCACATTTTGAAAGGTCAGCCAACCAGTCAATTACTTAAAAAAAAATCAATCAAATAATAAATACTATTAGAATCCTAGTAGGTACAAAGGACAATTCCAGGCTTTAGGGGAGATAGGGAAAAAAAGATCAATAAAGAAAAGAAAGAAGGCAGGGAGAGGGGAAGGAGAGAAGGAACAAAGGACTGGGAGAAGAGACAGAGGAAAGGAAAACTCTAGCAGCCTCCATAAGCAACTTAAATCTCTCTTCACTCATCATTCCCTGCTTTGACGAAAATAATTCTAAAAAAAATCCTGTGTAATGCACACAAATTCTGTTGTGATATTACAGATTTTACACACTTCTTTGGCCTATCATCAACAAAGATAGCTGGAAAACAGAAGAGATACAATTAGCCTTTGATCTTTAAAGATCTCTGCAGGTTCTCTGGAACCTGTGTATCAGTTAAGCAAGCGTAGGCTGCCTTGCAAATCCAGTTTGCTAAGTTTTTACAAAGTCTTTGAGTATGCTTTTTAGTCAACTCCCTAACATATAATGATCCTTTCCTTTTGTGGGCATGTTCAGTATTGACCCAAATTAGATCCCAGGGAATCTCACTGGGGAAGAGTAAATGACAAGAGAGCTTCTACACAAAGAGATAGAATGTGATTTGAAATTCAACAATTATTTTGTGTACTACTGCCCTATGCCAAAAAAAGTCAATATTTTTCTATTCATGTTCCCTTCCTGGAAACCTTTTCTCTAAAGTTCAGTTCAAATATCTGTTGAGGGTGGGCTAAAACTGAGACTAAATGGGAGACCTCGCATAGACCATCCAATCTCATGAAACAAATTTTATCAAGAAGGACCCATGTTTCGATTTGCTCAAGACAATCCCAGTTTACCCCAGTGTCCCTGGTGGAATTTTTAATACGACTCCCTTTCACTCCCAAACATGTCCCAATTTGGATGATTACTTTCATGGTCACCTAGAACATATATCTAAATATATGCACAGAAGAAACACATTTTTTATTGCGGCAGAAAACCTGAGTGCCTTAGACTCAGTACTTGTTATATGATCTTACACAATTTATTACCGCTCTGAGCCTCAGTGTCCATGTTATAAACTGGGAGATGTAATTATCCCCGTAAAGTGTTGTGTGAGGCTCCAAAAAGACAAGGTCTATGAAAGTGCCTTATAGATAGTAAAGCTCTCACAATTGCTGGCAACCATTGTTCTAATTTAGCTTTCTATAAATTACGTGTAGGATAGAACCAAGAAACTGCAAAAATTGAAGACTTGGGAAATATGACTTAAGAAAGAGTTGACTCTATCTGACTTCAGTCTGGAACAAGAACAAAAATCTTTATGTTCAACTTCTAGGTCACCAACCTGGCAGTTCAGAGACTAACAAACATTAACACTCAGACACAGACACACACACACACACACACACCAATCTCTTGAATGTTATACCAACTGTATATTTTATCTTGTATAATTTATAATACACTCAAAGAGAATATAGTTAGCTCCATTTTATAGAGCGGGAAACTAAGTTTAAGTCAAGAGCTTTTCCCAAGATTTACCTGCAAGAAAAGTAGAGTTGTATTTGATCCCTTCAGAACACATATCTGGAAGGAGCCCATTTGTTTAAACCCTGTAGCTGTGATGTGGAAACATTTAATTTCGTGATTGCCCCTGTATTCAGAGATCAAATCATCGGGACATTGAAATTAATCTAAAAGAATAAAGTGAAGGTGATCCTATTACTACCTTCTAGGTATTTGCACTAGGCCGTATTTTGATAATAGATTTAATCAATGGTGCTGTTTACGGTACTTTATAGAAGGATTTAATAACAGATGTTTATGTCTTCTCATCTGCCATGAGGCTTTTAATGATAGGAGATGTTTTTGCCATTGGCCCAAAGAGTTGATTTCACTAAAGCCAATGAAATAAGCCCATCTACTTAATTTAGCATTAGGGAAGCTCAGTGTGTTTTGTGTTTCTTTACCTGTTCAAACAGGTTAGCAGATAGGTGGCTCATCCGTTTTCTGAAGAGTTCGATTATTTGTTGCAATCCACCAGTGTAAGTCCTAGGGATCCTCGTTTCTTCCATCGGCGCTGTCAGGAACCTCTGACCAATCAGTGAACCAAAACAACAAGGGTCCAACTAGCTTTATTTTGGTCAGCAGGCCAAATGTAAGCCAACTGTTAAATGTGTTTTAAAAATAAAAGGCAAACAAACAAAGCAAAATGAAAAGATTTAAAGATCATGAAAACAGTCTCCTTTCCAAGTTTTTAAAATTATTTATTTTGAACTCTGAGGGTTTTATTTTATTTTATTTTATTTTGATTATGAATTCTTTCTGCTCAAGAACAGAGCAGTAAATTTGGCTCAATGTCCCAAAAAAGAGCAGAATTTTTGGCACTGAATCATTATAACAACATAATTTTCCAGCTCATGCCTACTCTTTATCTAGATTAGAGAAGCATTTATTTTTACAGCAAATCTAGGTTCTTTATAGTGAGAGGTGGTAATACTGCATGATAAAGAATCAGTTTGAGGATTAACCCACTAAGTGAGCGGCTTATGGTGAGTAAACTGGCAACCTGGGAACATAGGGGAATCTTATGGTTTATACTTAGTGATTTTCTCCCGACGTTGTTGAGATGACAGGAGTCAAAGAGTGGAAAAGATACACAAATATAGGTTCTGGGGACTTAAACCAGAAAAGCTACTGAGAATAACTCTAGTCATTCTCCCTTTGCTTCTCCATGTTCTACAGCCCTTCCACAAGTTCTGACGATTTTACCCAAGAAGCGGTGTTCAAATCCATCCCTGTCTTGGTCCTCCTTCCCACCAGGTACTCCTCACAGGCACTTAGCAATCCCTGCCACAGCTTCCAAATGGTTTACAAAACACTAATTTCTCCAATCTTTAGCCCCATGTTTTTCAACCTATTTTTATCTGTAGAAACCATTTGTGAATCTAAAGTTGTATGTGGGTGCTCAACATGGGGAAAATTTAAAAAGCAGATGCTTTGCTTGAAGGAAATCCAGAACCCAAACCCAAGAGTAGTTTGAAAACCAAAGCTCTGCTCCAATTCATTTTCTAAGCGTGGTGTGCATCAGGAATCATCCAAGAGGCATAGGGCATAAGATACGTCCTCCCTGGCCCACCCCCAATAACTCCATCCAGTAGGAGTGGGATTGGACACCAGAACCTGCATTTTTAACAAACATCCGCATGGGATTCTTTTGATGTATCTGCTTCCAAGCTGGTTTTTGAGGAATGCTGCCTGTTGCTGTCTAATCTCTGCATCTTGATCTCCTTACTTCTGTACTTAAGGAATCCCCCTGGCCTCCCAAATATTCATTTCAGGCATATAGGCTAGACCATTCAAACCCTGACCTCCACCTGCCTCTGAAACTCTCTCTGAATACATCTGCGCTGGGCCAGATTGTCATTCTTCCTTGAGCACAGCTCGCCCTCCCATACCTTGGTTCCTTTGTACGTTGCCTTGTCCCTACCTGGAAGCATTTTCTACCCGGTCTATTCCTGCAGTTCCTTTACGGCCCAGTGTAAATATTGCCCTCTTTATGAAGCCTTCTCTGATCCTGCCACTTCCAAAGTTCATCAATCACTTCCTCTTCTGATATATTCAATTTATCGGTTTATATTCAAAGATTAGAAGTTTATCTCCTTGACTGGACTATGGGATCCTTGAAGCCAGATAGGTCGTCTTGATCGTCTGCATTTCCGTGGCACAGCAAACATTTTTGTATACTGTAGGAGCTCAACAAATATTTGCCAAGTTAATTAAGTCATCATTTGTGTCCTGTGGGAAGATAGCAGATAAAGAACTGGACAGGAGCTCAGAAGCTTTTCTCTTCTGTCATGTCCTAGTCTGTGAGTGCAAGAAAATGACTTTATGCCAACACAGTTGACAACTTAGGTGAAATAAAGAAGTGATTTCCTTGAAAAATCACATTTCAAAACTGACAATGGAAAATAGGGGAAAAATATGTGTATTTGAATAGCCTTCTATCATCTATCTATCCATCTATCTATCTATCATCTATCTGCCTATCGACACAGTAACAAAGGAAATTGAATTCATAAGAATTTTGAAAAACGTTCCCACAAAAAAAAAAAAAAAAAACAACTCCAAGTCAGGATGGGTTTTCCAGAGAATGGTGTTAAAGATTTGAGGAAGAGGGGCGCCTGGGTGGCTCGGTCAGTTAAGCATCCAACTTCGGCTCAGGTCATGATCTCACGGTCCGTGAGTTCGAGCCCCGCGTCAGGCTCTGGGCTGACAGCTCAGAGCCTGGAGCCTGTTTCAGATTCTGTGTCTCCCTCTCTCTCTGACCCTCCCCCATTCATGCTGTCTCTCTCTATCTCAAAAATAAATAAACATTAAAAAAATTTAAAAAAAAAAAGAAAAAGAAAGATTTGAGGAAGAATTGGTACCAATCTTACACAAATTCTTTCAGAAAATAGAGGTTTGGGGAACACATTCCAATCATCTTATTACCCATAACGTTATCCTGGTACCAAAATCTAAAAAGACAACACTAAAGACCAAAAGGATAAGATATACACAAAAATGATTTAAAAATATTAGGACATTAAATCCAGCAATTGAAAAAAAAAAAGTTAATACATTATGTCCATGTAGTTTCATCCCAGGAATGCAAGATTAGTGGACACTCAAAAAACAAAACAAAAATAAAACAAAACAAAAACTTTAATGTACAATATTTTGTGTCTAAAGAAACTATATGATTGATTACTCAATAGATGTACAAAAGGATCTGACAAAACTCAACACCCATTCAAGATTTATAACTCAGAAAATTAGGGATAGAAAGAATATTTCTCAGGGCACCTGGGTGGCTCAGTCGGTTAAGCGTCTGACTTCAGCTCAGGTCATGATCTCGTGGCCTGTGAGTTCGAGCCCCGCATCGGGGTCTGTGTTGACAGCTCAGAGCCTAGAGCCTGCTTCAGATTCTGTGTCTCTGTCTCTCTCTGCTCCTCCCCCACTCACGCTGTCTCTGCCTCTCAAAAATTAATAAACATTAAAAATTTTTTTAAAAAGAATCTTTCTCTCTCTGATAAAAGACCAACAAAAACCTACAGCTAATATAACTAATGATAAAAATTGAACAAACTCCTTCTGGAATTGAGAAAAAGGCAAGAATGTCTCCTCTGACTGCTTCTATTTAACATTTTAAGGGTACGAGAGAGGAGTGGTGGGGCAAATAGAGGAATCAAGATAGCATTTATAAATGCTAAAGCTGGATGACAATTGTTGACAGTGAGTTATGTTATTCACCCTACATTTATGTACGTATAGAATTTTCCATGACTGGGTCAGGGTGGGGGTGGGGGTTGGAAAGCGATTCTATAGAAGAATTAGCTTTCTTTGTTCTGCCCACTACTCCAATGCTTTCACAAAGGTTTGGATTGGGTTTTTTAAGTTTTCTTCCTTTCCTTCCTTCCTTCCTTCCTTCCTTCCTTTGAGAGAGCGAGCAAGAGCATGTGTGTGTGGTTGGGGGAGAGACAGAGAGAAGGAGAGAGAGAATCCCAAGCAGCCTCCCCCATGCTGTCAGGGCAGAGCCCAATGCTGGGCTCAATCCCACAAACCATGACATCATGACCTAAGCCAAAAGCAAGAGTTGGACACTTAACCGACTGAGTCACCCAGGCACCCCTTGAATTGGGTTTTGAATGATGGAGAAGGTGATGCAGAAAAAGGGAGGACAGAAAAGGTTAGGAATCGAATAGAAATAAGAACTGACTTTCTATGCTGGAAAAGTACATGCCTTTTTGAAGAAGAGGATTGGAGCTGTGAAAGAGGGAGAGATGTAGAGTAAGTTTGGAAAAGCTGGGCTGAATTCAATCATTTAGGATCTTGAAAGCCAAACAAAGAACAGTACACCTTCTTTTTCCCATATTCAGACTCCACCTTAATCCATTATTGAAATATTTACTGAAAACCATCCCAGGCTTAAGGAACAATTTAGATCAAATACCATAATAGCAAATATCATTAGAACAAAAACAACAACCAAACCTCTTCCCCAAAACGAGACTTCAGCGTAGCAAAAGCCAGATGTATATTGCAACTGTTTTCAGTAACACTTACTTCAACAATATTCCAGTATAACCAAACTTTGAACCCCCTCTGGAGTTCACGGTTTCTATGACTTGTATGAGATAGAATAACGTCAAATCCTTGTAGGTTGTAAACTGACCGGGACTTAGCAGGATTCAGTTGGTGTATTAGGAAGGAGTTGCAGGCCCGACAGCCTAGAAACGGAGTTCCATGACTTTCTTGCTATAAACTTGGACAGTTACTTAACTTCTCATGTGTAAAATGGAAATGATAGTGCCTCTCTCAAAGATCGGCAGACTTAAATGAAGGAAAATATCATATGGAAAGCGAACATAAGGTACTTAGCAGAGTGCCTGGTCCGTAGACCCTTTCCCTTCACTTTGACCCAGTGTCTAATATTCTGGTTCATCTTCACATCTGAGAACCTGCCTGCCACCCAGCTGTCTCCCACAAGGAATAGTGAGACAGTTTGATGCCAATGCCTCCATGGAACCCCACTTGCTTTTTTCATTCCTGGAGTGTCCCCACACTGCTCACTGGCCCCTTGTAGCCAATTGAGAAAGGCCAAATATACCTGAAGGCCAATTACAAAGTCTTCTCCACTTCTAATACCTCACTTTAACAGAACACCTGCCGATCAAAACCTGTTTCAGTAGTTCTTTTTATTCTATAAAAGGCACCCACCCCGAGCTTGTGCACCTGCTGAAACAACAGTGACCACAGATGAGTTCTTTCCATGCAAGTTTGTGAATAAATAACCTTCATTAATTTTGTCCCAGATATAGTTTTGCCTTTGACACATTGTTTCTCCCTGGCCCTGAAAACGGGGCTATGACACTGAGCACTGGATCATGAAGTGAGCTCTCCAGGGCATTATTTTTTCTACTGAAAGAGGTTCTCAAGTCAACCAAGTGTCTGAAGTCTGTTTGACAATGAACGCCACACGTGTACCCACGCCTTATGGTGTCACGGTGGTCATTAGTATATCGACGGCCTGGAGTGAAAAACCCTTGTGTTTGAGCTGATCTGATCCAAGGTTCTTCCACACCAGGGAATCCTTCCTTGTCCGCCTCATAATGCGACAGTAAACGAGTCACCAACCTCTTCATGGGGGGGTCACTGTTAGGACCCAGAGGCTGCTACCCAGTGAGGTAGGACAACAGGGGTGCGAACAAAGGAGAAAACAATAGAGAAAGGAAGAGAGAAGGAAAGGGAGTGGGGAAAAGACTGGAATGACAAACATCTAAGGCCTATGTGGGAAGAAACAATACGTTGTAGGAAATCAAGTCTTTTCATTCAAAACCCGATTAGATTCAGGGGTGCAGCATTGGAGTCATTGAAATGGCAGTTATTTTAGGCCACAGAAGTTGAGCCCCCTTCTCTAGTCTTTCTTTTTGAACTACATTTTGGCCATCCTTTAGACCTACGTGAGGATAAATTTCAAATTAGGGCTTACGCGTTGTCTGGCTTTGAAGAGCACTTAAGCTGACAAAAGAAAGAAATTGGTACGTTGCCGTGTCAAGCTAAATAGATGATTTATTGACATTTTTTCACAACTACTCTCGGTTATTTTTTGTGGCATGTGTCCAAATGGAATAGCACCAAGGTGTTTATATAGGCTCAATTTCTACACTACTCCAATATCTGGCATGAAGTAGTTTTATGGCATATAACCTTTCCCTCTAAATGAGGGTTTGGGCTTACTTTAATTTGTAAGCTGATCAGCGTCTGAATACTTGAGGAATCATAGTCGTACCACGCAACTTGCATGACCGGAGGCAAACAGGCTGACAATTACTTTGCAATATTCTACTTTGGACCAATTTAGGAGGTCGGATAGCTGCCATGTGTAGAGGTGAGTGTACGCGAGAGTCTCGCTAAGTTGCCTCTGTGTTCAAGGTCTTGCCCAACGGAAGTGTCCATGTTACCCCATTCAGGGTCACCGTGTCCCTCTGTGCAATACTCCCCTGCACAGGGTGCGAGACCAGAGGGCAAGAGGTAGGTAAATCCAGCTCGCCTTCTTGCCAAGGCATTTGCACACAGGGCTGTATATGCCCAAATTCATCAGTTTTTGCCAAATTGGTACATAAGTGCCATACACATGAGGAGTACCCTAGCTTCCTTTCATTCATTCATTCATTCATTCGCTAAATGAAAATCTTTTCTGAAATTTCATTTCATTTCATTTCATTTCATTTCATTTCATTTCATTCTGAAATGAAAAGTCTTTTCTGAAAATCCATTGAGTACAAGTCACGGTTCTAGATATTGTATACCATAAAAAGTAAAACAATGCAATCTAAAGAGATTAAGCATGTACACAAATATAAATTTAAAAGGGATAAAAGGAGTACAAATGTAAATACTAGCGAGTGGTTTCCAGATTGGGGTCCTGATTCTGAAATATGCCAGGTAGTCCCCTTCATTTTCATTCTTTCCTAATCTCGTTTACTTTCCTGCTTTGCACATCATGCAAGTCTCTTCTAACTTTGATCATCTTCTCTTTTTTGTCTCTTAATTATTAGTGTTAGGGATCAAGAGTTTAGTCTCAAGTTACCTTTTTTGGTCTACTTTGTACCATATTTACAGCATGCTACAGCTTACTTATCACACCTTTGTCCTCCAACAGAGACTCTCTACTGTCTTGTGACCTATACCAATGGCCTGAAAACTTCTGCCAATGGCCAGGCAGCTAGTATTTTAGGTTTTGTGGTTTACAACTACTTAACTCTGTGGTTATAGGCAGAAGCAGCCATAGACGGTACGTAAACAAAGGAGCACAGCTGTGTTCCAATAAAACTTTATTTATGGACACTAACATTCAAATTTCATGTAACTTGTAACACTTTATGAACTAGTATTCCTGTTTGGGTTTTTTTTCTTCCAACTATTTAAATTGTAAAAACTGTTCTTAGTTCCTGGGCCATGCTAACACAGGCAGCAGGCTGGATTTGGCCTAGGGGCTCACATTTTGCTGACTCCAAGCCTAGAGCTTGTATAGGCTAGAGAGTAGCCCAGAGCCATTGATATGCAAGCAAGGTGGGGAGAGGAAAGAAGAAAGGAAGGGTGATGGATAAGAGGGACCAGTATATAAATCCACTGAGAAGTTAAAAAATATAATGCCCTTGCACAGGGCTTATGGGATTTTTATGTATGAAGAACTGGCATGGTAGAACAGGTAAACTTCACATGAACCCGGGTAACTTTTCTTTTTTTTTTCTTTTCTTTTTCTTTTTCTTGTATTTTTCATTTTTCATCTTTTTTAATTTAATTTTTTTTTAATTTACATCCAAATTAGTTAGCCTATAGTGCAAAAATGATTTCAGGAATAGATTCCTTAGTCCCCCTGACCCATGTAGCCCATCCCCCCTGCCACAATCCCTCCAATAACCCCCTCTGTTTGTTCTCCATATTTATGAGTCTCTTCTGTTTTGTACCCTGCCCTGTTTTTATATTACTTTTGTTTCCCTTCCCTTACGTTCATCTGTGACTTTTCTTAAGATTAGTTCTAAGTTTGGGGGCACCTGGCTGGCTCAGTTGGTTAAGCGTCCCAACTTTGACTCAGGTCATGATCTTACGTTCCTAAGTTAGAGCCCGGCATTGGTCTCTCTGCTGTCAGCACGGAGCCTGTTTTAGATCTTCTGTACCCCCTCTCTCTCTCTGCCCCTCCACCTGCTCTCTCTCTCCTTCTCTCTCAAAATGAATAAACATTAAAAAAAAAGTTTGAAAAATAGTTTAAAAAAAGATTAGTTCTAAGTTTGTATAGCAAAGAATGCCAGCTGTTCGCCAGAATGTTTTCCTTTTCTTCATGGTCAGGCAAGTAGGATACATTTCCCAGCCATGCTTGAACTTAGCCACGGCTGTGTAACCAGTTACAATGGCAGAATGTAAGCTGAGGTGAGGTGAGTCACTTTTGAGAACAGGGAAGAGCTGTTCCACCTCTTTCAAGTGGCCGAAGGTCCTTGAAAATGGGGTCACAGTAGGTGGTAGAGAACAAATTTGGAGGAAACTTGGTCCCTCAAGGACCACATATAGAAAAGCTGCTCACTGACCAGGGGCATCCACCTTGGGCCATTACAAGAACAGGAAATATACTTTTGCATTTACAGTTACATATATATATATGCGTATGTATATGTATATGTATGTGCATGTATATGTGTGTGTATGTATATGTGTGCATACGTATATGTATGTGTATATATATACATGAAAGTGTGAATATATGCACATATATATATATGCACATACATAACCAATTACAAATTGTAAGTGCAAAAGTATATATATGCAGAAGTATATATAGTTTTGAGTTTACAATTATATATGTATATATTTATATATAAAATGTATAATTACATATATATGTGTATATATATATGTACACACACATATATATAAGGTCTATCAAACCTTAGCTACTATGTTTATAAATACTATATACATATAACCATATATATGTTTATATATATATACATATAACCATATATATGTTTATATATATATACACATACACATATATATATATATATATACATACACATATATATAAAATAAATTTAGCCTCTCTGTTGCAGCAGTCAGTGCTACCCACTATAACACGGTGGCCAAGGGTAGAGCTGTGTCTTTGTAACCTTTGTGCCTCCAGCATCTGTGTCAGTACTTGGTATGTCGTCGCAGTTGATTAAATAACTGACACCCTGAAAGAACGCATCACCGCCATTTTGTATTCTCCAGTCATCTATTGAGCTACTTCCATCTTCTCTCCTGAGTGGTACCATTGCCCTCATGATGCCGCTTACCTACCTGAGTTCACTGTGTTGTACTGACCCCTCGAGTCTTGCCTTAGTAATATTCTTGGAACAATACATTTATTTACTTTTCTCTAAAATCTCTGCTTATTCAGCTGAATGGAACTTTTTTTTTATTATGAAATTTATTGTCAAATTGGCTTCCATACAACACCCAGTGCTCATCCCAACAGGTGCCCTCCTCAATACCCATCACCCACCCACCCCTCCCCTCACCCCCCATAAACCCTCAGTTTGTTCTCAGTTTTTAGGAGTCTCTTATGTTTTGGCTCCCTCCTTCTCTAACCATTTTTTTTCTTCCCTTCCCCCATGGTCTTCTGTTAAGTTTCTCAGGATCCACATAGGAGTGAAATCATATGGAATCTGTCCTTCTCTGTATGACTTATTTCACTTAGCATAACACTCACCAGTTCCATCCACGTTGCTACAAAAGGCCATAGTTCATTCTTTCTCATTGCCACGTAGTATTCCATTGTGTATATAAACCACAATTTCTTTACTGAATGGAACTTTTAAACTAATTGAGGCTAAGGTGTAAATGACTAAGATGGCTTACCATGTGGCCATTATTCACAGAATACAAAATATGTATTCGTATCTTAAAAAGGAAAATTTGGGCCTTCAGATGAAAAGCAATTGCAGAATTTGTGTGTGTGTGTGTTTTTACAGCAATGAAGCATTCAAAAGGCTTTATTTTGGGACACACATAATACATGACTATTCCCCACCTAAATAGACTGGAGGCAATCACAGGAAGAAGGAAAGATCTATAATCCATATACCTAAAGTAGCCAAAGAACAGAAAAACTTACTATCAGGTTTTCACTGTCTTAGAGTCTTTATGGTTTTGAAATTTATACTCTAATCTTAACTGTCCATTCTTCATTTCCATGGACGTGAAAGCTTAGGTTCTCCAAGGACTTGGATGTCATCACGTCCAGCCTCTCACCTTTAGAGAAATACATGCTGCCATTATCGATAATATAATCCTTTACACGAAAAATTCTTTTCCCTAGTCTTCCCTTCACCAGGCTAAGTAGCCCCAATTCCTATAGGAATTTTTTGCGAATATATTTTAATCCATTCATCTTTTTCATTTTTCCTCCAGTTGTTCACTCTTTCTCAGGTTACAGGGTTCAAAAAGGGACATGAGAGTCTATATAAAGACATAACCAACAAGGCCAGCCAGGCCTCTGTATAGACAGGGTTGAAAGCTGCCACCCTTGTGTGATTTGACATGCAGAAAAGCTCCTGGTTCTCCTCTTCCCCAGCCCCACTTACCCAGCCAAAAATAGCTCCCCTATCTTGCCTGCCAAAGCTGATTTTCCCATCAGTGGAGGGCCTTTGGGAAAGGGCAGGGGAAAGGAGCTGATACTTCTTAAGAAAATGTACGTGGTTCTATGCTGGGTACCTTATATACATTATTTCATTTAACTCTTACAAATCTCTTAAGAAGTTATTAGTGTCTATAACATAACGAGGACAATAAGTATTCACTGAAAGATAAGAACGCAAGCATCCCGACCGACAGACCTGGGTTTGCGTTCCAGCTCCAGCATTTACTGTCTGTCAGACCTTAGCTCATTTGTTTCTCCTTGTAAAGGCTCAGGCCCAACCTGTACAGTATGAGAAACGGCACAGGATGAAAAAAAAATGAGCTAACATAAACACATAGCCCCGTTCCTACCTCCTGACAAACAATTCAGTGTGTTTGAGCCACTATTATTATTATTAGTCCCACTTTACAGATAAGAAAATAGAGCCTCAGAAAAGTTAAAAGATTTGCCTCATGGCACAGAGCTAGAAAGTGGTAGAGACAGAATCTGAACCCAACTCTGCCTCCAAAACTTGTGTTCTTTCCACTACTGTTTCCAACAGACTTCTCATATGTGCGTGCGAGGTGCCTAGGAGAAGTCTGTGTGTTCTGCCCAACTTAGGGACCCAAGTATGTATCCTTGAAGTGATGTAAGCATGTAAGCAAGCAAGTGGGCAGGTAAGCCTTCGGAGCTGGAGAGAATGAGTCAGCAGACAAGATTCCAAGAAAATGTGGTTCAAAAGGGAAGAGGGAATGAAAGGGCATGGAGGGAGTTAGACCATCCAGGGCCTCTGGTCAGGGACCCCGGGAGCATTTCAGGGTTGAGCACCAAAGACAGGACAGGGTGGTGCGGAAAGCAGACTCACTCACGTCCTAACAGCTCTGGCAGGGACTTGAGAGTGAGACGGCAGTTCAAGCTCTGACCTGGACCTGCCTGGGAAAGCATCTCAAGTTTTCACATTGATACGGGAGAAAATACTTAAAGAAAGTGTGATAGTTTATCAAAAAAAAAAAAAAAAAAAAACAAGACTAAGGGAAGCCTGAAGCTGAGCTTATTTGGTTCCGTTTCTTAGCATTGGTAGTCAGGTTAGAGTTCACATTTCGAAGTTGATATTTACTTTATGTGTTGTAGTATACATTCTATATTCATGCAAAAGATAGCGATGAAATTCCTAACTCCAGAGCTAGACACGCAGGAGTCAAATCCTGGTTCCTTCACTTCTAGGCGTGGGATTCTGGGTGAGTTACTTCACTGTCTGTGCCCCACACTTTTCAGCCATCAAATGGCTGGAATCCCATAGGGTTGAGGGAGGATTCAGTGAGTTAAAATATATGAGGGGTGCCTGTGTGGTGCTTAAGTGTCCAACCCTTGATCTCGGCTCAAGTCATGATCTCCCAGTTTGTGAGTCCAAGCCCTGCATCGGGCTCTGAGCTGATGGCACAGAACCTGCTTGGGATTCTGTCTCTCCTTCTCTCTGTCCTTCCCCTGCTTGTGCTCGCTCTCTCTCTCTCTCTCTCTCTCAAAATAACGTTAAAAATTTTAAACAATAATAAAATATATGAAATTTATCATCTGTTACATATTTATTATATAGTCATTAATTAATATATTTATATACCATGTATATATTCATTATGTATGTATAATTCATCATGCATATATTCATTATATATTCATTATGTATTATATGTACATACTCAACAGATTTTAGATATTGTTATTATTTTCTCATTTAAGCCTCACAATGAGTCAAGAAACAGAGACTGATGTTGGCTCAGTGGTTTGCCCAGGCTTTCCCCCGCTAGCAATAAGAGAGATCAAAACCCAAGGAGAGAACCTAAAATGCCTTGAGGTCCATGGCTCTTCTACCTTAGTCAAGGCTGGGACTTAGAGGCTTGCCTTCACCCAATAGTTGAATGGCCATCTGCATGTGTCCAGAAGCTCTCATTAGTGACAGAAAGGCAAAACATCAGCCTGCTGGCTCACAGTACAGAAAAGAACAGATGAAATAAATGGAAGGGGGGGGGGAGCAAATGCGCTAAGATGCCCTGGACGTGCTATTTGTTGAACTAGAATTGCGAACAGTAGTTACTCATATGGAATTGAGAAGGGCACGGCCATGATCTGTATTCCTCCTCACCACCACTCGGGAACGGGAGAGGTAGGTAGGTTTTGTCTAAAATAGAAAACAGTTGCCTTCAGATGCATCAATTTCAAGTGTTTGGCTGGGTCATTCCGTCGCCAAGGGAATGGCTACGAAAGCAAGGGGATGAATAAAAGGAACTAGCACAGCTCTCTACCTACATGTTAGGTACTAACCTCCGGGAAAGCAGCTGCCTTTCAAAGTACGGGGCAGTTTTCCTTGCTCCCTATTACTGACTTAATGTTTGCTCTTAAAACATGTGCGCGCACGTGTGTGTGTGTGTGTGTGTGATGCAGCAGCTGTTGTCTGTACACAAATAAGCATGCAAGCATGTGTACAATGGCACTGGTGGGGACACCTTGGAAAGATGCATGCTTGGCGAGGCCACAGGGATCTCAACCCTTCAGGAGGATGTTGAGGGCCGGTAGCCACAGTGGACTCTTCTGTGTAACATCTGGAACACACCTCTGGACAGCCCAGACAGGCTACATCAGGGGTCAGGAGATATTAACTCTACTCACAGGACGTTGCCATAGATACATCAAAACTTGTTGGATATTGGTCATTTCTTATGGTGCAATCACATATATTGCTAGAATAATCAGAATGAATCCTGGGGTAAGATCAATCCCATTATAATGGGAAGAGGGATTCCCCAACTAGAGGGCAGTAACCAGAAAACAAAACAAAACAAAGTGCTTCGTGTTGCAGAGGAACATGAACTTGTACATGTAAGATCTAGATTAGCTACCAGGGCACACCCATGGTGGACTCTTCACAAAATGATCTGATAACCAAAAGATTCCCTTGAATCATAGAAAATCTCATGCCTGGTATAACTTTGGATGTCTCTTATATAATGACATTTCATTTTCTCCAGAACAATCAGTATAGACTCTGTACACCTCAAAATGTGTATCTTTTGAGGTGACATGGAAGGATCTGAGTTGCTCGGTTTCAATACAAGATCCCCGACTCCCCCAAACATTCTAGACTTATAATTCCTAATGGCAAGAAGAGACAAAGTCAGGTGAGTCAAAGCATTTCTCTCCTGACCAAAATAAATGAGCAACTATTTTCTCTCTTCTATTTTTTTTCTGGAACTTAAGTGTTCCTATGAGATCAGATCATTCACGGGCGATGCTTCCCTCCCCAGCTTCCGGACTTTCTCAATAAGGGAGGAGAGATCACCAATGGGGTTAAAGGTGAGGACAGAATTTTTTTAAGCCATCTTCTTGACACAATTTGAAGATGAGATCAAAGTTGATCATTCTTATCCCTCTGCAGAACGAAGTGAATGTATTTCAGTCACAATTCAGCCTCCTAGGTGAAGGAGCCAGCAGTCACAGTTCTACTTGTTTGCTGTTAAGTGGCTCGATTTTTTAAAAATATTTATTTATTTCAGGAGAGTGCAAGCAGGGGAGGGGCAGAGAGAGGGAGACAGAGGATCCGAAGGGGGCTCTGCACAGACAGGCTGATAGCAGCAAGCCCGATGTGGGGCTCGAACTCACGGACCCTGAGATCATGACCTCCGAAGTCAGATGCTCAATCGACTGAGCCACCCAGGTGCCCCAAATGGCTCGATTTTTAAAAAGCCTCGGAGACATTTGTCTTAGAGAAAACTCAGGTTTTCTTTGACGCTGCTTTTCTCCGAAACACACAAGGTTAACCCAACCTGCAGGTCTGAATATCTAGAAAACCTCTACCACCTCCTTGAAGACCCTCAGGAAGAAGTACTTGCTCAGTGTGAACCCGTGCGAGAAGAACAGTGATGCCAAGTTCAGGCGCAGCGATCGCCTTAATGAAATGGTGGCAAGAGAAGCGAGCATTGTAGACAGAGCGATAGGGGAAAGCAGGCATTTCTGGCTGTTTCCACAATGGCTTCTGCAGTGACTGATCATCACCTTTGTGATCATCTCAAACCCTGAAAGTAAGGCTAACCAATTTGGGGTTTGCCTAAGGGCCACAGAGCCAGAATGCCAGCCAATGTCAACATAAGGCTTGTAACTGTGGTGGCCACAGGCATGAGTAGAAATAAGGACATCGACTGTCTAACAAGCACCCAGGACCACAGACCTAATGCCCAAACCCCCACATCTGTCTGGCTTCAGCTGAGCTTGGAAATAAATGATTTAAAAGATCATCAATCATCGTCTTCAGACCGGAGATTGCACAGCACTTCACAAAAATATGTGGACAGAAATATGCTCTCGTGACAACTTTTGTAGACCATTTTTGGGCACACTGCATTGTACTTTGCATGCCTATCTTTTCAAGTTGTCAAGAAGAGTTTCAAGGACAAGAATAATGTCTTAAATAACTCTCCATCACCAGACCTGTGACAGAGTCCAATGCATACTGGGAACCCAATACGTGCCGATGGAACGGCTGGATGAACACATGATCTAATTTACAGCGGTGCTAAAAAGATGTCCTATCTTGACGGTAAATACTTACATGCTACTTTTCTTTCACTTTAAAGACGTGGAGAGCTCTGACTCCAAATAAGAGACATGATATGGACTTACCACATTCCCTCCTAAGATCCACATTTGGTATTAAGTATATTTACAGTGAAGAAAAATACCAAAAGAAAAAAAAAGTCCTCCTTGCCAAGGCACATTATCTATGAATTAAGAGCATATCATCCCATCTTGCTACGATAAACATTTCAGCTGCCCCTTGGAGCACTCCTAGATGACTTTCCACTTGCGGAAGAGAATAAATGATATGAGGTTGAGCAAGGTCCTCAAGGAATTTAAGACAGCTCTGGGGCACCTCTGCTTAAGCATCCGACTTCAGCTCAGGTCATGATCTTACCTGATCGTCGTGGGTTTGAGCCCCACATCAGGCTTTGTGTTGACTGCTCAGAGCCTGGAGCCTGCTTCAGATTCTGTGACTCCCTCTTTCTCTGCCCCTCCCCTGCTCATTCTCTGTTGCCCTCTGTCTCTCAAAAGTAAATAAGCATTCACAAAAATTTTAAAACAGCTCTTAGTGATACACACCTCTGTAAGGTCTTCAGGGGCTTTGGAAAAGAGAAACAGATTCTCTTTTACTTTCTAAACAGCTCATTTTTAGGGAGCCGGTACTCTCCCTATGCAGTGAGCACAGATGCTGTCAGAGAAAACACAAAACTCTGACAAAAATGTTAGAGAATAAGGCATACGGTATACTAGGGGTACGGCACCAAATAAAATTATACAATAAGAATGTGTCGCATTTGTTCAGAGCAGGTAAAATAAGTTTATGGTAAAATTAAAATACAATATTAAAAACAAAAATTCCAGGAGAATGAATAAGCAGTTTAGAGATTCAGATTTTGCAGTTAAGAAAGTTCAAGAATTCTAGCCAAGTCCAGATAAGAGAGTGCCAAGGAAAAGTAATATGCAGCAAAAAGGAAAAAAAAAGGGGGGGGGGGGTATTTTACTTCGCCTCTGCCCATATCAAAGTTTTTGTGGAACTTTTTAAAGCATATTGGAGGAAAATGATTATTTTTTCTTTGTTATATAATTTAAAAAAGCTACAGCCATTTTCAGCAATTGTCTGGAGGCACTGTGTTAGAAGAGCCCATGGTAGAAATTTTGAAAGAAAGTCTTACTATGTCTAGTAACTTTGGCTATGGATACAGAAATGAAAAATCATTTTGGCTTTACAAGCCGAGGTATTTATTGAACTGTAATGTTATTGAGTGTGTATATAAGATAATAGGAAGCAAATGCATTGACATGTTCACATTTCTGTGGTTGCTGACCCTTTCTGAACATTTTTGCAAAAAAAAAATCTACATATATAGATATATAGGCATATCTATCTATAGATAGATAGATTGATAGATAGATGTATATATATATGGATAATTCTAGATTGTTTTAAGTTCACCCTTAATATTTAATAGAGTCAATCAAATATTCCATGGTTCCTACTTTCACAGGCGTGTAATTATTTACTTCCACATGGAGTTGAGTTAGTAGACAGACGGCTTGTTCCTGTTGATAGTGTTAACCAAAAAAACTACTTTCAGCATAGGCACATGAATCAAGCCTGAATATGTGAATTATATAAAATATAAAACTGACACTGTCATTTACAAGAAGGATAAGGCCTGGAGATCTAATCTCCAACATGGTGATTATAGTTCATACTGCATGGTATACCTGAAATTTGCAAAGAGAGGAAATTGTAAGTTCTTACACCACACACACACATAAAGGTACCTGTGAGGTGATGGGTGGGTTAATTTGAGGGTGAGACTCACTTCACGATGTTTACGTATGTTAAAACCTCACATTGTACATCTTTAAAGAAAATTCTACTGTACAAATATATAGAATTTTTCTTTGCCAATCGTAACTCAACGAAACTGGGGGAAAATATAAAATTGAAACATGCTTTTATATTCAATAACTGAAGTTTGCCCTCTGGCTATTATCAATAATATCACCAGACTAATTCAAAAAATAAGATATTTAGTGACATTTAAATCTCAGGAGAAGCAAGAGAAATTTGCAACGTGGCGATCATTACAATAAAGGCCAACAGTGTGTGGGCAAATGAGACGAGGCTCAGTGTATCTGTAACCCTCCTTTTGTTATTAGCAAAAATTAATCCAGGCTAAATCTCTCAGATTAATGGTAGTAAAAGCTGGGAAAAACAATCACACAGAAAACAACAATAGAAAAGAATAAAAATAAGAACCAACAAACAAAAAATGCCCTCAAAGAATGAGATTTAGAAGGTTGATGCTTTCTGGATAGCAAAATAGGTTATAATCTTGACTGTTTTGTTGTGGTTTTAGCATCCTTTATTAGGATTTAAAATTTGTCCACTCATACATTATTACCCTTATGAGAAAACCATTTGTTGAATACTGCCAGTCCTCCTTCATAATTGAAAAAACTTACATATGGAGATAGCTCTGAGGCCTAGGTCTGTAACCAAGAAGAAAAAGAAAAATGGAAAAATAAACCATAAACAGTGGTCTGTCTTGAGACAGTTATTTTTGATTAAATGATTACAGAAATGTATTTGATTTACCTTTTTTTATCAGTAGTATCAGGCAAATGCCCTGCATTTTATTTAAAATATTCCCCATCTAACAACGAATCTGGATAGCATTTGAAGCTAGTGTTGTTAGAGATACCCAGCATTCTTTCTGGGTTTCTGTGATTCCCTTTAGTATTGCTGAACAAACACTAGTAATGTCTATGTCTTGAGCAGACTGAATTTGAATGGAAAATTACTAGCTTTATTATAATCACTTACAGACTTTTAAATTAAGCTGTCAATATTTTCAATAATGTATTTCCCTCTTATTTTAAATTTTCAGTTAGATAAGCACTTCCTTTCTCCACTTGCTCTAGCTATTGCTAATTCAATATAGTCATTGAATAGGGTATCGTGCTTCCCCCAAATAAGCAAGAATGAAAGGCACAACCCATAGGCAAAAGCTCATTATTGCTGGCTTGTTTAACCCTTGAAATCGATCACATTTAAAGAAGCAATTTAACCTGAGAACCCTCATCAACTTAATTATCTCAATCACTCATTCTAAAACTATTCGTATCCTCATCCCACTTCAATTTCCCCCCAAATCTTCTAGATATTTGACCCCATGACCCAGCTTGTGTCCGCAGGCTGGCATCCGCTGCAGTTCCCAGGGAATGGAAAGTCCAGAGTCATCACTACATTTGTACCTCCAGCGTTTCAGCACAAAAGTTCCCCTGATGCAGCTTCATCAACATAAAATAGCCGGTAAAATTAACACTGATATAATTTTCAGGGAAATCACACACATTTCTGCATGTGCTGCTGCTACCAGCTCGTTCTCCACTTTGGTTTCTCCACTCAACACCTTTATAGAAAGAGGACATTGGCGTTTGCACTGAACTGTACATTGTAGATGTCATGAATTGATAGCATTAAGAGAAGGAATATTGACATCAGGATTCTTAGGAATTCAACTTAAATATTTTTTGGCATTAAAAAACAACTGTGGTCTCAGGGTAGAGAGTCTTAAGTTTGAGCTTTTATCACTAGACTCATTCTGGGTCTCAATTTTTACTTTAAAAAAATTTTTTTGTCAACATTTATTCATTTTTTGAGAGGCAGAGAGAGACAGAGAGTGAGTAAGGAGGGGCAGAGAGAGAGGGAGACACAGAATCCGAAGCAAGCTCTAGGCTCTGAGCTGTCAGCACAGAGCCTGATGTGGGGCTTGAACTCACAAACCGTGAGATCGTGACCGGAGCCGAAGTCGGATGCTTAACTGACTGAGCCTCCCGGGCGCCCTTCAATTTTTACATTTTTAAAATGAGTGGGTTGAACTAGATGTCTCTGAAGTCCCCTCTGAGTCCAACATCCTAAGATCATTTAAGACTTCTGATAAGATGAAATGATTGTTTTTCTGAAACAGATGATAATGAATTGCTCCCTATAGTCCCTGCTTTCAGAGAATTTGCTATCCTTAAGAAGTTAAGTGCCGCCATTTGCTGAGAGAACAAGGAGATAGTATATAGAGAATAACTGATATTCCAAAATTTATCGATACCAGATTTCGAAAGGCATTTGGCACATAACTCTCACTTAAAGAGTCGGGTTGTAAAATAAATTATCTAATAGCCTTAATAAAGTGCCTTACAACTTGTTCTTGTCTCTGGGTCTACACTAATGATATAGTCTGAGATTTAGCTAAGTTCCTGGGCACATGAAAACAATAATTGCCGCCTGGAATGGGTCCACTGCTCCCTCAAAATCTGGGGTTCACCCTACCTTCCTATCTTCATTAATAATTTATTGTTGAGTTCTGCTAAAAAGCAGCACCTCAGTTTCCTAAAGTCAGTGGTAAGTAGTAAGCTTCGGCTGGGAGAGAGGGAGGTAAGGGAGAAAAAGAGAAGAGAAAGGTAAGAGGAAAGGAAGAAACCATATAACCATGCCCTTGTGCATTGCTGGTGGGAATGCAATGGTACAGCTTTTGTGGAAAACAATATGGCAGTTCCTCAAAAATTTAAATCAGAATTACCATGTAATTCAGCAATTCCATTTCTGGGTATATACCCAGAAGAATTGAAAGCAGGGACTCAAACAAATGTATGTACACCGATATTCATAGCAGAATTATCTACAATAATAAAAGGTAGAAACAACCCCAAAATCCATGAACAAAGAAATGGATAAACAAAATGTGGTATATCCATTCAATGGAATATTATTCAGACTTAAAAAAAATTCTAGGGGCACCTGCGTGGCTCAGTCAGTTAAGCGTCCAACATCCGTTTAAGTCATGATCTTGCGATTTGTGAGTTCGAGCCCGACATCAGGCTCTGTGCTGATAGCTCAGAGCCTAGAGCCTGCTTTCGATTCTGTGTCTCCCTCTCTTTCTCCCCTTCCCCACTCACACTCTTGTCTATCTCTCTCAAAAATAAATAAATAAACATTAAAAAATAATAAAAATAAAAAATAAAATTCTGACACATGCTAACACATGGATGAACCTAGAAGACGTTATATTAAGTGAAATAAGCCACTCCAAAAAGGGCAAATGCTATAGGATTTCACTTACATAAGAGACCTAAAGTAGTCAAATTCATAGAGACAGAAAATAAAATGGTTTCCAGGGGTTGGGAGAAGGGAGAGATAGGAAGTTATCGTTCAATGGGTACCGAGTTTAGTTTGAGAAGATGAAAAAGTTCGGGAGATATATGGCGATGGTGGTTGCACAACAACGTGAATGTACTTAATGCCACAGAAGAGCACTCCTGAAAATGGTTAAAGTGGTAGATTTTATGCTATATAGAGTTTACCACAATAAAAAAATTATTCACAGCAGTATCAAAGTCTTATTATTCATTGTTATTCCCTCTCATCTGGGAAAGTTGAATGCATGCTCTATTTCAATGTTATCCCATGCCAGGAATTGCTCAGAAATAAAATTGATATTCCAAGCAATTCTCCAATGGTTTTAAAAAGAGATGGAGAAAAAGAAACAGCTGGTTTAAAAGCAGTCATAGAATCCTCCATGAGTCCCATAAATGGACTGAGTGCTCACATTTAACATGCAATAAAAACCAAGCCAACTTCACAATGGAATGGGCACATTCATTTTTAAGGTTGTTGCCAATTCTATAGGAGTTCATGGATTCAAAACACTGTCAAATTCAAAAAGAAAGAAGACCTCAGACCAGGATTAGCAGTCAACAGAGTAGGAGGACAATGAGATAATGTGGAAATTGAAATTTGAAATTCTGCTGTGAAATAGTCCTGGCTCGAATTCAAGCAATTATCCAGCTAAACCGAAAGGAAAAGAATTTCCACCATGCTATTAAGAATAAAGACAACATGGAGATAAATTATCCAGATTGCCTTTCATATTGATTCAATTGCCTTATTGAGTATGAAACTCTGCTCAATTTGCCCATGGCCAAAGACTAATAAAATCGTAGGATGTCAGAGGAGGAGCCATACATATCATCTTATTCCATCCACACCATTTTGGAGATAAGAGGGCTGGGAGCAAGAGCTTAATTTATTTGCTTAAAGATATAAAACAGTCCAAACAGAACCCAAGTCCTTGACTTTCTCGGCTAGTTCATTCTACATTACACAACATTAGTTAAGAAATTGTGCAGAAGGAGAAAAGATTAATACTGGGAGAAAAATCATGGTCAAAAGCAAAAGAAGAAGAATGTGGTTGCTTCATTTATTTAAGTAGTTATTTTGAAATCATAGTGTTAAATAGATTTAACAGAATGCAGATAGTTCTAGAAAATAGTATAATGTAGCAAAGCAGAAATGACATAATGCCGAGTGTATACCTATAAATGAGCATCTCTAAGCACGGACAGTTTGAGGACCCCCTGTGATTTAACATTGATGTTCTATACTCTGTTGAAAAATCAATTGGGAAGGAAGACACGATGAAATATTTAATGCCTGGAATTCTGACTTTTACATTTAGTAATATTTATTGTAAAGACAGAATCAAAACAAAGCATCTGCTTTAAAGTCCTATCTTTGAAAAAAAAAAAAAAAAAAAAAAAGAGGTTAGAGTGGGAGAGAGCCAAAGCATAAGAGACTGTTAAAAACTGAGAACAAACTGAGGGTTGATGGGGGATGGGAGGGAGGGGAGCGTGGGTGATGGGTATTGAGGAGGGCACCTTTTGGGATGAGCACTGGGTGTTGTATGGAAACCAATTCGACAATAAATTTTATATATTAAAAAAAAATAAAATAAATAAAATAAAGTTCACTCATGTGGAAAAAAAAAAATCCTATCTTTGGAACAGCTATACATTAGTAGACAGGCCAATGTGCCCATTTCTAATTCATTCGAATGAAATCCCCCAATTTCCCTAAGGCATTTGAACAGAGTATGGAGAAGGGGTAGGAGCGAACAATTGAGTGTGGTTGTATGTGCCTGTCGCCTCTGACTCTGCACGATGTACTTCAGATATTTGATACTGTCCATTACGGTTGTAAATTCACTTAAAAAACAAGACTACCTAGAGAATAATTGTTTTACCCCAAACATTGTTTAAAAAAAAAAAAAAAGGCATGTCCTAGATGATCAGGAGATAGCAAAGAGAAAGCAGTCTAGCTGGCTTACTCCCAATGTCAGTATGATTATCACATTTGCCTGTGGGTCCGCAGTGAGGTGGAACAGACACGAGATCTTCCACTAACAAATCTGAAAAGGTCTTCAACACAGTAGTCATCACCCTTATTTTAAAAGGGAGAGAGCATTCCCAAGTTCACAGCTAATTAATAACAGCCCAGGGACCAAAACCGAGTACTTCTGGCTCCCAAGACAGATTTGAGCTTTCCTTAGTATATCTCTTATTCTAATTTAAAAAAAAGGGGGGGGGGGATCAAAAAGTCTTACAAACTAGACAATATGTTTTCCACGATAGGCATTTTTGTTTTTTGCCAGGGAGAAGGGAAGAGGCGGGGAGAGGGAGAGAGAGAGAGAGAGAAGAAGAGAGAATCTTAAGCAGGCTCCCTGCTCAGTGCAGAGCCCAACGCGGGGCTCGATCCCATGAGCCTGGGATCATGACCTGAACCGAAATCAAGTCAGATGCTCAACTTACTGAGCCACTCAGGTGCCCCTAGGCAAATTCTTTTAAATTTTGATTTCATAGAAAATCTTACCAGAAAATCAGATAAAAATGTGTTTTGCAAAATACATTTCATGCCATAGAAAAGGTTGACGTTAAACAATTTAATCTGACAAGTGAGATTTGGCTCCATTTGCCAAGTTCAGACTAAAGTACTGTGCCTCACATGGAAAAGGATATTTAGCAAATGTGGATATTCAGATAAAGTGCCTTTAACCCTAAAATACCTATTGTTCGCTAGAATGCCACAACGACCAGCTTGAGTAGTTAAAATGGCAAATGTTGACTTCGGGCACTAAAACTGTGCTCTCTGAGAGATTCCCATCTCTGCTCTTCTCCCTTGACCGCCTTCTTTACTGCCTTGGATCCTGGCCTCCAGCAATTCTAGGACATTTCCTGTATCACACAACTCTCCCTACCTTTTCACCTCTTTTTCTTCCCATTCTGCTGTTCCAAAGAAGCCCGCAAAGAATCTTTTACTCTTCCAAAGATCTTTCCGACAATGGAATTTTCCTCGTTTGTAGGGGTTGCTGCCAAACCACCACCAAATCTTGCACGCTATTCATCCAGGTTCCCGCCTCGTGCCACCGTTGACCCCTCCTAATTTCTTCCCTGGACACAAGCCACTGCTTCCCATACAAAGCGCTTTCAGCCAGGGCAAGCAACAACTGGACCAACAAACAAACCAAAACGTGTCTGTTCTCGGAGCTAAGACATCAGCCGTGGCAGGAAATGCAGTGAGTCAGAAAACCCATCTAGGTTATTCACTTTCCGTGGGTGGCTGAAAGGAATGTTTCTGAGTCCCCTGCCTGATGGGGACCAGCTACCTAGTCTTGACGACAACTCCGTAAACAGTTCTTTTTCTCCAGTTGACAGTTGTGGAAACTGAGGCTCGGGAGCCCTAGAGTATTTAATTTGGGCCAGTCACTTCCAAGGGAGTTAGCGCACAACTGCATATTACAAAAATTGCGTCTCAGTTTGGGTAAGGTTCTTACATGGCACCGTTGGTAAGCATCGCCTCCTGCCATCCATGACAATACGCTGCTCCTTCTCTCACCTCTTCAGATTCTTTGACCACCACGCCTCCTGAACCTTTTCCTTCATCCTCCCACTCAACATGTTCACCAAAGCCCCTCGTGTCTGTTAATCCTTTCTGGCTAGACCGTTTTAGATACTGTTTCACGAGAGAGCAACACCATGGTTTATGCCCCCTCTTTCAAAGACGTGTTAGCAAAGAAACGGGCCTACTTGTTACCGAACGTGTGTCCAACCAGAATTAAAAGTCTTTGGGATTAATGGGGTAGACAAACTAACACCAGAACTCCACATACTTTCAACGACTCGCTGCGATAGTTATTTATATTAGTTCCTTTTTATGTTAACTATAAAAATTACCTTTCGGGTTTTTTTTAAGACATTGAGTGAGAACTGTTGAAATTACTAAGAATGAAAGTAATCGTAAACAGCTAACACGTCATGTGCTGAATGTCAAGCACTGAGCTATATGTTTTACAAATGTCTCATTTAATCCTCATAAATTGATAGGCACTATATTACCTTCATATTTTGAATGATTTTTTTTTTGCCTTAACGTTGTTTTCTTACTTTAAATACATGAATCCTGACATCAAAGAAACGTAACTCTGAAGAAATGTCTTTAAACACCACATGTAGGGGTGCCTGGGTGGCTCAGTCGGGTAAGCATCTGACTCTTGATTTCTCAGATCATTATCTCAGGGTTTTGGAGTTCTAGCCCCACACTGGGGTCTGCACTGACACTATGGAACCCACTTGGGGTCCTCTCCCTTCCTCTCTCTCCCTGCCCCTCCTTCTTTCTCACTCTCAAGAATAAATAAACTTCAAAAAAAAATCACATGCGGAATCTTTTAAAAAGTGTTTTATATGCTTCTAAAGTTTTAAACAACAGATTGCAGACATGAGAACAAAAGGTAAATGGAATTTGAAGCAAATCATTCAATCTGGTGACACTTCTTCTGAACAAATGTGTATAATACTCTATTTTTTCCACTGCTACATGAAAAGTGAAAACTACCATAAAGGTGCAGGTGAGTTGACTAAAAAAAAAGTTTATGTTCTGCATTTATTATCAGATGAGTTCACATTATATCTCTCTCCCCTAAAATCTTGGTAATTGACTTGAAGTCTTAAAAATAGAAGAGTCCTTACAAAAACAAAATATTTGAAGGGGCAGTAAAGATGTTGCTTATATTTATACATCCACAACTCACACTGACTTTAATATAGACTGGATTAAACTGAGGGCCATCTTGCAGCTGTTTCAACATGGGGTGAGTGAAATGTGTTATTGTGGGTAAGACGAATGGGTGGAGATTTCTATATTGATAAGTGAAATGCTGAGTGAGGCTGACATGGTCACCACGTGGGGGGAGAAAGTACCATTTTAGCCTTGCCGATGAAGAATGTATGTTTCAGTTGCTGCCGATAACATTGGATGCAAAGGTGCACGTATGTTACGCTCCAATACTAAAAGCATAGCGCGTAAGTGATAGCACATTAAGTTGTCACATGAACGTTCAAAACCTACTGAAGGCCATATTTACCCACATATGAACTAAAACCTTGGATTGCGGGTAACTTGTTCTGTGCGTGTTCTGCAAGACGAGCAAACGTTTCTAAGCGATTTTAACTTGATAAACGAGCAATGTCTTGCCATTCAAGTAGTGCCTGACGCTGACGGTCACATGATCACAACTGAGCCAATGGGTCTTGAAATTCATTTTGATATCTGAGTGCTTTGGATTACAAGCATGTTTCTGGAATGAATTATGCTCCCAAACCAAGGCTTTACTGTCTTACTAAATAAACGTATGTATTTATTTGGTGGAGGAAAAACCTCTTCCTTACAGTACAATGCCAATCAACAAAGATATGGTGAGTGAAGGGGTTAGAAAATTATCAATAGATCGGTGAAAGTTTGATGAGAACCCAGCTATTTATAGTTTCGAAGTATCTTTCCACAAATTCCTTATTAATTACAAAGGAGAAAATGATAACTTTAGGATAGAGAAACTTAGTAGACACCAACTTAATCAACGATGAGAGCCAATATCACCAATACTGGGCAAACTGACATTGTGTGCCTTCTGATAGGATGCACTGAAAAGGACAAAGCATCTCTTCTGTGGTATTTCTTATAAAAAGCCTAACCTGAATTTAATCATAAGGAAACATCAGACATGCCCAAATTGAGACTCATTCTACAAAACAAGAACTGGCCTGAACTCTTAAAAAAATGACAAGGTCAAGAGAGACAAAGAAAGGGAGAACAATCATCCCCAATTAAAGTAGACTACAGAGATATAAATGGAGTATGACTCTGGGTTGGATCCCGGGTCAGGAAAAAAATTATTATAAAAGATATTATTGAGACAATTGACAACATATGAATTTGGACTGTGAATTAAATGATAGCATGTATCAATGTTCAATTTTCTGATTTTATAATGGTACGGTGATCATGTAGGAGCATGCCCCTTATTCCTAAGAAATACAAACTATAGTGTTTAGAGGTAAAAGGGCACAACTAGTTCTTAAACAATTCAGAAAATATATAAATATATGTAAATTTAGAGGGAAAATGATAAACCAAATGGGCACAACAAATTCATGATTGTGTGTCAAAATAAACTTGTGAAAACATCTTTGTAACTTAACTACCTACAATACCATATGGCTTAGCTTAATATATATGTGTTTATCCACATAATTAATCAACTAAAAACCACGAGTTGGGAAGTAGAAACATATTAAGGACAATTAAAAATACCAAATCTTGGAGCGCCTGGGTGGCCTATCAGTTAAGTGTCCGATTTCTGCTCAGATCATGATCTCGGCACTGATGAGTTCGAGCCCCGCATAGGGCACTGTGCTAACAGCTCAGAGCCTGGAGCCTGCTTCAGATTCTGTATCTCTCTCTCTCTCTCTCTCTCTCTCTGCCCCTCCCCTGCTCACTCTCTCTCGCTCTCTCTCAAAAATAAACATTAAAAATTTGCTTAAAATATATCAAGATCTCAGTATACCTGGATGAAATTCAAATCCATATATAAGCATGCTGAATATATTGTCAATAGCTGACATTCTCACAGCAGATATTGTGTTCTTGAAATCATATCCTTTCAATAGCTTTTTGGCCCAAAACACAACACAGGAAATTATCCGAGCCGGTCGAGTGGGACATCCCCAAATGAGCAGTCACGTCATTGCCGATATTGCACCTTACTTTTTTACTTGAGTTCATGGCATGGAAAAGTAATTCATCTCCCTGAATAGATCTCATAAGAAAAACAGAACTCTTCAAATTCTTTTTCCAAGTCATCCTGGGGCAATAGTAAATTCTGTATCCAAAATCTGAAAGGAGATTTTACGACTTGAAATCCCACACTGCCGAAGTGTTCCACCTATGAATGATTTTCTGAAAACTAATAGAATAATGTAAAAACAGAGCAAAAACACAATCCTGGGCACAATCCTACACCACTCAAGCAACACCAGATTACTCAACAGTGTACCTAGTGGCCTTTTTAATAAACTGAATCCCCATTCCCTGTACCACGTGGCACTGAAGATTCATAATGGGGATACAGCAACATCGTAAACGACTTTCTGAAATAATTCGTTTTGAGGATTTAATGCTACATCCATAAAATATAGTATTCGAATCCAACCACAGTAGTAACGCATTATTTTCTGATAAATTTTAAAAATTAAAAAAAAATCAATGCCAACATACGAGTCATCCGTAATCTCATCAGTAACCAAACTGTATATACACTTTGTACATGGCTGTTTTTCTAACTATGCCCATTTTCTTACGCTCTTTATATATTTCTGTTGTGCCCATTCAAATGAAGATGCTATGGAAGGTGGAATATTATTCCAAAGGCACAGAGAAACCACTAACCAATGGTGGAGACTTAAGGACATTTCTCAAGTTTTGTTCACCTATGGGAAAGTCCTAAATTGAATGCCAATGTTAAGACTGCATAGAAGCCATGACGGCCTTTTTCTTTCCTTTCCTCCCAGTAAGACTGCACTGAGAACTGATCCATACTGCTAGGAAATGGACTCTCTGTTGGGACTTCCACTTTCTCTGTCTGGTCTCTCTTGGCTCTGAATCTCAATTACCTGGCCAGGCTAGAGTTACAGTCTCTACGATACCTTCTTTCCTCCGTAGAAAGCTAGCTGGACTGCATGAACATTCCTCCTATCCCATTAGCACTTGCCACTGACCGCACTGCCCACACAGCAATTGGCCTCAGCCCTCTTCCCAAGGTCATCTCCCTCCTGTCTGTATCTCATACAGCACTCTACTTGAGCCATTGTTGCCCCAACATGTCAATTGTTCTCCCCATCGCCACATCTTGAAGTCATTCCTTGTTCCCAGAAACTCCTTTGATTTCGTCTCTGTAAGTTAAAAGTAGATATTCCTCACTGCCTTCCCTTATCCTCCCAATCAGAATTCTTTATCCTTCCTCTGCTCTCCTAAAACACTTTGTTGTAGTTCAATTAATGCGTTTGTTTTCTTTCAAGCTGTTGTCCCTAGTGTTTGTGTTTAATATTTCATTCTCTCTAGAGAGAAATCGTAGGGCATGGTTATGTTTTAGCTTTTGCTATTTCCATGGAATTTTAATTTATTTTATTATTAAAAATAATTTTTTTGAGAGAGAGAGTATGAGTTGGGGGGAGGCCAAGGGAGAGGAACAGAAAGAATCTTAAGCAGGCTCCTCGTCTAACACAGAGCCCAACGTGGGACTCAATCTCACAACTGTGAGATCGTGACCTGAGCCTAAATCAAAAGTCAGATGTCTAACTGACCAAGCCATCCAGGTGCCCCTCCATGGAATCTTTAAAGAGCACCCTGGTCATATGAAATATTTGTGTAACAAATGAACTGAGAAAATATTAAAAGGCTCTGGGCCAGGTCAACAAAGCAACTTGTGGAAAATCAGATGTCCTATGTGCTAAGTTAATTATTCAGAGTGCCAAAATCAGCTGAGAGAATTGTGCCATTTTAGGTATAAGAGGAAGACAAGCCTCGGCATGTATTTATTTTACTCAAAATTATGACTATTTCCAGAAATAGTTGGTCCAAGAGACATCAACCTTATAAAAGTTTTGTGTTGACTCCAACCCACCATTTATATTCTTTACTTTCCAACGGTCTTATTCAGGAATGGCTGCATAATGTATGTGCAAAACGAAATTGTAGAGAACTTTGTCCACTGTTCTTAGGAACTTCAGGATGGTAACAACAAAGCATTTAAACCAAGTGCAAGGCTCCTATAAGCAAAGAACCCTGTGTGACTGCACAAATCACATGCCCATGAAGCCAGTACTATATGTAGTTTTCATTCTTTCCATGCAGCTAAAACCCAAAGATTCTCATCCAAAGCAAATACAGATTTGCTAAAAAAAACTCCCTTTCCCTCCCTCTCTCTCTCTCTCTGTCTTCCTCTCTCTCTCTCTCTCTCTCTCTCTCTCACACACACACACACACACACACACACACACTGGAACAGAAAGAAGGGCCCAGAATTTAACATCTTTTCTCAGATCTATTATCCTAGTTTCATTCCTGTCCTGTGCACCAAATCTTTGGGTTAGATACCTTTTTTACATCTACTTGTAGGCTATTTTTTTCCAGTTTCCCAATCATGCAAGAAAATGCTTTCAGACTTTTTCCAAAAGGAGAATGAGGGATGCTTTACTACATTCCAGGCTCAGTTGATAGATGTTTTAGTTTGGGGTATGAACCCTATCTGTGTAAGTTTTCACTAAATTTAGAGGCAAAAACACAGTATGGGCCTTCTCAGACTTTCTCGGGCTCCAACATAAAATTCCTTTGGCAATAAGGAAATAAATAATAAATAAATAATCAAATGCATCACATGGACTCTGGCTTTATAATATTTATTATTTTTAAAGCGTTTCATCTCACGTGGAGCCTGCAACCTGAGACTTGCGGTGGGGTGGGCAATGAGGAGGGAAGTGGTAGGAGGGAGGAAGAGGGAAACCGTGGCCAATATGAAAGCCCACCAGAGCTATGCTGGGTTATAATTAATGGCATGAGGTTACAACTGCAGCTGACATCAGGTTGCAGTGAAAGGTCAGCCTCCTGCTGCAATTTGCATCTACTGATTTGGAAGGGAGTCCACCACGGTCTTCCCTTACCCCAACCCCATCGGCTTGGCTGTTGAACTGATCCGGGTTGCTTTCCTTTCCTTATTCCAGCAAAGATTCTTTTTCACCCTTTACAGAAGCACACACCCACACCCATACCCACACCCTAACCTTCACACACTCAGCCCCACAGACGCATGTGGACTCAAGGACAGGGCTTGTACCCTCAAGGGAACCACAGCTTTTGTATGTTGCTGTCAGAACCAAATACACACTTCTCTCCCGCCTCTCCCTCTTCCAGTGGCATTGGGAAGCACGATCGGAGCAAATTGGAATAAGCCTTAGTTCCAGCCATATTTCTTTGCTGCCCGGCAAAGAGCAATTTTGGCTTTGTTTTTCTTTTTCTTTTTTTTTTCAATTTATTTAAACTAAAAAAATAAAACAGAAACAGTTCACCCATCTCTCACACCCCACCCCCATCCTGCCTCTCGCCACCACCAGTTTGTTCTTTGTATTTATGAGCTTGTGGGTTTTATTATTGTCGTTTAGATTCCATGTATAAAGGAGACCATACAGTATTTTTATTTCTCTGTTTGACTTCTTTCATTTAACATAATGCCCTTGAGGTCTACCCACACTGTCACAAGTGGCAAGTTTCATTCTTTCTTTATGGCTGAGCGGTATTCCGTTGTGTGTATATAACCACATCTTCTTCATCCATTCAGGTGTCCATGGAAACAGGTTGCTTCCGTATCTTGGCCTTTGTAAATAATGCTGCAATGCATAGAGAGGTGCATCTATCTATTTGAATGAGTGTTTTCCCCCTTTGGGTAAATACCCAGAGTGGAATTACTAGATTGTATCATATTTCTGTATTTAATTTTTTTTTGCAAAAGCCCTATAGATTTTTCCATAATGAATATACCAGTTTATATTCCCACCAACAGTGCATGAGGGTTCCTTTTGCTCCACATGCTTGCCTACACTGGTCTTGTTGATACTAGCCATTAAGTGGTGTGAGATGATACCTTACTGTGGTTTTGACTTGCATTGCCTTGATGATTAACAGCACTGAGCACCTTGGGAGCCTGGGTGCCTCAGTCAGTTAAGTCTCTGACTCTTGATTTCAGCTCAGGTTGTGGTCTCACCGCTCGTGGGTTCGAGCCCCACATAGGGTTCCAACATGATAATGTGGAGTCTGCTTGGGATTCTTTCTCTGCCCCTGTCTTACTGCCCCTCCCCTGCTCATGCTTTCTCTTTATCAAAATAAATAAATAAACTTAAAAAAATAATATTGAGCACCTTTTCATGTACTTATTGGCCATCAGAAGGTCTTTTCTTTTTTGGGGGGGGAATGGCTATTCAGATCTTATGCCAATTTTTTTTAAGTGGATTGTTTCTTGCTATTGAGTTGTAGAAGTTCTTTGTAAATTTTGGATATTAGCTCCTTAAGATATACGATTTGCAATTATTTGCTCTCACTCAGTAGGTTACCTTTTCATTTTGTTTCCTTGGCTGACAGATGCATTTTAGCTTGATATAGTCCCACTTGTATATTTTTGCTTTTGTTACTTTTGGATTCAGATTCAGAGAATCACTGCCAAGACCTGATCAAGCAGCTTACCGTGTTTTCCTCTAGTACTTTTACAGTTTTGGGTCTTACATTCAAGTTTGTAATACATTCAAGTTTAAGTTAATTTTTGTGGATGCTATGAGATAGTGGTCCCATTTTTGGACGCCATTTATTGAAGAGAGTGTTTTTTCCCTGTTGTATAGTCTTGGTTCCTTTGTCATAAGTTAATTGACCATATATGCATGGTTTATTTCTGGGCTTTTCTGTTCCCAATGGGAATATCAATACCATACTGTTTTCATTACTATAGCTTTGTAGTATAATTTGAAAAAAGTATGATACCTCCAGCTTTGTTCCTCTTTATCACGATTTCTTTATTTGCAGTATTTTGTGGTTTTGTACAAGTTTTAGGATTGTTTGTTCTATTTATGTAAAACAATGCCATTGGAATATCAATAGAGATTGCACTGAATCTATATATTGTAATTTGGACACTGTAACAATATTCTTCCAATCCATGAGCTTGGAATATCTTTGCATTTATTTGTGTCTTCATTTTTTTTTCTATAATGTCTTGTAGATTTCAATGTACAGCTCTTTCACCTTTTTGATTAAATTTATTGCTAGGTATTTTATTCTTTTTGATATCATTATGATATCTTACTTCAGAGATGTATAAAGGAGTATTTTTTAAGTTTTTATTTAAATTCCAGTTATTTTACAGTGTAATGTTAGTTTTAGGTATACGATATAGTGATTCAACAATTCCATACCTCACCAGGTACTCATCACAAGTGCCTTATACCCCATCACTTATTTAACCCATTCCCCCCCCCACCCATGTCCCTTTGGTAATCATAAGTTTGTTTCTAGAGTTAAGAGTCTGTTTCTTGGTTTGGTTCTCTCTCTCTCTCTCTCTCTTTCTCCCTCTCTCTCCCCCTCTCTCCCCTTTGTTCATTTGTTTTGTTTATTAAATTCCACATATGAGTGAAATCATATGGTATTTGTCTTTCTTTGACTTAACCTGCTTAATTTGCTTAGCAAACTTTTTATATTCTTTGGGTAAAAACATAGTAGTGTGATTGATGGACTGCAGAGTAGTTCTATCTTTAACTTTTTGAGCAAACTCCATACTATTTTCTGGAGTGACTATACCAGTTTGCAGTCCCACCAACAGTGCAAGAGGGTTCCATTTTCTGCACATCCTCACCAACACTTGTTGTTTCTTGTATTAATTTCAGCTATTCTGACAGGTGTAAGGTGATATCTCATTGTAGTTTTCATTTTAATGTCCCTGATTAGTGATATTGACTATCTTTTCATGTGTCTGTTGGCCATCAGTGTGTCTGATTGTTGGATTGTTTTTTGAGCGTTCAGTTTTATAAGTTCTATATATATTTTGGGTACTACCCCTTTATCAAATATTTCATTTGCATATCTTCTCTCATTCCATAGGATGTCTTTTGTTGATTGTTTCCTTTGTTGTGCAGAAACTTTTTACTTTGATGTAGTCCAAAAAGCTTTTGGTTTTATTTTCCTTACCTCAGGATGCCTCTCTAGAATAAAGTTGCTACAGCCAAGGTCAGAGAAATTTCTGCCTATGTTTTCTTCAAGGACTTTTATGGTTTCAGGTCTCAAATTTAGGTCTTTATTCCATTTTGAGTTTATTTTTGTGTATGGTGAAAAATAATGGTCCAGTTTCATTCTTTTGCATGTTGCTGTCCAGTTTTTCCAACACCATTTGTTGAAAAGACAGTAATTTCCCCATTGGATGTTCTTTCCTGTTTTGACGAATATTAATTGACCATATAATTGTGGGTTTATTTCTGAAATTTCTATTCAGTTCTATTGATCTATGTATCTGCTTTGTGCCAATACCACACTGTTTTGATGACTACAGCTTTAAAATATAACTTAAAGTCTGGAATTGTGATGCTGAGCTTTGCTTTTCTCTTTCAAGACTGCTTTGACTACTCAGGGTCTTTTGTGGTTCCGTATAAGTCTTAGGATTTTTTTTTGTTCTAGTTTTGTGAAAAATACTGTTAGTATTTTGATAGAGATTGCATTAAATGTTTAGAATGCTTTAAGTAGTACAGACATTTTAACAATATTTTTCTTCCAACCCATGATCATAGAACGTCTCTCCTTTTCTTTGTGTCATCTTCAATTTTTGTTCATCAGTATTTTATAGTTTTCAGTGTATAGGTCTTTCACCTATTTGCATTTGCAAATGTTCCATAGGCTGTATTTTGTTGATTGTTTCCTTCACTGTGCAGAAACTTTGTATTTTTATGTAGTCTTAATAGAGTACTCCTAGGTGTCTTATTATTTTTGGTGCAGTTGTAAATGGGATTGATTCTTTAATTTGTCTTTCTGTTGCTTCATTATTAGTATATAGAAATGCAACAGATTTCTGTACGTTGATTTTGTATCTTGCATTCTACTTTACTAAAGTATTTAGTCAGTTCTAGCAGTTTTTGGTGGAGTCTTTCAGGTTTTCTACATAGAATAGCAGGTGATCAGCAAATAGTGAAAGTTTGACTTCTTCCTTGCTGATATGGATGCCACTTATTTCTTTTTCTTGTCTGATTGCTGTGGCTAGGACTTCCAGTACTACATTGAATAAAAGTGGTGAGAGTGGAAATCCCTGTTTTGTGCCTGACAGTAGAGGAAAAACACTCAGTTTTTGCTCCCTTAGGATGACATTAGCTATAGGCTTTTCATTATGGCCTTATCATATTGAAATATGTTCTCTCTAAGCCTACTTGTTAAGGGTTTTTATCATGAATGGACATTGTACTTTGTCCATTGCTTTTTCTGCATTTATTGAAATGATCATATGGTTCTTAATGTGACGTAGTGCATTGATTGACTTGCAAATATTGAACCACTCTTGCAACCCAAGAATAAATCCAACTTGATCATGGTGAATGCTTTTTTTTAATATATTGTTGGATTCGGTTCGCTGGTATTTTGTTGAGGATTTTTGCACCCATGGACATCAGAGATATTGGCCTATAGTTCTCTTTTTTTCTGGTGTCTGTATCTGGATTTGGCATCCGAGTAATACTGGCCTCATAGAATGAATTTGGAAGTGCTTCTCCCTTTCTATTTTTTGGAATAGTTTGGGAAGAATAGATATTAACTCTTCTTTATTTTTTTAAAGTGTATTTGTTTATTTTGAGAGCAAGAGAGAGAGAGAGAGAGAGAGAGAGAGCATGAGCTGGGGAGGGGCAGAGAGAGGGGGAAAAAGACAGAATACCAAGCAGGCTCCATGCTGTCAGAACAGAGCCCAATGCGGGACTTGAACTCATGAACCATGAAATCATGACCTCAGCCGAAAACAAGAGTCAGACACTTAACCGACTAAGCCACCAAGGCGCCCCAGGGTTAACTCTTCTTTAAATGTTTGGTAGAGGTTGGAAGCAAAAGGGAAGATGGTGGCATAGGAGGATGCTGGGCTCACTGCGTCCTGCTGATCACTTAGGTCCACCTACACCCGCCTAAATAACCCAGAAAACTGCCAGAAGACCAGCAGAACGGAGTCTCCGGAGCCAAGCACAGACAAGAGGCCCACGGAAGAGGGTAGGAAGGGCGGCGAGGTGGTGCACATTGCACGGACTGGCTGGAGGGAGCTGGGGCAGAGCAGCGGCCCGCTGGACAAGCAGAGCCCCCGAGTCTGGCTTGCAAAAGCAGAGGGGCCAGATGGAGTGTGTTCTGACAGCAAGTGGGACTTGACATCTGGAAGGTTATAAGTTAACAGCTCTGCTCGGAGAGCGGGAAGGCTGGAGGACAATGGGAGGGAGAGTTGCTGAGCCCAGGACGACAGAGCTCAGCTTGGCGGGGAACAAAGGCGCTCACCAGCGCCATCTCCCTCACCCATCCCCCAGCCAAAATCCCAAAGGGAACCAGTTCCTGCCAGGGAACTTGCTTGCACCACACAAACACCTAATGCTGTGCTTCTTCTTCTTCGGATCCATCCCACCAGCAGGTCTGACTCCCTCCCGGTGCTGCAGAGCCCCTCCTGAAGCGGATCTCCGAAGGAAAAGCGAGCTGAGCCTGTGCCTCCCGCCCCCGTGCACCTTGCTGATCCACCCCAGCTAATACGCCAGATCCCCAGCACCACAAGCCTGGCAGTGTGCAACTAGGCCAGACGGCCACGCCACCCCACAGTGAATCCCACCCCTAGGAGAGGGAAAGAGAAGGCACACACCAGTCTGACTGTGGCCCCAGAGGTGGGCTGGGGGCAGACATCAGGTCTGACTGCGGCCCCACCCACCAACGCAAGTTATTCAAGACAGCACAGGGGAAGTGCCCCGCAGTCCCGCACCACTCCAGGGACTATCCAAAATGACAAAACGGAAGAATCCCCCTCAGAAGAATCTCCAGGAAATAACAACAGTTAACGAACTGATCAAAAAGGATTTAAACAATATAACAGAAAGTGAATTTATAATAATAATCATAAAATTAATCGCTGGGCTTGAAAACAGTATAAAGGACAGCAGAGAATCTATTGCTACAGAGATCAAGGGAACCAAGGAACAGTCAGGAGGAGCTAAAAAATGCAATAAACGAGCTGCAAAATAAAATAGAAACAACCACAGCTCAGATTGAAGAGGCGGAGGAGAGAATAGGTGAACTAGAAGATAAAATTATGGAAAAAGAGGGAGCTGAGAAAAAGAGAGATAAAAAAAAAATCCAGGAGTATGAGGGGAAAATTAGAGAACTAAGTGATGCATTAAGAGAAATAATCTACGCATAATTGGTATTCCAGAGGAGGAAGAGAGAGGGAAAGGTGCTGAAGGGGTACTTGAAGAAATAATAGCTGAGAACTTCCCTGATCTGGGGAAAGAAAAAGGCATTGAAATCCAAGAGGCACAGAGAACTCCCTTCAGACGTAACTTGAATTGATCATCTGCACGACATATCATAGTGAAACTGGCAAAATACAAGGATAAAGAGAAAATTCTGAAAGCAGCTAGGGATAAACGTGCTCTAACATATAAAGGGAGACTGATAAGTCTCATGATGGATCTCCCTACTGAAACTTGGCAGACCAGAAAGGAATGGCAGGAAGTCTTCAATGTGATGAACAGAAACAATATGCAGCTGAGAATCCTTTATCCAGCAAGTCTGTCATTTAGAATAGAAGGAGAGATAAAGGTCTTCCCAAACAAACAAAAACTGAAGGAATTCATCACTACTAAACCAGCCCTACAAGAGATCCTAAGGAGGATCCCGTGAGACAAAGTACCAGAGACATCACTAGAAGCATGAAACCTGAAGACATCACAATGACTCTAAACTCATATCTTTCTATAATAACACTGAATGTGAATGGACTAAATGCGCCAACCAAAAGACATAGGGTATCAGAATGAATAAAAAAAACAAGACCCATCTATTTGCTGTCTACAAGAGACTCATTTTAGACCTGAGGACTCCTTCAGATTGAAAGTGAGGGGATGGAGAATTATTTATCATGCTACTGCATGTCAAAAGAAAGCTGGAGTAGCCATACTTATATCAGACAAACTAGACTTTAAATTAAAGGCTGTAACAAGCGATGAAGAAGGGCATTATATAATAATTACAAGGTCTATCCATCAGGAAGAGCTAAAAATTATAAATGTCTATGTGCCAAATACGGGAGCCCCCAAATATATAAAACAATTACTCACATAAGCAACCTTATTGATAAGAATGTGGTAATTGCAGGGGACTTTAACACTCCGCTTACAGAAATGGATAGATCATCTAGACACACGGTCAATAAAGACACAAGGGTCCTGAATGATACATCGGATCAGATGGACTTGACAGATATATTTAGAACTCTGCAACCCAAAGCAACAGAATATACTTTCTTCTCGAGTGCACATGGAACATTCTCCAAGATAGATCACATACTGGGTCACAAAACAGCCCTTCATAAGTATAAAAGAGTTGAGATCATAGCATGCATACTTTCAGACCACAATGCTATGAAGCTTGAAATCAACCACAGGAAAAAGTCTGGAAAACCTCCAAAAGCATGGAGGTTAAAGAACACCCTACTAAAGAATGAATGGGTCAACCAGGCAATTAGAGAAGAAATTAAGAAATATATGGAAACAAATGAAAATGAAAATACAACAATCCAAACGCTCTGGGATGCAGCGAAGGCAGTCCTGAGAGGAAAATACGTTGCAATCCAGGCCTATCTCAAGAAACAAGAAAAATCCCAAACACAAAATCTAACAGCACACCTAAAGGAAAGAGAAGCAGAATGGCAAAGACAGCCTAAACCCAGCAGAAGAAGAGAAATAATAAAGATCAGAGCAGAAATAAACAATATAGAATCTAAAAAAACTGTAGAGCAGATCAATGAAACCAAGAGTTGGTTTTTTGAAAAAATAAACAAAATTGATAAACCTCTAGCGAGGCTTCTCAAAAAGAAAAGGGAGATGACCCAAATAGATAAAATCATGAATGAAAATGGAATTATTACAACCAATCTCTCGGAGATATAAGCAATTATCAGGGAATACTATGAAAAATTATATGCCAACAAACTGGACAACCTGGAAGAAATGGACAAATTCCTAAACACCCACACACTTCCAAAACTCAATCAGGAGGAAATAGAAAGCTTGACCAGACCCATAACCAGTGAAGAAATTGAATCAGTCATCAAAAATCTCCCAAAAAATAAGAGTCCAGGACCAGAGGGCTTCCCAGGGGAGTTCTACCAGACGTTTAAAGCAGAGATAATACCTATCCTTCTCAAGCTGTTCCAAAAAATAGAAGGGGAAGGAAAACTTCCAGACTCATTCTATGAAGCCAGTATTACTTTGATTCCTAAACCAGACAGAGACCCAGTAAAAAAAGAGAACTACAGGCCAATATCCCTGATGAATATGGATGCAAAAATTCTCAATAAGATACTAGCAAATCGAATTCAACAGCATATAAAAAGAATTATTCACCATGATCAAGTGGGATTCATTCCTGGGATGCAGGGCTGGTTCAACATTGCAAATCAATCAACGTGATACATCACATTAATAAAAGAAAAGATGAGAACCATAGGATCCTGTCAATCGATGCAGAAAAGGCACTTGACAAAATTCAGCAAACTTTCTTAATAAAAACCCTCAAGAAAGTCGGGATAGAAGGAACTACTTAAACATCATAAAAGCCATTTATGAAAAGCCCACAGCTAACATCATCCTCAATGGGGAAAAATTGAGAGCTTTTTCCCTGAGATCAGGAACACGACAGGGATGTCCACTCTCACCGCTGTTGTTTAACATAGTGCTGGAAGTTCTAGCATCAGCAATCAGACAACAAAAGGAAATCAAAGGCATCAAAATTGGCAAAAATGAAGTCAAGCTTTCACTTTTTGCAGATGACATGATATTATACATGGAAAATCCGATAGGCTCCACCAAAAGTCTGTTAGAACTGATACATGAATTTAGCAAAGTTGCAGGATACAAAATCAATGTACAGAAATCAGTTGCATTCTTATACACTAATAATGAAACAACAGAAAGACAAATAAAGAAACTGATCCCATTCACAATTGCACCAAGAAGCATAAAATACCTAGGAATAAATCTAACCAAAGAGGTAAAAGATCTGTATGCTGCAAACTATAGAAAGCTTATGAAGGAAATTGAAGAAGATATAAAGAAATGGAAAAACATTCCGTGTTCATGGATTGGAAGAATAAATATTGTCAAAATGTCAATACTACCCAAAGCTATCTACACATTCAATGAAATCCCAATCAAAATTGCACCAGCATTCTTCTCAAAGCTAGAACAAGCAATCCTAAAATTCATATGGAACCACAAAAGGCCCCGAATAGCCAAAGTAATTTTGAAGAAGACCAAAGCGGGAGGCATCACAATCCCAGACTTTAGCCTCTACTACAAAGCTGTAATCATCAAGACAGCATGGTATTGGCACAAAAACAGACACATAGACCAATGGAATAGAATAGAAACCCCAGGATTAGACCCACAAGTATGGCCAACTAATCTTTGACAAAGCAGGAAAGAACATCCAATGGAAAAAAAGACAGTCTCTTTAACAAATGGTGCTGGGAGAACTGGACAGCAACATGCAGAAGGTTGAAACTAGGCCACTTTCTCACACCATTCACAAAAATAAACTCAAAATGGATAAAGGACCTGAATGTGAGACAGGAAACCACCAAAACCCTAGAGGAGAAAGCAGGAAAAGACCTCTCTGACCTCAGTCGTAGCAATTTCTTACTTGACACATCCCCAAAGTCAAGGGAATTAAAAGCAAAAATGAAGTGCTGGGACCTTATGAAGACAAAAAGCTTCTGCACAGCAAGGGCAACAACCAACAAAACTAAAAGGCAACCAACGGAATGGGAAAAGATATTTGCAAATGACATATCGGACAAAGGGCTAGTATCCAAAATCTATAAAGAGCTCACCAAACTCCACACCCGAAAAACAAATAACCCAGTGAAGAAATGGGCAGAAAACATGAATAGACACTTCTCTAAAGAAGGCATCCAGATGGCCAACAGGCACATGAAAAGATACTCAACGTCGCTCCTCATCAGGGAAATACAAATCAAAACCACACTCAGATATCACCTCACTCCAGTCAGAGTGGCTAAAATGAACAAATCAGGAGACTATAGATGCTGGAGAAGATGTGGAGAAATGGGAACCCTCTTGCACTGTTGGTGGGAATGCAAACTGGTGCAACCACTCTGGAAAACAGTGTGGAGGTTCCTCAAAAAATTAAAAATAGACCTACCCTATGACCCAGGAGTAGCACTGCTAGGAATTTATCCAAGGGATACAGGAGTACTGATGCATAGGGGCACTTGTACCCCAACGTTTATAGCAACACTCACAACAAAAGCCAGATTATGGAAAGAGCCTAAATGTCCGTCAACTGATGAATGGATAAAGAAATTGTGGTTAATGTACACAATGGAGTACTACGTGGCAATGAGAAAGAATGAAATATGGCCCTTTGTAGCAATGTGGATGGAACTGGAGAGTGTGATGCTAAGTGAAATAAGCCATACAGAGAAAGAGAGATACCATATGTTTTCACTCTTGTGTGGATCCTGAGAAACTTAACAGAAACCCATGGGAGAGGGGAAGGAAAAGAAAAAAAGAGGTTAGAGTGGGACAGAGCCAAAGCATAAGAGACTCTAAAAAACTGAGAACAAACTGAGGGTAGATGGGGGGTGGGAGGGAGGGGGGTATGGGTGATGGGTATTGAGGAAGGTATGCTCACCTTTTGGGATGAGCACTGGGTATTGTATGGAAACCAATTCGACAATAAATTTCATATATTGAAAATAAATAAATAAATAAATAAATAAATAAATAAATAAATAAATATTTGGTACAATTCACCTGTGATGCCATCTGATCCTGGACTCTTGTTTGCTGGGAGTTTTTTTAATTACTGATTCAGTTTCTTTGCTGGTTATCAGTTGGTTATCAGTTTCAAAATTTCCATTTCTTCCTATTTCAGTATTGGTGATTCATAGGTTTCTAGAACTTGTCCATTTCTTCCAGGTTGTCCAACTTTTTAGCAGATAATTTTTCATAATATTCTCTTATGATTGTTTGTATTTCTATGGTGTCAGTTATTTCTCCTCTCTCATCTGTGATTTTATTTATTTGGGTCCTTTCTCTTTTGATAAGTCTGACTAGAGATTCATTAATTTTATTAATTTTTTCAAGGAACGAGTTTCTGGTTTCATTGATCTATTATTTTGTTTGTTTGTTTCTATCTCATTTATTTCTGCTCTAATTATTATTATTTCCCCCTTCTGCTGGTTTTAAGTTTTGTTTGTTGTTCTTTTTCTAGCTCCTTTTGGTGTAATGTTAGGTTATTTAAGTTTTCTTGCTTCTTGAGATAGGTTGTATTGCTATATATTTCCTTCTTAGGACCGCTTTTTGTCCACATTCCAAACTTTTTTTTTATCATTATGTTTCATTTCATTTTTCTCTTTATTTTTTCTTTATTTCCTGGTTGACTCATTCATTGTTTAATAGCATGTTTTTTAACTTCCATGTATTTGTGGTCTTTCCAGATGTGTGTGTGTGTGTGTGTGTGTGTGTGTGTGTGTGTGTGTGTATGAATGACTTCTAGTTTCACAGCATTTTAGTAAGAAAAGAGTCATCACATGACTTCAATCTTCTTGAATTTGTTGAGGTCTGTTTTGTGGCCTAATACATGACCTATTCTGGAAAATGTTCCATGTGCACTTGGAAAGAATGTGTATTCTACTGTGTTAGGATGAAATGTTCTGAATGTATCTGTCAAATCTATCTGCTCCAGTGTCACTCAAAGCCATTGATTGTTGTTGATTTTCTATTTAGATAATCTGACCAATGATGTAAGTAGAGTATTAAAGTCTACTTTTATTATTATTGATAGTTCCTTTATGTTTGCTATTGTTTTATGTATTTGGGTGCCTCCATGTTGGGTGAATAAATATTTACATTTACTGTATCTTCTTGGATTGTCCCCTTTATTATTATATAGTGCCCTTCTTTGTCTTTTTTAGTGTTGTTTTATAGTCTAGTTTGGGCTACTTCAGCTTTTTTTGACATCCATTTGCATGATAGGTGTTTTTCTGTCCCCACACTTTCAATGTGCTGGTGTCTTTAGGTCTAAAATTAGTCTCTTGGAGGCAGCATATAAATGGTCTTGGTTTTTTTATCCATTCTAACACCCCACATATTTTGATTGGAGTGTTTAGTCCACTTACAAAGTAATTATTGATAGATATCTATTTATTGCAGTTTTGTCACCTGTTTTGTGGTTGTTTGTGGAAATTGTTTCTGATGTTTTCTTATCTTTCTCTCTTTCATGGTTTGCTGATTTTCTTTAGTGATATATTTGCATTTCATTTTCTTTACTCTTTGCATGTTACTAAAGTTTGATTTGTGGTCACCATTAGGTTTGTATATAACATCTTTTGCAAATAGCTGTCTATATTCGGTTGATAGTCATTTAAGTTTGAACCCATTCTTTTACTCCTATCCTCCCTATGGTTTAGGTATGAGTTGTCATATTTTACATTCTTTTGTGAGTTCCTTGACTGATTTCTTAATAGAAATATTTTTATTGCTTTTGTGTTTCGTACCCTTATACTGCCACTTTTGGTCTTTCTTTTCCACTCACAGTGTCCCCTTTAGTATTGTTTGCAAGGCTGGTTTAGTAGTCACAAGCTCCTTTAATTTTTGCCTGTGAAACTCTTTATTTCTCCTTCTATTTTGAATGTTAGCCTTGCTGGATAGAGCATTCTTGGCTGATTTTTCCCTCTCAGCACTTTGAATATATCATGCCAGTCCTTTCTGGCTTGGAGAGTTTCTGCTCAGAAATCTGATAACTGTATGGGTTTTCCCTTATAAGTAACTGTCTTCTTCTGTCTTGCTGCTTTTAAGATTTTTTCGTCATCATTATCTTTTTCCAGTTTAATTATAATATGCCTTGGTGCAGATCTGCTTTTGTTGATTTTGTTGAGGGTTCCCTGAGCTCCCTGGATCTGATATTTGTTTCTTTCCCCAGATTAGAGAAGTTTTCAGCTATTACTTCTTCAAATAAATTTTCTGCCTTCTTACCTCTATCTTCTTCCGGGATTCCTATAACACAAATGTTATTATATTCAATTGAGTCACTGAGTTCCCTAAGTTTATTATCATTTTGCATAATTCTCTCTTTTGTTCAGCTTCATTGTTTCCATTACTTTGTCTTCTATGTCATTAATTCATTCCTCCACTTCTTCCAGCCTGCTGTTCTTTGCATCAAGTCGGTTTCTAATCTCATTTATTGCACTCTTCATCTCTGATTCTTTTTTAACTTTATCTCTGTGGTAAAAGTATCAATGATGTCTTCCATTCTTTTCTCAAGCCCCATGAGTATCCTTACGACCATTGCTTTAAATTCTCCATCAGGCATGTTACTTATACCTGTTTCTCTTAGATCTCTGGCCTTGGTCTTAACTTTTTTTTTTTTTAATTTTTTGTATGTTTATTTATTTTTGAGAGAGACAGAGCATGAACAGAGGAGGAGCAGAGAGAGAGAGGGAGACACAGAATCCGAAGCAGGATCCAGGCTCTGAGCTGTCAGCACAGAGCCCAATGAAGGGTTTGAACTTATGAACCACAAGATCATGACCTGACCTGAAGTTGGATGCTTAACTGACTGAGCCACCAGGCGCCCCTTATCTTATTCTTACATTTGGGATATATTCCTTTGTTTTCTCATTTTGTCTTAGTGTCTACCTGCTTCGATGTGTTAGAAAAGCCAGTTATATCTCCTTCTCTGAAAGTAATGACCTTATAAAGAAGAGATCATGTAGTGTCCAGGGCCTGGTGCTTCAGGGAGTTTCTGTTTCTGGTGTGTGCTCCATACTGTAAAAGCTACTGTGTCCTAACTGCTATAACCTTTCATGCCAGTCATCTGGAGAGGCTCTTCTTGCCTGCTGTGGGCAGTGTTTGGTCCCTGGCCTGAATGTGGCTAGTTTTAGCGAGGGTGCTCTGGTCTGCTTGTGAAATGAGACCTGTCACCACCTCCACTGGAACTGAGGCCCTGCAAAACTCTCCAGTCAGGAGACATGGTGTTGGTAGGGGTTGGTGTGGGTATTCTGGCAGAGGGGGCCCACCACACTGGGACTGAGGTAAATGTGACTGAGACAGGTAGTTCCATTAGAGCACAGGGGAGTGGGGCTTAGTGTAAGCAAGTTAGGCAGCCAATGTCCATGCTATGCTAGTTCCTGCAGATTGTCCCTTACTTATGCTGCCAGGCAGAGGAAGGAAATGGCCACTTCACGAATGCCAACTCTCAGGAACATGCTCAGTGCTCCCCACTGTGTGCCTTAGGAACTCTTCAGATCACTTTTTCTACACTGTATGTCCCCAGGTTGTTTGCCTGCCTTCTCTCCAAGAGCAGCCTAGATGCATCTGGACTCTCCCAGAGTCCAGCCCATTGACATTTAAAATTTCAGGCTTTAAGCCCCTCTGGTTTCAAGAACTCACAAAATTCAGTCTTCTGTCTTTCCAAACCAATAGTTATGGGGAAACTTTCTCTTGTGCATTCTCCTATGTGTTTTTTTCTCTCTCTCTTGCTTTCTCCCTGGCCATGGGTCCCTTCCTTCCACAGCAACCAGGATCTGTTTCTTCACTAAAGGGTGTCTCTGCATTTCCTACCTTCATTGATATGACCTCTTCTCTACTTTTAGTGGTGGAGTTTGTTCTGCCAGTCTTCAGGTCAATTTCTCAGGTGGTTAGTATGATTTAACAGTTATCTAGTTGTATTTGTGGGATAAGACAAGCCTAGGGTCCCCCTACTCCACTGCCATCTTCCCCACTCTATCGAGATTGTTTTCTTACTTTCTGGTAATTTGTTCTTAAAGAAAGCCAACAGATTTTTATGTCTTGATTTTGCATACTGGTACTTTGTTACTTCTAACAACTTTTTGATAGGGTCTTTAGGGTTTTCTATGTACATCAGCTGAAAATATTGAGAGTTTTACTACTTTTCAATTTACATGAATTTTTTTCTTGCCTAATTGCTCTGAATTTCCAGTAACAATATGAATAAAATTTACAAGTGTTTACATCCTTGCCTTGCTCTTTACCTTAGAGGAAATACTTTCAGCTTTCCACTGTTGAATATTTTAGCTGTGGGCTTGTCCTATACGGCCTTTATCATGTTGAAACACATTCTCTCTGTACCTGCTTTTTTGAGAGTTTTTATCATGAATTGTTGTTGAATTTTGTCAAATGCTTCTTCTGCATCTATTGAGATCAAATTATTTTTTTAACTTTTGCTTTGTTGATGTGGTATACCACATTGACTGATTTGCAGATGCTGAATCATCCTGACATCACCAGAGAAAATCCCAGTTGATGGTGGTGAATGATCCTTTTAATGTAATATTGAATTCAGTTTACTGATATTTTGTTGAGGACTTTTTTGCATCTATATTCATCAGGGATACTGACCTGGGTTTTTTTTTTATTGTTTTGTTTTGGTCATATCCTTATCTGGTTTTGGTATCAGAGTAATGAGTAATGCTGGCATCGTTAAATGTGCTTGAAGAGTTTTGCCTTTTATTTTTTGGAAGAATTTGAGGGTTAGTATTAATTCCTCTTTGAATGTTTGGTAGAATTCACCAGTGAAGCTGTTCCCATACTTTTGTTAGGAGGTTTTGGATTAGTTATTGAATTTCCTTGCTAGTAATTGGTCTGTTCATATTTTCTATTTCATTATGATTCAGTCTTGGTAGGTCACATGTGTCTAGAAGCTTATCCATTTCTCCTAGGTTGTCCAATTTGTTGCACATAATTGTTCATAATGGTCTCTTATGATTCCTTGTATTTCTGTGATCTCAGTTGTAATGTCTTTTCTTTCACTTCAGATTTATTTGAATCCTCTTTTTGGTGAATCAAACTAAAGTTTTATCCATATTATCTTTTCAAGAAAACAGGTCTTAGATTCTTTACCTTTTCCATCTATATTCCATTTACTTCTGCTCTAATCTTTGTTATTTCCTTCCTTCTACTAACTTCAGGCTTTGTTTGCTCTTTTTCTAGTTCCTTGAGACATAAAGTTAGGTTATTTGAGGTGGGCATTTATCACTATGAACTTCCCATTTAGAACTGCCCATGCTGCATCCCATAAATTTTGGTATGTTACATTTCCTTTTTTTTTTTTTTTTCAAGGTATTTTCATTTTGCTTTCAATGTCGTCTTTGACCTATTGGCTATTCAATACCATATTGTTTAATGTCCACATATTTGTGAATTTCCCAATCTTCTTTGTGTAATTTCTAGTGTCCTACCATTGTAGTTGGAAAAGCTGCTTGATAGAATTTCTCTTAAGTTTGCTAAGAATTGTTTTATGGATGCACCTGGGTGGCTTAGTTGGTTAAGTGTCCAACTCTTGGTTTCAGATAAGGTCATGGTCTCACAGTTTCATGAGTTTGAGCCCCACATGAGACTCTGCACTGCAGTGTGGAGCCTGCTTGGGATTGTCTCTCCCCCACTCTCTCTGGCCCTCCCCTGCTCACATTGTCCTCTGTCTCTCTCAAAATAAATAAACTTAAAAAATTGCTTTATGGCCTCACATATCATCTTTCTTGTAAAATGTTCCACGTGCACTTAAGAATATGTATTCTGTTGCTTTTGGGTGGAATTTTCTGTAAATGTCTGTTAAGTCCATCTGGTCTAACATATCACTGAAGGTCAATGTTTCCTTCAATGATTTTCTGACTGATTTATCCATTAATGTAACTGGGGTATCAAAGTTCCCTAAAATTCTAGTATTGCTGTTCGTTTCTCCCTTTAAATCTGTTAATATTAGCTTCATATATTTAGGTGCTTTCATGTTAGGTGCATATGTTATAAATATTTGAATACTTACAAATGTTCTATCCCCTTGTTGAACTGAACCCTTTATCATTATGCAATGACTTTGTCTCATATTGTCTGATATGAGTATAGCTACTTCAGCTTTCTTTTGGTTTTTATTTGCATGAAATATTGTTTCATCCCCTCACTTTTTGTGTGTGGGCCCTTATATGTAAAATATATCTCTCATAGCCAACATAACCAGTCAGTCGCTCTTTCTTTTGATTAGAGAATATATTCCACTTAAAGCAAGTGATAGATTGGTGCTTATTACCATCTTGTTTTCTAGCTCCTTTTATACTTCTTCTCAGTTCCTTTCTTCTCTTTGCTTTCTTCCTTTGTGATTTGATTACTTTCTTCAGTAGTATGCTTATATTTCTTTACCTTTTGTACATTTACTATAGGTTGCTTTGTGGTTACAACTTTTAACAGTTGTAACTGTTGTTACAGGCCATTTCAAATTGGCCTGTCAGTGTCCCAAAGCGGAGAATCTCAGCACCTAGATTCAGGCTGGAGGCCAGACTCTGAGGCAGCAGTTTTGGGTTTTTTTTTAATTTTTGTTAATGTTTTCTTTATTTTTGAGAGAGGAAGTGAAAGGGAGAGGAAATGGAGAGGGGCAGAGAGAGAGGGAGACACAGAACCCGAAGCAGACTCCAGGCTCTGAGCTGTCAGCACAGAGCCTGACGCGGGGCTCGAACTCATGGACCGTGAGATCATGACCTGAGCCAGTCAGACGCTTAACCGACGGAGCCACCCAAGGTGCCTCAGGCAGCAGTTTTTGAAAACATGCAAATATATGCTGGGGCTATAAGCATAAGCTCCAATGGCCACCAGAGCCAGGTCATCTGGAGGCACCTCCTTAGTGGCAACCACAAAACTCATGGTTCCAGACAAGTGCATAAGCCCCTTTCTGTAGCAGCTGGAGCAAGATAGGGGCAGACCAAGATGACACTGATAGCCTACATTCTTTGAGAACAGCTCTATAGACCACTAAATGTGTGCCAAACCTGAAGCCGGCCCCTCAGTCCAAGGAAGCAAGTAAAGTGGCTTCCTTCACAGAAAGACTGGGGTGTGCCTCAGTCTACTACTACCTGTACAGTACCTGGAGAGTGGTAGTCTGTGGAGAGCTATCTCACCAATTACTAAAGTCCCACGGGCCCCAGAAATGCAAGCCCCTTGGCCACCAGAGCCAGGCCGTCAAGTTGCATGCACCTGGGCATCACCAGCTGTAAAAACTGGGCGTCTGATGCATGTAAAGTCCCCCTCTGGGAGACACTGGTGCTCTGGAACATGGCAGAAGATGAGTATGAAAATAGCCCACCCTCCAAGGCATCTGGAAAACATTACAGTCAGCTTCTCGATGCTTAATTAGAAGTCTACCCCTCAGGCCACCATCGTGATGGTTAGCTCAGAGGCCTCCTTCACAGAAGGCCAAGCTCTTGGGTCTTTTGCTTTTTTCTGTACCCTGGGGGTGGTAGCTCTTTAAGAAGTCTTTCTCTCTTGGTTATAGTCCTGTGGAGTTCATTCCAAATTCAGGCAATATACAGGTATCCCCTGGAAGCAGTCAAAAAAATTAAGGTTTCAGACAGAGATAGGAGCTCCTTTCTAGAGGACACTGATTATAGTCCCATGTGACCAGGGATGGAAGTTCCCCTGGCTTCTAGAGCCAGGGAATCAAAAGGGGTCTTCAGGAAGCAGCCACGAAATTGGGCACCGGACATATGTAAAGGTTCTGGGAGATACTGGTGCTCTGGAAAGCAGCAAAAGGAGAGCACAAATATGGCACCCACCAGTCTCTGCCGCCAAAGAATATCCCACCAGGTTCCTGCTTGTGTGCGCTAAATTAGATGACTGCCCCTCAGGCTGATGCTTTAATATAAGCAGGGGTGCCTCTTTCACTTTGGTCTGGCCATGGGTTCTGGGGCAGGTGGATCAGCTCACCTGAGCCCCTAAAGGGGCATTTCTCAGATCAACTACCATCTTGAGTGTCTTGGGACAAAGTTAAATGCTGTAGGGCTCATCTGTCAGGTCCTAAAAGTGAAGGCTATCAATGTGAGATTTGAACACTTCGTTCCCCAGGGAGAAGCTCCAGGTTTGAAATTGCCTTCTAGCTGTGGGTCATTGTGCTGGCGAAGGAGAAGATTGTGTCCCAGCCTCCCTCCCTACTTCGATGTAGTTTTGCTAGATATGTAGTGGTCAGTTTTCAGGGGTTTTTTTTGTTTTTTTTTTAGAGAAATTGTTCTATATGCAGCAGTAGACTCAGTGTGTCTTTGGGAGGAGACGAGTTCAGGATCTTCTTATCTTGCCATCTTGAATCGGAACTTTTTTTTTTTTTCTCAAATAATTCTACTTACCCAAAGGGGTCCTATGACTTTACAACCACCACTCAGGTGAGGCTCTGGAAAGAGATGGTGAGGCCTGCCTGGCAACCCCTTCGCCACACCAGCACTGAGCTCATAGGTTTGCCTGTGTCCCGTGCAGGCCATGGGCATCCCTCAACAGTGGGGCAGGCAGCAGAGATATCGGGGCTCAGTGGTACCTCTCTCTCAAGATTCACAGACCATCGCAGGGTCATCTGACTGACATATCAGAAAACATCCAAACCATTTTGTTTTCTTTAAATGTAGTTATAATGCAGAAGAGTTTAGGTCCAGGAGCACAACTGTACAGTAATTGGATACAAGGGTTGGTGGCCTGGCCCATGGCCTGCTGGGACAGGCCCATTCGAGCATTGCCTCAATGCTGTCAAGGGATCGGAATCACAGGACAGGGCCCGGAGGTCCAAACCAAGCTGAAATCTGCCCCAGTCCCCCGGTCTCACCCCTGCCCCAAGACCCATCCAGCAGCCAGAGGCAGAGATTATTGGCTAAGAGTAACCTGGTTCGAGATGGCTGGACTCGTCTTCCACCTGCAACATAACAGTGAATGTGGATAAGCCCTCCGGGGGCCAGTGCCAGGGTGGGCAGCCGCTGGCGACAGCCACTCCATAGCTTCACCAGCCTGTGGGCATGAAGGGGAGCCTGGGTGAGCCCTGCACCAGCAGCAGGTGAAGCTAAGGCCCAGCACGGGCCCTGCAGGCGTGACCATGCACTGCTTGCAAGAAACAAAACTGCATTCACTGCATCTGCTTTTCAAATGGCTCAAAACAGTATGTGCATTTTTTAAAAGTTTTTTTAACGTCTATTTATTTTTGAGAGAGAGAGAGACAGACAGACAGAACACGAGCAGGGGAGGGGCAGAGAGAGAAGGAGACCCAGAATCCAAAGCGGGCTCCAGGCTCCGAGCTGTCAGCCCAAAGCCCGATGCAGGGCTCGAACCCACAGACCCTGAGATCATGACCTGAGCCGAAGTCAGAGGCTTAACTGACTGAGCCACCCAGAGGCGCCCCTAATACACGCATTTTTAAGTCTCCCTGAATGGGTCTTTTGAGTGTCAAAACGGTTTTCTTTCTCAGTATAAAACAGGAAAACTACACATGCTGTAAAAAGATTGGGGCGAATATTTCTTTACAGAAACCCCCAGGAGCTAGTGTGGGAGGCAGAGGAGGAGGATCTGAGGATAGGACTTCCTGTGTAAGGTCCAGCTCACTCCGATCTTCTCAGGCCCGGCCACAGCTCACCCGGCCTCTGGATGTGCCAACGGGCCAAATGCCAACTCTGCGTGGAGACAAAGAGCAATTCTGGTGTCCAAATCGCATCACCTGAAGTCCTCAAGGCCTTGAGGGATTGCTACCTTTGGTGGAAATGAAAGAGGGGACCCGAGGGTACAAGGCAGCACGAAGTGGGGAAAAGAGCCAGCTAGAAGGCTCTTAGCGCTCTGCGCTGCCAGGGCGGGGCGGATAGATTCCCTGGGAAGCTGGGTGTCTAGAACAGTGGGAATTTCCTCACGCCAGGGTTCACCACCCACCCCGCCCCTCTCTGAAATCACTGCTTCTCCACAACAGGGGAACGTGCTCACGCGCCATAGGCTCTTATGGACGACCTTACACAGCCCGGTGCTGGCGGGTGGAGATCCCCTTCTGAAGCTCTTCCTTCCCACCCCACACCCTCCACGGGGGTGCTTTACCACCTCCAGCTCCCCGGCGCTTCCACGGTACTAGCCCGTAGTCAAAGGTCCCCATCTTCCACTCCTATGTTCCCTAAAATTCAATAATTTATGTACCATCCTTCATGACTTCCAATATCTCCAGTTACCACTGATGCCATGGTTTTCTGAACGTTTTTCTTTGACCAGCTTCAACTTAAAAGCATGCGGTTTTTAATGGAAACTCTTCGTCACTACTAAACGGAAGCCAGTATCGCTTGTAAGCAATAGAAGAGAATATGAAATGCTAGAATATAACAATAAAAAAAAAAAACCACGCAGGAACTCCCAAAAGTCATCATGCTTAACATCTATGATGCTCTACCCCACTTTGGAAAGCACTCTCCCTATCTGGGCTTACTTGAGCCAACCAGCTAATCTCATCAATTTATCTGAGGCGAGATATATCCATCAGTTTTCTTTACCTAGCATCCTTCCCAGATAATAGGCATATTCCTGGATACCTTCACGATCAATCCAGAGGAGAAAAGTAGAAAAGTAAAAATTCTCAGAATTAAGCCATTTAGCCCCTGTGACTGGTAACCCTGTACCTCTCTTTTCTAAGCTTTCTCCTTAACACGGAAGAATGAATGAATGAATGAATGAATACATGAACAGATAAATGAATGAACATGCCTTAGACACTGAGCAAGGTCACGGGGAAATACATTTTTGGATTGTATAGGTTTCTGTTAGGTCCACTTACACGTAAGGACCCTCACTACACAACCCACCTATAAATACTGGACTTTTCATTTATTCTGAAAGTATTTGCAGAGTCCAAATAAGGACTCAGGCCTGGTGCCTGAGATCTCACTGGAAATTCAGAATATGAACTCCTAGCTTGGCAGAGGAATAATCAGACTTAGGGAATCCCAAATAACCCCTTGAGTTTTGTCAAGCCTGATGACCTTCACGGGTGGAAATAAAAGACTGTTTCAAAGTTCAATTAATGTGCAGTCTTGGGGCACCTGGGTGGCTCAGTCCTTTAAGCTCAGGTCATGATCTCACGGTTCATGAGTTCGAGCCCCACATTAGGTTTGCTGCTCTCAGACTGCCAGCACAGAGCCCGCTTTGGATCCTCTGTCCCCCTCTCTTTGCCCGTCCCCTGCTTGCGCTCTTCCAAAGATAAATAAATGTTTTTAAAAATGTGCAATCTTGAGATTTGAAATTCGCGTCTCCAGCCCACCGCCTGGCTTCCTGGTACTGTGGTAGTCAACACGCAGACACAGCCTGTCTCTGCTCTGAGCATCCAGACCCTGTCAGGAGCAGAGGTATCTGCCTGATGGATTGCTCACTGTCAGGAAAGGTGGCTGTGCACATGCATGAGATACACAAGGTGGCTCGTAAAACTTATGAGGCATGATCTGTGCTGTGACCTGGGTGAGGGATGGTTCAGCTTCGGTGGAGGGATAATTAAAAACAATTAAGTGTTACTGGAGAGATGGCAGAATTCAGCTCAGACTTCAAGGGTGTGCAACCCTGGTCTGGGAGAGGGCCAGAAGCCTGAGGCCTACACCTCATTTACTTAAGAAAAACAAAACCACCACCACCACCATCATGAACGACAACGGATTGTTGAGCCATGGGCAACCCTGTATATTGACCAGTTGGTGGCACCCTCCGGGCTTCATCGAATGGGGTCCGAAAAGCACTGTTGCCCCCCTGTGCTTCCCAAGACGCTGGGATGGCTGCCTGTTGGAGGCACCCCACCGGGTTCCTTCGCTGTATTCCCAGACAGTGCCTAAGCCAAAGCACCCATCACCTCATTCCTTTCTCTATGTCTTGTCCATCACCATAAGGGGAAGGGTCCAAGGAAATGAGGCGAAAGGCAGAAGAAAGTGGTCTAGAGAAGACTGAATGGGAGACAGACCACAGTACTTAAGAATGGAGTAGGACCACATGAAACATGGAGTTCTGGGGGATACGGTGGAACAGAGCCAGGGAGAGACCGGCAAAGGCAAGGAGTAGGTTCTGCTTTGCAACCGGACTGACATGAACAATATATTGCCTTGGTTGCTTAGGAAACTTGGAATACTAACACTCAGAAAGTGGTTGCAAGTACCCAGTGGGTGGTCAATAAATGATAGCCGCTCTAACAATCATTTATAATTACTCTTTTGTTATTTTTTTAAGTTTATTCATTTATTATTTCTGAGAGGGAGAGAGAGAGAGCATGAACACAAGCCGGGGAGGGGCAGAGAGAGAGGGAGACAGAGAATCCAAAGCAGCCTCCAGGCTCTGAACTGTCAGCACAGAGCCCAATGCGGGGCTCGAACCCACAAACCATGAGATCATGACCTGAGCCCTAAATCAACTGAGCCACCCAAGCAACCCCATTACCGTTTTTGTTACCCTTAATATTACAACCTACTTGATAAATTTGAGTCCCTCTCTAATTGTAACTATAGGTGTTTTCTTGGGAGGGGTGGGGAATAACCATTGTTATCATGCCATCCCCTCCAGAATGAGATAGAGAAGAGAAAGGCCTGAATTAAGATTAAACATACCAAAACTTTTGTAGAAAGCATGAAACTAGGGATTCTAGATACCTGGGCTCTTCACTGGCTGCATCCCCAAAGGAAAACAAGAGCGAAGATTTTACACACATGGTGTTAGTTATTTTCATCACCACCTGCTTAGAGTTTAATGGGGGGAGGGGGGAGGAAGTTTGTATATCACAGCCGTCAAAATATACTGTAGGTTGTATTGCTTCTGACTAAGGAAAGCAAAAATTTATCCAGCCCCACCCCAGACACCTCAAAGAACTTCAAAAGCTTTTTAAAACTGTCAACAGAGAAGAATAGCACCTTTGTCTTAGAAGCACAAATGGATTTCTTTCTAAAATAAACAGGAGTCGTCTTACGAGGGGAAAGTACCCACAATATGAATTGTATATGGATCTGTGAGAGTACCTATGGGGTCGTACGTAAGGCAAAAGAAAGCTTGTGACAGTAGATGGGTCTGTGTCTATAGACTGAAGGAAAAATCTGGAAATAAAGTCACTTTTGAATTTCTCTTTCATCTTGTAGGGAAAAAGAAAAAAGCACAATCAGGAATCCATTAACCACCAAGCCCTCCTAACTACACCTAATGTTTCTCCAGTTCATCCATTTCACTTTATTCTTTTGCTGCCAGCATCTTCTAGAGAGTTGCAATCAATTCTTTCGTGTCCTACTGTGAATGCTTCCTAACTGGTCTCTCAACATTCATTCTTATTTCCCTTTCAACCCATTTTTCCACATGCCTGTTGGAGTCCTACAGTAAAACTTAAAACCCAATCCTCACACACTTGATTAAAATCCTTTTCAGACACATCATTGTTCTTAGACTACAGACCAAAACCCTTCTCGAGGCACTGCAAGATCCAGGCTCCCTCTACCACATCAGCTTTGTCTTCCGGCCTCTGCCCAATACCTGCCGGGCTGGATCTGGATGCCAGACCTGCCCAAGACGACCCGCTGTGGACCCGGATCTCTCTCCATTTCTCTATTCCCTTTTACCTCAACTCACTTCTCCAAGAAAGCCTTCCTGACCTCCCAGCCCTGGTCAGATCCTTCCAAAGACACCTGTACTTCTCTATTCATAGCATGTATCCCAACTGAAAATAAGTAATTATAAAATTAATAATGGAGTGTCTATGGGACGCCTGCGTGGCTCAGTCGTTTAGGCGTCCAACTTCTGCTCAGGTCATGATTTCACGGCTTGTGAGTTCGAGCCCCCCCCCCGTCGGGTTCTGTGCTGACAACTCAGAGCCTGGAGTCTGCTTCAGATTCTGTGTCTCCCTCTCTCTCTGCCCCTTCCCTGCTCACACTCTGTCTCTGTCTCAAAAATAAACAAACATTAAAAAAAATTTTTTTTAATAATGGAATGTCTATTTTCTCCTGGTAAGATAAAGGACCTATTAGGGCTGGGATGGTGTGTGTCTTAACCATTTTCCCAGAGCCTAGAAAAGTGTCAGGTACATAGTAATAGTCACTATTTATTATTGAGTACTTACTATGTGCTAGAAACGGTTTTAAGAACTTATATGTATTCACTAGAGTAATCTTCATAAAGCCCTATGGGTTAGGGGTCACTAGTACCCTGCTTTTATATTTGAAAAATATCTAGGCATGGGAAGAATTAAAACTTCTCAAAGGCCAATTCTAAATTGATCAAAGGTCATGTAGCTTTGGGTGTAGAGCTGGAATTGGAACCCAAACAGATTAACTTAAAACTTTCCTTAATTACAATTCCACATTGCCACAAAGTGGACATTCCACAAGTGTTTGTTAAATTGATTGGCCTGTTTGGCAAAAGATATGCACCAAGCGAGTTTGCAACATTTTTATTTTATTTTATTTGTATTTGTATTTTTTTAATGTTTATTTATTTTTGACAGAGAGAGAGAGAGAGAGAGAGACAGAGCATGAGAGGGGCAGGGGCAGAGAGAGAGAGGGAGACACAGAATCAGAAGCAGGCTCCAGGCTCTAAGCTGTCAGCACAGAGCCCGACGCGGGGCTCGAACTCACAGACCGCGAGATCATGACCTGAGCCGAAGTCGGACGCTCAACCAACTGAGCCACCCAGGCGCCCCAAGTTTGCAACATTTTTAAAAGCTGAAAATTTATGAACCCTCTTGGCCAAAAAGTGGACCTAGGGTTACAAGCGTGAACACATGTGCCCTTCACAGATTCCATTTTTCCTTCAGTTGCAGAAAATATAAAAACTTGAGGCAGATTTATAGATTAACAGGATTCCAAGGTAAAATTTCTGATCTGGATTAATACACGGTTACAGTGTCTCTTAGACCAATGCTGGTCAAAATTTAATTGGCAAATGATTGATAGATTAACTCAACAAATGCGCTTGTGAAAAATGAAGAGCCTGATATAGGAAGCCGGGGCTGGGGCCTAAGACTCAACATTTCTGACAAGCTCCCAAGTCAGGTCCCTGCCACTGGCCTACAGACCATACATTGAGTAGTGAGGCCTGAGATAATCCCTCAAATAACAGTTTGAGACTTTTGAGAAGACTGGAGAAGAGTTGATTTGAAATTGAGCTCTCTGGCAAGTGCCTGTAATCTAAACCCTCAGTAACATTAATTGCAGAAACTCATTTGCTTTAGTCACTAGATTTTCCAGAAACACCAAAACGTGACAGGATTTCTTGCTGTATGAGACGACCTCAGCACCCTTGCACAGAGGTGGCCTCCATGAGAATTTGCACACACAGCCAACATTGTCCACAAGAAGCATTTGGATTTGCTTGAATACTTGAGTACTTAGTAGACACCCAAGGGTTTTCAGCGATAAGATAGGGTTTCAGACAATTCTTTGGCAGTTACAACCATTCTTCCTATTAAGTCTTTGATGCACACCAAATTAATAAATGGAAAAGAACAAGGAAATGGGGTGCCTGGGTGGCTCAGCCGGTTAAGTATCTGGCTCTTGGATTCAGCTCAGGTCATGATCTCATCGAGCCCCTCATCGATCTCTGCTTGGGATTCTCTCTCTGCCGCGCCCCCCACTAGTGCACTCGGTCCCTCTCTCTCAAAATAACTAAATAAACGTAAAAAATTTATTAAAGGACAAAAATGTTCCCTCACCACTCCTTTTAAATGTTGTACTCAAAGTCCTAGCTAACACAGTAAGACAAGAACAGGAAGTAAACAGACAAAATCAAAAGCTGGTGGGAAAAACACCTTGGGAGACAGCTTGGAAGTTTATTCCAAAACTAAGCCATACAAGCCAGCAATTGTGTTCCTTGGTATTTATCCAAAGGGGTTGAAAGCTTACGTCCACACAAAAACCGGCACACTGATGCTTACAGCAGTTTTATGTATAATTGCCAAAACTTGGAAGCAACCCAAGATGTCCTTCATTAGGTGAGTGGCTAAGCTGTGGTATATCCAGACAGTGGAATGTTCTTCAATGCCAAAAAGAAATGAGCCATCAACTCATGAAAAGGCATGGAAGGCCCTTAAACTCATATTACTACGCGAAAGAAGCTCATCTGAAAAGGCGACATAATGTATGATCCCAACTATAGGACATTGTGGAAAACAATAAACTATGAATACAGTAGAAAGATCAGGGGTTTCCAGGGGTCAAGGGAGATGGGGAGGAGTAGGTAGAGCATGGGATTTTAAGACCAAGAAACTACTCTATATCCTATAATGGTGGATACAGGTCATTACATATTTGTCTAAAGCCGTAGAATGTACAACGTCAAGAGTGAACCATTATGACAACTACAGACTTGACGGGATTACGGTGAGTCAATGCAGTTCATCAACTGCAACAAATGTACCACTCTGGTGGGATGTGCATCATGAGGGAGGCTCTGTGTGGGGGCGGAGTACACAGGAAATTTCTGTACCTTCCCCTCAATTTTGCTGTGAACCTAAAGCCACCAAATCTTACAAATAAACTGAAAAATAAAATTGCTTTCACTGTGGCTGGGGGAATGTGGAGAATGGAAAACCAGAGCATACCTTTCTGGAAAGACCTCCCCAAATGAACAAAGAAACATAGATTCAAATATGGAGAACAAATTGGTGGTTACCAGAGGGGAGGGGTTGGACGACAGTCAGAGTAAGTAAAGGGGATTAAGAGATACAAACTGCAAATAAGTCATGGGGACGAAAAGAACAGCGTAGGGAATATAGTCAATAATACTGTAATAACGTTGTATCATGACAGATGGTGACTATACTTTTCATCTTGAGCAATGTATGATGTATAGAATTATCTAATCATAGGCCGTATACCTGAAACTAATATAACGATGTAGGTCAACCACATTTCAATTAAAAAAAAAAAAAAAAAAAAAAAAAAAAAAAAAAAAAAAAAAAAAAAAAAAAACAAAGACCTCCCCACGTAGCCATATTGATACACTCTGGGGCACTTCTTGAAAAACTCCTTCAAGGTCCCCTTGAAAGTTCCTCGAAAACCACTGCTAAATCACATGGAATGAATGATTCAGATCTGTGTTACTTGTAGGTCACTGCAATATTCGGTTTCTGAAGGCTAGGCACTGGGTGCCAATGCGCTGACTTCAGGAATTTAAGAGTTAAAGAACTCTAGCCTCAAAGGCTCCTTCCCTCTCCAAGATTTACATCTGCTATTCTAGAAGTCTAGGATTCCATTCTTTTCTAACTTAATTAGGGCTGGGAGTTTAAAGACAGCATCAAACATTTTGATATTTGTCCATCCTTCCATCTCCCAGGGTAAAGAGGCTGTTTTGTTTAGGGGGCTCTCGTGTGCCAGAAGTCACTGGTAATGAGTCTGATAATTATACTCCTGCTGCTGAGAACCTAGACCTGCCCATTCTTTCACCCTCTTTCAATTCCGACGTGTGGTTTTGGGTTTTTGTTGTTTTTTTTTTTTTTTTTTTACAATATTAACTTTTCACATAACTGCTAGGAATTGCAGGGAGCAGACAGCTGCAGCTCAAAGTGGTAAAACAAAGGAAAGGAGGAGAAAGGAAAAAAACTCCACTGCTGAGGCTGTTTTTTCTTTTTTTTTTTCTTTTTTTTTTTAAGGGAGGGAGAAAAAGATTTTGTATTTCATAACAGAGAGCATTACAACGATGCAGCCACACACAATGAAAACCTTGTGTTTTATTAAAATGAAAAAGCTTGCTCAAGGCCTCCATTACTCATTTCCGGACAGAATGGCAAAACTTCAAGTTTGAAAAGACTCAAGTAGCTGCAATCAAACTTTCCCTGGTAGCAGCTGATAACACAGCACTTTCCAGAAACCCATTTTGCCGATCGCGCAGCTCAGGCTCTTTTCGGGACTCCCGGAGGCTGAGCTCTGCACAAAAGGGGTAGCCGCAGAGAAACCCAGAAACACTTGGGGCTGGAAGAGTCTTCCCCACTCTCGGAGGGTGAGAACCAACAGGCAACTCAGGCAGCGAGGATAACCGCCGTACCTACCGGGATGCAAAGTCAACATTTCACTACCCCGTGTCCTCCCACTGCAAAAAAAAAAAAAAAAAAAAAAAAGGACGAGGGCAAAGCCGCCCCCGGAAACCTGCTCACCCAGTTCATTTTAGTCAACTGGAGGGCCGGTGTTCAGAGACACGGAGGAAGACGTCAGGTAGCAAACAGCAAACCTCATGCCAGTTTCTCATTTAAGTTGGGGAACAGGCACCTGGTCTTCATTAACATTGCTGCTGTACTTAATGCGTTGCAGGTGTGAAAGTGTGTGGCTGAAATCTGACAAAACACCTGTCTTTTGTGGCACCATTAGATCTGCCTAGTGTGGGACACGACCCCCTCGGGTGTGCTTTCTCCAGCCTTGAAAGCCACAGTAAGCATTGTCCTGTAATTACAAAATCAGAGTCATCATTGCTGGGAAGAATTCCTTAACAAATTATACCTAATTAGTCTGAAATTACCTTTAATTCATGGTGAAACCATAGGCTTAACTGTGTTCTATAACACCTTCCTTTTTATCTTTATGCAAATATGATTATACACTATCAAACTGGCACCACCAGGCATAAAAAACAGCTGCAGCTAGTTCTTTGGTTACTAAATGGGAACTGGACGGGTGCCATTGATTATGTTTTCTGGAATGCTGCATCAAAAAAAAAAATAATAATAATATCAGCCAGTTCCTTCCCTGCGAGCTCCAGTCTTCTTCCCCGCCCACAGGATCCTAATTGAAAGCTTCGAGATTGATCTCCCTTGCCCAACCCCCCCCCCCCACCTCCTCACCACATTTACTGCAGACACACGTGTACATCTTCTGCCGCCCAATCTTTTAGGATGTCATTAAGTGTCAAAACATGTCTCATTTTATTTCTGATCACGGCATCTTATCATATGGCTTCTTCAGTTCTCATTCCCATCTCAGAGCTTCTGGAACCTTTTGATTCCATGCTCTTTGGTTCAGGTACTTTGGTTTCAAAGATTACTTGACTGGGAGGGGGTCGTCTAAGAGCTTCACATATACTCCTTCTTGAATCCTGGCGACAAGCCCAGGCACTAGGACTACTGTTATCATCCCCCTTTTGTAGATGAGGAAACTGAGGCAGAAAGAGCTTATGTATCTTGCATGAAGTCAGCCAGCCAGAAGAGACAAAGCCCAGATTCTGACTCAAGCCATCTGTCTCTGGTTTGCTCTTACCCACTATGATGTGCACTCTCAGTGATGCCCATGGTCTCTCTGTTTGACACTGATCGTTTTCAATTCTCCTGTAACACTGAACATACCACTGTAGGGATTTTTTTTTCCCAGTTTGTTGGCATGTGATGGTGTAAAGTATCATTCTTATCAGAGGAAGAAATCATGACCATCTCCTCGCCTGGTTCCATACACTTAGTATAGTGGTTATATTTCCTTCCCTACGCCCCAGGAAAGCATTTTGAGAACCAAAAGATTGTTTTCTGTTTCTATCAAAACCAAACGATGTTTGCATGTTATCACTAGTACTGGGGTGTGTGTGTGTGTGTGTGTGTGTGTGTGTGTGTCTTAATTGGATTATACTTGGGTAACTTTTGCTCTAGTATGAAGAATTTTCGAGATACTTTCTCAAATTAAGCCAGAGTTTAATTCTCCGGAAATCAATTAAAAATACAAAATCCTTCTTGAGAGTTTTAAGGTCTGCTTCTTCTTCCTCCATTCTCTGGATAATTCCTTGGAAAGTCAGCCTTGGCCTTCAGTCATTCCCATCCTACAAACAACAGCGGACCATGTTATTCCTGACTTCAACCCAACCCCAGCTTCTGTGAAGACTGTTAACTTTAAAAAAGAAACTCGGACCACATCTAGGTTACTTTCCAGCAAGCTATGCTTTTGCAAGTAAAAAAAAAAAAAAAGAAGACATCAATTTCTTGAACAATTTCAGGCACGGTATGCAAAGCCGAACACATATCAGGGGCAGATGTTGTACCAGGCACCTCTGTAGGAGGTCCTGACAGTGACCTGGAAGGCAGTGGTGAACTGGTTAAAAAAATAATTACAACAGGACCAGCAATAAGGTTTTGGCTGAACACTCCTTTTGCTCAGTACCAACCAATTAAAATAAAAGCATTTTCTTGATGGTTGTTCATAACAGATATCCAGACCCATCTGTGGCTATTTTATTTATGGCTTTGCTGTTCTTCGCCAACAACAAGTTGGCTAAAAATCAGATTTTAGAATCTTAATCAGAATCAAAACATTGTCTTCTCGTTTGACGCCTCCATTCAAGTTCACGTTACTGCCGTGTGGAAAATGGAATCTGCTTTCAGGAGGCCGACCCTAACTCCTGCACCATGGTAATCTACACAGCCAGCCCACAGCTGTGGGATGAGCTGTATTTCTTTACAGTATTTTTATTAGGCTGATTCCCACAAGTTTAAGAACGTTGTAATTGGAGACACTTCAGGGTCACATTAGACGGAGCCCAATAAAATAAGAGGAGGAAACTGAACTCTGCTCACCCCTTCCCGTGAAGTTTAGAATTTTCAGCTCCTTTCAAAGCAGAGGATGTCCCTTTCCAAGTCTTTCAAGTTTTGTAAACACTGCAAGTGCTACTGGCCTCCTTTTAATCAGTAAGGGCCGCCAGCTTACGTTTATTATTCCTAATTATTAGACCCTCCGCAAGAGAACACTAGTGCCGACGATTTATATTAGTAATGACTCAACCTGATTGGTCAGCGGTGTAATCCCCTCCTCCTTTTTTTTCCTACTCTTATTGTTTACGATCATCTCTAACCTTCACACTTCGCTGTGCCGTGTCCCCCCCCCCACTACCCCCCCCTCCCCCCACTAATGACTTTCTATGACACTACGCCGTTTGGAATTACGGTGACCATGGCTGGGTCCACATGACGCTGGAACATCCTGTGGGGAAAGGTGGAAATGTGGTTCAACATCTGGATGCTTGAGCTGCAGAAAGCCAAACATCTGGATGTTCCCAAATATTTTTTTTTTTTGCAAATATTTGGAAACATCCACAGATTTTTCCCCCATGTAGACAAAACATCCAGATGATAAACCGAATGCTTCTTTTTTTCATCTGGGTATTTGACCACTGAGTTTTCTCTGAGTCTTCTGGGTAAGAGTATCCACCTAGCTGTTTTGTAAGGCTGTTATTTACATCCAAATAAGGGGGAGAGTGGGGCGCCTGGGTGGCGCAGTCGGTTAAGCGTCCGACTTCAGCCAGGTCACGATCTCGCGGTCCGTGAGTTCAAGCCCCGCGTCAGGCTCTGGGCTGATGGCTCGGAGCCTGGAGCCTGTTTCCGATTCTGTGTCTCCCTCTCTCTCTGACCCTCCCCCGTTCATGCTCTGTCTCTCTCTGTCCCAAAAATAAATTAAAAAAAAACGTTAAAAAAAAAAAACAAAAAACAAATAAGGGGGAGAGGCGGGGCACATCCTCTAGCTCCAAGGCCCATCTTTACAGTTTTTCAGTAATTTTCAGTAGGTTTGCAATAATTTCACCAGTCCCAAACACAAATTACATCTTTTAAAGAAAAATCTCTTCACAGCCCCGTCTACCCTTAAGTCTAGGAAGAGTTAAGTGTTGGATCTCAGCAAAGGGCGTTTCTTAATCCAGTTTTCACACCTTACAAGGATATTTTTGTTGCCACTAGAAGTTCTTTTTGAGGCTCCTGTCTCTATTCCTTTCCCAGAAATTCTCGTTTGGTCTCCTCCGGGAGTCTTGCTTCCAGAGACTGACACAGCTCATCTAGGAGGTGGATACATTAAAACACTCAACTCTTGGGGCACCTGGGTTGCTCAGCCAGTTCGGTGGCCAGCAAATGACAGAAAATAAAACGGGCCCCCACAAGCCACTCGCAGTAGGACCTGAAAAGCCCCGAGGCTTACGGAAGCCACTCCCCTCTTCTCTCTCTGCTGTCAAGCGGCCACCCCTCTGCCTACTGTCCATCATCTCTCTGTGCCTTGGTTTCTTCACATACAAAAGGAGGAAAGCGATAGTATCTACCTTAAAGGTAGATCTCTTAGAGAATGCCTGTCACATAACCAACACACAATAAACGGCACGCATTGTTGTTGTTGATTATTTATTCTCTTTGCAAACCATCTCTCTGGCTTGCTCAGCGCCAGTGACTTCTGAATGACCACATTGAAATGATAGCCTAGCCCCCAGCTCCCCAGGTTTGTCTGTTTGTCTGATTCCTGTTCTCTCGGTCAACCGGTGGTTTTGAACTCAATTTGAAATTCTCAGGGGAGCAGATCTAATGAGCCCAGCTTGGGGCAGGTGTGTACCTCGGGCCCTGTCAGCTGTCACCTGCCCAGGGAGGCCGTGGTGCCCGTTCACTCATTCCTGAGTTTGCCTGGGCAAATTCCTAGGGAAAGGAAGAAAGGGAGAAAACAGAGGACATTCCCAATGCTGGTATCCAAATATTTAACTTGGTCATCATCTGTCTTTATAGTCTAAAATTAGAACATACAGCTGAGCATAATATTAGCATAATACAGGTAGACTTGTGAGATTTTGGTTTCTTTCATACATTTTATACATATATTGTGCTTTTTACAAATATAAAATTATGCTCTGCATTTCGTCTGCAGTCACTTTTTTCCCACTTACTAACATACTGTGAACATTTGTCATGTTGCTAAGTATTTCTCTGCAATCTTTCCCTTAATGGCAACATAGGATTGATTAAATAAAAATAAAGCCTAATATAATACAATAACATGTTATTGAATAGTGAGATGATTTCAATTTTATAACTTACAATGGGCACCCTAACATAGTCTCGTTTGCATAAATCATTGTACATATCATTTTTATCTTTAATGAAACAAGAAGTAAATCTATACATGATCATTTTATTTTCGGTTTCATTTGGATTATCTAGGGGATTATCTATTTTCTTTTCTTTTTGTTCAAAGAAACACCTCTTGGGTGTATTTATCATCCATCCGTCATTTAGCCAAGCTTCAAGGGGGGTTAAGCTAAGTGCGTCAAAGATAAAAGTCAAGGACATGGTAAGATTCCAGGAGCTGATGAGAACATTTGTTGCCTATATCATCATTATTATTAATATTTTAGTGAAATTAATGGTCTGTTCTTCTGGCCACATCAAACTTTCTGAGAATGCTAACCTATTCTGCAAGAGGCAAACCATCACGGCTATGTCATCTACCTGCTTACAGAGTACAAAGTTTAATATGGGACTGATAAATAAATATTGTCAATTATATTACCCCAACGTTAATTTATTTATTTTGCCTGCTCCGTGTGTCAAGTAGAGAGGCCGAACAGAGTTTCTTACTACTATTGGACCTGACCATTTCTCCTTGTTTCGTAACATTTTTCTGCATTATCTACTGCCATGATATATTCAGAACCTATTATAAATTCATTGCAGATTGAGACTTCAAATGATTACCTTGACTTTCTTTGTCCTATTCATTATTACTTGACATAAATTCTGCTCAGCCATATGCTAATATTGCTAACCCTACTTTATGTGTCTGAACTTGCCCAAGATATTGCTACCCAAACTTTTATTTATTTACTTATTTTTACCTTTTTGCACTCCTTTAATATAGCAAACACTACGGGGCTGCTGTAGTTCTGTCCTTCTGAGCAGGATTTGTACTATTTATACTAATCAGAACTGATTCGTTTTACTAAAAGAAAAATGTCCATAAAAATTCTATCATGGCTCTCGTACAAACATAGACATGAACGCACATTAAATATGTTATTGAACTCACGAAGGAACCGGACAGATGTCATCACCAGTTCAAAAGAGAATGTGGAGAACAGGCACATTTATTGATCAGGAATATTGACATGGATGTGCAAATGGGGGCAAAATGGTTTTGGGGGGCTGTGGGAGGCAGTTCAGCAGATCAGGTCAGGACAGAATTTGCATGTTTATAGATAAGAATTAATTTGCACTGCTATCAGTTACCTACAATTTACAGTTCTAAAACGACTCAAACAAAAGGAGAGGCTAGAATTAGTTAACCTGGAAGGGCGTGCTCTATGGAAACAAGGCATAGATTTCCAGTAAAGCACACATTTTCCTACCATTTTCTTCCTGTCATTTTTGATACTTTCGGTCTTTTTCAATCCTTCCTCGCTGTTTTATTTTCTATTTTCTTCAAGTGATTTTTCTCCCTCTCTTCCCTCTACTTATTTATAAGAAATTACTCTCCCACTGGCTATATTTTTCAACCATCTATAGAAATTATTTTCCTCTAATTATTAACTTTAAGTGGAAACAGATTTCTTACATGAGAAAATGACAACTTTTACTTCTTCCTACCAGTTTTTGTGATACACTCCAGGATGTGAGGTCTAGTTTCTTGCTTATATTATATTACATATATATAATTAATAATATAATATAATTAATTATATAATTATAATCAATAATTATATAAATAGTCTATTTATAATTAATAATCGTATAAATAATATAATTATAATTAATAATCATATAAATAATGTAATTATAATTAATAATCGTATAAATAATATAATTATAATTAATAATCATATAAATAATATAATTATTAACACTTATTATTTCCTTAATTTACCATTAAACTATGTTTTTTTGGTAATAGCCCTCATCTCTCTGAATTTTATTACTTCTTTTTTCTTGAGTGTGTGTGTTACGTGCATGTGTGTTCATCTCGTAATTGTTAGAAAATTTTGTGTATATTTTTAAAAGAAAGCGTACATGCACTTTTTGTTTTGTGGGCTTTTGTATCTCCAATAAAATGTTTCTGTTATTTTTGAATGTGAATAAAGCCTAGCTATAGTATAGACGTCTTCAGTTATAATCTCCCCCCCCCCACCCCCACCCCCTGCCATTTAAAACTCTTAGGAAATCACTTCATAGACTTCTGGTGATTTGTAGTACAGAGGAAATATCTGAGGCTAGATGGGTTTTATTTTTTCTTTTGTAGACAACTAGTCTTTTCTGCCTAGATGCATGTCAGATTGATTTTTATTTTCATCTTGAAGTTTAAGACTTTCATCAGAAGGCATCCATTCTTTGAATTACTTTTATTAATATTTTCTGGGGTTTGTTGATCTCACTCCGTTTGTATAACCAGAAATTCGTCCACTAGCCCAGCCAAATGTTATTTATTTTTTTTCAAATATTGCTTCCCTTCCATCTATTCTGACATCCCCTTCAGTAACACGTGCTCTCTCTAAGCCAGATCTCAGGAATACATCCTCTAAATTACTTACCTCATCTCATTGTTCTAATTCTTTGTCACTTACCTCTGCATTCTGGGAGATTTTTATCAAGCATATATTGCATAACCTTGATTTGATTTACTATGGTGTTATTTCTACTCCTACTGCATTTTTAAACTCTGTTCTTAAGTATTTACTTTAAAATAGGGGGTTTTTTTGTAACTCATTTGAAATTTCTGCTTGCCTCTCACCTCAATTCCAATTTCAAATCTGTTTATTATATTATCATCTCATCTTGCAAGTTTTATTTTATAAAACTCATGGTTTTCCAATATTTGCAAAACCACAAACTAGTTTATAAAATATGTTTGTTTTCTTCAATGACTTTTGTCAAATATGTTTTTCTGTATAAATACTATGATCCAAGTTGTGTGTGTGTGCATGTGTGTGCATGCATGTGAAGTGATGTGTGTGTGTGTGTGTGTGTGTGTGTGTATTTGTATGTATTCAAAAAGCTAAAACCTAAGACTGGAGGAAAAGAACAAAGGGAGCCCAGCAAGATAATTAGTAACACATAACCCTGGAAAGTATCATCCTTGATTATTCTAGGTGCTTCTGAAAACAGAACTGCAAGGGGGAAAAAAACATACACAAAATAAGGCTAAAAACAGGAGAAATGTTGAAAATCTTTGTAAGAATTTCTTCTGACACTCCATTTATTCAGCCAAGCCCTAGAGGACCATTCCTGGTAAGATTATGTCTCTGCAGAGACAAAACCAGTGAGAATCCAGGATCAGAGTCCTCGGACATAGCTGAAGGTAAAGGTGAGATATCATCCTGAAAATGGAAATGGGAGGCCAGGCAAACCACACGAACTAAGCTAGGAGACCACCCCCCCAAACCCATAAGAGAGAGTGGAGGCTTCCTCTCTAAAAATAGCACCCCTCCCCACCCAAAAAAAGACCATCGATAATGACACTCCAAGGCTACCAGCTGACAAGCCCTGCACAGGACAATTTTAATCTTCATTTTACATACAAACATACGGCCAAAGTTCACCACACATTTGAGAAAAGCCTCTGACAGGAAAGACTGGCTAAAATAAACAAATAAAATACACTTGGAGGAAACAAAGACAATGAAGCAAGCAGAAAAAAAAATGTTTAGAAAAAATTTTAGATAGTATTAATAGTCTCAAAGTAGTCAGAGAAGGTTTTTGTATCACGAAATGACAACAAGCTGGCCTTTTTAAAAGCAACTTTCAGAGAACAAGTAAATAAAAAATGTTTTAAAAGATGAGAAGATAGTGGAGAAAATCCCCAGAAAGTGAAGCAACCACACAAGAAAAGATGCAAAATAGGAGGGAAAAAATTAATACAATCAGAGGAGTCTAAGAGGGCCAACATGTAAATAACAGGAATTCTAGAAGAAGGAAAATTAAAAAAATAAAAGAAGATCAAGAAATTATTAAAGCGATAACACAATAAAAGTTGCCGTGCCCAAATAAAATGGGTTTCCAGATTATGAAAGCCCAAGTGCCCAGCATATCAAATAAACCAACTACAGGAAACGTCTTTGTGAAATTTCAGAATACTGGAGATAATGAGAAGAGCCTAAAGGTTCCCAAAGAAAAATAATAAGTCATTTGAGAAAAATGGCAGATAAAAATAGCATTTGAGTTAGCAACATCAGCAGCTAAATGGTGAAGGAGGAAGGTCTTCCAAATCCTGTCACCAATTATTTCCAAGTCAGAACCCCAATTCCAGCCAAATTATAAATCAAATGTCAAAGCCAAATGAGAATCATTTCAGGCTTTCAAGGTCTCTGAAAATGTTTCTTCTATGCTCCCTTTTGCAGAAAGTCATTTGTGCATGCGCTCCATCAAAAACAAAGGAGCAAGCCACAAAAGAGGAAAACATAGAAATCTGAAAACTAAAGGTCTCATACAGTTAGAGACTAAGGTAAATGTAGAAACTTGGCAAAGGGATATCCCAAGACAACATCTGTGCAGGAAGCCTAGAGAGAGAGAGAGAGAGAGAGAGAGAGAGAGAAAATGGAGTGCCCAGGAGCTATATGCCAAGACTATTTGACTCTCATTAAGGAGATTTACTTTTCATTTGGAAAACTTAGCAATAAGTTAGTTATAGACAGAGAAACTAAGCAAACAAACAGAGGGGAAGCAATTGTCAACTCCAGACAAAACAAAAAGTTGTACAGGAAAAAAAAAAATGATACAAATGATACATAAGTGGCTCCACTGTGAACATTATTTACATAATTACAATAATGTAAATAGGATGTCATTGTGATTATAATGAGAAATGTGGGAGGAAGAACCTATCTCCTATAGTAAGAAATAATATCTGAAAAACTAATTTCTGAAAACAATGGCATTAGGTGTGAGTTAAATGTATAGGTAGCTACTGAATGATTGCCTTAGAGGAATGAGAATTGGCGACCAGGAAAAGGAGTCTGGCGTGGTACGTCTTTCAGCTGGCCTTTGAAACTACTACTAAATATATTACTTAGGTAAAAAAAAATTAACTTTAGATTTACAGTAAGCGCAACCTAAAACGTACTCAAAATACGTTTTTCCTTCAGATTTTATTTAAACTGTACACCCATTTCTCTGGGACTCAAAATTATTCACAGGATCCATCTTTTTTCCCTCATTTCTTATATTAGAACAGTAAAAAGCTTATTCAGGACTGGTGTTTCCCTTAGAAAAAGGGTGGGAGTTTCTCCTTGGCTTGCGTTTGGAGGGCACCTTCCAGATTTTCACGGTGACGGGCTTGAAGAGTACAGAAACAGAGATGAGGTCTGGAGGTGCTGGCAGGGTTGAGGGAAGGGGTTTCGACACAACAGATTTCTTCCACGTCCCTTGTAAAGCTGCTATTCCAAGGTTAGACCGGGTGTGGGGCAGCTTCCTTCTAGGAGCAGGAATGATCTCCCCGACTGTTCAAGAGAGTTCCTTCACGTTCTTTGTCAGCCCTCTGCTTCCAGGGCCCTAAGGCCCAGGCCCAGTGCTCCAGCCAACTCTGCATCTCATCGGGGGAGAACTGCGCCTTCCCAGGGAGCTTTTCCTCTATAACTGATGCCGCCACACAGGCTGGCATTTTAATGGGACTGCCCACATCCGTGAATCTGCAGGTCAGATTTCTTCACGAAGCTCCCTGCTGCATCAGTTAAGATCATTTCAGTCTAAGAAAATGACTTTTCCAGAGCTGCTGCCACCAGGGCTTCTGGAGGCTTCTGCTCAGTTCATCCAGCCTCCCAAATGTCTCACCTCGCTTCTGCTGACAGTGGGGGAGAAAGAGGCTCCAAATGCTGCTTTCTCCATCATTTTACACCTTTCTCTGCCTCCAGGCCGGCCTCTCTCGGTTCTCATGTTGCCCGTAAGAACCAACATGTCTTCCTCTTACGTCTCACAAAGTCACAAAACTCCCTGGCAAATTAAATAGTATTCCACCTCGAGGGGTCCTTTGTTCGGACCTTGGTTGAATCAAGTAGGCATTGCTCATGGTCTCTGACATTTGAATAATAGCTCTATTTCCCAGCTGTCGATGCGGACGAACATTTTATTCATGAATTTTAAGTTTGTCTACATCTTTTTTCACAGAGGGTTGGTTATCTAACGATTAATGTCGGCATAAGTTGGGAGACAGTAAGTATCTGTCTGAATTAGGTTGCGTTGCATGTCACAGAGAACCCAAAACAAGAGAAACGTTTATCCCCCCCCCCCCCACCACATGAAGAAGTCAGGAAGGAGGCATCCTGACCTGAGATGACAATTCTTTTCATCTCATTGCTCTGCCATCCCCAGGAAGTGGTGCTGTGACTCATGGTCCAAAATGGCTGCGAAGATTCCACACATCAATTCTGTGTTCGAGGCAGGAGAATGGAGGAAGGAGCAAGAAACTGGGTGGACGTTCCTTTTAAAGTACACTTTCTAAGATAGTACCCAATTCGGTTTACATCTCATTGGCCTGAGGTTAGCCTTGTGGTTTCACTGAGCTTCCAGGGAAACTGAGAACACTGGAGTCATCAAAAAAAACATTTTACACATACAACGAAAACTCATGTTTCTAAGGAAGCTAAATGTATTCTATAAAAATTTTTCTTAAAAGGGTGCCTGGGTGGCTCAGTCGGTTGAGCATCAGACTCTTGATCCAGGTTCATGCCATGATCTCCCAGTTGCACAATGACCTTTCTATGCTGCATATAGTTGTAGGGACTTTTCTCACTATGATTATGCCATTAGCATCATAAGGAGTTTACAACGGTTCCCAGTGAGAGCAAGTGATAAAGTTTCACAACATAAGTAAAATTGATCTCTAAATAAACGATCCTCCTTTTCTTTATTCCCAGCACCCTTGTCACAGTATCTAGTTCTTCACTGATCCAGACAACAGTCCGGAGAGCTCCGGGCTTGAGCTTCGTATCTGGGCCCTATCACCTCAACTCCTACAGGATCTTGCAGATTTCAGTCTCCTTCTGCCGGTTTAAAGAGCTAGGGGACACAGTTAGGAACGGAGCCATCCGAGCAAGCGAGCAGAAGAGCCCGAGTCATCACCGTTCTCACATGTGGCTCCAATGAGCAGCACCCTTGTCTGACCCACATAACAGCCCAAGTGCAACATCTAGGTCAACCACACTCTAGAAATGGCTTCTGCCACTCCTGCAGCCCGATACTTTGGTGGTTGCTCTACAGGCTCTAATGCAGAGCTCTGTGGGTTCTTCTCTTTACTATGTGGTTTATTATCATGACAGCTGTACAATTAGGCAAAGCAGGCCAGCGCTTAAGGCCATTTGTCATCCAGCGATTGTTCACCCTCCTGTCTCTCTAGCCAGGTGTTCTGAACAATGAGGCGATAATGATGTCTTCATGTGACCTGAGCCTGAGAACACTCGAGCTCAAAGAGGCCAGGCAGAATCCCTGGTGGAGTAAAAGGAGGACTGCCTCACTTTCTCCGTGTTTGCCGGTTTATTTGCTGTAAAAATTAAGGAATTTGACATGACTCAAAATACATTCCACGGAAGGAGAGTTCTAGAAGTTTGTGGTGATTTGTGGCCCCCGAAATTTGAGATTCAAGGGGGTGTGACTTTGGGAAAAGAGGGATTTAATGCCAACTGATAGGTGGAGAGAGGAGTCTGTAAGCGTTCGTGAAACTGTCTTAGCTTCTGGTTTCCCGTGACCTAAAGGGGAACCTCTCCCAGTTTTCAAAGAGATTACATACCGGAACTTCTGGCTATTTTGTTAAATTGTTAAGTATAGTCAAAAACGTTTCTCTAGCCCCAACCAGTGCTTACTTCCTCTTCCAGGTGTACACAGAGGTAATAAGAAATGCCAAAGGCCATCGCGAGGCTTCCTTAAAACTCCTCCCTCTACCTCCCCCCTCCCCCATGACTTTTCATGCTGCTGACGCTTTGGCCTATTGCCTTTGGAGCCACTATCTCCTCGGACACTCGGTGCTCAGAGAAGTTATTCCCTCAGTTTCCCAGGGTTAAAATGCAATTAACTCAGCTCTCCATCTCAGTTCCTTCTTGCCCTAAACGATATTGCCTTTTGGACTTATTTTCACTGCGTTTCCTTTAACAACGCTCCATCTTTGCCTGGCCTACTGGTAGGAATCAGACTATTTTTCTCTCGCGTTGCCGCCTTTTACTTTCAGGATCCCTCACCGTGCATTCGCGCTCTGAACTATGCTGATGCCTTGTGGCAACGGATACTTTAATGATATCCACAGATTGAATATTTTATACTTAGTTAGGATTTTTACCTGCACCTGACTCCTCTTTTGAGAATGAACCTAGCTCACTCTCTTCTCTAAAAGTGTCCCATCGGTGATAGGCTCGCCCGGCCTTTGTTAATACTAGGCGATCCCCCTTCCTGTCATCCCCCACCGCCCACGGCTGATGGGCGTGGGATCCAAGGCCATCAATCAGATTCCCTCACGGGGAAATGTGGAAAAGTACTGAGGCTGCTTGAAAATCCGAGCTGATGTCTGTAACTAGCTATGTGAATTTGAGAGCTGTGGGGCAGTCATGTGCATAAAGAAGCAGGAGTAGCCTGTCTACTGAGAGACAGAAGGAAGTGCGACTAGAGAATACGGTACAAGAAGCACATTGGCTCAGACAGAACAAGAAAAGACCAGAAACCAGCTGACGTGACCGCACCCCAGTTCTCCCTCGACTCCTCCAGAGGTCAGCCACTCCTCCTACCTATGCTGACCATCTACGAGATTCCCCTCTGGTCTAATCATAACTTCTAAGGTTTTATTAATTCTTCTTAAGTTAATTTGAGAGGGGATAGTGTTGCTTCTTTTTGACATGGAGGTGAAAGTTTTAGTTGAAAATTTCCAGAGAGGAAATTGCCTTTGTTTTGGAGAAGACCTTAATGAACTAACGGCTTGGATGAGAAGGTGAGGTCCCAGGACGAGGCAACAAGGGAGAACTCTTCATTCTTCTGCATGAGCAGGATTGTTTTTTTTTTTTTTTTCTTCTGAAATAGAGGGAAGAAAGAGAAGAAACAGGCAGAGGAAAGAATAAACACCGCTGTTAAGATGGCCCCAGTCTGAAAAACCGCACGGAGTACGTGGAAAATTCCCTGGCGGTAGAGTTAGGCCACTTTAAGCATGGTGACGTCCAGTGTTCAGTTTGAAATTCTTTGTTAGTGCAATGCAAATGCTCCCCTTGTCTCCATTCTCGTCTCCTATCTTTTATATCTATACATGCTCTGTTTGCATGTGACTTTTTATAGAGATCAGGTAGTGGGTGGAGCTCCACCTGCTTATTATGTTATAGAATTAAGTATGAGGGATCAGGAGCCCAGATGTAGAGGTAAACAAGAGCTCTTGGTCTAACCTTTTCTTTTTTTTTTAATTTTTTTTAATGTTGATTTATTTTTGAGAGAGACAGAGACAGAATGTGAGTGGGTTAGGGGCAGAGAGAGAGGGAGACACAGAATCCGAAGAAGGCTCCAGGCTCCAAGCTGTCAGCACAGAGCCCGACGCGGGGGCTCGAACTCACGAACTATGAGATCACGACCTGAGCCGAAGTCGGACGCTCAACCGACTGAGCCACCCAGGCGCCCCTAACCTTTTAATTTCTACATGATGTGAAATAGGGATTAAAAGCCAACTTACTAGAACCCGCTGAACTGCGACCCATGTGTGCAATCGATGAGGACTGAGAACATTGATTCAGATACAGCTTCTCCTCCGCCTGCAAATTCATTTCATTTGCAAACTTACGAAGCATCTCCAGTTTGGCTGAAGTCATTGTGGTTGTATAAATCTGACCCGAATCTAAAAGCGAGACACCACACACATTACTTGCAAAGGCTTTGGAGGTCTTCAGGTGAAACGTGCTGGAGAAGCAAACAAAATGAGGACCACGGTGGAACTAAATTTACCGAACGGCTCCATCAACTTGAAGCCAAGATACATTAGAACTGAAATTTCCTTTTTAAAATAGATTTTTTTTTTTGCTTTCCAAAGAGATTTACGCTAGCTTTCCTTTAAATAGCAAACCCATCTAATGCACTTAAAATATGATTTTGTTTTGCAAAACTGATTTACAAGTAACTTTTCAGGAACCCATCTACTGACTAAAGGAGGGGAATATCTGTTATGCAAAGCACCATACTTAAGTACGTTAAGGAACAATCCCAGTCCATTATTTCTTAGCATATCTAGTGGGCACTTGTGTTTGTTTTATAGCTTTTTTCCCCTCTTTGATTTACATTTACGAGACAATCGAGGAGAGATGATGTGAAATGGTTTTTATTTTTATGAGCCAAAGGAACCGCACCAACCACAAGTAGAAGAATACAGCCACAACTGAATTATGTAGGGCTCTCTGGGCGGAGTGAAAATTAAAAGAGTATTCTGTCCCTACTTTCACTTCTTATGGTGAAGTCATGCCCTAAGGAGGTCCACTGAGCAATTCGATTGCAAATACGAAGCTGTGGTTGCACCTACAGTTGCCGATGTGACCGACATAATCTGAAACCAATTGAACGTATTAAACTTCAGTTAAGTTTGAGGGGCTTCATTTGTGGTTATATGCCAACAACCAGTATGACCCCAATTAGTCAGCCAAAATAGTGAAGAATGGCCTAATTCACCTCTTTCGTGACTTCATGATAGTGTCATAAGAGTGTTAACATTTAGATGTGCCCACTCTTCCTAAAATAATGTGAGGATCAAGGTCATGCCATATTTGTTTCTAGTTACCGAAAGCAATGCACAAGTGTATTGAATTGACTCCGTAAATACAATCCTTCCCTACTGCTATCCTACCTTGTCTGTATTACACAGACACACACACACACACACACACACACACACACACACACCACCTCTATTTCTCAGATAGCACAAACTGGCAGCACATGAGCCAAGCCCAGCCCATAGATGAACGCTGTTTGGTTTGTATATTAGAGATCACATTGGTATTAAAGCCTTGGAATTCACATTTCTAACTCCTCTTTAAAAACAAAACAAAACAAAACAAAACAACAACAATAAAACTCTGGCTACATTTGGCAGAAAATCCACATGGCCACAATCAGCCAGAGCTGAGATGCAAAGTACCCCCCTGGGCTCTGTTGGCTTTGCCACAGTCCCCACCATACATTAGCTTGCACCCAGCCCACATCACACATGCAGCTACTCTGCCTCTATAGGCCTCTATGGGTTTGCAACTTCTGTCCCCCTGTGTTTCCCTCCTCTGTGCCTTCTGAAAGTACCTTTCTCTGTGAACTTAACTAAAAGCTAAGCTGCTTCAATCGGAAAACCTCAGGAAATCCGAACCCCATTTCTACCTTTATACTTCTAAAAATTCAAAACAGCATCCCTGTATACAACTAAACCTTAAAACACAGGTGTGTCCCCCTTTAAAAGCACAGACTTCGGGGCGCCTGGGTGGCTCAGTCGGTTGAGCGTCCAACTTCGGCTCAGGTCATGATCTCGCGGTCCGTGAGTTCGAGCCCCGCGTTGGGCTCTGTGCTGACAGCTCAGAGCCTGGAGCCTGTTTCGGATTCTGTGTCTCCCTCTTTCTCTGACCCTCCCCTGTTCATGCTCTCTCTCTATCTCAAAAATAAATAAAATGTTTAAAAAAAAAAAACACACAGACTTCAATCACAAACTTTTCTAGGCATTGTTGCTACAACAGAAGTTTTCATCTACCTCATAGAATTTAATCCAATTGATTACAACAGTAACGATTGTTTAAACGATTCTGTTTTGGAAAGTAACACTACGGTAGAAAAAGAAAACGTTGCTCAAATAACGACCATCTAGTTTGCTTTTTGTGGGTTTTGTTGTTGTTGTTGTTGTTGTTGTTGCTGTTTTTAGGTTACAGAAACAGATTTCATTTTATTTTTTGTAATATGAAATTTATGGTCAAATTGGTTTCCATCCAACACCCCGTGCTCATCCCAAAAGGTGCCCTCCTCAATGCCCATCACCCACCCTCCCCTCCCTCTCACCCCCCGTTACCATCTAGTTTGAAGAGCATGGTGCTTTTTTGAGTGTAAGAGCAGGTTAAAACGTGGATTGAAAATATGTAAGAGAAAGCCTATAGTAACAATAGTGCTATGTTTGGGGAATGAAGGCTATTATTTTTAGGAGAAACTCGGTATAATCAAGTGCTGGGTACAGCCAGTGCTTCTAAGGTTTTACTGCTATACGCTCATAGCTATAAAACACCTTGACTATCGAAATCCCTGAACCAAAAATAATAACTTTGTTATTGTGCCTCTGAAATGCATAATCCCCAGTCTCTTCTTTTCCCACTGAAGCAAGTGTTCTGTGATGCGTGCTTTCCAGAGAGTTCTCCCATCGCCCCTTGGCAAAACATGACTCTATTGGAGGACAGGGTTTGCATCACAAAAATGTTATTTTTTACTCCAGTTAGGGGTTGTGAGAGAGTTTTATATTGAGATTTCCTTGGTATATTCAAAGTATACCTCACTGAGGAAAATTTATTTGTACCTATCTTTTCAGGTTGCTAAGTACTTAGCAAAGTGCAAATGAATGACAGTGCTCTCCGAGGAGTCCCAAGTCCCCTGGAAACCACCTCCTTTGTTCTCACCAGGCATACGATGCAATGCACCACGATGATCCTATTTCAAACGAGGGAAGTAAGATTCTAAGTCATTTGCTGAGTTCCTATGGCAAATTAGGGAAAGAAACAGATTCTCTGGATTGAAGGCAAATAGTATATCTAAGTCCTCGATCTTGATTACCTCCAGATCTAAAGCTCTTTGTAAACCATTTTAACATAAATTTGTCTGCATGGAAGGGCTACTATAGTTGTCGATCCCGTACACAAGTGGGAAAAAAAGGGGGGGCTTTGAAGACGTCTTTGCCTGGAATGGAATCCGGCTGTGTGATGTTAAGTCTCCTCAAATCTCAATATCCCCGGCTAGAAAGTGGGTGTGATGATCCTTCCTCATTAGTGTTGACAGGATCTAAATAAGAAGATACACTGGTTAAATCTGTGAGAGCAGACTAACCTTCCCCTAAGTCGGTAGTTAGTGAACGACTTCCTCAGCAGTTAGTTACCCTAACTAACTCACTAGTTCTCGAACGTGCATCAGAAACACCCGAAGGGCTTATCAAAATGCGGGTTACTAGGTCCCATCCCCAGAATTTCTCATTCGATATCCTTGAAATGAGGCCTGAGAGTCAGCATTTCTAACGGCTTCCCAGGTAACCCTGATGCATCCAGGATACACACTTTGAGAATTCTTGCTTTAAGACTGTTGCCAACTCACTAAATATAATGCCCGGCACAGCAGGCCCTCAAAAACAACAAAAAAAATCAACATTATTTCATTATTTATTGAAATCCTGTGGGCAAACACAAAATTACTCACAGGTTTTCTAGCAGGAATTCTAATAAAAAGAAGGATGAAATAGCAATATCAGATGTACTTTAATCCCTAGTTTATTCAGTAAAACATAGATTTGGCAGAGTAATAAGTTATTACCTGTTCAAAGCAATATGCTGACTCCGTCATTGTTTTCCATTTCGGTTTCTACAGGCAATTCTGTGATTTCTCAATTCTGGCAATTCAAAGGAACTCACAAAAGATAGGTCCACCTACTTTACTAAAGAGAATCCCTTGATATCGATGACACTTGATGGCTTTTATATTATGAGCGCGCCAATAACTCTGGCATTCAGAAATGATAATATTCCCCTTTCCTACACCACATCAGGAAGCCGCGTGCGTTAAAGAGCGTTTAAAAACCTGCATGTCTAAAGTTGAAGCATGACTAATGCATTGGAGAAATTGTTCAACAGCAGTTCATCCTGGTAAAAATATTACGTCTGTAGCCATGCCAAGGTTAGTGTCGGGTCAGGTTATCTGCGATTCAAGCGCCAGATGCGTGCGTGTGCGTGTGCGTGTGTGTGTGTGTGTGTGTGTGTGTGCGTGCGAGCGCGCGCGCGAGCATGTGGGTGAGCGCGTGTACAAGAAGTGCCCCCTGGAGAGTTATGGACACTCCCAGGCATGACTTTACAGAAAGTTTTCCTTACAGAGAGCTATGTTCAGCTCTCTGGGTAACTGGGGGTAATTTTGTGCCCTCTGCATTCCCTCCCTGTCTTCTCTTGACACTCTTTGTTGCGCTAGCTACTGTTTTTCTCCGACCCGCTAGGTTTTCAATAAGTTTCCTGTTGTGCATTGGGATAGCAGTGTTCATGGAAAATTGCTTTGCCTAGGTGATCTGAGCCAGCTCCCTCCCACCTTTCTTCTCCTTTTCTTTTTCTTTTGTAAATAACTTAGAGACAAGTAACGAAGTGCGTACGGTGCAAGAATTCACTCCCGAAGACTCTAGACCGCTCGCGGACATTTTGCATTTAATCCCAGCTTCGAGTTCATAACTGGCGCTCAAAGCAGAAGCACAGGGGTGTGTGCTTGAAAAGACATTTTAGAGCCTTTCATTTTAAGATTTCGAAACCATTAACCAATAGACCCAAGATGCCCTCAAATTCATACGGAGAACTAGTACAGTACGCTCTTCAGAGAACTTGGGGCGTTAAAGTCAAGACTGGTTTGATAACTACTTGCGAAGGTAACAAAGACTGAGATCACAGTTTTTACAGGAGCCAATTGTTTATAAGAAAACCTTGAGAATCCCTAGGTCGTTCCCCGGCCTCCAGACAGGACTCTATCAAAAAATGTCACTTCTGAAAAAAATACCTGCTTTGTCAAATTATGTGATTGATGGCGTCTTAACTAGCACGTATGCACTATTTTAAGCTCTTTGCACGTGTCAGTTCCTTAAAACCTCCTAACGAACCTGTGACTTAAGTTTTATCATCCCCACTGTCCACCTGAGGAAGCCGAGGCTCAGAAAGGTTAAGTAACTTGCCCAAGGCCACACAGCGTGTGAGTGGCAGGGCCAAGATTTGAACACAAGTATGGTAGGTCAAGAGATTCTCATAGTGAAAGCTTCTGAGGACAGAGGGGAAGGAAGCCCCCCAAAACTCCTCCCCAAACTGCATCATGGGAAGCAATAACATTAAAAATAAACATAAAAAGCCCTAGGCAAGTCTATTTTCACTTGATTGGCCACCAAATCCCTCTTGAGTCCCCTCAGGAGGTTCCTCAGAAGCAGCTGATATGGACAACAGGAACCACCCAGAATCAGCTGTGCTTCCCCCAGGTGACCGGTCAGCCGCCTCACCTCCTCGTCTTAGGGCCTAAACTGCGGCAAGGACCAGAGGCCGCCACTCCCGGTGTCCACTGCCCTCACACCCCTACCTTCCCATCTCACAGCCCTCGAGGTGGAGGAGCACAGAGAGGAAGCCACCAGGAAAGGAAAAACTTTCCATTGCACGTTCCTCCGACCAGAACTCCATCCCCCTTGGATGATAGTTTCACTGCAAGACCTGAAGATTCAACTTAGACCTTTCCAAATCACCAGAAAATTCCTGCCTGAGTTGAGAACAACGAGGAAGGTGTCATGTCAGCGACACAACCAAAGAGGGGTGGGGGGGGGGGGGGTCTGGGGTCCTCCATTCATGTCCCCTGAGATCATTTGCATAGGTCGGGGTCCCCAAAGGGCTCGGTCACTTGGGAAATCGCTGTGAACCCAATTCCCTTACGCCACACGCACTGACGGAGGGCCGAGGCCGGTCATCCACGGGGAGCGAGAAGCTTCGACTTCTCCCCGCCTTGTTTTTTCTCCCTGCGGCGGGAAACAGTAACCGCCCGCCCGCCACTCCTCCCCAAGGGTGCCACGCGAGTTTCTGGGGTATGGAAAACGCGGGACACGGAGTTTCTGCAGAGGCCCGGGCCTTGGAAAAGCGCCGCCACAGGCCGAGGCCGGCTGCCGGGGAGCCCCAAGGAGCCGGCCAAGACCCAGACTCCGCAGGAGCGCCCGCGTCTCCAGCTAATGGCCCGCTTTAATTCCTCTCCTTCCCGCCCCCCGAACACTTTTAAAGCTGTGTTTCTGGAGTCCACCCAAGCTCGGCAGAATTTCCAGATCCGCGAAAGCGCAGCGCGCAGGCAGCCCGTTTCCTCACAATGCTGCAAAGCTTCAGGGAACACATTTTGTTATTTGCACGTTTATGAGCGGAGCCGGAGCCCCGGGCCTGACTCCTGCCCAGGCCGTGTCCCCCCCCCTCCCCGCCTGGGAGCCCCGCAGGGCTGCGGGGAGAGGGGCTGTGGAGGGGAGGGGGGTGCTAAACCAAGGAAGGAGCACGCGCAGACGAGTTAATAAAAATAAACGTTGCCCTGGCATCCGAGCTCTCTCTAAAAGGGACTGAGGTCATTTGCAAGAGCCCCCCCACCCCCAGGCAAGACTCTTCTCGTGATAACGTCCTGGCATGGGTGCAGAGAAAGCAAAGTTCTGAGAAATGGGGCCCAAACTCAGCGGCACAAACTCGAGATGAGCCCTTTCTTTCTTCCAGCGACCCGAAAAATAAGGCACAGAAACCACACAGTATTTCAACCACGGTGAAAATGCTCAGCCCTTACAGACACAACCTCCTGCAATGGTACACAGGCAAATGTAATCAGGGCACAAATTATTTTTGAACAAATATGAGGTGTCAGACTCATTTAGCATGTGTTAGCTACCAGCAGTGCGAATACAGATAAGACGTGGCTCCAGCCCTTTAAGGAATTTTTTTTTTAATCTTTATTTATTTTTGAGAGAGAGAGAGAGAAAGAGACAGAGTGTGAACATGGCCCCAGCCCTTTAAGGAAATTTTTTTTAACCTTTATTTATTTTTCAGAGAGAGAGAGAGAGGAGACAAGAGTGTGAACGGGGGGAGGGCAAGGAGAGGGGGACACAGAATCCGAAGCAGCTTCCGGGCTCTGAGCTGTCAGCACGGAGCCTGAGGCGGGGCTCGAACCCACGAACTGGGAGATCATGACCTGAGCCAAAGTAGGATGCTTAACGGACTGAGCCACCCAGGTGCCCCTGGGGGAACAAATTTTAAAAGGTGAGTCAACAACAAAACAGGAACTGGTGGAGTACTCGTTCCTATTGAACTAGTTCCTATTAAACTGTGACATGTTGGTGCTGTCAGTATGGCTGTTGGTGCCAAATACATGGGAACTAGAACTTATTATTCCTATGCATCGTGATGTCAAGTAGGACTTTACCTGTTGCCCTGAGATTTCAGCTAAGGCCCAATCTGAGCACCTAGGGGTAAAACTCCGTACATTCTAGTTTCAAGGAATTATGGGCTAGTGACTTCCTTATGACTTACTGAAAAGCACCAGAACGGAACCAGCCCTACAGACAATAGCTCTTTCTCGTTCCACTACAGACCCTATGAAAACAGGACTGAGGGGCACCGGGTGGCTCGGTCGGTTAAGCCTCCAACTTTGGCTCAGGTCATGATCTCACGGTTCGTGGTTGCAAGCCCCACACGGGGCTCTGTGCTGACAGCTTGGAGCCTGGAGCCTGAAGACTGCTCCGGGTTTTGTGTATCCCTCGCTCTCTGCCCCTCCCCTGCTCTGTCTCTTTCTCTCTCTCTCAAAAATAAAAAAAAAGTTAAAAAATAAATAAAAGCTATAAGAAAAAAAGAAAAGAAGACTGAGGGGTAAGAGGAGGTAGCATCTGTGGGAGGGTAGCATCAGCGAACACCCTTTTCTTTGCAGAAGGGTTATACAGTGCTTCTTCCTAGTGGGAGAGGGAGGAACCCCTTGCAGGACCCTGTCGTGCAGTACTATGCTCGGGCAAAATCTGTAATGATTTGGAGGAAGAGAAGCTAGAATCCGAGCTCCCAAATTAGGGAGCCATGCAGTGAGAAGCTTCCATAGGTCCTCTGAAGAGCTCAACCTGCCAGAGCAGGAACATTTAGATATCAGCAACGCAGAGGGACCGTCGATGGATGCCATGATCGACCAGTCTCACCAAGGAGCTGTCTGCCTCCCCATCCCCCCTTCCCACTCTGACAACAGATGGAAAGGACAGAGAAGAGAAAGAGGTAGGGCGATCTTATAATTTGTTATGCAAGCCAAGACAAATCTGAGAATTAAGGGGGAGTGCTATTAATGACTACACCAGAACAACAGGTATAAACAGGAAATATGCCTGGAAAACTGGGATGTATGATCGCCATGGTGGGGCAAGGGGTATATAATGAGAAACTGTGGTGTCACTCCATTTCTGGTGATCCCCACTACAACTTTATTGACTCAACCATAAATAGGCTTCACTTATGCTGGGAGAGAGAGGAGCAAGTTTGAGACTAAACTTTAAAAGTGAACAGAACTGGGTGGCTCAGTCGGTTAAGCGTCTGACTTCAGCACAGGTCACAATCTCGCAGTTCGTGAGTTCGAGCCCCACGTCGGGCTCTGTGCGGACAGCCTGGAGCCTGCTTCAGATTCTGTGTCTCCCTCTCTCTGCCCCTTCCCTGCTCATGCTCTTTCTCTCTCAAAAATAAATAAACATTAAATTTTTTTTTCAATAATAAAAGTGAACAGAATGAGATTTAGCTAATGACAAAAGTGTCTGAAATTGATAGGATCTGTCCAAAAGGGTTCTAAGAGAACTGTCTGCCACCCATGGGGAAAGGTGATTTTTAACACAAAACCACTGGAGAACTGGGGGAAAGAAAAATCACGTTTAGGTGGGACTTCAGTAAATCAGTTTTGAATACATTAAAAAGCACAAAAATACTCATTGGCCAAACAGGGCAGTAAATGTAGTCTAAAGGAATATAAATGTTCACTGATAAATATAAGGGCGCCATTAATGAGAAGCAAACAGCAGCGTGTGCAAACGTATTCCTTAAACAATGACCAAGACCTAAATACGCAAAACACACAGTAAAGATGCCCAAGCCGGCAAACGCAGTTCAAACTCTAGCCTTTTCTGTTTCTCACTGGGGCTCTCTACATGAGAGATATAACCCTCGAAGTTTCCATTTCCACATCTGTAAAGTGAGAATCATATAATTGCCTCCAAGAGTTGTGAAGTCATATAAAAGCATTTAAAAAGATGCTTGACACCGAGGGCTACTTGTGTTCAACAAAAGCCAGTCTTTGGCTTCCTTGTCCTCGACTTTCCCATAATAATACCCCACAATCCTCTGGAGACAGAACAGAATACTATGCTTTAAAGCACCTAGCACAGGACCCAGCACAAAACATATAGATTCCCTTCCTACCCAGATTATTGAACTACCATGCAGCTGGTCTCTTAACAGCACCTAAACTACGTGCCATTTCTTGTCCATTTCATGTATTCCTACGTGGTCTAAGACCTTGGAACTAAACTCATGAGTGTGGGTGTGGCCTTGGGAGTAGAGGGAAGAGGAAGTTGCAGTTCCTCAGAAAAAGTACTCCCCCTTCATGTTCACATCCCGCCATCAACCCAAGAAGGAAGATGGGTGAAAATGATTTATGCTGAGGAAGGAAACGGATCAGCTCTATCGGATTCCAGGAAAATGAAATTAATATGTATGCTTTCTTCTCCCAACAAAATCCCACACACGGGCAAAACTGGTTCAGGTACAGTCACTTTGAGTATACAAAGGGGAAGTAAGATCAAACAAACAAGCAAACGTATGGCATTTGACCAGAGAACTACTTGGGGAAGAGGTCAGGCCTTCTTGGTGTTGGAGATGGGTGTGGGGATGTATGGATGAATGGAACATGAATGAAAATCTGAACTCTTTCTTCTCGTGGGTCTACTTGGCCATCCTTTGTACATTCATCAGTTATTTGGTATTGAACAGTGGCCATTCATCTAATTATCGAGTAACATTTGTTGAGTAACTATGGTGTTTCAGATACTACACATACTTTGGCACATTCCAGTACAGATATGGCTCTGTAGGGCAGAAGAGAGGAAATGGTTGGTTCTATCAAGGTAGGACTCGAAGTAGAAGCAACTCCTAAAAGAAAGACCATTAACCAGTTACTGTATTAAAAGGTGACAAGGCTTCAACTCATTTATAAATATCTTATGAGAAAATGGCACTGCTTGATTCACATGTTCATTTTGATTTTAAGGGTATTATTGGTATTACCTGGTCAAGGTATCACACTGTATTAAACATTCGGTGGCCCAAACTGTTCCACACCATCTACCTCTGTGCACATTTATGTATCTGCGGTGGGAGGGAGGAAGAGTAATAGGTCATCATAAGATGCTGTAGAGACACCTGAGCCTTCATTAATTCTTATTCAGATGGGGAGATTGATAAAAGTAGAGAGGCCTTTTGGTCATCAAAACTGAATTGGAGCTCAAAGGAACATGATAGACATCCCAGAAATAAACCCATACTTAATGCGGTACATTAATCTATGATAAAAGAATATACAATGGGGAAGAAACAGTCTCTTCAATAAATGGTGCTGGGAAAACTGTACAGCTACACACAAAAGAATGAAACTGGGCCACGAAAATACACAACGTACACCACACACACAAATTAATCCAAATGGATTAAAGATCTAATGTGAGACATGAAATCGTAAAACTCTTAGAAGAAAATAGGCAGTAATCTCCTGGACATTGGCCTTAGCAGCATATTTATGGATATGTTGCTCGAGGCAAGGAAAACAAAAGCAAAAACAAACCATTGAGACTACGTCAAAACAAAAACCTTTGGCACAGCGAAGGAAATCATCACTAAAGAGTCAGTTTCATGAATGGGAGAGGATATTTGGAAATAATATATCTAATAAGGGTTAATATCTAAAATATAAAAAGAACTTACACAACCCAATACCCCCCCAAATAAATAATCCAACTACAACATGGGCAGATGACCTGAATAGACATGTTTTCAACAAAGACATACAGAGAGCCAGAAGACACATGAAAAGATGCTCAACATTACTAACACCAGGTAAATGCAAAATCAAAACCACGATGGTCTAACACCTCACACCCATCAGAATGGCTAGTATCAAAAAGAGAAGAAATAACAAGTGTTGGTGAGGACGTGGAGAAAAAAAGAACTGTAGCACATTGTCGGTGGGAATGTAATTGACAAAACCACCGTGGAAAACAATATGGGGTTTACACGAAACAGTAAAAATGGAAATACCATATGAGCCAGTAATTCCACTTCTGGGCATCTATCCAAAGAAAATGAGAACAGTCGCTTGCTGTATTCATGGCAGCATTATTTACAATAGCCAAGATGTGAAAACAACCTAAGTGTCCATTGATAGATGAATGAGTGAAGATGTGGCATACATAAGTATGTGTGTATATATGTATGTATGCCTATGGGTAGATGGATAGATAGATAGATAGATAGATAGATAGATAGATAGATAGAAGAGAGATAAGTCTTCTCTTTTTGACTTATCTCACTTAGCATCATATCCTCTAGGTCTATCCATGTTGTCATGAATAGCAAGATCTCATTCTTTTTATGGCTGAGTAATATTCTATTATGTGTGTGTGTATACCAAATATATATGTGTGTATATATGTATATATAGTAAAATATACATATATCATATATATGTTATACATACATATATAAATATACACATATATATGCATGTATGGTATTTGCCAAATATGTTGTATGTTGTCATGAATGACAAAAATCTCATTCTTTTTTGTGGCTGAGCAATATTCCTCTGTGTGTGTGTGCGTGTGTGTGTGTGTGTAAGCCACATATGTATGTATACTTACATATGTATATATATGTATATACATATGGTATATGATATATAGTAATAATATACACATACCGTATATAAATATATACATATATGCATATGTGGTATGTGGTAAATATGTGGATATATATGCAGGGTGTGTGTGTGAGTGTGTGTGTGCGTGTATACACAATGGACTATTATTTGGCCATAAGAGAGAATGAGAATTTGACACTTGGGACAACATGAACGGGCCAAGAGGATATTACAGTAAGTGAAACAAGTCAGGCAGAGAAAGACAAGTGCCATATGATTTCACTTATATGTGGAATCTAAAAAACAAAGCCAATAAACAAACAAATAGAAACGGACTCATAAATACAGAGAACAAACATGGTTGCCAGAGGAAAGTGGGGTAGGAGACTAGGTAGAATAGATGAAGGGGATTAAAAGGCACAAACTTCCATTTCTAAAACAAATAAGTCAAGGAGATGAAAAGTGCCTTTTAGGGAATATTATCAATAATATTTTAACAACTTTGTGTGGTGACAGACGGCAACTACACTCACAGTGTGGGCACTGCATAATGTATAAGATTGTCAAATCATTATGCTGTGCACCTGAAACTAATATAACATCGTGTATCACATATACTCTGGTAATTTTTTTTAAAAAACCAGTAGAACTTGGGGTTACTACTGGCATTTAGCAGGCCAGGCCCAAGAAGGTTAAAAGTGTTGTGGTTCACAAACCTGTCTCAAAGAAAGGAGGGTTGGGGGAGAAAAAGGAGATTTCTTAACTATTTCAATACGAACCGTATGGCAGTTGGAACTTAACATATAGCATCTAATTTAGTCTTTAAAACAAGCTGTGAACTCTTCCATCAGGTATAGCGATAGCTCCCCCACTGAGAGATTCTTCTGAGTCTAAATCAGTGTCCATCACCAGATTCTTTCCAACGGACGAGGCACTTCTTTCATATTGGTGCCTGAAATTGATTGAGAAAGGATTTCACAGACCATTGAGATTTTTTTTTTAAAGTTTTTCAGGGGGAATCATCTGCTTTCACCATCATTTCATAAAACAAGGAACACTGAAACATCAAACAAAAAGAAGAACATAATCTCAGAATGAACGGTGGTCGGTATTGAATGCATGTAGTGTTATGAAAAGCTCAGTGGGTTATTCGTTTCTCTCGCTCCAACCCGAAGCACTGACAGCCTCATCACGGTCCATGTTCCATCTGTGGATCAGCATTCGGTGACTGCTGACCTAAACGTCTTGGGCAATTTGATCTTGCCAAGACTACTTCTTACAGAAAGAGGTAAAAAGTTGAAGACCAATTCCTAGCTCGGGGAAGGCAGAAAGGTCCCAAACCAGTGACCCTGAGGGAGTCGGGTGGGAATTGGCAAAAGGCCAAAGGCGAGTAGCCATCTTTGAAAGTGAAGGATATCCAGGGTTCCCTGGAGCTTTCCTCTACTTTTTAATAGGATTATTAGAATTAGAAACCTATCCTCTGGAAAATTCACGCCTTAAGAGTACTGTTTTCTTCTTCCTATACTTTGTCAAAAGCTTAAAGGCTTTTCTCTGACTCGCAGTCTTTTGTGATTTCCCCTGAGCTCCCCTTCTTTCTTTCCACTCGTTTGTTCCTCTCTCCTCCCCTCTCCATAATGGCAACGTTTCCTTGGTCACCTTGTGGTAGTCTTCTGGCACACCAGGAGCCTCTTAGAACTAACCGCAGTTTAGTAAAATCAGTCAGTCAAGGTTACCAGCAGTAGAGGTAGAATATACGAGCTGCCGAACCAAGAGGCCATGGCTTTCAGAGTACGTGGGGGGATCCCGGTTTTGAATGCCGAGAAGCCAAGAACGCTTCGTGGTGGCTGTTACTTAACCTCTTTGAGCCTCAGCTTCCTTATCTCCAGGATGTGTTTAGCATTACCCAACTCACCGGGATGAAAATGAAATAATTGTATATATCTGGCATAAATTGCTTTCAAGAAATGCTAGTTTCTCCTTCATCTCCCTTTTCCCTCAACTTCAGGGTTTGTCAAGAGTGTTCTGCCATGTGCCTATTTGGTAGGTCTTTCCTAGGCTTTTAATTTTTTCATCTCCTGTCACCGTACGCCCACTGTGACAGAAGAGAAGCAGGCTATAGTCCAGACATTCAACCAAGACCTACTCGTTTGCATAAGTCATGTTCAGGCACAGCTAACAATTGACAGCCTGCTTCTTGCCTTTCAGGTATTTTCCCAGAAGAAAGACCCTCAGCTTCAGCTCAGCAACCTAAATGAACCATTTTTAAGGGCTCATCTACCTGGAAGAAAGACTGAACTGGGGAGAATTCAATATGATTTTATCTGGATTGATACGATCTGGGATTTCTCTGTTTGCTGGGGTTGAAGGTTGCTCTTTGTTTTGGATGTCGGATAAAAACGCATTTAAAAGAAGTCGTCACTAATTCAATGTAAAGGAACTAATTCTTTTCTTTCTGCCTATATTTTTCCTAATGAGAAACAGTGAATTGATACCCAGTTCTGGTGGAGAAGCAGTAAATCTTGGCAGTTAGCCGAGTCGTTTGGGTTTAAATGCCAGCCCTCCTACTTCTTAGGTGACTGTGAAAATTATTCAGTTGCTTTGTGCCTCGATTTCCTCACCTGCTTAATGGGATAATAATATTTACCTATGAAGTCATTGTTGGGAATTAAAAGTCAATACAAGGGTAGTATTTTAGGATATTGTTAGGCACATGATGTGCGCTCAGAGATTATGACCATTAGTAGGTAGCAGCTTTTCAACAAACAATTATGAGTACCTACTAAATGTTAGGCACAGCCTTAGAGACTATGAAAGATTAAAAAATGGATTGCCACCTCTCCTTTGCTTTCAGAGGTATTACATTTAGGGAATGAGGGAACCATGGAAGACTTTATTAGCTTACAAAACACTTCCCACAGGCAAGTGCTATGATTATTATTATCCACATTATTTTGCACATGAATAATGGGAGGCTCAACATTAAGCGTCTCGCCCAATGTCACTTAATTAGAGAACATCAAACCAACATGCTTTCTAGGATCTGAGACTCCAAAAAACTCACACGGCTTCACTTTCAGCACGTTGTGACTCACAAAATGTCTCAGAAAAGATCTCACTCTCTTTTATCTTTGTAAGAATTTAGGGGCACCTGGGTAGCTTAGTCGGTTAAGCGTCAGACCCTTTATTTCGGCTCAGGTTGTGATCTCATAGTTGTGGGACTGAGCCCCATGTCAGGCTCCATGCTGACAGCATGGACCTGCCTGGGATTCTCTCTCTCTCTCTCTCTCTCTCTCTCTCTCTCTCTCCTTGTCCCTCCCTCTCTCACTCACATGCTCTCGCTTGCTCTCACCAAATAAATAAATAAATAAATAATAAATAAATAAATAAATAAACCTTAAAAAACAGAATTCAGTTGGTGCCTAATAATTCAAGTGAAGCCTTAACAGTTCTACAGAGAGGATCTTTAGCCCCCGTCGTGCGGGGCTCAGTAGCCCAGGGCATTCTTCCACTCCAGGGACAAAGCACTGGCAACAGAAACATTGCCTTGTCTGGAACCACTGTCAAAAGCCTTCCTTGCCCACATGAGGCAATCGACTCTCTAAAGGAGCATTAAAGCTTTGGATCGATATGGAGATTGAATAATTGAGCCTTTAAATGGTTCCTGTCTATGGGAAAAGAAAATGTATCTATTGATGACAGCAGAAGAAAACACCATGATAAAAGACGCAAGATTAATGTGCTGTTTCTTTCAGTCTCTCCAACTAATGCTTTCGCCATCAGAACAACCCCGGCGTCTAACACAGTGCCTGGCACAGAGTAAGGGCTCAACAAATATTTGTTGCATGAATGAATGACTCTGTCCAATACAAACTATTTAAAACATCTTACAAGCCAGCTGTTGACATTTATTAAAATGAGAAACATGGTCAGCTTCTAGGAATACTTTGTAGAATTGCAGGGGTTAATCCTAATCTTCTTCCTTTGTTTTTCGTGTTTTAATTCTGAAGAGGAAGGTAGCAGGGCAGAACTTAAAGCACTGGATGAGGCATCGGCAAGACGGGGTCCCTGACGGTGACGTTTTGTGACATGGAATGTGTTAACACATCCTCTTCAGGTCTCGGTTTTCTAGTTTGTCAAGTGCAAGGGCTGGGCTAGGTTAACTCAGCTCTCAATGCCTGTCTGTTCATTCAAGGATAACTTTAGTATTTGCATAACCTGAAAACTTGGGATGAAAAAAATGCTTGATGAAGGTGAGTTAGGCAAACGCTGTCCTGTGCAGCTCTATCCTTCACAGGTGACTTCTTTCTGGAGGTTGCTCTGCCCGACGGCCCTTGCCCAGTGAAACCTGCCCTCATGATAGATTTTAGTTTTGTCTTAGTTATCAGTTGCTGCATAACAAATGACCCCAAAACTTGATGGATTAAAAGAGCAAATGCTTAGAGTCTCACTGTTTCTCTGGATCAAAAATCTGGGCATCAACTTAGCTGGGTGCCTCTGGCTCAGGGTCTATCATAAGTTGCAATCAGGCTGTTGGCTAGGACTGCAGTCACGTAAAGCTCAACTAAGGCTGAAGAATCTGCTTCCAAGCTCACCCACTTGGCTGTTGGCAGGCCTCACCTTCTTGCTGTGTGGACCTCTGCATAGGCGGAGTGTGACATGGCAGCCGGTGGTCCAGGAACGGAGAGCCAGAGACTGCCCAAGACGGAAGCCATGGTCATTTGATAACTACGCTCGAAAATGACATACCATCACTTCTGCCGTATTTTATGTGTTAGGATCAGGTCAACAGATCTAGTTCACACGCGAGGGTCAGGGATTACACAAGAATGTCAACACCAGGAAGTAGGACCTTGGTGCCATCTTAGAGACTGCCTACCGCAGCTATCATTTACACGCTAGTGTGAACGTTCGATGTCTGTATTAATCAGGGCATCATAGTCTGTTCGGGCTGCTACCGCAAAATACCACAGACTGGGTAACTTATCACCGGGAGAGATTTATTTCTCACAGTTCTGCAGGAGTTCAAGATCGGGGTGCCAGCATTGTAAGGTGAGGGCCCCTGGGTTGCAGGCTTCCTGTTGCATCCTCAGATGGCAGAAGGGCAAGGGAACGAGCTCTCTCAGGCCTCTTTTCTAAGGGCATTATTCTCATTCATCAATCACCTCCCAAAAGGCCCCATCTCCCAAAACCATCACACTGGTATTAAGAGTTCAGTATAGGGGCGCCCGGGTGGTTCAGTCAGCTGAGCGTCCGACTTCGGCTCAGGTCATGATCTCATGGTCTGTGAGTTCGAGCCCCACATCGGGCTCTTTGCTGATAGCTTGGAGCCCGGAGCCTGCTTCGGATTCTGTGTCTCCCTCTTTCTCTGCCCCTCCCCCACTCATGCTCTGTCTCTCTCTCTCTCTGTCAAAAATAAATAAACATTTTTTAAAAAGTTCAGTATACGAATTTGGGGGGGGCACAGATATTCAGACCATAGCACGGACAATATTTATTTTAATTGTGGGATACCAGTGTCTGACCACTCTACAAAAAAATTAAGGGTATTCCTTGAATGCAGGACAGAAGTTAGGTGATAAGCTAGGAAATAATGTGGAAATGGGGATAGAGAGGATATGGTTCCCATTAAAAGTGAAACCATAGGGGCACCCAGGTGGCTCAGTCAGTTAAACATCCTACTCTTGATTTCAGCTCAGGTCATGATCTCATGGTTCATGAGTTCAAGCCCTGTGTCAAACTCTGTGCTGAGAACTTAGAGTCTGCTTGGGAGTCTCTCTCTTCCTCACTCTCTGCCCTTCCCCCACTTGTTCTCCCCTTCTGTCTCTTTCTTTCGCTCTTTCTCTCTCCCTCAATAAACACATACACTTTTTTTAAAAAGTGAAACCATAGCCATATTTATGAGTCCTACCATATGCTATCAACATGCTGGGCACCAAGCAGATAGGGCTATATAAACTTTAGACTCCTTCCCGAAGGTACTATGTATTTGCTCTTGGCTACCTCCTCCAAACCTACACAACCCCACAAAGAGAATGAACTGAAACAATCTTCTCAAATTTGATGACTAGAGACAGAATATTCTAGTGAATGGAATTCACTGCGTTCTAGTGAATGGAACGCAGATCTCTTGCATCATCCCAGTCATGAGTACATCATTTAAACTCTCTAAGTTTCCTCATCTGAAGAAAAATGGTAATATCACCCAACTGATCTATTTCACAGATGTACGATGTACAGCTATTTCTGAGAAAGGGCTCTACAAATTAAAACACCATTCAAATTTAAGAATATGTTATAATTAGGGGTTATAATTAGCGGTTGAGCGTCGGACTTCGGCTCAGGTCGTGATCTTGCGGTCGGTGAGTTCGAGCCCCGCGTCGGGCTCTGTGCTGACAGCTCGGAGCCTGGAGCCTGCTTCTGATTCTGTGCCTCCCTCTCTCTGGCCCTCCCCTGTTCACACTCTGTCTCTCAATAATAAATAAATGTTAAAAAAAAATTAAAAAAGAATATATTATAATTATACAATTTTTCTTGGGCACAGTGAGAGAACCAAGTCTTGCATGCAAACTTAGATGCCTCCAGAGAGCACATCATTCTTATTGAAATGCGTGAGCCCATCCACCAGGAGCCACTGGTCAGGATCGCCTAAACTGTGCTGTGGTAAAAAACAACCCCCAAATCTGTCTGGCTTACAACCAGAAAGCATCAGTTCTCTCTCACACTCTTTGTTCATCCCAGGCTGACCGATGTTCTCCTTTGCATCATACCAATTGAATGGGTCCCGGACTAATGAGCAGTCATAGGGCCACGCAGCGGGGACGGAGAAGAACAGAAACACACTGGCTCTTTAATGGCCCAGAAGTGACACATACCATTTCCCCTTTCACTGTGCTGTCCAAGAGGAGTCCTGTGGTGGTCAAGACTGGCTCCAGAGGGTAGAGAGTCGATCTCCTCCTGCGCCCAGGAAGACAAGTATGTTGTGAGCTTCCTTCAGGAAGAAGCCCTACTGTCTTCCACCCTGCCTTCTGAGAAAACAAGGAGCTTGTATTTTCAAGCTACAGGACACAATTAACCTGTGACACCGTTCTAATTTTTAGGCAAAGCCCTCTTATTCATGAATCATCTAAGATTCCTTTTTTTCTGCATAATGAATGATTATGCCAAATGGTTGTTGATTTAAGAAAACACAGGGTTTATAAGCCAATCTGACCATCAACTCTCCCTGCAGTATGTCCCTAACTCATATATTCACGGAGGAGTGGGGCTGTGTGTGCCTGCGCTTGGGACGCTGGGACATGGACAGGCGTGATTGGCCTAAGGTCAAGTTTAGTCAATGCTTGTAAGTTTCTATTTGCAAGGTTAATGACGTAGCACCTAATTTAGCAGCACTGAAAATGGTTATAAATTTGTTAGTCCGGTCGCATCTGTTTTAGATCGGCCTTCGAATCACAGACTACTCACACTGCCTCCCCAGGCTTCCTCTCCTTTGGATTCCTACCACCATGCTAATCCACATGAACACTGAGCGGAGCCTCCATTCGTTCTGGCTTCTAGTCCCAGTTCTGCTATTAACTGACTGCATTGCTCTGGGAAAGCTGTTCTACCTCTCCAGGGCTTATCTCTAAAATGAGGGAGCCGGCTGGCAGCGTTCCTTCCAGCTCTAACTGCTTACGGTTCTAAGTCAGCTGTGAAGCCAGAGAGAGAGCCTTTGTATATTTCCCCCTTTTTCCCTGAGTTGATCAGCAACTGAAAGAGCTATCTCAGCAAATGCAGGGCCTCCTAACATACAACAGAATGCCTTTGAAGGTTACTCATATTTCAGCACCTCTCAATCGATCATTTCCTCGGGCTGTCTCCTCAGCTTTGGGGTCCAGAACCTCCGCAATAAAGTGCAATTTACGTGCATAGTGTTTCAATACCTTGTTCCTGACTTAAAACGGAGAAGGATAAGCACAAAAGTTGAAAACTGTTCCTCCAGTTGTATCAGCTACGGTTTTAAGAGGTTTCGCTGCGGTTGGTGTTGTTGCTGATCTTACGCAGAGGCTAAGAAAGTAACTGTTATGACTTTTAATTGTTTATTCTTCTAAACACTTTCTACAGCCCCACATGTAAAATTCGTAGATTCCAACATTTTGGAGCACTTGTCTAAAGAATAGAGTCGTGCTCATTTATACGGTTTTGCTGACATGAGGTCACGGAGGAAATTACTTTTGTAGAAGAAAAATGCTTTTGGGGTGCCCAACTATATATAAATAGCTTTCTAAAAAGTGGCTTCAGGGACAAGCTAATGTTTTGTTTGGAAATGTCTTAAACGCCTTGAAAATGGTTGCTCTCAGATGTACAGCCGTTCCTGAATTTTCTGAGTAACTCGGAAACTCTAAATACCTGAGAGTCACGTACATTTTGATTTGAGCCAGAGTGACCGAGTCACCTTGAGCAAGTCACATCAGCACGCCGAGCCTCAGTTCCTTTGCCAACAAACTGGAAAGAATATCTACCTAACAAATCACTGCAAATAGTAAAGACATTGACATGAGGAAAGCCCAGAGTATAGAAAGGATACACGACACATGACCACTGTCTTCATTCACACAAAACTGTCAGGGTAAGATTCGTAGCGTGAGGTGAGGTTTGCCATGTTGCACGCGGCCACCCATTCCAAGCATGTATCAAAATATGAGGTCAGACATTAAACCAGCAGGAAAGGAAAAAGGATACCTTGATTTAGGCAAATAGATCTCATGAGTCAAGACACCCATATCTTTGGATTTGGTCACAATCGAACGGGAGGGTTTTGACCTTCCTTTTGATCACTGTGTTAGTCCTATTCATTTTTTATTTACTTTATTCTCTGACTTACTGGTTCCATAGTATACACAGGGCTATAGTACATGGCTAGGCCAGACAAGGAAGGGATGGTCCACATGGAAAATAATGCATACATAACTCCTTTTGCAACTTTAATAAACAACTTCAGCGATTCATTCTCAAGGATCAACCATTTCACCATCGTCAAATGATGACTCCGAGAAAGGTTCGTCTAGTCACGTGTTATATCTGAATTAGGCCATAAATCATCTTGTGCCTTCGGTGTTCTTCAATAGAAACCCAGAGAAGACAATGAACAAAATAAAATTTCACCCTGGCAAAGTTCTATCTATACCTCGATTTAAGATCCAAAAAAAAAAAAAAAAAAAAAAAATTCTTTCCTAATCTCCATTGGTCATGTTTCATATTTATCTTTATTCCATGTCTTTAGCTCCTTCCTTAAATACCTTTGTAACTGCTGCCACCATTTTCTGAGCCAAAGAACCAGACCACTTCTCCAGATTTGATGTCGTTTTACAAAGCTGAACTCAGAGCTTTATTTCCAAGTCACTCTTTATTCTCATATCTTAAGATTTCTTACTTGGGGCACCTGGGTGGTGGGGTGACTGGGTTTCTCGGTTGGATAAGCAACCAACTCTTGGTTTCAGCTCAGGTCATGATCTCACAGTTTCGTGGGTTCAAGCCCCGCATTGGGCTCCACACTGAAGTGTGTGCCTGCTTGGGATTCTTTCTCTCCCTCTCTCTCTCTCTCTGCCCCTCCCCGACTTGTGTTGTCTCTGTCTCTCTCAAATAAATAAACTTAAAAACAAAGATTTCTTACTTCAGTACAGTCACTCCTGCTTGCCTTTTTTTTTTTTCTCTCCTCTTCCCAAATTCAGTTTTGTTTTCTCAGGCCCCAACCACAGAATCTTTGTGCTGGAAGAGATCTCACATATTTTATAACCTGCTTCCTATGCATGAGGAAACCAGTGCCCTGAGAAATTACATGAACTGTACTTTCAAGAGCCCAATCCTTTTTAGTAGGAACCAAATTCGACTTGTCTTCTTTCCGGCAAAATAGAAAAAGTATGAAAAAACTACTTACTTTAAGTAGAAGAGGTAGTTTTGATCCTTTAAAGTATTTCCTCATTCAGAGGGTGCCTGGGTGGCCCAGTTGATTAACCTTCCAACTTCAGCTCAGGTCATGATCTCGCAGTTCGTGAGTTCAAGCCCTGCGTCGGGCTCTGTGCTGACAGCTCAGAGCCTGGAGCCTGCCTCGGATTCTGTGTCTCCCTCTCTCTCTGCCCCACCCCTGCTTGTTTGCTCTCTCTCTCTCTCAAAAATAAATAATACATTTTAAAATTTTTTAACAAAAAATAAAATTAAAATAAAATAAAATAAAATAAAATAAAAATAAAGCATTTCCTCATTCATGAGATTTGGAGGTTTGAGTTGATGAGCAGCATGGAGGGGAATCAGGGAAAATTAAATACATGGCATATAAATTTGCATGTTAAACATCTATGGTTTCCATATAATGTAGTCATTTAATCTATCTAACGGGAAGGGGAGATATCTGACGGACTTGTTTCTTTTTGCCAGAGTGCCACCTTACAGCTGTGGTCTTGTGGTAATCTGGCTGGTACAATTAGAAACCAAAATTAGAAACCAAGCAACCACAAGAGGAAAAGCCTCTGGAACAACTCTAGGCTGACCCAGAATCTCCAGCCAAGGACACTGCAGGAACCCACACTTTGCTGCACATATGGTCCCCAGCCTGCAACGAACTCTCTGAACAGTGGGGCAATCCCCACATACCTCACATGCATACCTGGAAACCTTCATGCTCATTTAACTGAGACTTTTCAACAAATCTCAGAGCAAAAGAAAACTAGATAACCAGTTACTTAACTCAGGGCCATAACTCAACTCATCTTTGGGTGTCATCAACAATTCTACTGCCTGAGACACCAGGAGAGAAATACCCGAGTGTTTTTCATCAGAACCACTGATATGAGCTTCCCTGACATTGAACTATGGGCTTTATTGTTATTTTAAAGAAAAATTATTGTCAAACGCATGGATTTTAAAACATCTGTTTTCATTCTGAATTCCTTTTCCCCAAAGATGTTTTATCAGTAAAAAGTGCCATCGAAGACGCAGGAATTCAAAAATATTCGCAAACTCATACGTGAAAAATAAATGAGTTGTCGAAGTCACGGATGTGGGGCTGAAGGAGACGAGGTTGGAAACCAGTTCTCCTGGTGACGCAGCCTTAGGAATGGCAAAGGTAAAAAAGGACCCATTGAATTTTCTCTTTCTCCCCAGTCATGTAGAGGCATAAGGATAAGTTCCAAGGTTCACCACCGGTTTAAAATTATTTCATTATGACTCTGGGTTGTCTGAGATATACATCATTATCTCCCAGGGAGCCACAGTGAATTAGAGAAATACTTTGGAACCCTGGACTCCAGAACTCCAGCCCCTCACGGACCAATGACACTCAGCTGGGTCAGTAATACTCGCTTTCTAAAAACAATACAGGAACGTGATACTACCCCTTTATTAAAAGAGCCTTTTGAGCTGGTCTGTTTATGTGAATTAAAAACAACAACAACAACAACATTGTGTTGGTGAGTTATGTTACAATTAGTGACATTTTAGGAAAGAAGGCATTCAGGACGTGTATTTTATGGCCACGTCACCCAGAATATTATTGTGAGTGATTTATCAACAATCTGCTCGAGAGATGATAGTCTTCTTCCTTATTTTTAGGAGCGTTGGGGGTACAGACTAAAGCAGTTACTATGTGGCCAGAGACTGACTGATAGTTTTATTATATTGCTTCCCCTTGCAGCCAAATAATCTTGAGTAGAAAGGGGGGACAGGGTAATGGTAAGAGAACAACCTCACTGCCAAACATAGAGCCCTCTCTTCATAGACAGTTTCTCAGTGTGAAGGGGCATTTCCTAATGTGACTGGACGTCGAGTCCGCTGAAATCACGATTCCCCTGTAATTACAAACGATACATCCTGTGGCTTTCAAACCACAACATGATCACGTGGAACAAAGGAACAAAGAGACCTGGGGGCTAGAAGCACGTGAAATCTTGGCTTTTTCTTCATCACAGCAATTAAGTAGCCACTAAGCACCACCCTGACGGCCCATGATTTTGACTCAAACCCTGGTGACATATGGGTTCGAAGGATGCCACTGGAATCCACCTTCGGCCTGTTGCTTATCATGTGTCTCTGACGGTGCGTTTTAGGCATAAAGCTCCACGACCAGGGACGGACGGGCTCCGGGCTCTGCCTGCCCGGATCCTAACGAACTTCCACGAGCCAGGGCTGGCTTGAGAGAGTGTCATTTGGTACCCTTGCAAGGATAGGAGGCAAAGGCTATTTTAAGAACGGTATGGTTTGGGGTGATCTCTGTGAAGTTTATGAGTAGTCAGGGAAGAGAACATAAAACTTGCTGGACACATGTAATTAAAATACAGGGTAACTAAATTCATGTGTAAGTAATAGGAGAGCACAGCGGAGCCAGGGGATCGTAATAAGCATCCTGGTTGAAGTGAAAAGCAATTTGTGGTGGGGCTTTCAAATTCCTACTTTAGTGGACAGATTTGGAAAGCTCACCAATAGTCTTCCTGGCTGGGTAGGTTTACGTCCATGGGCCTTTCATTTAAAAAATAAAAAAAAAGGTCTCTAAAAATAGCAGTTGGGTTCGGGGGGTTTTGGGGCGGGGGAGGGGGGGGGGTTGTTGTTTTCCTGCAGGAGAAATCACAGCTTCATAAATGCATCCATTTCTGGGGAGCAAAAAGCAGGCTTCAACAGTGATCAGCATGACTTTGCCCCATCCGCGGTGAGGCGGCGAAGTTACTGGGCCCTACACGGCGTCGTCTCCCACACGTCCCCTGGGCCTCTCAAGTTCCAAAGCCTATTCTACATGCAGATTTACAAACTGGAGACAGTGGGAGGGGGGAGGGGACTTTACAAAAACCACAGATGTTACTTACTACCCTCAAGTTTGCAGGGTCGTGGACCAAATACGGGTCTGATGAGCCGAATCACCCCCTTTATCCTGGGGCAGTGCGGTATCAGAAAACACCCATTCCTTCCATCCGGAAGCGGCTGTCGGGCTGGCCCCCCTGCCAACCGTGTGATGTGATACCACTATGTGGCCTGGTGCCACATAGACGGGTTGCCCGTTGTCTCCAATAAGCCCTCTGAAGTATGGGGCTGGCTGGGTGGCTCAGTCGGTTCTAAGGGTCGGACCCTTGGTGTCAGCTCAGGTCGTGACCTCACAGGTCTGTGGTTTCCAGCCCCAATTCGGGCTCTGCGCCCGGCAGCCCAGAACCCGCTTGGGATTCCCTCTCTTCCTCTCTCTCTGCCCCTTCCCCCATCTGTCTCTCTCAAAAATAAATAAATCAACTTAAAAACATAATTAAAAAAAAAAAAAAATCTAAAAATGAAACAGATCCCAAACAGGCACAGACCAAATTTACAAAGCCCTTGGGCATGGCGGGAAAGAGTAAGGTGGGAACAGAATATGAAAGAACAGAAGATCCTCTGCGTGGTTTCACATGATGAGTGGTCTGTAAAAAGATTTATCATGGACAAGAAAAAAGCCCCAGTCATGGGCCACGGACCCCAGAATTTCAATGTCTAAACCATACATGTATATTTTGGGGAGAACGATCTCCCTTCTTCTTAAGAGAACCGTTAGCTTAAACCATAAACTGTGCCAAATAGCAGAACATAAGAGCGTGAAGGGTCTTACACTTCACCCCCGCTGATCGCATCAGTTCGCCTCCTGGGAAGAAACATCGAAAGACGCAGAGCAACTTTCAAAAGTACAGACCACTCCTCCGCGCCGGAAGTCGAGTATCAGGGTCCAAAGAAGAGCGTGAGTTCTGGATCACAGAACTCACAGAGAGATCTGGTGTCAGATCCGGGGTCTGTCACTTCCTGTCCCTTGACCCTCTCCAAGTCCCTGTTTCTGTACCCGTCAGGTCAGGATAACGAGATCGAGGTCAGCCAAGGCAGCTCGGCCATTAAGTGTGGCATCAGCTCCTGCCAAAGCGGCATTAATAAGAAGAAATGTGTTTGAAGTGGGTAAGACGAGAAGATTCAGGGGGAAAAGAATAATAACGTTTAGTGGATTGGCAGAGAAAGAAAAAAAAAAAAAAATGAAGTGTTCTGCTGCTGAAGTTTTCCCCAGAGCCCCGGGGTTTCTCAAGCCCGTCTTCCAAGACCACAGGGGCAAAGAGAAGCTGGAAAGGCGGGATTCCAGGACCTCCCACCCCACACCTAGTCCATTCTCAGCCGGAGACTTTCCCCTTTACATACTGAGCTTCTGGGTTACCCTGTTAAAGAAGATACAGAGAGACGTGAGTGTGTATCACACCCCCACCCACCCACCCACCGCTACACCCCAATTCCTTCTAGAAGGTACAGCGCACACAGAACTGAATGTACAAAGCTGGGCAGCCTCAGATTAGCCACCTCCCATTTCTGCACCTCACCTCCAAGAGGAAAGGTTTGGACCGACCACCCCCCTCACCGCTTCCCCCTAATGCAGAGCCCCCTGCTTAATGGGAACAAGAGCTCCCTTTCCCTTGCAGATAGAGAGCAGCCATTGTCATTGTGTCCCCACCCCCACCACCCCCCCTCCTGCGAATCCCCATCCCCCTGCACATGCAAGAGACTTAGACACAGCCACCCTGCCGCTCACTCCTCCATGGCTTCTGAGGTTTTTCAGGCAGCCTCTCTTTCCCCTGAGGGCTCTGAAGAAGGGGAGGGAGGGAAGTCCAAAAGGAGCCAGGTATTTCTCCTCGCTCTAACTCGCACTCGTGCCCCAGACACAGTCCTGGCAAGGAGAGAAGGCATGGGGCCCGCTCCGCCTGTGGGGGAGGCAGAGTGGCTTTGCGCAACCCCGAGGACCGTGGCCATGAACTGCCGGCCGCCTGTGTTGGTAGAACGCAGACACTTGAATAATGTTGTGCACTTTATAGCTTCTTTTATGCTAACAGGCCTAGGGGTAGCAAAAGAGGGCAATGTACCGTGGTCTGCTAAAAGCCTGGCCATTTGATTGCTTCATAATTTCTCCATTCGTCTCATTGGGAGTGCGCATTCGTGCAACCAACCTGCCCGTTCTCCCTTAACAAGCTCTCTGGTACAGACCGGAACAATCCCCCATAATGTAAACAGCCGCCTCCTGCGGCAGAGAAAGCAAGCACACAACACGTTTTTAACACTCACAGATGTAATTGCTTTGGACTTTCCACTCGTGGTATCGCATTCCTCCATTCCCAGGACTCCTCATCAACGGATATCTTTTAAAACATGCTTTCCCCTATTGTTTCCTCAAAACCACTGCATGCGCATTCTCTGCACACCTGCTCTGCACAAGGCTCCACACCAGAGGATGCAGTCTGTAAGACTGGGGCTTTGTTGGGGCGCCTGGGTGGCTCAGTCGGTGGAGCGTCCGACTTCGGCTCAGGGCATGATCTCGCGGTCTGTGAGTTCAAGCCCCACATCGGGCTCTGTGCTGACAGCTCAGAGCCCGGAGCGTGGTTCGGATTCTGTGTCTCCCTCTCTCTCTGCCCCTTCCCTGCTCATGCTCTCTCTCTCTCTCTCTCTGTCAGCAATAAATAAACATTATTTTTTTCTTTTTTTAAAGACTGGGGCTTTGCCTCCAGGTAAAGGAGCGAGGTGAATGTGGTTTTGACTTCAGTTTTCCACTCAGTGGCTGTGCGACCTTGTGACCTTGGCAAGTTAGTTACCCTCTTCCAAGTTTTGTCATTGGCAAAGTTGGGGTCCAAACTTTATCTGCTTTCCAATGTAGAGATCCAATAGGATAATACGTGTGTGTGTAGGTGTGTGTGTGTGTGTGTGTGTGTGTAGAGAGAGAGAATTTAAATTCTCATCTATTCACTGTTCACCCCATCCACCGATCTCCACCCCTCTCTTTCAGACCAGGCATTCTTCACAAACTCTCAAACACAGATACACCCCAAGGAAAAGAGAGAGGGAGGGAGAGTGAGCGGGAGCAAGACGGGTTTCCCATCAAACAAATACAGACTTTATTTCAGTGTTTCAATCACTTTCCAGACGAGGGAGACCCTCCCTCTATTTTTTGGAGTTTCCCAATTTGCGCGATGTGGTAACTAGCATAATTGTGTAGAGAGGGGATGCAGAGTAGATCATACCGCATTCCCATCAATCTGGGTAAATTGCCAAATGTCTATAGAAATGGTTTAAAACGAAGAAAAGTCTCAAAAAGAGATTCATCAAGTCACATGAGGGAAATTTGAGGGACGCCGAATCAAAAATGACAATGAAAATTATGTCCTAGAGTCGACAACCAACTTGATGAGTTTATTTCGCTGCGTTGACAAGATTGACCATTTGTTCATAAAAAAAAAAAATGCTAGATTGCAAATGTCATGAGAGTCATGGGACCATTTCCCGAGAGCCATCAAAAGTGGGTAAACGAGGGATGAGCCTCCTTTTTGAATGAGTGAGCGAAGAAGCTGATGACAGACAGCACTAAAAACATAGGATCCTGAATAGCTTCTTTACTTTGCGGAAATGGTCAATGGTGGTGAATTAATGGGTGGGATGGTGAAATCTGAAACGGATAAATTATTGTAGAAGGACAGAGAATGACCAAAGGGTTAGTGTTCTACTTAGCTAAGCCTGCAGCTAGGTATTTTCAGGAAGCTAAGAAACTAACAGAGCTAAAAGGGTTTGTTTGTTTGTTTGTTTGGGCGTTTTGTTTTGTTCTGTTGTACATCTGCTGGAGATCACAATCATTCTCAAATTGTTTCTGTCACTCTTCCCAAACCAAGGTGTCCCGGAGGGCAAGGATCGACTATAGTGTCCCAGGGTCCAGACCAGGCCCAGCTTGCAGGAAGCATTTAATAATGATGATGACAAAGATTATGATGGTAGCAATAAGAAGAATAATAGTTACTGCAACTGAAGTGACAGTATTTAATATTTATTCAGCTCTTACTATGTTCCAGACGCATTTCTAAGAAGTATATACAATATATATGCATATATACACACACACATACTCACATTTAATACTTATAAGCTCCCTCAGTAGAGGTAATACTAGTTTTCTGGGATTTGCAGAATTTAATTTAATATCTTCATATCTTTTTTTTTTTTCCTTTCCTGAGAATACCTAATTCCTTGTCAGTCCATCCTTCCACTACCAAGGGCCATGTTTGTCTAAGTCAGATCATAGCGAGTCTCCCAAGGGAAAGAGGAAGGACCCTGGCAGCAAGATGGCGACACTTCCAGGTGGAATGAGAGGCCAACCTTTTCTGCCCTGAAGACTGAAAGCCAGAATCATTTAATGGGGGGGCTGTCCCTGAACGGAGGGACCACAAGCAATTTTCGTCTTTTGTGTGTGTGTGTGTGTGTGTGTGTGCATATATTTTTTAACTATCAAACAGTGAACGTGTATTACTTCTAAAATACATAAAAACATTGAAGAAGCATTCTTTTAAAGAAAGAAAGATGCCATAGTCAATGACATGAATTTGACTCAACAGCAAAATACACGATGCCGGGACACATCACAATCTGTGTCGCAAAGGAAAGACAAGGAGTAATGTCATTACAAACACTGGCCAAGACTGACTTGATTTTTCTGTCAAGTTTGAGGCCTGGATTCTCTGAGCCCTGAATATGGTAATAAAAATGAGTTGGGGGAAGAAAAACAGGACGTCTCTAGAAAGGTTAAGAAAGCCGGGATGAAGGAAAATAAGAGAGACAACTTATCAACTGAATTCAAGTGTATGAAAATGGTCCTAAAAATGACATTGGCCAGCTGTTCACCATCTCCATTTGGGACAAAAGAAAGAAAGAAAAAAAAAGTCTCACATTGCAGTGAGAGTTGGTGTTCAACAAGACGACCTTCGTGAAGATAAATGTGATCGACACTGAGAATCGATAGCTCTGTATGCTTAATATTTAAAACTAATACTTAGGGCGCCTGGGTGGCTCAGTCGGTTAAGCGTCCGACTTCAGCTCAGGTCACGATCTCACGGTCCGTGAGTTCGAGCCCTGAGTCGGGCTCTGGGCTGATGGCTCAGAGCCTGGAACCTGCTTCCGATTCTGTGTCTCCCTCTCTCTCTGCCCCTCCCCTGTTCATGCTGTGTCTCTCTCTGTCTCAAAAATAAATAAACGTTAAAAAAAATTTAAAAAAAATAAAAATAAAACTAATACTTAAATCTAATATAAACGGGCAACTCTTTTGGTCTGCATGTGATGGTTTTGTACGGAGCCTGACGCATTACCATCTTGCGATTCTAACCTCGCTCTGGTGGACTTAATCGACTGCATTTGCCTACGAGCGAGGATAGGAGAGCTTCCTGCAGTGCTGTAAGCAAAAGGAAGTTTCTTCCTGGTGTGTTTAAGAGTTAACTCAATTGTGACCACATTACCATGTCACTTATGAAAGCCTTGAACAAAACAATGGCCTGCAAAATGTTCCCTCTGAAAGAAACCTTGTAACAGAAACTATTTTAGAATAATATTGGACCTCCGCTCATGTTTTCTCTCTTGCTGAACTGTATTGAAAACTAGAATTATAATTGGACATGGTGGAGTCATTCAACTGGAACCCATTAAATTGATGTTGCCAAAACCATGGTATTCTGGTTTCCTTTTTGGGGGTAAATTAAAAGAATATCCATGTTCCTGAACAAATAAACTCAATAGATCTAGTTTCCTACATTTCATATTTATTTAGTATTTAGTCAACGAATGTTCATTAAATGTATTACCACGGGCCAAATATTTATGTGATATTTCACAATATTTAAAGAATGTTCCTATGTATAATCTTATCTGATCCTTCCAGTAATATTGCCAAGCAGGCCCAGAATATTATCATTTTAATGACTCTGAAACTAAGGTTCAGCAAAGTTAAGTGACTTACTCATGTCTACCCAGCTCATAAGCGTTTAAGACTAAAACTGGGGCCATAGGACTAATCTTCCACATCTTATTTTATTTCACCATTCTGTCCTAGACTCTCCATCCTTTATGGGTTTACAGAAGACTTGGTGACATACAAATACGTCCATAAGGCAATGCGAAGTTGCAGGAACCCATATAATCAAAGGCCTAAAGAGTCGCATAAATCAAAAAAGCTGCTAGAATTTGGAAGGTTGAGAAATCATGGTGGCCGAAAAAAGTCAAGGCTTGCTGAAGGAAACGGGACTGGATATCCGAAGATATGGATAACTCTTTATAGGCTAAGAAATAAAGGGGGAAGGGGTATCTGGGTAGCTCGGTGTCTTAAGCTTCCAACTCTTGAATTTGGCTCAGGTCATTATCTCACGGTTCGTGAGGTTGAGCCTAGCGTCAGGCTCTGCACTGTCAGCTTGGGATTCTCTCTTTCTCTCCCCCTCTCTCTCTTCCTCTCCTCTCCTCCCCTCAAAATAAATAACCTTAAAAAAAACCTTTTTCTTAAAAAAATAAAAAAAAGAAATGAAGGGGGAAAATGTTTCAGGGGAAAAGACTGGCAGAAACACTCAGTGGGAACATCACTGGGGTTTCAGAGGACCATGAAGAGATTAGCAAGAGTGCAGTGTTCACACAGGCAGTGGGAGAATTTTGAATGGAGGCAGAACTGATATTGACTGAACATCTTACTCAAGGCACTTTGAAAGCCTGATATCACTTACTTCTCAAAGTACCCTCGAGGTGGCTATACTGCCTATTTTCCAAATGGGGAAACTGAGGCCTCAGTCGTGTTAAGTGGTCTCTCAAAGATCACATAGCTATTGTGGTCAACTGCAAAAATTAAAAACTGAGGGGCACTTGGGTGGCTCAGCTGGCCGAGTGTCCAACTTCACCTCAGGTCATGATTTCACGGTCCATGAGTTTGAACCCCACATCAGGCTCTGTGCTGACAGCTCAGAGCCTGGAGCCTGCTTCGGATCCTGTGTCTCCTTCTGCCCCTCCCCGCTCGTGATTCCTCTCTCTCTCTCTCTCTCTCTAAAAAATAAACATTAAAAAATAATAAAAATAAAAATAAACAACTCAGCACACTTTCCTGCTGCCCTGGAAACCAGTCCCCTTTTCAAGATGTCTGTACCTCTCCTTCCAAAAAAAAAAAAAAAAAATGCAGTCAATTTCTTCATCCCTTGAATCAGGACTGGAATCGTGACAGAAATGTGGCAAAAGTCATTACATGACTCCCAAGGCTAGGTCTTAAGAGACCTTGCCACTTTGGTTTTTGTCCATTGAAACATCACCCTAAGGCCACAATAGAAGGCAGCTGGCCTAGACTCCTGCCCGAGGAGAGGCCACACGGAGGAGAGCTGAGGCACCATAGCTCTTCTTGCCAGACAGCATATCTTGCCAGATACGAGTGGGAACGTCTGGGACTTTCCGGTCCAGCCATCTCTCCAGCTGAATGCAACTGCACACATGAGCCCAGCTGAAACCAGCAGAGAAACCACTCACCCAACATGCGGGACCATGAGAAGTAGTAATTCCTGTGGTTTTCTTTTTTTGTTTTTTTTTTGGGGGGGGGGCGGGAGTGGAGGGTCAGTGGTTTCTTTTTCTTTTTTAAGTTCATTTATTTATTTTGAGAGAGAAAGAGAGAGAGTGAGCGGGACAGGAGCAGAGAGAGAGGGAGAGAGAGAATCCCAAGCGGGCTCTGCCCCGTCAGCGCAGAGCCTGATGCAGGGCTGGAACTCACCAGCCGAACTGTGAGATCATGACCTGAGCCGAAGTCTGACGCTTCGCTGACTGAGAAACCCAGGCGCCCCTAGGCCAAATTCTTTCTGTCATACAATGCCACTTCCTGAAATTTCAGCCTAGTGGAACTGGACTCGATCCAGTTATTAAATAAGAATTCTTAAAGTATTTGAGCTATGGAATGAGATGAAGAGAACACACTGTAAAACAATTAGGCTGGCACTCTAAACTTCTGGAAAAGAAAGTGGAGCCACTTCACAAGTGATTGCAATAATCCAAGCTCTCGGTTAGTAAGTATTACAGAGGTAGTTTGGACTGACAATGCTAATTGCCTACCTCACCTTCTAGTCCCTCCTTCTTTCGTAATGGAACCCCCCAATGTTCTGATCACATGGCCATCCCGAATAAAAGCTACATTTCTAAACCTCCTTTGCAGTTAGCCATGGCCAAATAGTTAAACTACGGTGGAAGTGTTACACGGGAGCTTCTTTTGCCCTTATCTTCCTTGCTTTGTCCTAGTACTACAGCCTGAAGCACAGATATGCCGACTCACGCCCAGCCACCACCTTGGATCCTGAAGACAAGGGCCACACAACACATATGGCACAGCTGAGAGATTCCTGCATCCCAGACGTCCCCACAGCGCCAACCCATACCAACGCTCCTACCACTGCTTTATTTCTGTGTCAGAAAGGGTGGACTATATTATCTCAATTAAACTACCATCATTTTGGAGTTTTGTCGTAGGCAATCTAGCAGCTATACCGAGAAATCAGTGCAGGGAAGGAAGCACCAGAGAACCTTGGGGTCTGCTCAGGGAGAGGAGACGAAGGTGATGACCACAAACAAAAAAGTTTTGAGCCTGGATGAGTGAAGTCACTATCGCATTTTCCCTCTTTTCACTAGTCACTTCCTACTTCACAACCAACATACCAGGGAGATCTTAAATCACGGGACTTTGCGCAGGCAGTCTTCTCATTCTGTGCTCTGAACCCCACAAGGACAAGTGCAGAAGAACTGCTGATTCCCAAGGGCCGCCAGGTTGAAAAAGTTCATGGTATGCCTAGGATGGTCATAAGAGAAAGCTGGTCAAGGTCAACATTTCAGTTTCTGTCTTACCAGAAACCGAACTGCTCTTATCTCAGACCCACTGTAAAACCGTATCATTTCATAAAAAAAACAACAACAAAACCAAACACGTTATCTGGGGTGGAAAGAAATGGTGCTGAAGGTGACTGGGACACATCAGTCAACAAAAGAAACACAGACATCTGCCTTCATGGCGATCACATTCCGGAAGGGAAAGGCCAACAAAGAATAATACACATGATCAGTAAAGTCACCGACATGCTGTGTTGGTGTTACCTACTCTGTAAAAGAGGAAAAAAAGAACAAGTAGGACCAGGAATGTCCTCAGTGGGAGTGGGCAGCGGGGAGCAATATTGAGTCAACAAGATCCACACTTTGCTGGTAGACACATTTGTAAGAGTATATGGAACTTTCTGGAAAAGAAGTTTGTAAACATCCAAAAGAGTGGTGTATTCCCTCAAGATTAATTTGCAGGAATAATAAACGCATTTAACTCTCTTTGGGTCAGTGAGATTACCTGAGTGGTTGATCTAAACATGTATAAGAATCATACACTTCCCACTGTAGAAAAACAAAAAGCCCAATAGAATTAACATTCCCAAAGATACTGTTTAACAATTAAAATCATATGATAACTATAATCACTTTAATACAGCTCATGTTTTTTGAGCTCCTACTGTGCTAATCGCTTAACAGAGATGAACCCTCAAAGGAGATTTGGGTAGCAGGACACGTACTGAAGCACTTTTTAAGAACAGAATCAGAGGGGCGCCTGGGTGGCTCAGTCAGTTAAGCGTCCGACTTTGGCTCAGGTCATGATCTCATGGTTCGTGGGTTCAAGCCCCGCGCAGGGCTCTGTGCTGGCAGCCTGGAGCCTGCTTTGGAGTATGTGTCTCCCTCTCTCTGCTCTTTCCCCACTCATGCTCTCTCTCTCCTTCAAAAACAAATAAACATTTAAAAAAATGTTTAAAAAAAGAACAGAATCAGAAATGTGTTCTTAATTTCCACAAAAATGTGCACGTGACTATTCACGTGTGTGTGTGTGTGTGTGTGTGTGTGTGTGTGTGTACCAGCCATGTAAATACTGGGGTATGCTTGCCTTGGGCACCGAAAGAGTTTTATAAATATTTAGATGTCAGTTGGTTAAAATGGCATTAACCGAAACCTCTTTGAATAGGCTCTGGGATGGGGGATGGGTTGTGGCATAAATGTATTGGCTGCTATTTAAGTGAAAAGAATTGCAATGCACCGTAATGTTCATTCTAATCAAGTGATGCTCGAAGATCGAATTCCCGACTGTAAATGTGGTGCGCACATTTGTCTCTGAATGAGACTTTGCGCCCCAGCTGTTGAAACATTTGTGGGAAGGTGAAAGTTTGGTGAACTAATAGATTCCTGCGGCAGGGCATAAGCTTCATGCAGCAAAAGAAGTTTTCCTTGAGAAGACAAACTATCGCATTCTTCATATACACACAGTCATTCAGGGTCTGCCCAGAAGGGTCTTGGACAGTGGAGAAGATGTATCTCGGAAAGAAAAGTAGTTTCTCCTTCCGAAACAGGGGTCGCTTAGAAAAGTAGAATTGCGGGCCACCCTCAAGACAGTAGCCGAGAGTACATCAAGTATTTTTAAGCAATCATTTAGTTATCCTGAGATACTATTTTTATCTGCAGCAACAGCACACAAAAATAGATAAGTGAGGTTGGTGATAAAGTCATCACTTAATCTCTTCGGAAATGATGCTGGGTTAACTTGACCCCAACTCTTTGTAGAATAAAGCCAAACCAGTCTAAAATTTAAGTAGCTCATCAAAAAGTCCATGAATTAGTTACTGCTAGAATTAGGGTCTGGGCCCAGGACACCCAGTTCCAAAGCCAGTGTGTTGAACCAGCATCCTTACCAACACATACACACACAGAGGTTCACACTCACTACATACACACACACACACACACACACACACACACACACGTACGTACATGCTTACTTACTTTATGGAGCTCTGATTGACCCAATTATCATTTTTCCCCTTTAAGCACCCAAGATTCCTATAATACCTAATTTCTGGACTGTTGTTTGGACAAGCAGCCTCCGCTCCCCGTTCCTTTGATGACAGTACCCAGAACTTTCTCTTAGAAACAACCTTCTCCCAAATGAACTTCAGGCTGACTTCTACTCTAGCTTCAAGAACATGATCGCTCCGGTCTTGGCCAGAGACCTGCATTCCCCTGGCCACAGAGTTGGTTCATGGTTGTGCATGTGAACTAATCTAAGCCAGACCTGGTGAGACATTTTCTGGGGCTACTAATGGAAAGCCAGGTTCTCTCTCCATGCAGACATGAAATTGGAAAGGAATAATTCAGTCATCATTGCCGGCGTATGGAGTGTGAGAAAGAAGCCAGGTGTAGACAAAAGCAAAAACGGGTCAAAGATGGAAATGGACCAGTTCCTGGGGATTTTTGAGTCCCTTGGCTCAGACAGGACCAAAGCCAGCCCGACCCCCACAGTTTTATGTAAACTTACAAAACACCTTTTTGTGTAAGCCAATTTAGACTATGTTTTCCATTGTTTCCAACAGCTAAAACCCCAAGGGATACGGTTCTCCCTTCTAGGAAAGAAAGGATAGGAGAGGGATAGGCCCACTTAAGCCAGCAGAGCAGGGCTCAGAATCGTACAGAGGGGTACGGGGCAGAATATGTGAGTTCAGGGGCCAAGAAAGCTGCAATAAGTCATTCCCGAACCTCAGGCTCCCCACTGTCCAGTGAGATGAGGGCTCATTCTTCTCTCCAAGATCTCCATCTTTAGGCTCCCAGAGTTTTAGAAAACAGCAGGGAGCTCCAATAGTCTTATTGAGGCAAAAGTTTTGTTTGGCTGTGCGATACTTTCCCTCTCCCCCACCCCCTCTCTCTCTCTCTCTCTCTCTCTCTCTCACACACACACACACACACATGCAACCTCCAGATCCCACTACAAAGGAACTCTGAGAGGAAACACCATGCCTTTTCCTGTTTCTCTCCGCTATCTCGAAATTGCACATAGAAAAATATCCCGACGTCACGATGGCTGTAACAGAATCCAGGCTAAATGCAAAAATCACAAAGCTGAGGCTGAAATAGACACCACATCCTTAACTCAATCTCACTGAATCTCTTTAAAACAAAATGAGAAAGGAAAGGACAAAGACAAATCGTACTGGGGAGAATGGTCGCCTAAGTAAACCATCGAGTTTGGTCCGTCTGTCTTTTGTCAGTGTGGGCCCAGACTTGGCCTGTGCCGTCAATGTACTTCTGTTGAGAATTTTCATTGGCTGCGTAAACAAGGCATATCTTTTCATGGCAGCAATAACACACACACACACACACACACACACACACACACCCCACACTACTGCATTCTGGCTTTTCTATTGCGCCGTCCCAGACAGCGGCCGAAAGGTTTTGAGGTCTGAAAGACTTAAAGGGGAAATGGTGTATTTCCTGAAGTGAGGGCATCGCACTGCCTTTTCTCCCCCCATTTACCTGTAGCCTCGGAGGCTTCGAGCACAAACCGAGGCAGACGAAAGCCAGGGAGCCAGGGCAACTGCCCAGCAAGGGTTAAAACGAGATCAAAATCAAACGGCACGCTTCACCACGTCTTCTGCATGACTGATACTGCAATCGATCTGCAGCGGTTCATTTTCTCCCCGGAATCTCTGCCTACTGAGAACAAATACAAACACATGTGGAACCAATAGGAAGCAGACTAAGGGCTTTAAGAGTTCTGCACCAACCTGTGTCAGAGAGCTCTCACTTAGCAGATGGGGCAATTAATAAAAGAGTCAAGCAGTATGACTCTGTCAAGGTGCCTTTAAGTGCTAACAATCCTCTTTTGTCTTTCTGCTGTAGAGTACAGATGGATTCTGATTCGGAATAAGAACTGTATTGTGCCCCAGTTGACTCCCGTACGGTGTCCCTGTAATAACAGAGGGCCAGGTGTCCTACGTCTCCCATTTTAAAGACAAACATGATACTGATTTTTTTCCCCCTGCTAGCATTTTAAGTGCTGACGGGACCACTAATCTGGGGGAAATTTGACTTTATACATAAGTTGGCCTTTCAAAAGTATCTGAAAAGGAAGGATTTGCCATCAAAGTATCGCCACTTTGTGCACACACCTTGCTACCCGCTGATGCTGATCATAAACGTATAATTCTTGCCCTTCAGACAACAGCTAGGCTTTATTAAAGTCACTTAAGACTGAACCTCTAGCAGGTGCTACTTTATTTTTTGAGATGTAGAAATTGAAGTGTCAGGGCCACAAGGGGTCCTGGGAGGTCACGTGGTTCTTTTTGCCAATGTGAGTGAGTCCTAGTGTTCTAGTGAATTTCCAACTTTGCTGATTGCCTTCTGCCCCAATCCCTCACCCCTGCCAGTGGCTCCTTAAGCCACTGCCATCACAGACGATAACCATCGTTCTTCCTTTGTGAACCAGGCCCAGAATAGTGGCAATGTGCCTGTCACTCCCAAGCACTGAGAATGTGCTCGGCTGCCCAAACTGAATGCCAACCCAGGGAGATCTGGTTTGCTCCTGCTCGAAATGCCAATCTCTCATAATTCCTTTCACATACACACCAAAATACCATGAGGAAAGAGCACATCAGATGGTCCAGCGTGTACCCCTTATCTCTAAACGTTTATGACATACGAGATAGACTCCAGGTGGCCAGGGGCTGTCCAGGGGCCTTCTCTCGGAATTTCCCCTTCGTGCATCATTCGGAGAAATAGACATCTGGAATAGGCAGATAAAAATAAAACTCTTCTCCTCAGACAGCTGAGTCGAGATCTTAGAACACTCAATAGGCTGTTGCTTATTGTTGCTTCCTTCTGGATGTTAGGGGGTGGGCTTCCCATGTGGGCTGAGGATCAAGCAATGATTTACTTAGCTAAAATGAAAACCAAAAATTTAATTAAATTCAACAGACACTTCTTGAGCTCCAACTCAAACTGGGTCCAACCTACACTTTGAATGCCTGTTCAAATTGAAGTACATTTCTCAGCTGAAAGGAAAGCTCTAGTTTATTTCATCAAACAACCCAATTTAGAGGTGAATGCCAGAAAAGGACGAGCAATTTGGGAAAAATCATAAATCTAGAGGCCGGACCAGGGGGAGGCCAAGCTCCGACCGCTTGACTGGACCCGAAAGACTCAAGTGTTTTTCCATACTACCCCATCTCCATTTTTTTAATATGTGACATTCTACTTTTTTTTATGCACTAAGTCTTATCCTTGGGGAGACGTAGCCTCCCCCTGACCCTGTCCACTGGGGGAGTAGGAAGGAGAAAACTGCTCTGTTAATTCTCCTTTTAAAGAAAGGTTGAGAACGACTCCTTCACCGTTGTTATGACAGAGCAATACCCATTTTTGCCTCAGGTGAGGAGTAAGTAGAGAACAGAAACATCAACTATGTTCAGACAAGAGATCACATCTGTTATAAAAGAAACCATGACAAAACAGCTTCCACATGAAAAGTAGTATAGTTGTTTGGCTCACCTTACGATAAAATTCTCTCGCGCAAATTATGACTATCCAATTCCTGCCATACTTGATTTCTAAAGCCTTATCTTGTCACTTTATCGATAACCTGAAATGATTTCTGCTTTCCACCCTCACCTCCTTACCTATAATGGAAACATTGGATCAAAAACCTTCTTTCCTTCTTCTAGAACAGGCGTTCTAGAGATTAGGCATGTAAGTTAGAAACCCTACATTTTCCAGTATCCTCGGTAGTTAGATATGACCCATGATTAAGTCCTCCCAATTCAAGAAGAAAGGGTGTGCAAAGCCCAGGTCTGAGCTTTAAATCAACACACATGTGTTCTCACACACTCCTTTCCCCTTTCCCATGGCCAAGAACATACTGAGAAAACAGCTTCAGCCAAATGCCAAATGAGGCAACAGTCAAGGGAGTAATGAATCAATGAAATAGGAAATTGAGTCCTTGAATAATCACATGAAGCAGAGTTGCTTGCCAGCCAAGACCATCCAGATTATTACATCGGAAAGAAACAACATTCTTTCGTACTGAAGCCATGTTATGTTTAGCTCTCTTTGATAGAATAGTATAGCTTATAACTTAATACATACCCATTTGTCACAGATTGGGTTTCCTACAAATCAGATTCTGAGCAGGAAGTTTATTGGGAAGGGCTCTCAATATTATGAGGGATAAGGGCAGCAGGATTTGGCAGAGGAAGATGTGAAACACATGTGGTGGTAACAGAAGCCATAGATAATTCTAGAGGAAGTCCTAAATTTGTCCAGGCAAGAAGACTAGACATTTAAACCTCTCTATTGACCAATCATTACATGCGGGTTGCTCCTGGGGAAGAGATGGGAATATGAAGGAGCATCCTGTCTTCAGCTGAGGAAAATACCTGGGTACAGGATCAGTCAGTAACCTAGAGCCACTGACATGCCCACCAGTTGAGGGTGAGAACTTCAGCCATGGAGGCAGTTCTGGGAAATGCACCACAGTACCAACCAATTCAGTCCACCCCCGGCAGCTCTCTGACCCTCTTGCTTCATGTAATAAGTTCTTAGAATAGCAAATCCTGGATCCTGATTGGTCTCTTCCCCTGGGGAAACTTACCAAAAAAGTACACAAACTTCAACCCCAACAACTGCAGGTAATCTCAGCGTTGCATCTAGTTCTTACCATCCCACCTTCTGTCAATATTTCTAAATCCCCTCACTCTCAGCAAACACCTCTGCTGGTCTAGATAGCTTAATGACTCAGAACTTTATCCCTAAAAGGTCTGAGTGTCTGGTTTCTAGACCCTTCTCAGGCTTTTGCTGGAACTCTTGTCCCTTCCATGGATCACCTGGTACAAAACCTACAGTTCTCTTCATTCCTAACATAGCAACATATCTGTGTCTCTCTGAGAATCAGGGTCAACTATTCCTGGCAGGATGGTGATCCCATTCTTTTGCCTGTCACTTGACACAAGGAACCTCAGTGAGCAGATAACCATAGCCTGAAGTTGAATGGGACTTTTGCTTTCTCCTGGGGGAAGTGTTTCCCCCTTGAAAACCAGGAATTCTAAATACACAGATCTCAGGGTTATGCAGAGAAAAAGTGCAAATTTCCAAGTGGATCCCTGGAAATGATGATAAAAGAATCCACTTCTGCTTCCACTCATATATTCCTGGATTCCTGTATGCTTCCTACCGTAAACAAAACATTTAATCATCATTGATATAGAGTGGATAGCACATCCTAGAGGACGGTGCTCTATTCTTACTGGGTATCATCCCTAAACCAGTGCTTCACTTGCACTAGGCCAATGCATAGGTCGGTCAAGTTGGCAGCTGCTAGGTATGGTGAGTGATAGAACCAGTGCCTTCCACGGTCATATCTACCACATCACTTCCTTTGCTGAAAAGTGTTCCTTGGTCTTATACGACATTTTATGAGATTTTTTTTTTGATGTTGGTGCCCATATACTGTAGGGATGACTAAGTCAAATATGAATATTCCACTCAAGATAAGTGGTGTCCCTCCCAGGGTAGTAGGGTTCCAATGCAATAAACTTGCCACCATGCAGTAACTGAAGTTACATTGAGTCCATGAAGAGCCTCTTTCATTCCAAGATAACTATTCATTCGTGCAGCTTTTGTGTTGATGAGAGAGCTGGCTAATGTCGACTGGTGAAATCCTTCTGTCTACTTAGTTCTTCATTGCTTCTTTCTTGGTGGATGCTCTCTGGAGGCTTTAACACGTGATACAAGGGTATTTACTCTTTGTACTCCATCCCATAGGTCTGTACACATGCTTCTCCACCTGATCATTCCATACCACATCTTCTAACATTTCTCTTTTCAGGCCCTTGACCAACTTACCAACCCATTCACCACTACCCATGAGTTTATATATATATTTTTTATCTCGGGATACTTCTATTTCCACACAAAATGATGACAAGGTATACCATTAGAAACTCTTCTCATTGGAAGAATTTCTTCTCACTGGGGCTCCATTAAGGTCCTCCCTGAATGGGACTATAATGAAGCCACGGTCCATTTTTAACTTGCACTACTCACATGTTGAGCTGACCCATACATAAACCAAGATTGATCTCGTCCCCCTCTTTCAGTTTCTGTTGTATACCTGGCATTTCTTTCAGGGATCCAGCTCCAAAACCTGTCTCAGGTATGGAGACTAGGGAAGGGATATGGCTGCACTCAACCTTCTGATCATCCAACCTTGATTTCTTTTGACTGAGTGGATTAAGCAACACTCTTGTTGGATCTTCCATCTGTTTTGTCCTTAAGGCCACCGTACTCCGTTAACCAGCTCCATAACTTCCTCACCAAGGTGACACCCCAGTCGTGTGACTCATTACAGAAATATCATTGCTTCCAATATCAATTGCCACCCTGGCCTCTATTACTTGGAACTCTACCATGCTCTGCATGATCAATAAACAAAATTTTCTAACAACCACCAGCTGTCGGCCACCACCGAGTTTCTCAGTGATGCTAGAGCCTGTCTCACCAGCATATTCCTGATCACTTACGTGAGTGGGGGTATCCACCGGGCCCTCCTGGTGAATCTAGTCACCTGGCAGGCTTTCCAGTCTTATAATATTTCCACTCAAGCATACCACTGCTCTGAACTTTTTGATCCCTTCTTGCACCATTTCCCAGAGGACGCCAGCTGTGAGAAGTGTGGTAAGCAAGATTAGACAGAGAAGTTGAACTATGGTACAGTTGCAGCAGAGGCTTTAGAAGATCTTACTGGGAGCTTTTGAAATGGGATAGATACTCAGAATTATCTACCTTGACATAAGGAGAACTGGTCTTTATATCTGAGTATCTTGGAGATAGATATATATATATATATATATATATATATATATATATATACACACACACACATATAAACATATATACCACCATATATATATATATATATATATATATATATATATATACACTGTCCCAGAAGAAAGGGCATAAACTTGGACAAGGCAAATCCCCCAGGTTGGGGGGCAATCCCCAAACAGGTTCAGCTGAGAACTTATAGCCATCACCCCTCCCAGCATCTGGGAGAACATATGTTTAAATCCTGAATGGCGGTCTGGGCTGTGTATAAGAGTACCCACTATACACAGCACTCAAAGCTGGTCTCTAACATTGTGCCAAAACCATTCTCTCCTGATTTTGCCCCTGTTTCTTTCCCATTTCAGCTCTTTCCATATAGCTAACTCCTACCCATTCCTCAAAATCACTCAAGTATCCTCTGTCTTCTCTGACCTCCCTCGGACTACTTTGCTTTCCTGCCTCGCCTGTTTTGCTCCCATAGTCACTTTTATCATCACTTCGTCACATTATATTAGACTAATGCTCAAACCTGAATTAAACTGTAAACTCCTTGAGGGAAGGGACCATGTCTTATTTTTCCTTATACCCCTGATGTTGACATGCTGCCTGACATAAAACAGGCACTCATCCAGTGTGATTTATTAAAAGTGTGAATGAGTAAATGAATGAGTTAATAACTTAATGAATGTTCACATACATTCTCACTTTATTTCCAAAAAGAAGTTGAGGCAGCCAAGTTCCAAAAAACCCAACATACTGCAGCTTATGGAGTAGTGGCTCAAAATATGCAAAATCTGGCAGAAATGCACGTCTCACTCTACGGAATGGAGCGCTATTGGGGTATAAATATGAGTCTTGGAAAAACCCTCATTTCAGTGCTACAGATTCCCAGATTGGTGACAGCAGGGTATCTTCTCACAAGGACAAGAGTTCCCAGCCAATAGCACTTTCAAGAATGTGCAAGCAAAGAGTTAACAGTCTCACAGCTGCCTTTCACTGGAGGTGTTAATGAGGTGACAGGGGGGAGAGATTTTAAAATGAAATTGCCTTCACTCATTCCAGTTAAATTCCAGTGCAGTGGAAAGGCACGAACCTCTCTCCACATATCCTGTCTCCCCACCCCCATTCTAATGGGGTCTGACCTTAGCTCTGAGGTTGCGTGCCCTGGAACGGTCCGCTAAGGACTTGGAACTGCCCACTTGGTTTCCAAACCTCAGGGTGCCTTGGGGAAGTTACCAAAATTTGGTTACCAGAGATACTTGGGTTAGGGAAAATGATTCAAAAAATAATGTGTGGTGAGACAGAGCTGGAATGTCATCTGTGCAAGCAATCAGAAACTTGGGCATGAAGTCATTCCAACGTACTTTCTGCTTGTTTATTTAGAGATTCTCTGTTTCTGTGGCATGAATCAGAAGTAAAGGACAATATTTGAGAGGGAAAGGATCCCTAAGACACTATCCTGATGGAGCCTTTGAAAAAGGTCCCAAACATGACCAAAAGACAAGATCGCCATGCTAGCTGCAAGTTTTTGACATCCCATGGTATCCCCACCACACACACACAAAAGTCAGAGATAAAAGGATGCTAAAGTGGGAGATAATGCAAGGCACATGGATGATTTAAATTTCCCGAGGAGACCACTCCTTCAAGGAGGAGGTGGGTGAACACCAGTATGAACAGAGGGAAGGTCACGGTCTAGTTAGTCCGAAAGACATGCTTGTTTGAACTGGGCAAGCAATTCACCACAGTGAGTCTCAAGTTCCCATCCGTCAAGTAGGGCTAACGATCCCACCCCAGTGGGTCACTGCAAAGCTTCAATGTGATAAACATCCCATCACGTTGCTTATACCTTAGCACAAGGTATAAGATGATGATGTTTATTATTATTCTTGAAGAGGAGGAGTATTTTCCTAGGTCTTCTCTAGTCACGCAACCTCTTTTCATGGAATGCCCATGCCATTGGTCTGCAAAGAATACTCAAATATCCCTCTATACACTGAGTACAAGAGGCTACTTGAGTTTCTCAGGCAAGAAATCCTACTTGTTCCACCAGGATGCTTTGCTCGGTTGAGAAATTACTGACTCTCTCCGAGCCTTAGTTTCCTTATCAATAAAATGGGACGCGTGAGATATACCTCACAGGGTTTCTATGATGCTCAAAAGAGTTGGCAAGTACAAAACAACTAATACAGGGCCTGGATCTTAGTAAAGCGTTTTGTTGTGAGTTTTGTTGTGACGGTTTCTGACTTCTTAAAATCACTCTCTGGTGATCCCAATTGTCTTTATCACAGGATGCTATTGAAAAAGCCCCTGTTTAGGAGCAAGCAAAAAAAAAAAAAAAAAAATACTCCAGTCACTTGCTAATTATTTGTTCCAATGACAAATGGCCTCCCATTTGACTCCATTTTCTAGTGAACAGATTCACATTTCTTGAACAATGTCTATTCCAGCTCCTCACCGACGTACGATAAATGAAATTTTCTCATGGTCAGCAAAACTGTTGTAGAGTTTAGAAATAGACCAGGGCAGCCGCGGTGCAGATAACATTTAAGCACACTTTATACAGTGGATCAAGGTTGCTGAGAGGGAAGTGTATTTACTTTTCCACTTACACAAAATGCCACCCCCCACCCAAAAAAAAAAAAAAAAAAACAAGAAAAGTTTAGGCTAACAAAGGAAGAACACTATTTTTTTAAGGATTTATAAATCAGAAAAAGTTTTGTCACATTTTAGTTTAATATTTAGAATGCCTTCTGTTAGATTGTTCTATGAACCTAAAACTATTCTAAAAAATTAAGTCACTTTAAAAATAGGAGAAGGAAAACTGGGTCAGTCTGGGCATATTTCATAAGGAAATATAACTTCAAATCTGCCTTATTTTTTTTTTATTTTTGTAGTATATTTGTGTTTTATGCAGTTTTTATTCTTCATTTTGAAATATTATGCAAAGGCAATTGATGATAAATAGTACCCTCAAATTAAGAGCATTCGAAAAGGTTAGGCCACAGAGTATTTTATTTTGTCCCCTAACAATCCTGTGAAAAAAGGTAAGGTGAGCCTATATATTCTCCCATCGTCACACAGCTGGGACTCAGGGAGATTAACAACAGGACCAAGATAACAGTAAGTTGCCAGAGGATTCAAAATTCCCTTCCAGGGGTGCCTGGGTGGCTCAGTCGTTTAAGCGTCTAACTCTTGATTTCAGCTCAAGTCATGATCTCACAGTTACGAGATTGAGCCCTGAGTGGGGGCTCTGTGCTGACAGCATGGAGCCTGCTCAGGATTCTCTCTCCCTCTCTCCCTGCCCCGCCCCTGCTCATGCAGTCTCTCTCCCTCTCTCCCTCTCTCTCTCTCTGTCTCTCAAAATAAATAAATAAGCTTAAAACAACAAAATTCCCTTCCAAATCTCCTGACTTCTTACTTCAGCAGGAATATATCCCTTGAATATAATACAAGGAATTGCCGACAAATTTGTTGGAAGGGCTGAAGAGACGAAATTGGAGCGAGGCAACATAAGTAGAAAGTGGGGAGTATTCTTGTGGTTAAAGTTGTTGGAAGGGGAAAAGAAGAATGAGAAGAAAGGGAACGAGATGTTCCTAGAGTCTGGTGAGAGGTCTCGTGCCAACTCACCATCCAAATATATGGTTTCTTAAGGAAACTCAATATCCGCAGTTTTTGACATTTAACCCAGTCTCTTTACTGATTTTTGCATTAGAATAAAAATACAAACGAAGAAAAAAAGAAAAAAGCTAAAAGCACAATAACATAGCAACTGTGCATATACTCAACGTCAAGCCATTCTTGAGAAATATAATGATCCCTGGCCTGGTTGTGCTCCTCTGAGCTGCTCCTCTGAGCGAGCTGTGACAGCCCCAAGTGGGGAGAGAGGACAGGGCCACCAAAGCACTTTGTGAAAGGGGGATGTCTGCATGTCCTTTGTTTTCAGGGGCTTCCTGACCTGGAAGCAATGCAGGGTTGGAGGACTGAATGTTCTTAGTGAACCACAGAACTGAGGCACAAACATACACGAGTGTAACCATATAGTCAAGCACAACCTAAAATAAAAAATCGCAACCCTAGGATCAAATAACTGGGTTTTGAACAAGTATAATTGTTATTTATTGAGCTTACCATGTGTCAAACGCTTTACTAAGGGCTTTTACGTATAATCTCATTTGATATTCACCAAAACCATGTGTGATAGTTGCTTTCACTATTTCTATGTCCTAAAGATGGGGAAATCGAAGCGAAGGGGTTCACTGCCTTACCCAGGGTCACACAACTAATGAAGGGAGCTGTGATATGAACCCGGGCTTTTTCATACTAGAAGCACATTCGTAACCGGTGCTGTTTTCTTCTGTGTCATTGGAAGGATGACTTTTTTTTTTTTTCCAGTTCCTGTTCTAAACCCCTCCCTCCTTCTGAGCATACAAGATTCCTCTATTGTTTTACCACGGAAAGTCATAAAGGGTATAAGCCACAATTCGCTTCCTGATTACATTATACTCATAGGCATCCTGTCAATTACAGTTTCTTGCACCAAGCGGTGAGCAGTTTCTTTTTGCGCACAGTGCACTCCTTTTCTTAAAAAGTGCATGGCATATAGGTGGCACAATTGACGTATGTCGTAACTAACGTTTCACGTGGATTGTTTTGTTCTTGGTTTTTACTCCTCCTGGAGGAACCCCATCCTTAAAAGCATCATGACAATGCTGACCTAGAAGTCTGAGCTAGGGAATTAAGCACCCCAGGTGTAGGGGCGCCTGCGTGGCTCAGTCAGTTGAGTGACCCACTCCTGATTTCGGCTCAGGTCATAATCTCGTGGTTCCTGAGTTCGAGCCCTGTTGTGCATAGGGCTCTGCCCTGACAGGGAGGAGCTGGCTTGGGATTCTGCCTCTTCCTCTCTCTTTCCCCCTCCCCTGCTCATGCACACGTGTAGCTCTCTCTCTCTCTCTCTCTCTCTCTCTCAAAAATAAATGCATAAATTTTAAAAAACATGCACAAATGTACTACTGTCAACTCAGGACTTTTTAAAAAGGCTCTAATATCAAACCAGGAAAGGATAAGATGGGCTATGATTGCTATGCTGAGATGGGTTCAGTTGATTTCGAGCAGCTTCAGAGAGAGGTTTTTTTGGTTTTGTTTTCTGGTGTCTCTTCTTTGCCCTCTCCACATCTGTTGGTTTGCAGGGCATACCTGAGATGGTAACCCAGTTCCTAATCTTCTGTTAATGTGAAAGGGTTCCTAATTCCGACCCCAGGTCATTACGGTAGAAATTAATATTGTACTCTGCCAGTGATTTTGCTAGTTACAAATTATTCTCCAGACATAGATGACGGACACAGATTTGGAGAAGTCCTAGTCAGGAAAGAAAAGAGAAATTTAGTAATGGGAACATGCCATCTTCCACGCGATATATGGGAGATTTGCCAAAACAAGATAAGTAAGCTCACCAGGATGTCGACACTTTCTAGGTGTCAAGGATTTTCACCTCCCAAACCCTTGCCAGCACTGAGATCTACACTGCAGCGACTGGGAAGCTATTATCCTGCCCTCGAAAGATAATCACCCTCCGCACAGCTAAGCGTTTGGCACAGCCTTGGACTCAGGAACACGAAAGGGATCTGAAAATGTAATATTTTAATCATTGCTTCTTTAAACATATGTTTAAATTGCATTTTCCAGCTAAGGAGTGGTCTCTGCTATCATCCATATCTCACTTACAGAGGAAAGTTCTCAGGCCAACTTGGCAGCTTTGAGCGATTTGGTCGATCTGGAAATCTTTCAGCTCCCCAGTTAACATTCTTCGTGTCCAAATCCAGGTGCCAAAACTTTTACTGAGCGATACAGCCACTGCTTAACTGCCTCTCTCACCTGCTACTGTCACGGAGCTATAACTACTACTGTGTTTAGAGCTACTGCAGGAAGAGAATTGTCAAGCCATATGCTGCAAAATGACTGCTACATGTCCCTTAGCCACTTCAGTTAGTGCAACTGTGCGATTTCTCGCCCAGCAGCAGCGTTGAGCCCATTGATGGATCAGTTTAACTGGGAACTAAGCTCGGCACCAAGAGCACATTGGGGTAATCAATACACCAAGAGTGACTCACTTTGCCCGAGACACTCCCAGTCCGTATGGATTGTCCCGGTATAATTATCGACTGGGCCTACTTCCACTCTCAAACTACTACCTGTTTGGATAACTACATGGTCACCCTGATTATACCTCTAAAAGATCAGGGGACCAGGACGAGTGATTTCTTCAGCCAAACCTCTACGCCGGTAACCTCCAGAGCTCACCTCCCCTCCGTCCTGGCAGTTGCCAACAATCCCACCGCTGAAGCGTCAGATCATAACATATTGTTTCGCTGGCGTTCAAGACGCATTCTGACACAATGGGTAGTAACCTTACAATCTTGCCAGATGGAAAAATGGCAAATCACAAGGCATGCGATCCATACATATATGATGCATCCCTACTCTTGGCAGACACTGTGGTAAGGGACCGGGAATCTCCAATGAAGCAGGTAAACGATGAGACTCGGTCCTTAAGGAGATCATCGTCTCATGGGAAAGGGTAATTTAAGATACAACTGTAGTGCTTTATGGGGTATAAATAGCGTGTGTGACTGGGGTATGCAGAAGAGCCAACAAACCTGGCCTTGAGAAGTGTGGGGAGACTTCCTGAACCACGTGGCCTATAACTCAAAGGGAGAAGATGAGACAGAAGAAGGTTCTTGTCTCCATCTTATGTACAAAGGCACATGAACTCTTCAGCGTGACTGTGGACAGCGTGAAGATGGACAGATGAGTGGTGGGTGGGGCTGGAAGTGGGGTCACAGAGGGGCCCAGAGCAGGCTGCAGGTGGCATTAAGGGAATCGCACCTGATCCTGGGGCAGTGGAGAACCAGGCCCATGCTCTTTATAGAAAAGTGACGTGGGGCACCTGGGTGGCTCAGTCGGTTAAGCATTCAACTCTTGATTTCAGCTCAGGTCATCATCTCACTGTCCGTGAGTTCAAGCCCTGCTCTGGGCCCTGCGCTGACAGTGTGGAGCCTGCTTCGGATTCTCTCTCTCTCCTCTCTCTCTCTCTCTCTCTCTGCCCCTCCCCCACTCACGCTCTCTCTCTTTCTCGAACTAAATAAATAAACTTAAAAAAAAAAAAAAGGAAAAGAAAAGTGACTGGATCAGATTTGATTTTTGACTGATCACTCTGGTTTCAACATCATGACCATATACAATTATGAAGTATTTTGTGTTTTTAGAGAGGGCAGGGGACATCACCTTTGTGTTTTCTTTGAATGTGTTGAATCATCTATGAAAAATAGTCTCCTTGATAACGTCAGCCAGGACTCAACAGTGAGGCACTCTGGGTTTAGCTACTAGTTTCAGGGTTTAATTTTCTGGTGTGTCAGCCAAACCACACTAGCCTTACTTGGACCTCAATTTCCTTGTCTATAAAATATGGACTGTTGTATTCACCTTTCAGAGAGAGCGATGTGAAGAACCACTAATGAAAAGCAGCCAACTTAGGAAGAAATAGTGTTACAAAAATGCTTAACAAGTCCAAATTACAGCCAAGGAAGAAGAACTGTGTGTGTGTGTGTGTGTGTGTGTGTGTGTGTGTGTGTGTATGTCAATTGCCCAGGAGTGCAGTGGAAGGGTTTCAACTATAAGATTTAATGATCTGGAGATCCATTTTCACTAAGACTGTCTGTCCCAGCTAAATCTGAGGCTGGGGTGACAGTCCTGCTCACCAATTAAAAGATGACAATCTGAAATCATCTCTGCTCAAAGGTATGTCCCTGCATCTCGCCTTGGGCTCACTTCCACAAGAAGCCTTCTCTGAATCTGAAGAGACCAGCCCACAACTTATAAAATCACATTCCGAAATTAAGCTCTGGAGGGAAATAATGTCCTGTTTAAAGGTGTTTTCTTTTTTTTTTTTTTAAAGAAGAGTTGTATGGGGGAAAAAAAAGAATTGGATATAGAACAATAAGACAGAGAGACCGCTGAGTCTTTCCATCACACTCTTCAGATATCGCAAAACACCACAACCTCTTCAGATTGAAATGGAAGAGTTATTGACAATGATGGCCACCACTCATTGAGATCAGGCAATGGGCAAGGTGCTATTCTAAGTATTTTTGCAAGCATTAGCTCAAGAGTTCCTCTCACCAGAGACTTGTAATTATTCCCTATTATATCTTACTTCTCAAAACTTGAGTTTGGAGAGAGTAAGTCCTGCCCATCTATAAAGCCACAGAGCCTGAATCGTAACCCAGGCTGATATAAATTTAGGTTTATGCTCATTGCCTCTGAACTGCTCTCTTAAAAGGCCTATCACATTGCTGTCTTCTTGCTTTGTCACCCCTACCCAGATCTGCTGCTCATATCATCACCGGCATGTGGAGTTGCTGTTTCCCAAATCCGTTAAGATAGGAAGGTTAATTTATTTTAGTAGATGTGTGTCGATGATGCTATTTAAAAAAAAAAAAAATTAACGTTTATTTATTTTTGAGACAGAGAGAGACAGAGCATGAATGGGGGAGGGGCAAAGAGAGAGGGAGACACAGAATCGGAAGCAGGCTCCAGGCTCTGAGCCATCAACCCAGAGCCCGACGCGGGGCTCGAACTCACGCTCGAACTCACAGACCGCAAGATCGTGACCTGAGCTGAAGTCGGACGCTTAACCGACTGAGCCACCCAGGCGCCCCAGTGATGACGCTATTTTTAAAAAGCACTTCAGGGCAACTCGCACATCACACGAAATCCTGTCATTGGGTCATGCCAATAGAACCGTAAAAAAAGAGTGAGTGATCTGTCCCGTTGCATGTGTTCCGTCAAGAGCACCTGTCAGCAATTGATGGTTCGTATCAGCACACTCGACAATATAAGAAAACTCCAGACGTTTTTCTGAGAAATGGATCCAATAAGAGGGAATTAAAATATCATTGCGATAAGGCCCTTTTGGGTACGAATTGCTGAATTCTATAGTGTCTTCTTGCCATGCCACGCATAAAAAACAAAATGGTTGTGAGAGTGGTATCAAGTCGTACTTTTTACGTCAACAGAATGCTGAGTTTTAAAACTGGGCTCCATGCAAGTTCTGCAATTATAGCTCAGGAATTCTGCAAAATTATGATTCAAATTCAAGTTTATATATATTTCTTAAATTATTCTAAGACAATTTCAAAACCATCCGCATGTTCAAATTCACGTATCACACACGTACATCCATGCCGAACTCCAGACTTAACGTATCCAGCTGCCTGCTTGACATCGATCTTAACCATAATGTGTGCAAAACCATACTCTTTCCCGCCCTGTCCTCAAATGTGTTCCACCTGCAGTCTTCCACCATTCATTAGAGGCAAGCCATCCTTCCAGTGGCTTAGGGTCTTTCCTAGCGCATCTCTTCCCTCCTATTTCACATGCAAATCCACCATCACACGACCAGTTTACGTCACCTCCGCTGCCCTCGTCCTGTGCGGGTCACCAGTGTCTCTCATGGGGAGCAACGCAGTAGCTTCCTATTAGGTCGTCTTTCATCTGACATGTTTCAACCCAGCCCTCAGACTGATCCCTTTAAGACTAAGTCAGACCATGTCTCTCAGATTATTTCCCCCAACGTCTTCCAAAAGCGTCTTGTCTTATTTTGAGAAAAGCCAAAGCTCCCTTGGTGACCTACAGGAGCGTGCCCATTCTCATCCCTTTTGCCTTACAGAACTCATCTTCTATGACTCTTCCCCTTGGCTCGCTCCACTCCAGCCTTGCAGATCCCCTTGCTATTGTTCAAATGCCCACGGCACGGTGCTGCCCCAGGGCCTTTGCACTTGAGGTTTTCTCTTCTTGATACTCCCCGGAGAGTAAGTCTCTCTCTTTCACCTGCTTTAGGCCTTTTTCTCAGTGAGACCTTCTCTAACCACACAATTTATTTTTATTTTATTTTTTTTCCAACCACACAGTTTAAAGTTGAAATCAGTCACCTCAATCCCAGAGCTTTGCATTTATGTTCCCTGCATTATTTTTCTCCACAACACTTACCACTACCTGATAGACTATGTATTTAGTACGTATCTGTTCATTGACTGTTTCCTTAACTAGAATGTAAGTTCCATGAGATAGGGATGTAGATGTCTCTTCACCTACTCCTCTCTTACCCAAGACATTATGTGGCACAGATATTAGTTGATGGAAGGTATGAAATAAAGTAGGGTAAAGAGACAGGGCAACAGCAGTGGGGACATAAGCATATGAGCAACGGGACGTTCAGAAAAGGATCTTTGAGAAAGCAGCACTTGAACCTGAAAGTTGAGAAGAGGACAGCTATGCAAAGATAAGGTAGCGGTGCCTGGGTGGCTCAATCTGTTGAGTGTCCGACTCTTGATTTTGGCTCAGGTCATGATCCCAGGGCTGAGGGATCAAGCGTTGCATTGGGCTCCACGTGGAGCCTGCTTAAGAATCTCTCTCTCTCTCTTTCTCTCTTCCTCTGCCCCTCTCCCCCATTTGCATTCTCTCCTCTCTCTATCTCTCTCCCTCTCTCTCTCTCTCTCAAATAAAAAAAAAATTTAAATAAAACTCAGGCAATAAAATATTCCATGTGTGGAGGCTTTCATTCAGGATAAGTTTGAAAAGTTCAAAGAACCATATAAGTACATCATGGTGAAAACCTGGATGCAAGTATTTGAAAGATGCGGCGCAGTTACTATCTACTGCAAAGTTTTCAGTTCAGACACAAGAAAAAGTGTCCCCACATTTTCCGTCTGGTTGTAGCAGCCAAGATAGAATGGAGGGTTGAGGGGGAAAGCATGGCAATACAGATTTAAAAATGGAGAGAGAATTTTTGTAACTTGTAAATAACCTTGTAAACAGCGAAGAACCTGTTTTACTCCAAAAATGAAAAAAGAATCTAAAAGTTGAGAGTCAAAGTGGTGGAATGTTAAGGAGGTTGACAGGAGCTATATCATGTGAGCGGTAAGGAAAAGATTGAATTTTATCTTTCTGGAGCATTTAAGCAGAGGAGTGATGAGATTTGATTCACATATTTAAAGGATCATTTTCATTCTCTGGAAAATGGCTATGGGAGCATAGCAAGAGTAGACTGGAAGGTGACTAAGAAGTTATGGCCTTCTAGGAGAGAGATGGTGGTGAATTAGACTTTGAAAAAAGAGGGAGTAGTAGTGTTTAAATTCAAGGAATGTACTAGAGGTGAAACTGCACTTATTGATGGATGCAAAGAGTGAAGTGGGATACCTTTATCCCAGATATTCAGAACTCATCCACATTCGAAGATGTAGTCCTTCATATCAACAGGCTAAAGGAGAATGTCACATAATCATATCAATAGATGCAGAAAAATCATTTGACAAAATCTAAAACTATTTGGGATGAGAATTCTCAGTGAACTAGAAATAGAGGAAAGCTCCCTGAATTTGATAAAGAATATCCATCACAAAAACCCGCAGCTAATATTATACTTAATGATGAGAAATTCCATGCTTGTCCAGTAAGATCAGGAAGGAACAAGGCAAGGATATTTCCTCTCACCAATGCTTTTTAACATTGTACTGAAGTCCTAGATGATGCAATAAGACAATAAAATAATACAATAAAAGGTATATAGATGGGGAATGAAGACATAAAACTATCTTTATTCACAGATGTCATTATCATCTTTGTAGAAAATCTGAAAGAATCGACAAAAAATAATTCCCGGAACTAATAAATAATTAGAGCGATGTTATAGGATACAAGGGGCAAAAGTCAGCTTTCCTACCTACCGATAATGAACAAGTGGAATTTGAACTTTGAAACACAATACCACTTGCATTCAAACCAAAAATAAATATATACCTAGGTAAAAATCTAATAAAATATCTATGATAGCTGTAGGAGGGAAATTGTAAAACTTTGATTAAAACTCTGATCAAAGTTCTTAACGAAATCGAAGACCGAAATAGATAGAGACATATTCCATGTTTATAGATAGGAAGGCTCAATATTGTCAACATGTCAGGTCTTCCCAACTTGATCTATATATTCAATGAAGTCCATTTCAAAATCCTGGCAAATTAGGGACACCTGAGTGGCTCAGTCAGTTAAGCGTCCGAGTTCGGCTCAGATCATGATCTCACAGCTCGTGAGTTCAAGCCCCGCGTCGGGCTGTGTGCTGACAGCTCAGAACTTGGAGCTTGCTTCGGATTCTGTGTCTCCCCCTCTCTCTCTGCCCTTCCCCCACTCACTCTGTCTCTCTCTCCCTCTCTCAAAAATAAATAAAAACATTAAAAAAATTTTTTTAAGCCGGGCAAATTATTTTGTGTATATTAACAAACTGACTCCAAAGTTCATATGAAGAGACAAAAGATCCAAAATAGCCAACACAACAATATTGAAAAAGAACAAAGTTGGAAGACTGATCTTACCCAACTTTAAGATTTACTATAAGGCTACAGTATTCAAGACAATGTAGTATTGGTGAAAGAACAGACACATAGATCAGTAGAACAGAATAGAGAATATAAATAAGTCATAAACATAGCCACTGATCTTTGACAAAGGATCAAAGGAGATACAATGGAGCAAAGATAGTCTTTTCAACAACTGGTGCTGGAACAACTGGACATCCACATGCAAAAAACTCAATCTAGACCCAGATCTTATGTCTGCACAAAACTCAAAATGGATCAAAGATGTAAATATAAAATGCTAAACTATAAAAGTCCTGGAAGATAATACAGGAAAAAATCTAGATGACCTTCAGTTTGGCAATGATTTTTTTAAAAAGGCATGGTCTGTCACAATCCGAGATTTTAAAATATACTACAAAACTGTAGTAATCAAAACACTATGGTACTGGCACAAAATTAGACATGTAGATCAACGGAACAGAATAGAAAATCCAGAAATAAACCCATGCTTTTATGGCCAACTAATCTATGCAAAGGAGGCAAGAATATACAATGGGGAAAAGGAAGTTTCTTCAATAAACGGTGCAGGGGAAACTGTATTGCTATATGGAAAAGAATAAAACCGGACTCTCACACTATACACAAAAATAAACTCAAATGGATTAAAGACCTAAATATGAGACCAGAAACAATAAAACTTCTAGACAAAAATGTAAGTAGTAATTTCTTTTTTAAAAAAAAAATTTTAACGTTTATTTATTTTTGGGACAGAGAGAGACAGAGCATGAACGGGGGAGGGGCAGAGAGAGAGGGAGACACAGAATCGGAAGCAGGCTCCAGGCTCCGAGCCATCAGCCCAGAGCCCGACGCGGGGCTTGAACTCACGGACCGCGAGTTGGTGACCTGAGCCGAAGTCGGACGCTTAACCGACTGAGCCACCCAGACGCCCCAGTAGTAATTTCTTTGACAGCGGCATTTGCAATATTTTTCTAGCTATGTCTCCTCAAGCAAGGAAAATAAAAACAAACATAAACTATTAGGATTACACCAGAATAAAAAGCTTTTACACAGGAAAAAAACAAAAAAACAAAAAGACAAACTATCAACAAAATCAAAAGGCAACCTACTAACAGGAGAAGACATGTGCAAATGATATATTTGATAAGGGGTTAATATCCAAAATACATAAAGAACTTATATGACTCAACATAAAAAAGTAATAATAATAATCTGATTTAAAAATGAGCAGACATTTTCCAAAAATGATATACAGATGGGCAAGAGACACATGAAAAGATTCTCAACACCACTAATCATCAGGGAAATGCAAATCAAAACCACAAATACCACCTCACACTTGTCAGAATGGCAAAATCAAAAACAGATCTTGGTAAGTATGTGCGCAAGAAAACCCTTGCGCACTGCTGGAGGGAACGTAAATTGGTGCAACCACAGTAGAAAACAGCATGGAGGTCCTCAAAAACTTAAAAGTAGAACTATGCTCTGATCCAGTAATTACACTACTGGGTATTTACCTGAAGAAAACAAAAACACTAATTTGAAAAGATATGCACTCCATGCACGCCATGTTTATTGCAGCATTATTTACCAATAGCCAAGATATGGAAGAAACCCAAGTGTCCATCGACAGATGAATGGATAAAGAAGATGTGGTGTGTGTGAAGTGAAAAGTCAGAGAAGGACAAATACCATAAGATCTCACAGGTGGAATCTGAACAATGAAAAAAATGAATCAACAAACAGCAAAAGACAGAGAACATAAATACAGAGAACCACTGATGGTTGCCAGAGGGGAAGAGAGTGGGGGGGATGGAGAAAATGGGTGAAGGGGAATGGGAAATATGGACTTCCAGTTATAAAATTAGTAAGTCATAGAGATAAAAGTATTGTAATAGCATTGTATGGAAATAGATGACAGCTATGCTTGAAGTGAGCATAATGTATGGACTTGTTCCATCACTATGCTGTATACCTGAAACAAACGTAACATTGTATGTCAATCATACTTCAATTAAAAACATAATAAAGCAAAATGGCACAATCCACGAAACAAAGAATTGATAGGCTAGACTTCATTTAAAATTAAAATTCTCTGCTCTGGGTAAGACACTGTCAAAAGAAAGAGAATCCTGGGGGGAAATGTTTGCAAAAGACACATTGGATAAAGGATTGTCATACAAAACACAAAGAACTCTTAAAACTCAACAATAAGAAGGGACCCTAGGTGGCTCAGGCGGTTGAGCCTCCAACTCTTGGTTTCAGCTCAGGTCATGATCTGACAGCTTCACGGGTGTAAGCCCCGCATTGGGCTCTGTGCTGGCAGTGTGGAGCCTGCTTGGGATTCTCTCTCTCTTCGACTCTCTCTGCCCCTCCTCCACTTGTGCTATCTCTGTTTCTCTCAAAATAAATAAATAAACTTAAAAAAAATTCAACTATAAGAAAACAAGCAACCAGATTAAAAAATGGTTCAAAGGCCTTTAAAGAAACTACAGTGAGGAAAAAATGCAGAGGACAAAATAAGCATGTGAAAAGATGCTCTACATCATGCCATCAGGAAAATGAAAATTAAAGCAATGATGAGGGGGTGCCTGGGTGGCTCGGTGAGTTGAGTGTCCAACTCTTGATTTTGGCTCAGGTCATGATTCCAGGGTTGAGGGATCAAGCCCCCTATTGGACTCTGCACTGAGCATGGAGCCTGCTTGAGATTCTCTCTCTCTCTCTTTCTCTCTCTCTCTGCCCCTCTTCCCTGTTCTCTCTAAAATAATTTTTTAATTAAAAAAAAACATTGATGAGATATCACTGTATACCTATAGAATGGCCAAAATCTAGAACACCACCAATACCAAATGCTGATAAGATATGGAGCCACAGGGATGCTAATTCATTGCTGGTGTAAATGCAATATAGCTCAACCACTTTGGAAGACAGTTTAGCAATATCTTACAAAACAAAGTATACTCGGGGCACTTGGGTAGCTCAGTTGGTTAAGCATCCCACTTCGGCTCAGGTCATGATGTCACAGTTGGTGAATTCGAGCCCCACATCAGGCTCTGTGCTGACAGCTCAAAGCCTGGAGCCTGCTTCAGATTCTGTGTCTCACTCTCTCTGTGTCCTTTCCCCACTCGCACTCTCTCTCTCTCTCTCTCTCTCTCTAAAAAATAAACACTTAAAATTTTTTTAATTTTATTTTTTTTTATTTTTTAAAATTTACATCCAAATTAGTTAGCATCTAGTGCAACAATGATTTCAGGAGTAGATTCCTTCGTGCCCCTTACCCATGTAGCCCATCCCTCCTCCCACAACCCTTCCCATAACCCTCAGTTTTTTCTCCATTTTTATGAGTCTCTTCTGTTTTGTCCCCCTCCCTGTTTTTATATTATTTTTGCTCCCCTTCCTTTATGTTCATCTATTCTGTGTCTTAAAGTCTCCATATGAGTGAAGTCATATGATTTTTGTCTTTTTCTGACTGACTAATTTCGCTTAGCATAATACCCTTTAGTTCCATTTACGTAGTTGCAAATGGCAAGATTTCATTCTTTTTGATTGCTGAGTAATACTCCATTGTGTATGTGTGTGTGTGTGTGTGTGTATATATATATATATATATATATATATATATATCTATATATATCTCACATCTTCTTTATCCATTCATCCATCAATGGACATTTGGGCTCTTTCCATACTTCGGCTACTCTTACTATACAGTCCCGTAATTGTGCTCCTTGGTATTTACCCAAAGGGGGTGAAACTTATTTCCACACAAAAAAAACCTGCACATAAATACTTGTAGCAGCTTTATTCATAATTGCCAAAACTTGGAAGCAACCAAGATGTCACTCAGTAGGTGAGTGGATAAATAAACTGGCACATGCAGACAATGAAATATTATTCAGCACTAAAAAGAAACGATCTGCCAAGTCATGAAAAAAATGTGGAGGAACCTTAAATGCATATCACTAAGTGAAAGAAGCCAGTCTGAAAGACTATATACTATATATGTAATTCCAACTCTATGACACTCAAAAAAAAAAGGGTGAAATTATGGATACAGTAGAAAGATCAGTGATTGCCAGGGGTTGGTGGGGAGGGAGGGATGAATAGAGCTCAGAGAATTTGTAGGTCAATGACACTACTCTGAATGATCCTATAATGGTGGCTACATGTCATGAGAAATTTATCAAAACCCACAGAGTGTACAACGTTCTATGAACCCTAATGGAAACTAAGGGTTCTGGTTGATATGAAGCATCAGTGTAGGTTCATCAGTTGTGATAAACGTACTATTCCTGGGGAAGGGGAGGAAGTATATGGGAAATGTCTGTACCTTCTAAATTTTGCTGTCAACCTAAAACTGTTCTGAAAAATAAAGGGTATTTTTAAAAATGAAGGACAAAGAGAAAGAAAGGATAACACGTAGATTTTTTACCTGAACAAGTGGCAGAATGGTGATGACAATTCTCTGTTGGGGACACTGGAGGAGAAGCAGGCATTTGGGGCTGGGGTAAGAGTTCCATTTTGTAAGTCACTCTACAAATTTTAACCCTTTTAAGACCAGGAATACATGTCATAAACATGTGATCACCAAATTTGCTTTTTTTTTTTTTTTTTGGTCTAGACTTTGAAATAACATTTCTCCTTCTATGCTTGTGCATATACTTAAATTCCTCTAAATTCTTCTGCGTATCTACCCATACAAAGAAGTACACTCTGATAGAGATTGCTTAATTGCCCAAGGTGTGCTTACATTAAGAAAGAAACCTAGTCTAGGGAAGGAAGAGAAAGGTCAGAGGTGAGGTGGGTAGCTACAGTCCCTGCAGCAAACCCCAAACTAACTCTTGGAAGAGGATAGGTGCATAGAAGTCCCCAGATGGGTTTAAGGGCTTGAGATCAGAGACACTTGTTGTCTTTCTCCTGACTGAGACCCAAACTATGGAAAGATCCAACTGTCTATAGCACCTGGGACAGGTGGAACCAAGGAGTTACGCTACCAATAATTGGCAGAAGAGCATTCGAATGCCCCCACACATCTGTTGAACTGGCTAGCTCAACAAAATTCTTCCCATGTGCCAGAGAAAGACACAACAACAAGACAGAAGAGGGAGGGGATAAGAAGAATAGAGGAGACAGAGAACGGAGCAGGAGCTGAGCCTAGAGTGGCCACACAGTCAGGACTGGAAGTGAATGACCTGGCTGAGCAACCAACCACTGCTTGGGAAAACCAGTGGGAATGGTTGCTGATAGGGATCCAGATGTTCCTCTCCCCATCCTATTTAAGTACCCAGAAAATACAGACACAACCCCATGGAAGGAGAGAGGACCTTGCATTACCTGAAATTTGCATCAAGCCTCACAGAGTAATAAGAGGCTTGAAATACAAAAATAAGTCCAGTTAGAGGAAAACAAAATTACATATCTTGCACCCCTGATTATACGGAAAGCCTCATATATGCTATGAATAAATGGTGTTGGTATTCCCCAAAAGACTTGGGTCTGTTTAAGGAACGTGAGCAGGTCCTCTGCTCCAATAATTCATTCTCCACCTTCAAAACAGAACTTTCCAATTGCTCTCCTTTCAGGCTTCTAACTCAAAATATTGGAAGCCATACCTTGAGAATTGCAAAGTCTTTTTTTTTAAGTTATAATCTGCAGCTATTTACATGTGTGAATCAAGATTTCCTTCATACACTGTAACCAAAATCAAGTGGCGATGGAAGCAGGATGCTGAGATGGTATGAGACTGGCACTCTTATTTCATCTTGGTTTAGTATTTATGTCCATCAAAACAAGCCTCTCCTCTTCATCAATTGACTTTTTAATAATGGAGGTGTATTTACACTCATAAAATGCCGTAAACTTCAAAGGGCATTTGGAATACTATTTATTTATTTTATAAATTGGAATGGTTTGAAAATGTCCTTTGAAAAAGGACTGTTGCTAAAAATATTTACAAGATACTGTTTATACGATACTCAAGTTTCTCGTTTGAAATACAAGATTTTGGCAAATATCACCTTTATTATATACACTGCTTATTATATACCTACTAGCTTAATACTAGTAATAATAACCATTTTCCTTTTGTATTGTGGTAAGAATACTTCACACGAGATCTACCCTCCTTAAAACTCAAGCGTACAAAACAGCATTCTTGGCTTTCAGTATGGTGCCGTACAGCAGAGCTCCAGACTTTACCTTCCTCAGTTAACTGAAACTTTATGCCTACTGATTAATAATCCCCAGGTTCCCTTCCCCTGAACCCTTGGAAACCCCATTCCAATCTTTATTTTCATGAATTTGACTGTTTCGGTACTTCATATAAGTGGAATTACGCAGTACATGTCTTGCTAATTTAACTTAACATAACGTCCTCAAGGTCCATTCGTGTTGACACACATTAAAGACTCTCCTTCTTTTTTTAAAGCTGAATTGTATTGTATCATATGCATATATCACACTGTCCTTATCCATTCATCTGTCATTGACATTTGGGCTGTTTCTATTGTCAATAGGGCAGCAAAGAACATGGGAGTGCTAATATCTCTTTGAGATCCTGGTTTTAATTCTTTTGAGTAAATACCCAGAAGTGGGAGTGCTGGCTCATATGGTCTTCCTATTTTTAATCTTCTGAGAGACTTCCATAGTGAATAACTATTTCTTGATTGCTGCTCTGTGCAAAGAGCAATGCTAAGAATTTGCTTTTATTCTCTCTTAATCTTCCTCTCAACTCTCTGAGGCAGATCCTACTGGTACCTCCATTTCAACATCTGAGAAAACAGACTTAAATAACTTGCCCTGAGTCAGAGGTAAGAATATGTGGAGGTATCTGACTTCAAAGCATGAAGTCAAAGCACTACAGAGTGTTTTCAATAATCTGTCAAGACCTAATTCAGAAGAGATAAATGAAAAAGCCGGTAAGAGAGCTCTAAACACCAAATTAAGTGTGCAAGACATATGATCTTGAGTCACTTTCGAAAACACTGGAACATCATTGATAACCGTGAGTCATTTTTCAGGACATGGTTGTCTTCTCCCACGCAAGTCTCCTAGGTTGCAATGGTCCGAGAGAATTTGGGGTAACACAAAATCTTCCCAGACCTAGATGTCAGGGGGATCTAAGTTTCTCTATGGAATAACCAATAATGGAACCACTGAGGTGATAAAGGATTTTGAAGTACCATCATAAACTGAGAATTCCCCCTCTATGACATTAGTGAGGCTCAAAAGAGCACAGTTGGAGGAGAAAAACTAGATACTACCAAAAATAGGCTGGATCAAGGGAAATGGGCTGTGTCTCAAAATGTGCTTTCTACACATGAGACCATCATCTCAGGGAGACTCCCAGACCTTAGGGCCTTGTATCCACAGCATACATTCTGTCAGTGTTCTCACCAGCAACTACATGTCCAGGTATAACCAGCAAGCGTCAACTTCTTTATGACACGGAGCCTTGGCAAATCCCGGCACGTAGAAGCTGTGTGGGAAAAGAACGGATACCAGGTAACACTGTAGGCAGAGGTGCACTTCGGACTCAGACCATTCAGAGTAAGTTACTGTGAGTTTTTCTCCCCATCTATAAACTGAATATACCACTGTCTGTTACTGTGTGCATTAAATGAGATATAATAAGCAATTCCTTTGCTTTTCCTCCAGCCCAGATCGACCTCAATCTCTCTCTCTCTCTCTCACAACTACAGGCTCATATATCTACCTTCTTACTTGACACACTGCTGAGATATCTAACAGATATTTCAAACTCAACACCACTCAAAGTGAACTTCTAGTCTCCACCCAAAGTTGTGCTGCATCTGTAAGCTTCACCATATCGGTTGGTGGAAATTCATGCTGAAAATCTTGTAATCATTCCTAACTCCTCTTTTATTCTGACAGAGGGGGCCCCAACCTCTTGGGAGATCCTGTCGCTTCATTGGCAAACAACATCCAGACTCTGACCACTTCTCACATCCCTCCTTGCTACCCCCCGAGCTGCCATGGTCTCTCGCTTGTAGGGGTTGACTACAACAACCCTTAACAGGCTTCCCCACTTCTGCTCTTCCCTTCCTTGGTCTATATCAACACGCCATTCAGAGTCACACTTTTGTAAACAGAGATCACCCTCCTTTGCTCAAAACCTTGCCATGTTACCCCCATTTCGCTCTTAAGACAATGATCAGAAAGCCTCCATATCACCAGCATGGCCCTTCTGTCTCACCTGCTGTGCTCCAGCCACACCAGAAGTCCCCATACACACTCCCACCTCAGGCCCCTGCTCTACTTATAGACTGTGGTTGGAAAGCTCTTCCTTAAATAACACTGGGCTAACTTCCTAACACCTGTAAGTCTTTGTCAAACATCGCCTTCTCTGTGAGGCCCTCCCTGACTATCCCATCTAATCTACTAAACTTCTCTGCCCCCTGCACTCCTAATCTGCACTACCCTGTCTGCTTTTTTTGTTTTTCCACATTTACCCCCTGTTAACTTAGGCATTTATCATATTTTCCTGCTAAAATGTAAGCTTCCAGAGGTCAAGAGTCTAGGTCCACATTGTTTCTAACGAATCTCAAGCACCAAGAACAGTGCGCAAAGCAGGTACTCAATACATGTTAGCTGAATGAACGAAACAAATTGGATCACACAGCTTAGCACACAGTAATTGTTAACATTCTCTCCTTGCATTGCCTCACGAATGTTGGGCCATTTGCCATAGAGAGCGCTGAGGAATTCTTAAATCTCTCTAAGTTGTTAAAAGAGCAGAATCTAGAAGCCTCTTGATTCCTGAGCAAGACCTTGGGACAAACAAGATAGCTTCAAGAGCTTTAAAAAGCATTTCACATTTCTGGGGCACCTGGGTGGCTCCGTCAGTTGAGCATCCGACTTCGGCTCGGGTCATGATCTCACCGTCTGTGAGTTCGGGCCCCGCGTCGGGCTCTGTGCTGACGGCTCAGAGCCTGGAGCCTGCTTCGGATTCTGTGTCTCCCCCTCCCCTGCTCATGCTCTGTCTCTCTCTCTCTGTCAAAAATAAATAACATATTTAACATAACATAAAAAAATAAAAATAATAAATAAAAAGCATTTCACATTTTAGTGAAATAAAACGTTTGATAATTTGACAAGTGGTTGGGGAAAGCAAACATGCTCATGAATTTTTTGAGAGTAATAATTAGTGTGAACATCCTTATATGGCTATTTCTAATACTTCTCAAAATAAAAATATATATTCTTTGACTCACCAGATACACATCCAGAAATTTCTCCTACACATACACTTACGAATGTATCAAGAGATTGTACGAAAACATTCTAAATATCCATTGGTAAGAGACTGGTTCCGAAAGTTTTGGGGGCACTGACAATGGAATATTCCGCAGCCATTAAAGAGAACATAGGTATATGAATACATACAGATACAGAGTGATAGCCTACTGAAAAAAAATCACAAAACATGATGTATCACAAGCTTCTATTTGTGTATAAAAGGTAGATACCCATGGAATCTCTCTGGAGAAATAATAAATAAATAAATAAATAAATAAATAAATAAATAACTACTGGTAACAACCGTTACCTCATAGGAGGGAAATTGGGCTCTGGGGAGCAGTGCTATAATGGAGGCCTTTACACTGTGTACCCTCCTGCACCGTTGGAATCTTTTACCAACTAGCAATGCTATTTAGTCAAATAAATCACTTGTAAATTTTTTTTCACTTTTTAAAATTTATTTTTGAGAGACACAGAGAGAGCACGAGCAGGAGAGGGGAAGAGAGAGAGGGAGACACAGAATCTGAAGAAGGTTCCAGGCTCTGAGCTGTCAGCACAGAGCCTGGTACGGGGCTCGAACCCACAAACTATGACATCATGACCTGAGCCAAAGTTGGATGCTTAACCCACTGAGGCACCCAGGTGCCCCTCAAATAAATCACTTTTAAAACTCACATCTCCCTTGAATGCAGTTATTTTGCAAAGTCCCTCTTCCTCACAGTTTCTTTAAGTTGATAGTTGCTTTACAATTTATCTTTTCCATGTCTCTAAAACTAATCCCTACTGCGGTTATTCCTAATACCATGAACTACACGCTATTGGAATGGAAGCCATTTATCCTTTTCGCCATCACTGTTTTTACTGTGCAAATGTGATCACTGATCCTGATAATTCTGATAACCTTGATGATCAGGATCTAGTCTTGAGAACCCAGGACAGCTCAGGAGTCCTTTGGGGGCAGCATACCTGCTCCTTTTCTAGTCACTCTTACTGATCTTCTGAAAAAATAAAATATAAAATAAAATAAAATAAAATAAAATAAAATAAAATAAAAAGCCAAATCCCAGCATGTCGAGACAGCATACATCAGAGGCATGGAAATTGCTTTGGGATTGAGAGGTAGTGGATTCTAATCTTGATTTCCGGGCCTCTGGTGATCTCACCCAAAGCTCTCCTAACCCTGCCTGGGCCTCCGTTTTCCTGTTTGCAAAGTCAAAAATTTATACCTCCTAAGTTAACACAAACACTGTAAGGTAATGAGCATAAATGCCAAATATAATACACACTACTGCGTCTCAATCCAACAAGTGTGCCAAAACAGTGGCAGGAAACCACGTCTTCGAAAACAAAGCTAAAAAAAAAAAAAAAAAAAAACCCTTAAAGGTCAAGAATTACAGCATTGACTCCCACTCACTTCAGCCTTTGCTTTCTCAAAGGATGATGTCACTGGAAAACGGTGGAAGTGGAATCTGACAAATCAAAGTATAGACCACTGGACTCAGAGTCCCTTTAAACCAGGGGCTGGGTATCTTTTTAGTGCCTCCAACACTACCTGCTCTCTAGGATCACTCAAAAGTCTCCTTGGACCACCTTCTCCATTCTCATGGCTTTTATAACTTCCCCTGCAGAGATTCTCATCGTTTTCTAGAAATGTCAGACCTTTCCTTTAAACTCCGGGCATATTTATGCAAATTCACATCTCGGGTACCTACCTGACGTCTTACAATATGGTCAAATCCATTGCTATAAATGTCCACCTCAAACCTGTTCATCTTTCACACAGTATCCTGAACAAATAATGGCCCTACCGTTTGTAGGTAAAAATTTTAGAATCGTCTGTGTCACCCTCCTCCTCATCCCCATGTGCGACCCATCAGCAGTTGGACCTCTCAGTTGGACCACGTGACTAGGTCTCCAGCCCATCCCTTTTCTCCATCCACCTCCCGGCACCATCCCTGCATTGGCCGACTGTTTTCTCCATCACCAGAGCAATTACGCCAGTTTCCTGCCTGGTTTACCCTCATCCTCTCTCGCCCTTCTTCTGCCTGTTCTCCACATGGCAACCAGAGTAATTATGTCATGTGCACGCCGGGACATCCTGAATGCATTCACTGTTCTCAAGATAAACACAAAGACAGCAGAAAGACTGACAGCTCTAGCTTCACACCTCATCTCTCAACCCCTCTCTCTTTCTCTTTCTCTCTCTCTCTCCCTCTTTCTCCACTTTTTCCGCAGCCCCCCATGCAAGCCCCAGTCACACTAGAATCTTCCAACCTTTCTTCCTTGACTTGCTGCTCTCTACCACAAGGCCTTTGCGCTCGCGGGTCCCCCTCTGGGTGTGCCCTTCCTTCCCTCTTCATTTGGCTGACTCTTACTCATCCTACACATCCAGCCCATGTATTATTTCAGTAAGGACATCTTTCCTTCCTTCTCTGAGCTGGTTAAATAGCCCATCATACATGTTCCTGGTAGCCAGGGGCTCTCGATCCTAGCATTTCACACCCTTGCACTTTTACATTTGTGGTCATTGTGTGGTTTGTGTATATTTTTCCACTCACTGAAGCACTGTGAAAACAGGAGCTGTGTAGATTTTTGCTCATCATTATATCTCTGCCTGTCTCATGAAATACTTGTCTCATGAATGGTTCAAGGAACACACGGCTGGGAGGGGGGGGGAAGGGAAGCAAGCTCTGACATACACTCCGTACGATCCCAAGCAAAAAATTCAACACTTCTAGTGAAACATCTTTATCTGTAAAATTAATATCAAAATGAATTGATTTACCAGATTTGAGGAAGGTTTAAATAGGAATGTGTCAATGAGCTTCTAGCCTGTGGCTAACAAATAGTATCTTAATAAATATCAGCTTGCTTCTCCATAACCCTCCCCTTCTGGTAGATTGAATACTGAAAATGATCTTTTCAATAAATAAATAATTTACTAAAGACATATGATTTGCTTGGATAATGAAGTGTTTCAAACAGCTGGAATAACCAAAATATAAAAAACAAAATGTTTTCAGGCTCGTGTGGAGGTTACAAGACAGTAGGAAATACAAAGTACAAACATGAAGGGTTTCTGGGTGGGTCAGTTGGTTAAGCATCCGCCCCTTGATCTCAGCTCAGGTTGTGATCTCTCAGTTCATGAGTTCGAGTCCCAGGTGGAGCTCTGTGTTGACAGCTTGGAGCCTGCTTAGAATTCTCTCTCATTCTCTCTCTCTCTCTCTCTCTCTCTCCCTCCCCCCACCCCCGCATGCTCTCTCTCTGTCTCTCAAAATAAATAAACTAAAAAAAAAAATGCTATGAGTTACATAACAATATCATCCAACAAACCAAGATTTTTCACAAACCCACACAGGATTAATTGCCAAATAAGCTAAAAGTGTTGTGAGTTCAGAGAAGAGGAGATCATACAAAGTGAAAGTGGTAGGACTTGGGTGGGGCGTTGTAGAGGTGGACTAGAGGTGGGTGGAAAAACTGGGAGCTTGTGTGACTGGGGCAATTGGTCAAATCTGGTAAGACTCAGGAACAAGAACAAAGGAAGCAAGATTATTCCAAGAACAATAGGGACACCAGGTTGCCTAGGGCCATGGAGTCAGGGTAGATAAGAAGTCAAGAAGCAGGTGTATGAAGTTTTGGATGCCAATGTGTGTATGGCATTTTGACTTTCTTCTCTGAATGGAAATACTGAGAATATAAACTTTTACAAATCTAGATGTGTCACAACCATTTTGAATTTAAATACAACACAATATGGCTACCTCAAATTCAAGTTTCTCCAAAATTGTACTTCAAAGGAAGAAACGGAAGGAAGGAACGAAGGAAGGAAGGAAAGAATGAGGAAGGAAGGAAGGAAAGAAAGGTAGAGATACAAGGAGGGAAAGGGGAGAAGGAAAGGGAATGGACATCTGGCAGACAGCCTACCCCTCATAAAGGTTTCACGTTGTGTATAAATGTGTGGTTGAATCGTGTCTCCGTGACTCCCTAAAATATGCAAAGAGCATGTTTAGTGTCTTGGGGGATGTCACCTAAACTACAGTGTCTGCCTCTGGCACTCTATTCACTGGATCTCTCCAAATCACAAGTTACTTGCAAGGTCCACACACACAGAGAAGGGACATGGAGCCCAAGATGGGGTGTTCATGTGCAGGACTACGGTCCATTAAATCTTTTGTGAATAACCCCTAAGTATTCTGATTCATGGGATGAGTGTGGATGATCTATTCCGCCAGCTTCACTACCTCCTCCACGACGCCCACCACCACCCATTTACCCTCATGTCTTGGCAATCATAGGAACACCTAAAACAAAGGACAGCTAGTCTTCTGCACAGTGAAGGGGAGAAGTTCAGCACAAAGAAAATGGTGGGGGGGTGTATATGTGTGAGTGCATGTATATGTGTGTGTGTGTGTGTGTGTGTGTGTGTTCATGAATATGTGTATCACAAGAGCTGACTTCTTCATGTAGACATGGGGAATTTCCAGGTAAATGGAACTTGAAAAGAATCTATGAATTTCATCATCAGCCTTCAATGTTCTACTGTTTTCCTGACCGAGCATGCAAGAATATAAGTTGTGCACTTTTCTATGTTTAATCACTTGGCTTTTCTGAGATAATACCACATGAGCAAAACCAAGCACTGTCTCATGAGACCACCATCTTTCGACTCCCTGGTGAAAGAGGGGTGCCCTTCCCTGCTTGCCTCCGATGAACAGCAGCCATAGATCTTCCCTTAAGGGACCTCGTGGCCACCTGACCTCAGGAGCACTTTCAGATTGATTTAATTCCTTGCTCGGAAAGTTCACTTTTGTCTGCCGACCACTACCCATCAGCTCCCCTGGCTGGCTCATGTCCACCCAAATTATGTTTACATAGTCTCCTAGACTTTTTTTCATAGTGTTTATCACTGTTCACGATTGTGTATTTTGTGTATTGTGTATTGTGTATTTTGTATCTTGTACTTGTCATGTTTCTCTTCCTCAATGGACCGTAGCTCCACAGGGGCAGAAGAAGTGTGGGTTCTGCTCACCATTGTATCCTCAGTGTCTATCCCAGCAACCAAACATGTGAGTGATACTCAACAAATATTTATGGAAGGAAGGAAGGAAGGAAGGAAGGAAGGAAGGAAGGAAGGAAGGAAGGAAAAAGGAAGGAAAGGAAGGAAGGAGGATGGAAAGGAAGAATGGAGGGAAGGGAGGATGGAGGGTGGGAGGAAGGAAAGAAGGAATGGAGGGAAGGAAGGAAGGAAGGAAGGAAGGAAGGAAGGAAGGGAAGGGAGGGAGGAAGGGAGGGAAGAAAGGAAGGAGGGGGGAGGGAGGGAGGGAAGGAGGGTGGGAGGAAGGAAAAAAAGAAGGAAAGAAGGAAATATTGGCCAGACCTTCCTTCCTTTTGAACTGGCTCCTTTACTGCTTCTGCCAATCTGTTTTCTTACATCAATTCATGAAATTCTATAAGAGAAACTACTGCCTAAAAACAGACTATGGATTCTTGGTAATTCTCAAAAATAGATCCAGAAAGGAGGATTGAAACTTAATATTTACTTAAGTGGGGTATCATCGAGCTATCAGAAGATAGGACTAAACTGAAATTTTGTGTGTGAGTTACACATGGGTTAGTGAGAACTAGGGCTATTCAGATTTGAAATGACATACGATGATTACAAGAGAGGTAGACACAAGCTGCTATGAGCATGTTGGGAAGGTGGGATCCCACCCAGGGGGTGAGGGAACCTGGGATACGTGAGCTCTTAAAAGACGCTGGCATTTGGATGGGCTTTGAAGACTGCGCGGTGGGTTGTGTTGGGAAGAAAGAAGAGAAAGTCAAGGTAGCGGAGGAAACCACAGGGAGAGACCCAGAGATATGACAGGGCTGTTGACCCAGGCAGCCAGGGAACGTTTTGGAAGAGTGAGAAAGGAGGTATAAACCGGAAGCTGTAGGAGACTGAGCTACAGAGATAAATTCTTTTCCGTGTCTTCCCCACAAGGAGGAATTAGAGAAAGAAGAGGGCAGGACCTGAGCAAGTTTAGGGGGGAAATGTGATGGGGGAAACTGCACGGGTTTGGGGGTCCAAAGGACAGATCCTTCAATACCAGTTATTCCATGGTCTAACTTTGTCACATTATTTAACTTCTCTGAGCCTCAGTTACATCATCTGAAAAAAATTAATATAATACCTGCCTTAATATTAAAGTCTGCAGTAAGAGCAAAAGCAAAACCATATGCAAAATCCCAGCTCACAGTGAGATTTTGGAAAAACGGGCTTTTAAAAATGTCCATTTTCCAGGGTACGTGGGTGACTCAGTCGGTTAAGTGTCCCACTCTTGATCTCATAGCTCATGGGGTCAAGCCCTGTGTCAGACTCCGCGCTGACTTGGGATTCTCTCTCTCCCTCTCTCTCTGCTCCTCCCCTGCTTGCGCTCTTTCTCTCTCTCAAAATAAACATTTTTTTTTAAAGTTCATTTGCCTTTCCTTGTGAGTTTCATTTCACTTCCTTTAATTATCCCTGATCTCTTGTCAACACCACCGGCCTCACGCCCCATTCCCCGGAGGGAGCAGTGTTAGCTTTAGTCATAAGGTCTATGGATGACTCCCGTTTTGCCATTGTCTGATCCAAGCCATCACCCCAGAGCTCCACATGTCTACATGTTCCTATTCCTCAGATGAGAGCATTATCAAAAGGTTTCAGTTCCCTGTTTGCAATTGCTGGGTTGAGTACCAGGTTCTTTTCACCTCCTGGCCAGCCCACATCCTCCCTAACTCCCACCACAACCATCCCTACAGACTTCCACGCCAGCAGATGGGAAAAGGAATGTGTGACGTTCCCTGGGAGCCTGGCTATTGTTTGGGAGAACTGGAAGTCACTGTGCTCAGAGTGTCCATCCTCCCTCCTCGCCGCACACCCTGCTTCCTGTCAATCATCCTGGAACACCCAGTGCCGACCGACAATTTTGTGCACAGGATGTTTGTTTGCAGGCACTGCCTTCCAAGTCTCAAAGCTCGAGACTTCCGCTGCCAATCCAAACACCAGAATGGGAAAGGGGGGAAAACCCTGGGGCAGTTCTTTTAATGCCTAATACAGTCTATTTATATTCAAAAATAGCAACAGGTTATCTTAGCTTGCAGAAACTGAAGAGGCTAGGAAGCCTGATCCTTAAAATCCTGAGCCCCTGGAATTTGAAATATAGGTTTCCGCGTGTGGACACTAAAAACCATGTCCTTAAAGCACCTTTGGCATATTCCATGGTCAGCTTCCATAAATGATCAACCCCTGTTTTTATGGGCACCGCTTAGAGGGTAAATGCCTTGCTACTAAGCCACAAAGCAAAAGAATTCACAAGACAGATGTGCGTTGAAATTCAAGGTGTTCAATCAAAGCTGTGGGATAAATTCAATAGCCTGAGGTCACTGCGTAAATTTCTGCAGTCCTTCCAGAGTTTGTAGATGTTCTAAGAAATGTTATGTTTGAGACTCTAATGATTACATATGAAGCAATTAAGCTTGAAAAATGACTTTACAACGCTATGATATATGTTCTTCGGGGAGCAGGGAATAGTTTTCTTGCATGCTAATAATGAAAAGATCACCCAATTGTCTTCCTGACTCACTGGTAGTTTACTTGAGAGCCTTGACATGTCTATTCCTACAGCTTCCATATAATTACTAAATAGGAATTTGAACCTCTGCGCATTTAATAGCTACCATTTACAATCTTTATATCTCTGGGGAATTGACCTAATCTCTCTGCAGTTATTTTTGCCTGTAAGAATGGATCATTATTCATTCAAAACTCCATTGGATGGTAGTGAAGCTGAAATAAAACCAAGTGTGAAAGGTGCCTGGAGCGTAATAGGTGCTCAATAAATGGTAACCTGTAAGATCGAAAAGCAAGGGAATTTGAGAGGCATTCCCAAGAATGTCTTTAAAAATGGCTCCAACTATCACATTCGCCCTCTCAGCTAAATTTTAAGGATGACCTGGCGATAATCTTGGTACATGAAAGAAAGTCCCAGAGGTCTTCAATAGGAACGGTTTTGAGACAAGACAGATAAAGGTGATCCAAAAGTGCATTACCTCAAGCATCCTAGGTTCCAGAATTGTTTTGCCAAATGGGTTACAAGTTCATGAGCAGGATCGAGAACAAAAAGCAGTATGCCCCAGTTTCTCTCCGGACCTTTATTCACACCCACCTGACACCACCAAAGCACGACTTTCACTGTCCCTGCAGGAGACCAGCTTGTGCTGGGCATACCGGATGGGTCCTGAGTTACACAGCTGGGGAGGTTTAAGGTATGCCACGTGTTGGTACCACTTGTTCAAGTTCTGGCCAGATTTCCATACAATACTCAGCTGCTCTAATAGAAAGTGAATTCCCGGGTCCTTACAAGGACATGTGTAGTCTGAGAGTTTTCAATACACCAAATGTGGGTTTGGGGAAAGCTTACCAGACCAACTCATTAAGAGCTCAAAATTAGTGGACTACATACAAGAGAAGAATCTATATTGTTTTAATGATTAAAATAATGCTGATTAAAATTAATCTCATCATTTTGGGGCACCTGGGTGGTTCACTCGGTTAAGTATCTGTCTCTTGATTTTAGCTCTAGTCATGATCTCACAGGTTATGAGTTTGAGTCCCGAGTCTGGCAGTATGCTAACAGAGAGGAGCCTGCTTGGGATTCTTTCTCTCCCTCTCTCCACTCCTCCCTTGCTTATGCACTCTCTCTCTCTCTCTCAAAATAAATAAACTATTAAAAAAAGCACTTTAAAAAAATGAAATTAATTATTCTTATCACCATATATATACATATATATGTGTGTATATACATAAATATATATACCTATATATATACCTATATATTGTTTACAATATATAGGTATATATACACATATATTATATACAATATATGTGTATATATACATGTATATATATACATATATATACATATTTATGTATATATACATGTATATATATATATACATACATGTATATATGTATATATACATGTATATATACATGTATATATACATAAATATGTATATATATGTATATATATACATGTATATATATATAAATATGTATATATATGTATATATATACATGTATATATATATAGGTATATATATATATAGGTATAGGTACATATACATGTATATGTATATAGGTATATATATTGAACCGGCAAAGGTTTAAAAAATAACCACCAACCACCAGTGTACCAAAGAATATAAGGATGAGATGGACAGAAATTCCACCAGCAGCAGTGGTAATAAAGTACAGTGTAGACTTTCTAAACCAGTGTGGAAATATGTAGCAAGATTATTAAAATAAGCTTATAATTTTGACCTTAAAGCCACCTAATGGAATATCTGTCCTAACAAAGAAAAAAAATATGGCCAGAATTCCATATGCAGTTAGTTATCACACTGTTATTTATACGGACGATTCCATCACAAATGGAACTGCCCTAAATGATCTATAACAAGGAAACGGTTACATATACCAAGATATTGCCATAGATTAGGAAGCCATTAGAAGTCATGTCTTCAAAGAATAGGTAGACGTGGAAAAATAAGAACGATGTAAGATAACTTGGAAGGAAACCCAAGTCCGCTCGTACACTGTCTTGAATGCACCCTTCCGTATTTTCCACATTTTCTTCAGTGACTATAGCTTCCTTTTATATGTAGAAAATGAACAATTAACATTAATACCAACCAAACAACCTCAGCTGAAATTCACTAATAGGCTATTTAAATAACCTGTAGCAATATCACTACTGATAGTATTTTTGCAAGCAAATCACACTGTCCTTTAAATTGCAGCTAATTAAAATATCAAGCTAGAGGCCAAAAAGATCTTGATATGAAGGGGAAAAATGATTGTCTTTTTAAATTTTTTTGGTCCATATTGCTTTATCTAAGCAAACTGAAAAGTGCCCAAAAAGCCATATGGGAGATGTACTTCTTCACAGCTGCAAGGGAAACATTTGCAGAACAGAAAACACCAGAAATCACAATATATTCTTAGTCATAGTAGAATGGAAAGCACATGAAATATTTAAAACATGGAGTTGAGATTTCATTTTTAAATATTTTAATTGCCAGCACAGAACCGTTCTAGTTTATTTCTGAGCTCCGGAGATTAGCAGCAAGGGGGGGGGGGGGGGGTGGGGCTGGTGGAGAGGTAGGGGAAGAATGGACAAAAAAAAAACAAGAGCCATTAGAAGTGAAAACAACCCCTAACAAACGGCAAAGAGAAATTAACGTTTTCTTTAGCTGAATTGCGTATTGTTCCTTGCATCAGTTTTGGTGCCATAAAACGCGGCACGCTTTATGCTGTGTGTTCTCTCAGAAAAGCCAAACAGAAACCAGTCATCATGGTTTCGAGAGAGAGCAGGGCTTCCCCTTTCTCATGTTACAACAACACAGTCTCCACTTGGGCTGGGGAGCGTATCATATATCATAAATCACTCTCGGAGAGATATTTGGCAGGCATTCAGCCCCCCAGGCTATGCAACAACGGTACAGTATGGAAAATTTTTAAGGTGGAATCTTGATTTTGTAACGTAAAGACTTAATAGCACCTCAAAACATTTTACTGCTTCCTGGTACATACACACACAAAAAAGCCAAGAAAGCAGAATTCTCCATATGGTTTTTGGTTTTATAGGATATATACACAATAAGCCATACAACTGTAAACCTGGAGGGCGTTCTCTTGCCCTTGTTAATTCCACGCCAGCGAAAATGAAAAAATAAAATTAGAGAGTTTGATCCTAACTTAGCCCCTGAAAGAGTCAAGTCACCGGCAACTTCTAGAATCTGCTTTTTAACTCTCCATGCCCCCCGACGGTTAACCATTCGACACCTTTGTGGAAACTGGGGGAGCAGCAGGAGAAGGGGGGCTGGGGACAGATTTTATTGTAAGATAATCACATGCTGTCGAAGACACTGTCAGGGGTTTCAACAGGAAGGCTTATAAGTTGATGAGGGTCTGAGAAACCCCAGTAGAGTCCTTCTCCTGATTCCGGGCCCCAATCCGAGTTTTCCAAGGCCCTGAGCGTGCACTCCCACCTTCTCAAATGTTGCACACCATTTCAGACTCGCACGTTCTTCTTCAGGAGCCTCTTTCAACAAATCAGGCATTTTTTCAAATTGCAAACTGCATTTAACCCCTAAGCCGCATCATCACGGCAGATACCAAGGGGCTCTTTGGAACACGGCAGCTCCCGGCAAAGCCACTGCTGCGAGGCCGGGAGAGCCCCTCCGTGAACGGAGGGGTTAACTCCACGGGTCCCGGGACGTGCCCGAATGTTCTCAGTGCTCTCGGGTTGAGTAATTCTTAGAAGGGCTAAATAGAAACCGGGGGAAATGCGGACTGTGCGGTATGGCATTGAGCTCTCTGCGGAAAAACAATGCATGGAAAAACAAAAGAAAGAAACTGAATAAACCCTTTCTGGAGTTTAAAATAAACTCTGCTTTTGTTGTTGTTGTGGTGGTGGTTGTTCACAAATTAGCCATAGTTCAGACAGGCTAAATATAAAACTTTCAATGCGGTTTATTTAGAGTTTTTCTGAACAATCCCAATCAATCTGAAGAAGAAAATTAAAGCAAATGGAGACAAAAGGGGGGTGGGGGGAGGCAGCGAGGGTATGTGTGGATGCTAATCAAAAACCAACTTATACTTTGAGTAAGTTATTCATTTCCATCCCCTCCCCCGCCCTGTTGTCACCAATCAGTTCATTCTGGAGATTCAGCTACTTCCCCACCACCACCATCTCGGGCTTCCTACTGATAAAGTCGGAGGCTTGCTGCCCCCGCCCTCCACAGGCACTTGAGAACCTGCCATCAGGTTCAAGACTTGACCTCCTAACCACTTAGAGAAGAAAAAAAAAAAAAAAAAATTGCAAGGAAGCCCTGGGGAATGGTCCTGCCCAAGCCTGACACATCTCATGTCCTTCACCCACCTCTATTTCCCCACCTCTTAAATTAGTGGTGCTCGGCCTGGGCTGCAAATTAGCATCCTCTGGGAAGCATTTAGAAATTTCCAAAGCCCAGGCTGCATCCCAGACCAATTATATCAGAATCTCTGTGGGTGGAACAGAGGCATCAGTATTTTTGAAAGCTCCCCAGGAGATTCCAGGTGGAGCCAGAGTGAACTGTGGTTCCTGTGTCCAGTCTTGCCCTCCTCCAAGAAACTGTCCCGTCGAAGTTAGGAGTGAGGTTCCTAAAGTTACATACACGGTCATGTTTTCTCTTTGTTTAACAGGCCTCAAGGACTTCCTTAATGCCCAGAGGAAAATATCCCAAAACCTTCCTGGCCTCCATGGCCTTCTCTAGCTGTACTTCCTGCCAATCCCTGCCTCCACACTCACCAACCCAACCAGACAGAACGGTCTGAACCCTCATGTGCCCGCATCCTAGCCTCGAAACCGGCCACTCTGTTAGCCTGGAAGATTCTCTTGCCGCCTGCCCAGGGCCTTCTCCTCATCCGCCTTTGGATTCAAGTCTGGTGCCTATCCTTAGGAAGTCACAGGCTGGGATCGCTTTTCACCACCACTAGTATGCCCTCCAAACCCTATTGGGTGTTAAACCGTTGAGAGCAAAGTAGACTCCTTGTCCACCATCATGTCCTTGGCGGCCAGTTCAGCCCCTGGCCCACTCCTAAAGCACAGAATGAACAGAGGCTGAGTGGGCCAAGCCAGCTCTACCCAGGAAACTTCACCTCTCAGTTCAACGGTATATTATCCCTAGCCGAGAATCTTCCAGAGTATTCGAATTGTTTCGGTAGAATCCAACCTGATTTCCCTGCGGGGCATACAAACGGTCCACGTTCTGAAGCTCCAGGGGACTGACACCGATAGGCAGCTGCAAGAGGACAGCAGTTAGATTTGGGTGCCAGGAGTCACAGGGCCTTGCGGGCTCCCTCCCAAGGGGGTAAAACTTCTGCCGCATCAATCGAGAATCGAATAATTTTGGGGCGGCTTGCAGGACTCCCAACCAAGCTTCTGTTTGATGGATTCTCACTGAAGAAGATAGAAACTGCCCCCAGATGTAATGGAGCATGGGAAGAGATTTAGCCCATCAAATCTTTCTCTGCCTTTGTGACAGCCTGGGGTTCAGCATCAATGGCATGAGCATGAAGGTAAATAAAGGCCGGCCATTAATTCTGAAAGCCCTGCTCGCAGCAGCCCCATTGCTAGCCCCAGGAGCCGAGGAGAGGTGGATGGCTGATAGAATGTTCCCCAGGTGATTTACTGAAAGCATAAAGCCAAGCGGGTGGGAGAGGGCCTTCTTTGCGTGTCAGGAAGAGAGGGAGAGCCGAAGAAATAAAGGAGGAAAGGGGGAAAGGAAAACAGGAGGGGGAAAACGCAAGATTTTACCTGCCTTGTCCCCGGGATCAGCGAGGTGCCCTAGCCAAGCCCGGAGGCCAAAAATGAAAGAGTTTACAGAGGAAGAGAGTACAGAATAAGGGAGGGGAGGGAGCCAACGGGCATGAAATCTGCCCCCAGCCCCTAGGGAGTATTTTAGTCTCATTTTACAGATAAAGGCAAGTGCAACAGAAGGCAGTTCGCACAGCTGCACCAATGTGTGCATCCACTAAGTAACAGAAATGAAGGAAAGAAAAGATGGTTCTGAAGAGTGAAAAAGTGTCAAGGTGAGGGGAGAAAGGAATGTACAGGAAGAGGGGAGAGGAAGGAAGGCAGGTGGAATAGAGCAGGAAGGTAATTTAGCAGACTGAGCTCAGCGGGGGCAGGGACATTCCGCAGACATTTCACCTAAACCCTACGCGGCCCTGGGACCTTCCCTGAGTATATGCACCTTTCTTGGGCCCAAGCCCAGGAGCCCAGCTGCTACCTGGCCAGGCTGGATTCTTACTGCATGGAATTGCAGAAACAGCTTCAGGAGGTGAATTCTGCATCAAGTGTTCCTGGCTCACCCTTCGGGAGACTGCAGAGAGCATCTGAGAAGGCAGAAGACGACAAGGCGAAAAGAACCTGCTGTCTTACTTGTGCCCCAGGCCTCCTAGAGAAAGTGCGTCCAGGCCCCCATAAAACGGAGACAAGAGGTCTTTCTAAGCCCACACACAAGCCCCAAACACACACTGCTGGGCTAACCGCGGCCTCCTGGCCAGAAGGCAACAGAAGATCCAGTGAAATCTGCATGGCCATCAGTGTGGCTTGGGATTCTTTTGGCATACACTTGTGGGTTTTGAATGCTAACCTGAGTCCGAAGAAGCCCCTTTCTTGTCTTCTTCTCTTACGTGTTGACACATACGGTTCACAGCTTCAGAGAGAATCTGGCCGGCCGGGTGGGAAGGATAAATTCAGGCTGGAGGTGAAGAGCCCACAGATCTCTCATGTTCCTCTTTTCGGCTCTCAGCCATCGTTTTTGAACAGGTTCACATAACGTGCCAGCCCGACCACAGGGAGCTCCCAAAGCATAGCTCTTCGCTCTGGGAATGTTACTAAAACAACGAAAACAAGTTGTAACCGGGTACCCAGATATATCAGGTATTGTGAGGCTAATCATATCAACTATAACAATAATAACACATTTTATATAGCACTCAACATTTCACAGATGGTTTTCACACATGTTATTTGAATTTCATTGTCACTAGCGATCTTAAGTGCTATGTGGGGCAAATATTTCTCCCCGTACCTAGATCAACAATCTGAGGTCCAGACAGGTTAAGACATTTGCCCAGGTTCCCATGATTATTAAGAAAAGGGCATGAAATGGAGACATCCAGCCTTGAGTTTCCTGCTCTCTCCACCACAATGCCGATTTTAATACATTTATCTCTCTGTTGAGAAAAAATTTCTCACTGTCATTCCCACTGAGCGGTAGTATTTCCCATTCCTAGAGTTTAAAGGGGAAAAAAAAAAAACCAGATTCATGTTTGTTTTTGTTTTGCTTCTCGAATAGAACGTGAACAGGCTATTGTCTTGCTTGAAAAGCATCTTTGCTTCAAACTAAATATCACATCATTTCCTTCAAGCAGGAAGTTCTGAAGAGCTCTGAGTCATGAGGATATGGAGAAAAGATCCAAAGACATCCCCACCCCAGGGGCCCTAACTTACTAACTTACTAAAATGAACTGATCCTTTTAAACAATCCAAAGGCTACTGATCAACCCTGCTCTTTTCCAACCTTCCCAACAGGGGAGTAAATTGTTCTTTTTCTTTTCTGAATGTTTATTTCTGTTATTTTTATTCTCATCATTGACTATTTGCTGACCGCATGTGCTGGCTGATTTCTGAAGCTGTGTTTATAATTCTCACAAAACCCTATCCCCCAGGAATGCCTCGTCTGCTAGAGCAGGTGGGTTTTGTCCGCGTGCATTTTGCTGGTGCATAACGTATTTTCATTGTGATTGTTTCAGTGTAGGTTCTGCTTAAAATAGCATTTCGTTGTTGTAAAGGCTTACTTGGGTGTCCTCCTCAAAACTGGAAAGGAGTGAAAAAGCAAGGCACAGGGGTCTGCGTGCCAGGGAATTCTGGCCGGCGCACAGCTCCTTCCGTAAGCGGCCACTGAGTGAATCCCCTGAGGGTGGGGACTGTCCTTTATCCATATCAAGGATGTGCAATGAAGCCAGGCAGCCCTCAATCCCAACCAACTCTGTCACTCCACTAGGTTTGATCTCGGTTAAGTCATGGAACTTCTCGGAACTCAGTTTCCTCATCTGGAACATCAGCTTTGCAGAAGTATCGTGAAGATTGAGTAAAACAAAGACTATGTAAATTCTGGCACAGTGAAAGCATTCGAAAAATATTACCCCCGTGCCCCATTATTCGTCTTAGCAACGCCACAAGTCAAGCACTCAGTTATTTGCTTGCCAATGTTCTCAGTATGTCAAATGCCTGCTTTGATTTTTTTTTATCTCTTAATTTACAAAAACAAAAAAAAATGATATAAAAATGAGGCCAGAGGGTACTAGATACAATAAGAAAATGTAGGATGTGGAATTGAGGCAGAGAGCAGCACAGGGCACAAGCTGGCCCAACTTTAAGCTCGTTTTAAGGTTCTAGATACAGGCAGTGGATTATTATCATCTTGGGTGCTTTTTTTTTTTCTTGAAAAATGGCAGTTATAAAGCATAAAGTAAAATGAGTGACATGAGCTAACCTCATGACTCAGAGCTCTTCATACCCCGAGTACCTCCTTTCACACCGATCCATTATATAATTTGCACCAAATATTTAAGACAAAGTGTTTCAAATTATTTTTGTCACAGCATGTTTAAAGTAGGGAAAAATTAGAAACAACGTAAATGTCCAAACATCGGAGTATGACTATATACATTATAATGACTCACGCCATGGAATACTGTGTGGCCGTTACAAGGCGGGTCTGTATTTACTGACATGGAAAAAATGGTCATAACAGTAAATGAAAAGTGCAGGTTACAGACACACCCATACATAGAAAAAGAACACTTCTTAAAATGTATTTATCGGTTAACTGGCATGAGATTTCTGGCAGAGTATAGAGCAAATGATTTTCCTCCGGGTGATGGATGTAGGGTGAGTGAACTTGGTTTTTTTCCTTGTTATTTCTGAGTATTTTCTACTTCATCAGTAATGTTTGTTGCTTCTGAGATTCCAAAAAGAGGGATGAGGCTGCACAACTATTTTTAAGTAATTAAATATTTGTCTATAGCTTCTCATTCCTGTTTGCCAGGCTTTGAGACAAGACAGCCTGAATCATCTGAATCATTTATTTTGGTCACCAGCATTTCATTGTTTCCCTCTCTCTCTCTCTCTCTTTTTAATTTTTGAGAGACAGAGACAGAGCAAGAGGAAAGGAGGGGCAGAAAGAGGGAGACAGAGGATCCGAAGCAGTCTCCAGGCTCTGAGCTGTCAGCACAGGGACCAACATGAGGCTCGAACCCATGAACCGTGAGATCATGAGCTGAGCTGAAGTCAGCTCAACCGACTGAGCCACCCAGGCGCCCCTCATTGTCTCTCTTAAATATACATTTGACATTTTATATTATATATAAATATATTTAGGTATTTGCAGTGATTTTTGTGATATAATTGCTATAAAAGTGCTAACATCGCTCACTGTTCATAGAGATACAGTAGCTAGTGAAGCAATGAAATCAGCAAACCTTACCAGCACTCACATATAAAACATTTAAAAATTTCAAAACCAAGCAACTATGTTTAGGTAGAGTGGCTAAAAATATAATCATAATCACAATAGAAATAAAATCTATCTCTAAAGTTCAAGGTAGCCCAGGCAAAGTATTGGGTAAGGTCTACCTGCCTTTCAAAGGACAGATAATTCATATAATGTATAAATGCTTCCAGACTGTATAAAAAGATGGAAAGCTTCCCAGCTCAATACAAAAATCTAGCACAATCCTTACATCAAAATATGTAAGGACATTTATGGAAATGTATACAGAAAGACTTGGAAGGATACACTTCAACTAGGTCAATCTCATTTATGTGCAGAGAGGAAGAAATCTTAAAGTATCAGAAAATTCAATCCAGTTTTGTATGATAGCAATCACAATGAAATAAGACTTTCTCAGAAACACAGGGATAGTTCAACATCAGGAAACCTATCCCTATAATTCCATGAAATTGATAGATCGAAGGAGAAATTTTTAAATTACCTACATAAATGGATAAAAATTATTTAATTCAAGAAAAAGGGTTTTTTTATCTCAACAAGAAAAGATACATAATTAAAACTGGATTATACAAAGTGAGGTCACCAAGATGGCCATCAAGGTCGTCCCTGACTTTGCTCCTTCTCACGAGAAGAACAACTAGCATCCATTCAAACACAAGACACCATTGAAAGGATCCTAGCACATGGGGTAAGGCTGAAGGACCCCCAGTACCTCAGAGACCAAGACAGACTGCATTAAAAGGGTAAGAGGAGTGGCTACATATTGACCACATTGCCTTCCCCTAGGATGACACATCACCACACTGACTGGTCTCTCCCAAGCTGCCAATTCTTCCAGTAGGGGAAAAAAAGTCCAAGAGGACAATCAGCCTCTCCCAGCATTGTAGGTTGCTTCGTGGGAGCCCCCTACTCTTAGCTCACAATAAAGGGATTACAGGAGGATGTGCAGGGCATAGCCACTGGGAATTGACAGTGACAGAGAAGGGAGGAGGGACATGAGATGATCACCACATGGATTTTGTTACACTGAGTTCATACTTGCAGTGCCCAAGCAGTAATCTCAACCAGTGGCTTTGCTCATTTCCAGAATCAAATCCAGAGAACCTAAGCAGAGCACATGGGAAGGTGACTAGCCCACCCAACACCGCTAAGTACAGTGGCACTGGAAGGGAAGGCACAGCCATGGCTTTCTCCAACTGCAGAGCAAAACTCAGTGGCCTCACCTGACCAAGGAATTCAGAGCACATTCAGGCCTCATTAATTCAGGCCCTCAAACAATGAACCGTACAGGCACTGGGCCCTGACTTGCTGTCTTGAAAAGGCAGAGAAGCTAATTATTAGCTCCATCTTCTACTAAAATAGTACCCCATCCTGACCATCCAATAAGTCTGACCAGAAAATTTAGACAACTGCAGAGCCTATCCTACAACCTCACTTGGGTAAAGAACTAAGCCAGCAGTCTTATTCAACTGCTCTCAGCCAGCGCTACACACCCTCATCCCCATCTTCAGAGTTCAAACAGTTGCCCCATCCAAAAAAGACCATAATAGCAGACCCCACATGCCCAAAGACATTATCAGCACACACGCAAACCCAAACTGAGCAGACTGGTGAAGGACTGTCTCTGCCAAAGTAAACCTACTTTACTTTACCTACTGCACCATTACTCAACTGTGTGCAGTTGAATAATCAACTGGAATCAAGGATCGTGAAAAATCAGATAAATATGGCAGACTGAAGGAAACTGTAAAATGCCAACAATTAATACCAAAGAAAAGGAGACGTACATATTGTCAGATAAGAATTCAGAATAATCCTCCTAAAGTTTAGTGAACGACAAGACAGACAAGTAAATGAAGTTAGAGAAACAAGGCATGAAGGAAACAAGAAGTTTGACAAGGAAATAGCAATCATGAAAAATAAATAAATAAATAAATAAATCCTGGAGCTGAAAAAGACAATAACTGAACTAAAGAATTCAATAAAGAGTTTCAAAAATGATCCAACTATGCTGAAGAAAAACAAACAAAAACCCAAAAAACAGCAACTCAGAGAATGAGGGATTCGAAATTATACAATCAGAGGAGCAAAAAGGAAAAAAAAAAAAAAAAAAAGAATGAAAAAGTGTGTAGAAATCTTAAGGGAATTAAAGAACACAATGAAAATAATTCCAGGAGAAGAGAAAGAGAAAGGGACAGAAATTATATTTGAAGCAATAATGGCTGAAAACTTTCAAATCTGGAAACAGAAATCAACACCCAGATCCATGAGACCCAAAGGATTCCAAATAAATTGAACCTGAGTAAGGCTATGTCAAAATACATCGTAACTAAATTGTCAAAAGTCAAAAACAAAGAATTTTAAGAGCAGCAAGAGAAAAGAGAGAAGTTACATACAAGTGAACCCCACAAAACCATAAGTGGATTTCTCAACGGAAACTTTCAGAAACTGAAAGAAAATAACTCTCAACCAAGAATTTTATACCTGACAAAGTTATCCTTCAGAAGTGAGGAAGGGGTAAAAACTTTCCCAAACAAACAAAAGCTGAAGGAGTTTGCTACTATCAGACTTGCTTTACAAGAAATGAGTGGAAATAAAAGAACACCAATTAATATCATAAAAACATACAAAAGTAGCCTAACTATTATAGACAAGGTAAATATATACTTATGGATCTGAAATATGGTAATAGTGGTGCACAACTCAAACTCTAGCTTAAAAGATAAAAAAAAGAAACCTACATAGAAAAAATAAATATAAATGCAATAGTCTGTTATTAGTTACACAATATTAAAAAAATGTAAATCGTAATCACAATAATATAAAAAGTGAGAAAGAGAAGAAATAAAAGTGTAAAGTATACAAATTCTATTCAAATTAGCCCACTATCAGATTAAAACAGAGTGTTATAAGTTTTAGATTTCTTATGTAAGCACCATGGTAACGGCAAGGGAAAATCTTATAACAATAACACAAGAGAACACAATAAATATGTCAAAGAATACTAGTACCAAAAGACATCAAAAAACAAAACAAAACAAAACAAAAGATAGCAGGATAAGAAACAAGGAACAATGGATCTGCAAAATAACCAGAACACAGTTAACAAAATGGCAATAAGCACATACTTATCAATAATTACTTTAAACATTAATGGAATAAATTTTCCAATCAAGGAACATAGAATGGACAAAATAATAATAATAATAATAATAATAATAATAATATCCAACAATATGCGGCCTACAAGAGACTTATTTCAGCCTGAAAGATAGACATAGACTAAGAATGAAAAGACAGGAAAAGACATTTGGACCAAATGGTAACCAGAAGCAAACAAATAAACAAACAAAAAAAAGTATGGGTAGCTATACCTATACCAGACAAAATAGACTTTAAGTTAAAAGTGGTAAAAAGAGACAAAGAAGGTCTTTATATAATGATACAGAAGAGGTCAGTACATCAAAAAGGTATAACAATTCTAAGTTTTATATCAGAGCCAAACATCAGAGCTAACAGATATGTACAGAACATTTTATCCAATAATAACACAATACACATACTTCTCAAGCACATATGGAACATATTCTAGGATAGATTATATGTTAGGTCACAAAATGAATTTTAGCAAATTCAAAAAGACTAAAATCAAACCAAGTATCTTCTTTGAACACAACGCCATGAAACTAGAAAACAAAAACAAAATTCACAAATACATGGAAATTAAACAGCAGTGTCTTGAACTACCAATGGATCAAAGAAGAAGTTGAAGGGAAAATAAAAATTTCTTAAGACAAATGAAGATGGAAACATAACATGTCAGAACTTAATGAAATGCAGCAAAAGCAGTTCTAAGAGGGAAGTTCATAGCAAGAAACATTCACCTTAAGAAGCAAGAAAGATCTCAAACAATCTAACTTGACATATGAAAGCACTAGAAAAAGAAAAATAAACTGGTCCCAAGGTTAGCAGGAGAAAAGAAATAATAGATTAAAACAAAAGTAAATGGCATAGAGAGCAGAAAAATAGAAGAGATGAACCAAGCTAAGTTAGTTTTTTGAAAAGATAAAAATGACAAACCTTTAGTTAGACTAATGAGACAAAAAAGAGAAAAGACCCAGATCAACAAAATTATAGATGAAAAAGGAGATATTACAACTAATACCACAGAAATTCAAAGGATCATATGAGGCTACTATGAATAAGTATACACTAAAAAACCAGATGACGTAGAAGAAATGGAAAATTTCTTAGAAACATACAACATACTAAGACTGGCTCAAGAAGGAATAGAAAATCTGAATAGATGAATTAGCAATAAGGAAATTGAAACAGTAATGGAAAATCTCCCAATGAAGAAAAGCCCACGACCAGATGGCTTTACTGGTGATTTTCACTAAACATTTAAAGAATTAACACCAATCCTTCTCAAATTCTTCCAATCACTTCTCGGCCTTTTGGCTAAGATCAAGTGCAAATTCTTCCAAAAAATTGAAGAGGAGGGAACATTCCCAAATTCATTTTAAAAGGCCAGCATTATCCATATATCAAAACCAGAGAAGGACACTAGCGAAGAAAACTATCCCACCAGGAAAATATCCCTGGTGAATATAGATGTAAAAGTTCTCAATAAAACACCAGCAAACTGAGTCAACAGCATAGTAAAAACATCATTTACCATGATCAAGTGGGATTTGTCCCTGGGATACAATGATGTTTCAACATACACAAATTAATTACTATGATATACCACATTAACAGAATAAAAGAAAAGACTCATACAATAATCTTAATAGAATGCAGAAAAAGCATTTGACAATATTCAACTTTCATTCATAATAAAGTCTCTCAACAAAGTATATATAGTGAGAACATACTTCTATATAACAAAGGCCATATATGACAAGCGCACAACTAATATCATATCAAATGAAGAAAAGCTGTTTCTTCTAAGATCAGGAACAAAACAAGAGTGCCCATTTGTACCACTCCTATTCAACATACTACTGGAAGTCTTAGCTACATTAATCAAGCAAGAATAAAAAGATACCAGAATTGGAAAGGAAGAAGTAATTGTTTCTATTTGCAGACAGCATGATTTTATACATTTAAAATCTTAAAGACTCAAGCAGGAACTGTTATATTCAACAATGAATTCAGTAAATTTGCAGGGTACAAAATTAACATACAAAAATCAGTGGCACTTCTATACAGTAACAATAAAATTTCTGAAAAAGTAATAAAGAAATCTATCAGATTTACAATAGAATCAAAAACAATAAAATACTTGTAACTAATAAATGTAACTAAAAAGGTGAAAGATCTCTACAATGAAAACTAGAAGACACTGATGAAAAACATCAAAGAAGACACAAAGCAATGGAAAGGTATTCTATATCCATAGATTGGAAGAATGAATATCGTTAAAATGTCAATGCTACCAAAAGCCATCTCTATATTCAATGCATTCTCTATCAGGATTCTAATAACTTTTTTACAGAAGTAGGAAAAACACTTCTATAATTTACATGGAACCACAAAGACCTTGAATAGCTAAAGAACTCCTGAGAAAGAAGGATAAAGCAGGCTGTATCACACTTCCTAATTTCAAGCTATACTATAAAGCTATAGTCATCAAAATAATATAGTACTGCATAAAAACAGACAAATAGAATGGAATCAAGAGCTCAGAAATAAACCCAAGAAGGGGCACCTGGGTGGCTCAGCCGGTTAGGCGTCTGACTTTGGCTCGGGTCATGATCTTGTGGTTTGTGAGTTCGAGACCCACATTGGGCTCTGTACTGACAGCTCGGAGCCTAAAGCATGCTTCAGATTTTGTGTCTCACTCTCTCTGCCCCTCTCCCATTTGCGCTCTGTTTCTCTCTCTCTCTCAAAAAATAAACAAATAAGCAAACAAACATTAAAAATTTTTAAATACAAAAATAAATTAAAAAAATTAAACCCAAGCATACAGTCAATTAATATTTGATAAGGGAGCCAAGAATACTCAATAGAGAAAAGACAGTCTCTTCAATAAATGCTGTAATAATTCAATATTCGCATGTAAAGGAATGAAACTGAACCCATATGTTATACCAGTCATAAAAATGAATCCAAAATGGATTAAAGACTTAAATATAAGACCTGGACACATGACTCCTAGAAGAAAACAAAGGAAGAAACTCCGTGAATGGGTCTTGGTAAATCTATGCAATGGGAAAAATATTTGCAAACCATATATGTGATAAGGGGTTACTATCCAAACATATAAAGAATTATACAACTCATTAGCAAAAAAAAAGAAATAATAATAATAATATCTCAATTTAAAAATGGGGAAAGGACCCTAATAGACATTTCCCCAAAGAAGATATGTAAACAGGCAACAGCTACACGAAAAGATGTTCAACATAACTAGGCATTAGGGAAATGTACATTAAAACCACAATAAGATATCATCTCACAACTGTTAGAATTGCCATCTTCAAAAAGGCAAGAGGTAACAAAACCTGGCATGGATGTGGAGAAAAGGAACCTTTGTGCACTGTTGGTAGAATTGTAAATTCATGTAGCAACTATGGAAAACGGTATGGAGGATCCTCAAAAAAACTAAAAATAGGACTACCACATGATCCAGCAATTCCAATTCTGGGAAATATCCAAAGGTAACAGAAACACTAATTTGAAAAGATACTTGTACCCCCATGTTCATATAAGAATTATTTACAACAGCCAAGGAAACAACCTAGTTGTCCATGGGCAGATGAATGGATAAAAAACGTTGTGAGATATGTATATAATATATGAATTTATTCAGCCATAAAAAAACACAAGGAAATCCTACTGTTTGTAACAACATGGATGGACCTTGAAGGTATATGTTAAGTGAAATAAGTCAGACAGAGAAAGGCACACGGTATGATTTCACTTAAGTGTGGAATCTAAAAACACAAATAAAACAAACAAAAGCAAAAAAACCCACAAACTTGTAGAAAAAGAGATCAGGCTTGTGGTAACCAGAGGCCAGGGAGATGGTTTGGGGGTATAGTGACAGGAGTAATTGGAGGAAAGTGGTCAAAAGGTACAAACTTCCAGTTATGAGATACATAAGTATTAGAGGTATGATGACCAACATAATGACTATACTAGCACTGCTGTGTGGTCTATAGGAAAGTTGTAAAGAGAGTAAATCCTAAGAGTTCTCATCACAAGGAGAAAATTTTTTCCTTTGTTCTTTTCTTTGCTCTTTTCTTTTTATTGTATCTGTATGAGAAGATAGATGTTAACTGAACCTATTGTGGTAATCATTTCACAATATATGTGAATCAAATCATCATGCTGTATGCCCCAGACTTACCAGTGATGTATGTTAATTACTTCTCAATAAAACTGGAAAAATTCCATGTAATGCAAGATTGCACAATTAGATTAATGAAATAGAATAGAGAGTTCTAGAGATAGACTCATGTCAATGGAAATTTAATATACAAAATGCTATATTCCACAACAATGGGAAGAACTAAATTATTAAACAAAATCATGTTGAAATAATTTTCTATTTACTGGCCACCTATTTAGGAAAAAAATTAAGTTATACTCTTAATTCCTATTATACTCAAAAATAAATTCCAGATGACTATATATACATACACACAAACACACACACATACACAAACCAAAAAGCAAAAACTCTTAACAAAACAGTAAAAGTATTAGAAAAGTACATTGGAGAACTTTTTATAGACATCATAAAGAACAAAAAAAATGAAAAATTAAAACTTAATGAAAAACTTATATTAATAAATTAAAATGTGTGTAAGAGACTGGAAAAAAATATTTGCAACATATTTAAAGGACAAGGGATAAAGATCTATAAAATATAGAGATGTTAGAAATCAATAACAGACAATTAACCATACTATTTTTTTTTTAATTTTTTTTTTAACATTTATTTATTTTTGAGACAGAGCATGAACGGGGGAGGGGCAGAGAGAGAGGGAGACACAGAATCGGAAGCAGGCTCCAGGCTCTGAGCCATCAGCCCAGAGCCTGACGCGGGGCTCGAACTCACGGACCGCGAGATCGTGACCTGAGCCGAAGTCGGACACTCAACCGACTGAGCCACCCAGGCGCCCCTTAACCATACTATTTAACATGGTACTGGAAGTCTTATCCTCAACAATCAGACAACAAAAGAAATAAAAGGCATCCAAATTGGCAAGAAAGAAGTCAAATGTTCAGTATTTGCAGTTGATATGATACTCTATGTAGAAAACCCAAAAGACCCCACCAAAAATATTGCTAGAACTAATACATGAATTCAGCAAAGTCACAGGATATAAAATCAACATACAGAAATCTGTTGCATTTCTATACACAAATAACAAAGCAGCAGAAAAAGAAATCAAGGAATTGATCCCATTTGTAATTGCACCAAAAACAGTACGATACCTAGGAATAAACCTGTCCAAGGAGGTAAAAGATCTGTACTCTGAAAACTATAGAACACTTATGAAAGAAATTGAAGAGGACACAAAGAAACGGAAAAGTATTCCATGTTCATGGACTGGAAGAACAAACATTGCTAAAATGTCCATACTACCCAAAGCAATCTACACATTTAATGCAATCACTATCAAAATACCACCAGCACTTTTGGCAGAGCTAGAACAAACAATCCTAAAATTTGTATGGAACCACAAAAGATCCCGAATAGCCAAAACAATTCTGAAAAAGAAAAACAAAACTGGAGGCATCATGTTTCTGGATTTCAAGCTATATTACAAACCTGTAGTCATCAAGACAATATGGCACTAGCACAAAAACAGACACATAGATCAATGATGGAACCAAATAGAAAACCCAGAAATGGACCCACAAGTATATGGTCAACTCATCTTTGACAAAACAGGAAAGAATATCCAATTTTAAAAAGACAGTCTCTTCAACAAATGTTGTTGGGAAAACTGGACAGCGACATGCAGAAGAATGAACCCAGACCACTTTCTTACACCATACACAAAAATAAACTCAAGATGGATGAAAGACCTAAATATGAAAGAGGACACTATCAAAGACCTAGAGGAGAACACAGGCAGCAACCTCTTTGGCCACAGCTGCACCAACTTCTTACTAGACACAAAACCAGAGGCAAGGGAAAGAAAAGCAAAAATGAACTATTGGGACTTCAGCAAAATAAAAATCTTCTGCACAGTGAAGGAAACAATCAACAAAACTAAAAGGCAACCTACAGAATGCAGGAAGATATTTGCAAGTGACATATCTGATAAAGGGTCAGTTTCTAAAATCTATAAAGAACTTATTAAACTCAACACCCAAAATACAAATAACCCAATGAAGAAATGGGCAGAAGACATGAAGGGATGCTTTTCCAAAGAAGACATTCAGATGGCTAACAGACACATGGAAAGATGCTCAACATCACTCATCATCAGAGAAATACAAATCAAAACCATGATGAGATACCACCTCACACCTGTCAGCATGGCTAAAATTAACAACACAAAGAACAACAGGTATTGACAAGGATGCAGAAAAAGGATACCACCTCTTAAACTGTTGGTAAGAATGCAAACTGGTGCAGTCACTCTGTAGAACAGTATGGAGGTTCCTCAAAAAACTGAAAATGAACTTCCCTACAATCCAGCAATTGCATTGCTAGGTATTTACCCAAAGGATACAAAAATACAGATTCGGAGGGATACATGCAACCTAATGTTTATAGCAGCATTATCAACAATAGCCAAACTATGGAGATAGCCCAATGTCCACCGACTGAAGAATGGATAAAGAAGATGTGGTGTGTATATGTGTGTGGTGTGTGTCTATATATATATGTATTTGTGTATATATATATATATATATATATATATATATGTATATAATGGAATATTACTCAGCTATCAAAAATAATGAAATCTTGCTATTTGCAACAACCTGGATAGAGCTAGAATGCATTACACTAAGCAAAATAAGGCAATCAGAAAAAAACAAATACCATAGGATTTCACTCATATGTGGAATTTAAGAAACAAAACAGATTAACATATGGGAAAGGGGGGGAAAAGAGGAGAGAGGGGAACAAGCCACAAGAGACTCTTTTTTTTTAAGTTTATTTATCTTGAGAGAGAGAGAGAGCATGAGCAGGGTAGAGGCAGAGAGAGGGAGAGAGAGAGTATCCCAAGCAGGCTCCATGATGCCAGCATGGAGCCTAGTGTGGGACTCTATCCCACAAACTGTGAGATCACAACCTGAGCCAAAAATCAAGTCATATGCATAACTAACTGACCCACTCAGACACCCCAAGAGACTCTTAATGATAGAGAACAAACTGAAGGTTGATGGAGGGAGGTGGGTGGGGAATGGGCCAGATGGGGAATGGGTATTAAGGAGGGCATTTGTTATAGTGCACACTGAGTGTTTCACATAAGTGAGGAATCACTGAATTCTACCCCTGAAACCAATATAACTAAAATTTAAATTAAAAAAAGGCAATTCACAGAAAAAGAAATGAAAGGATATATGTAAATTATATATAAAAATATGTTCCAGTTACCTGTTAACCAGTGAATTATTTTCTCACCCAACAGATTAGCCAATATTTACAAAATTGATAATACGCAATGTTGATGAGGGTGTAAGGGAAAGTCATTTGTTGACTTGTTGATTTATTGATGGGGGTGCAATTTGGAAAACCTAAACTCTGCCTCTGGAAGGCAATTTGCAGTATGTACCTAATTACATGGAATAACTATTTACTTGATCAGTTATATTGTTAGAGGTCTCTTTTATAAAAATACTCTCACATAATTACACAGAACTTAAACAACTGTCAATCAGTTTAAATACCTTTAATAATATTAATGGCATTTCTATCCTATGGAATAATATGCAACAATTTAAAAGAATAAAATAGGTTTTTTCTTACTACTTCCACTGATCTATAAGACATGTTATGTTTTAAGAAAAAAAAGCACGGTTCAGAGCACAAAGTATAGTATGATTACTTTTTAATCCTGAGATATTTGTGTAAATATATAGAGAAAAATGAAGGAAAAGCTCTTATCCAACAAAGGGGAAGTTGGAGGTGAAAGGATGATGGACACTTCAGCCACCAACTTGACCCTATCACATATCTATCTCTTCGGCAGAGCCATATCTGTCTCTGAAACAGTGACTGATTAAGAGAAATCATTATTTCATTCTTGCGTTCAGCTCCCTTTTACTGACTCCGATCACATTGGTAGACTTCTTTAGAGTTCACTCTAATAATAACAGCACTTCATGACTGTCAGATAGGTACAGTTTACAAAGTACTTTCTTACTCATGATTGCTTTTGGTCAGGAAAACTGAGCAAGTACTAATACCCTCATTTTCCAGTTGAGGCAGGATTAAATGGATGGTCTAAAATCACACAAGTGAAGAGCACTGAGCCCATGCCTCCTGCCTGTATCTCCACTGCCTATCATGCACCAGAGTAATGCTCACTGAATGGAAATACTATAGTTGATAGACTTCGTGCACATAAGATGAGTCAGTCTTAGACCCAGCTGAAAGAATATGGTTATGGAAGAACACAAAGGCCCATTGGGCTCTTCTACATGTAACAGTGTCCAAAATGATGAAGAGAGCAGTAGTGTGTGCTCGTTTCACCTAAGAGCCCAAGAATTTAAGTGACTTGCCCAGTGTCATGTGGTTAATTAACAACAGAGTCAGGTCTGTACCCTAGCTCTCCTGAGCCTGATCCAGATCCAGATCCTTCCACCACTCTGCTTTCGCCTTTCTACTGCATTCCTGCTGCATAGTTTATCTTTATTTTTTGTATTTGAGTCATTGCAGGTGTAGAATATATGATCAGGGATGGATGGCATACAAAATCTCTGTTGCTTTTTCTTCCCAAGAACTTTAGTCCCATAGTGTAGGTACAAAACCAGTTAAAAGAAGCCTGGGGCGGAAAAACGCTAGAAGAAAATGGATTCCAATAGACTGATTTTTCAGGTGAAGGAACGAATGGAAGCCTAAGGAGATGAAGTGATTTTTTTCCATGTTCAATCGGGAAGGGTCATAGACAGTTGCAAAGTGCTGTTCTCCTCCTATTGCCCCATCCTGTCTCATAGATTAAAAGATTGCACCAAGCATGGGAAATTCCAGAAAGAGCTGAGAGATGAGAGGATGTTCTCTTGAAAACTTCGAAAGAAAAGAGAATCCAGGTTTGGAAAGCTATGCTAAAAGGATGAAAAAGCAGAACTAAGGAGATGAAAATGGAATTTTAAATGCAATCTCAGTTTTTTCTTTTATCACTGGACTTTAGTCCATTAACTTAGAGTTTGAATACATCATCTAACTCTTCATTTTCTTTTTTCTAACTTTTCTATATTTCTTTCTCACTGCTTCTTGCCTTCTTCTGGATTACTTATTTTGTTACAGCTTTTTTCCCCTTTATTAGCTTTTTGGCTATGTATCCTTCTGTCCTCTCAAAGTGGTTATCCTTCAGATTATTCTATGTTCCCTGTATTTAAGGCCTCTGGAATAAATTCATATTTTCACCCTCTTCCAAGTAACGGGTCCTTAAACACTTTGATCAAATTTAGCCTCTTCGCACCTTTTTTGTTATTGTTCTCATGTATTTTCATTCTTCACAAATTTTAAATCCCAAAGACATTCTGACATATCTTATAAAATTTACCTTAAAAAAAAAGTTTACTCCAGTATTTACCCTTTCTGTTGCTCTCCTTTACTTCTTATATTTCCACTTCTCCACACAGGAATGTATGCCCTGTCACTGAAAAACTTCCTCTAGTATCTCTTACAGTATGCTAGCAAGAGTTTTGGAAAGTTTTTGTTTGTCAGGAAGTTTCTTTATTTTGCCTTCACTCTTGAAAAAAAAAAAAAAATTCCTTGCCAGGTGTATAGCATTCTGGGTAGAAAGCTCCTTTCTTCCAGCATTTTAAAGATGTACTGTCTTTTGGCCTCCAGCTGTACTGTTAAAATGTCACATTGTTACTCCTCTGCAGATGATGCTTTTTTTTATTGGCTGCCTTCAAGATTTTTTTCCCTTTGTCTTTGTTTTTCATTAGTTTTACTGGGATATGCCTAGATGGATTTTTCTTGGCACTTGTCTGCTCGAGGTATAACATGCTTTTTGAATCTTGAGTTTAATATCTTTCATCAGTTTTGGGAAATTCTCAGACATTATCACTTCAAGTGTCTTTACATCTCTGGACTCCTTTCTATACTATCATTATTTTTTATGTAAGTCTAAATACTTTTTAATAAAAGTGGGTTATGCCCAAACTGCTCTTAAATTTGTCTTCTGAGTTCATTTCAGTTACTGTGCTTTCGCTTCCAGAACTTCTATTTGATTTTTTTAAATTATTTTTCTTTATTTTGTTTTTAATGTTTATTTATTTATTTTGAGAAAAACAGAGATTATGAGCAGGGGAGAGGCAAAGTGAGAGGGAGAGAGAGAATCTCTCCATGCACCATGCTCAGCACAGGGCCCCACACAGGGCTCCATCCCCCAACTCGGGATCATGACCTGAGCTGAAATCAAGAGTCAGACACTTAGCCGACTGCGCCACCCGAGGGCCCCTGATTTCTTTTATAGATTTTACTGTCGAAATTATTCATAATTTCATTGATTTTTTTGAATACGTTAATTGCAGTTCCTTTAAAGCCTGCACCTGTGGGTCCATTTTTATTGGCTGTTTTTATTCCTGGTTTCATTTGGTCTTGCTTCATGGCATATCTGGTGTTGTTTGGACGTCAAACGCTGCGTATTAAAAATTATACAGAACCTAGATGCATCCTTAACTTCTGTCAAGCAGATAGAAGAGCGCGTATCACCTTTGTCCAATCAAGCATGAGTTTTCTCATGGCTAGATTTCTGTACTTTTGAAGGTTGGCTTGTTTCCAGTTTGACCTTAACTGTTAGGGCACAGACCTTCACAGGTGTCCCAACGGAAAGCCTCAGGTGTTCACCAGTGACCTCTCTTCCTTGGAAGAATCTGAATTTGAATTTTTATCTCCACCTCACCTTAGGATTGTTGAGAGCGCTGTTTGGTTCCTTGGCACTTCTGTGTTCTGAGGGGCTTGGCACTTCAATTCCTGGCTACCTTCATATAGCCTTGGATTTCAATTTTTGTTTTCCATGCTTTGAGAGGAATAAAGCTCTTACCAACAGCTCTCGCCCTTAGCAAATGCTCTAGGTTTGGCTTCCTTGCCTAGCAACCCATGCCCCTTAAAACTCAAGGGGAGAAAAACTGCATAAAATATCAACCTTACCTCAATATGTTTCCCTTCTTTACAGGATCTTGGACTCTCAAATCCTGGCTGCCTCGCTAGTTCTTTGATGCCTGAAAACAGACTTGTTTTTAACTTCATGGAGCGTTGTTCTCACTTGAAAGTTTGATCTGCTATGAGATATTCAATTATTTTTAGAAGCACAACTCCTATAGGAGAAATTTATATGAGAGAAATACCAAATTAACGGAACCCCTAAATAAAAATTCAGTTATTTTTTTTTATTTTAAAGCTACACTTTCATGCAATTATACATGTGATATAATTACCTTGAACACACACAAAAATGAACACACAAGTAGTGAAATCTGAATAAGGTCTGTGCCTCGGACCCGTATCGGTCTCCTGGCTGTGACATTGTACTAGAGTATGATGTCAACTTTGGGGGAGGCAGGCTGCCATTTACCCAAGTTACAAAGCTAATAATGTGGAAAAGTTAGTATAAAATTTTTCATTACATTCTCTTTTGCTTTGATAACAAGAGAATTATTTGCTTTTTGTAATGAAATTAGAATATTAAAGAAGCACATAACATAGGAAGTTAGACTCACTTAAGTACCATCATCCAGAGGAAACCTGTTAACAACACGCTGCATATTTATCTGACTTTATGTGAATAGTCCTTGTGATTTGATGGACTATTTTGAAAATTTTTAAATTCCTTTATTTACTTTTGAGAGAGAGACAGTACACGCACACGGGGGAGAGGCAGAGAGACAGGGAGATGGGATCTGAAGGGGGGTCCAAGCTGACAGCAGCCAGGCCGATGTGGCGCTCCGGCTCACGAACTGTGAGATCATGACCTCAGCCACATTCAGATGCTCAACTGACTGAGCCACCCAGGTGCCCCATGCTAGATAATTCTTAAAGTAACAGGTTTTAATTCTTTTTCTTATGACTTTTTCATAAGGTTTTTGTTTGTTTCTCTTTTAATTTCTTTGTAACAGACTCAGAATGTGTTTCAAATTTAAAGTTCTCAGGACACATAACTCGTATATTTTCTTTCTGACATTTTTAATCCTTGAATGCTCAACTCCTTCCTTATTTCTTAGCTGACTTTCATTCATCATTTAGTCTTCAAATGGTTTTCAACTACTCTGTGGAGAGATTTAATGTTATGACTTCTATTTTGCACCTAACACAATTAAGTGTATGTTATATGCTACACTTTCAGGCACCTTGTTCTTCTATATATTTATACCCACTCTTGTTGTATCCATTATAAATATGCTAGGCAGTCTATGGGAAGCGCATGTGAAAAATTTGTGTCTCCCTGGACATTTCTTGGCAACTTCCTGTGAATATATACTCATTTCAAAATTAAATTTAGGGGCGCCTGGGTGGCTCAGTCGGTTGAGCATCCAGCTCTTGATTTCGGCTCAGGTCATAATCTCACGGTTCGTGAGTTTGGGTCCTGCATCAGGCTCTGTGCTAGCGGCACAGAGCCTGTTTGGGATTCTCTCTCTCTCTCTCTCTCTCTCTCTGTCTGTCTCAAAATAAATAAATAAACTTCGAAAAAATTAAAAATTAAAAAAATACATTTTCCAAAAATTATCAGTAGAAACTTCATCTGTGAGAATTGCCCCAGTTTTTGGTCAAAATGCGCCGTTCTTCACATTATAGGATAAGTGTAAACAATTTTCCTAAGAGACATACACCTTATGACATTTAAGGTGTTCTCCATCTAGACTTAAGGAAGAAGCAATCTTCCTTCGCCATATAAACAAGTGAAATTGTGCCGAGGGGGCTTAAGGAGGCTATGGGCCCTTTAAAATATATTTTTTAAAGGAAAGAGACTGTGTGAAGTCCACTGCTTTCACGGATCGGTCATTTGCGAGTATGCCAGTTCAGCTGGAGTAACTTCCTTTAGCCCATTAGAGAAAAGTTATAGAGAAGCCCAGTGTAATCTTCTGAATTTATGGTATCATCTGAGAAGGGATATTCTGTGACTATGAAAAGTTATAGTAGTTTGAGGCTAACAGGAGTGGGGGCAGTGGTATGATTGCGCTTTTCTCCATGAATCAATTCCAGATGTTGCCATTAGATTCTCTGAGTGTTGAAGGAGAAAAAAAAAAAGATATATATATATATATATATATATATATATATATACACACACACACATATATATACACACACACACATATTCATATGTATATCAGTGCTAGAGACACGACAGAGTTAATCTAGTTGAATCTTCTCCTTTTACAGAGGAGGAAACTGAGGCCTGGAAAGACTAATTGCGTGCACAGGTCCTACAGTCAGGTAGGAATAGGGTTGGGTCTAGAATACAGATCTCTGTCTAACCCAATAATATTCCAATTATTGGGCTCTCATAGGCCAGAGGAATCAGGAAATAGTACACAGACAATTTTGAGCCAAATAGTTATTTTAATCCTTTCACAACCAGCACATAATAACTTCCTCTAATAGAAGAAAGAGTATCTGGGGCGCCTGGGTGGCTTGGTCAGTTAAGCGTCCAACTTTGGCTCAGGTCATGATCTCATGGTCCGTGAGTTCGAGCCCCACGTTGAGCTCTCTGCTGACAGCTCTGAGCCTGTAGCCTGTTTCAGATTCTGTGTCTCCCTCTCTTTGCCCCTCCCCTGTTCATGCTCTGTCTCTCTCTGTCTCAAAAATAAATAAAAGCTAAAAAAAATTTTTTTAAATAGAAGAAAGAGTATCAAGTACTCCAAATTAGATCTGTTACTCACTTAACTGGTTTCAAAAAACAAATTATCACTTGAACCGTTATGTCATTGCTCATACTCCAATGAAATTATTTTTCCTCCTCTCTCCTAGAGTATTAATCATATCATGATCTACTGATTCAATGTTTGTTTATTGGAATGGCTCTTCAATAAGACTTTCAGAATGGCCACTTTGAAATGGCCCAGCCTCATTCTTGGACTAGAGTCCAACCGGAAGTCCTCACATAGCTTGGAAGGCACAATCTGCATCTCATGAAAAACAATGCTGAAGTTCCACATTCTAGCAGAATGACCAAGTATGGGGGCTGGGATCGTGGAAGGGAAAGATGAGGAGTGGAATCTCAACACGCAGGACTTTGGTTCATTCCACTTGGGTTACAAATTGCCAACTGATCTCAACCCAAGTTTTAACCGGTGGATTAGATCTGAAAATCTCTATCATCATCTTATTCCTCACATCTAAAGAATTAGCTTATTAGGGGCACCTGGGTGGTTCAGTCGGTTGAGCGTCCGACTTCGGCTCAGGTCATGATCTCACAGCAGGTAAGTTTGAGCCCCCCATCGGGCTCTGTGCTGACAGCTGGGAGCCTGGAGCCTGCTTTGGATTCTGTGTCTCCCTCTCTCTCTGCCCCAACCCACTCGCACACTGTCTCTGTCTCTCTCAAAAATAAATAAACATTAAAAAAAGTTTTAAAAAAAGAAGTAGCTTATTAGAGTATTATTATAAAAAGCAAATATAGGAACAACTCGATCCAAAGGCACATTTTAAACTTCTACTTTGGTAAAAGCAAACTGCTTCTGAATTCCAAGCCTCAATTTTCTCACCTGTTAAATGGTGATAGTAATAATCTAGATAGTTTCAGTTTAAGTTAAGTCAAAATAATGCATGCAAAAGAGCTACTAGACAATGAGTGGACTGTAATGGGTTTGTGGCGTTGTTGTTGTTGTTAATAGTAGTCTCTCGTCTTGGAAGCACAAAGTACCTGTTTTGAAACCATGGTATTTATTAACATTGTCTCATTAATGTTAATAGGATCATCGGTTCTGAACAATAGCATAGCAGAGAGAGAGAACAACATAAGGCAATGGCTACAATCATTTCACAGAACAGATGATATGCAGATATAAGATTTTAAGCATTCAGAATGCCCAAGGAGAAAGGACTATCTGGTATTAGGCTTTAAAAATGTGTAGGAGACTCATAGTCCATGCATTAGTATTAATCTAGAATGGTCCTACTACACTGCAAAGAAACGAAATTTTTATAGTTCATATAACATCAAGCATGGGGAATTTAATACAAGTTTTTAATATTTTTTTAAAAGTTTATTGCTTTATTTTGAGAGAGAGAGAGCATGTGGGAGGGCCAGAGACAGAGGGAGAGAGACAATCGTAAGGAGGCTCCACGCTGTCAGTGCAGAGCTGGACGCAGAGCTCAATCACACACCATGAGATCATGACTGGAGCTGAAATCAAGAGGTAGATGCTTAATCGACCAAGCCACCCAGGTACCCCAATACAACTTTTCAATAAGGACCGCAGTGTGAGCACACATTCCAACACACAGAGAGGACGTTAAGGGATACACAGAAGAGGTCATCATTTGGACTGCAGAAGACACTGGATATTAATAGAACCTGCTGTAGAGTTGACTCATTTTGTGGGACCTGTATTCGCACAAACTGTACCTAAGGGGCATTGCAGAGTATAGGTTCTGTCTTCTCTAACCTTCTATTGGCTTCATAAAATCCAAATTTAAAGGTCTATCTAGATGGTGATAAGAAAATAGATAGCTGAGCTGATATGATAACCAAGAGGTTATCACCAAGAAACAGCAACACAAGTACACGGCAGTCCTTACAGAATGGTACTGATTTCATGCCATCAAATCCAGTTCTAAAATTTCAAAATGAGGGGTGCCTGGGTGGCTCAGTCGGTTGAGCGTCCGACTTCAGCCCAGGTCATGATCTCGTGGTCTGTGAGTTCGAGCCCCGCGTCGGGCTCTGTGCTGACAGCTCAGTGCCCGGAGCCTGTTTCGGATTCTGTGTCTCCCTCTCTCTCTGCCCCTCCCCTGTTCATGCTCTGTCTCAAAAATAAATAAACATAAAAAAAATTTTAAAAAAAATTTCAAAATGAATCATACTTCAGTAGGAAATGTGCCAAGAGACAGTTCTAAGCACTGGCCAAAAAAAGCTTCGTCTGATAAGTGTTCCTTTCTTCAGGACTTAGTCTGAAATAGGTGACAAAGACATTTGCATTCTGAATCTTCTGGAAACTTTCCCTTCTTAACATTTCTCTCCTGAGGCCACACTCCAGCAAGGGCTTAAGGCAGGTTCAAGTCTACGATCTTCCTGTGCCCTAGTGAATGAACAAAGGACTCAGCGACCCTTACCTGTCCGGAAGCAATGGCGATAGAAGGTATCCAGTACTCAGTGGTCACCTCAATTTCCTTTCCATTTGCAGCCACTCGAGGACTTAGCAATGCCCCTGTCATTTACCCTTATTAGCTTTCCTGATAATCAAAGAAGCTTTTACCAAAACAAAGTTAATCATAGTGCAGTTTTGGAAACATGGTATTAGTATCTGTAATCTAAGAAAAAAGATTCCCCGAGCTCCATTGAATAAAAGGCCTCCAAAGGAAAGCCCACTGGGAAAACATGTCTTTCTTTTCATTTTTTTCTTCTAAGTGAAAATGTATGTGAACACCTAAAATCAGACTCTGGTAAATTAAATCAAAAGGGAATCTCTGTTTGGGAGGGCAGGGAAAAAATGCTTTTCAGAAGAGATTTTAGAAGGGAAAAGCAGAACCAACCCACATATTTTTTTTTTTAAAGAGCATTGCCTTCATTGCCCAAAACTTAAAACTTCTCAAGCGATCTAGAATAAAGTATTTATCCAAATATGTGTCCTTTCATACTCTACTTTGTTAACCCTTATAAAAATGTAACATCAAAATTATTTTTGAAAAAGACATTAAGAGTTAGTTGCGGGGAGGGTGGCACCTGGGTGGCTCAGTCAGTTAAGCGTCCGACTTCAGCTCAGGTCATGGGCTCATGGTTCATGAGTTCGAGCCCCATGTCAGACTCTGTGCTGACAGCCCGGAGCCTGGATCCTGGAGCCCGGAACCCAAAGCCCGCTTCAAATTTTTATCCTCCTCTCCCTCTGCCCCTCCCCTGCTCGCACGTGGTCTCTCTCTCTCTCTTTCTCAAAAATAAGTAAACATTTAAAAAATTAAAAAAAGAAGAGTTAGAAAGGTCTCATAAATAGCTGGTGGGTTTTGCTCAATGACTTAAGTATAAAATGATCACTCCCCAAACTTGTAGATTAAATTGCCCTTGTTTGTATCCTGTGACTAAACTGGACTTCATAGACATCAGCTAAGGAATTGTAGAGAAAGGCAACAGACGGGAAATGGCTGAGCTCTGTGATTCTTCTATGACTAAATATTCGAGGTGGCTAGCCAATATGAACCAGAGCTGGATTCATGTCTGACCTGAGTGTTCCTCTCAACAGACAGGGGCCTGGAGTATTGTTTCATGTCCTCATGCACGAGAGAGTGGTTCCCAACAGGAGGGGCACTGGACCATCTGTTAACATTATCCCATGCATATAGATCATGAAATAAAATCAACCGCAGACCATCAGAAGAAACACTTCTTCGCCACAAGATACGTAATTGCTAATATAGTTCCCTAAGATAAGCAGAGGAGACGATTAGAACGATTACACAGTTGGGACCCTTTTTACAACCATGTATTTCTATTTTGGACAATAGAGGTCAACTCTGCTTTGAAACCGGAAGTCATTTTTATCACTCTGTACTTCCTCTCACTCTCCCTACTTCTATTGTTCAATTCTGCTGCTTTTGCTCCTGTACTAGCTTAGTGTCTATTCTCCTTCCTGTAATTGCAATTCTCTCGTCTGTCACCTTAGTTTCATGTTTCTTTTTTTTTTTAAGATTTTATTTTTAAGTAGTCTATAAACCGAATGCAGGGCTTGAGCTCACAACTCCGAGGTCAAGACTCTCATGCTTTGCCAGCTAAGCCAACGAGGTGCCCCTTAGTTTCATGATTAAACGAATGCAGTATTTATCACCAGTTTTTACCACAGCTTGGCTATTCCTGAATTCTTTATTTTCTTTTTTCTTTTTTTCTTTTTAAAATTTTTTTAACGTTTATTTTTTTTTTTGAGAGACAGAGCCTGAGTGGGGGAGGGACAGAGAAGCAGGCTCCGGGCTCCGAGCTGTCCGCCCAGAGCCCGACGCAGGGCACAAACTCAGATCGTGAGATCATGACCTGAGCCGAAGTCGGACACCCAGCCGACTGAGCCACCCAGGCGCTCCTTAAATTCTTTATTTTGATTCATCTTATTTGAAGTAATTTTCCAGCAAGCGCTTTTTTCAAGAAGGATTTATGAGTGCCATGTCTGTTGCCTTTGTTAACAGTTGAGGCTTTCTGGAGGAATCTTTATAGGAATGAGAGCATCTGGCTTGGTAAGGTTCTTTCCCCCAAGGTTGACAGATACTTATCCATTGCTTTCATATTGACTATTATACATAACATCCCATTTCTCTTGATAAACAGGATTCCCTTGAGAAGAAATTTTCTTTTGTTATGTTTATAAATATTTTTCCATTTGCTGTGCTCTCCGTTTTAGAAACAGAGTTAGCCCTTTGCTGAATTGTCTTCTCTGTCTTCTATGTCTTTCATCGTTTTAATATTTTTATCTTTTTCTTCTCTGAATTCCTTGGAAATAGCTCAAGGCTTCTCCACAAGTGTGCATTTAACTTTCGTGTTCAAGTCCTTCTTAAGAATACATGAGGGGATATTTTAACGTATGCCTTCATAAAGCAATAGAAAGGATCAATTGATAAGAACTGATGCCACACTAAAGAATGAACTGTATCCAGCTAAAATATATATGAATGTCTCCTTATGTGAGAATAATTCATAGCGGAAAATTCACTTACAATAAATACATTAAAAACAAGGACATGGCTGAAATTTAAAAATATGAAGATAGGTTTGTCTCTGCTTTATGATCTGTTAATTCTTTTTTAATTTTCTTTTTTTATTTTAGATAGAGATAGTGAGCATGAGCACGGGAAAGGGGCAGAGTGAGCAAGAGATCATCTTAAGCAGTCTCCAAGCCCAGTGCAGAGCCTGACTCTGAACTCAGTCTCCCAACCTGATCATGACCCGAGCCAAAATCAAGAGTCAGAAACTCAACTGACTGAGTCATCCAGGTGCCCCTGATTTATTTTTTAATTCTTAAAAGATCGACTCTTGCAGTTTAGGACATCATTTCTTAACAAAATTGTGTGGTTGCTTGTTATAACATCCTTTCCTTCACATTTGCCTTTAGTGAAATGATCATAAAGAGAACCATTTATATAAAAACGTGAAGGATCTTCGTCAGTTCTTCTAAAACTGTGTGAAGTTTTTTTTTTTTTAACTTTGCAATCAATTCCTATTGAATTTTGCGTGATACTGCTGGATGCTGTAAGAGACAGACCAATCTAGACATTGATGTGAAATATGCTTGCGTTAATGTTTGGGTGGAGGAAATTTTTCCACAACTTGAGTTTTGCAAATGTTTTTTACTTTCCATTTCCCTATACAACATGTAATTCTATGGAACTAATTAATAAATTCATGATTCAGACACTGATTAAAGACAGTAAGAAAGACTTAGGAAAGATTTTCAAAGGAAAGAGTTCAAGAAGGACTACTTCAATGAGGGTGTGGCAGGAGGGGAGAGAGGTGGAACTCAACATACAAGGACAAGTGGAGATTGATAGCCAAGGGGCAGGGTGGGGGCAGTGGGTAGAAAATTGTCAACACTGGGGACATCTGGGTGGTTCAGTGAGCTGAGCATCCAACTTCTGATTTCAGCTCAGGTTTTGATCTCAGGGTTAGTGAGATTGAGCCCCGTGTCAGGCTCTGCATTGACAGTGTGGAACCTGCTTGGGATTCTCTCACTCCCTCTCTGCCCCTTCCCCACTCATGCTGTCTCTGTCTCTGTCTCTCTGTCTCTCTCTCTTTCTCAATATAAATAAATAAACTTAAAAAAGAAAAGAAGAGAAAAGAAAAGAAAGAAAAGAAGAAAAGAAAAGAAAAAAGAAAAGAAAAAAACTATCAAGAGAAAACATTGAGGCTGGGGATTCTTGCATGACCAATTCAACAGGACTGTTGATAAGATACCCAGGGTGGGTGGTAGTGAAGAATTTCATCAGAAAAAGGGTGACCACCACATATCAAGGGTAAGGGATTTTCGTTAACAGACTCAGCAGGATTCTTCCTATGACTGGACTAAACCAGAACAAGGACAGAACCCAATGTCAAGGCCTAGTCAAAAAAAGGGCTCAGTTTGATCAAGGAGAGTCTTTGTCAGTGGGCAGAAAAACTTTGTCCCAGTCCTGGCCAAGGCTTTCTCCTTTTCTCATGTTCACAGTTGTACATTGCCCTTTGAACAACTTTGTCTGTATCAAAGTCTCATGTTGGACTCATCCTTTCTTGAAATAAGGGCTAGGAACTAATTTCAGCCTTCTGAACCTCCCCAACCACAATTACCGTGGCTTCCTCTATTTGCTGGTTTACAAATCCACATCATGTCAGATTCTCCAAAGGGGTCGCTTCTTCCAGGGCAAAAGTGCCCTTTCAGTTCTCCCCGCAAAATGTCCCTTTCTCCATGCTGCCGTGGAGTGTGGAGTTTTATAAACCTCTCCGGATTTAGGTAGGAAAAGACTCCTTTCAGGCTGATGGCTAACAGGAAGACACCCCCATTTTTCAAAATTCCTTTTCCTGTGGTTGTTTCCTGACTGACTCCCTCTATCAGATATCCCCCTGAAGCAGCTGGAATCAACACTTCTCTGCATACTGGCTTGCTGGGGATTTTCTTTTTAACTCTTTCATGTCCAGGTATGTGTGGTTAGCTTTGGGCCAATTGTAATGGGCTAAAATTGCAGGATTCAAAGAGCCTAACTTACAATCAGCTTACCTTTCAGCAAAGGGAAGTATAACGGCTCGATTACAAATGACTCCTTCTTGCAGAAAATGTATATATCATGGCCAGGACGGCGTAACACGAGCTGTTCTTTGGTTTATGATTTCCATTCTCAGAGCATATTTAGTTATGTCGTATGCAAGATGAAGATTCTCCCAAGGCATAACAAGACAATGGATCAATGAAGTCTTTGTATACATTTAGACATCGATTCAAATTTGGGTTCTGTCATTTACCAGCTTTGGGAATATGGCAAGGTATTTAACCTCTTTGCACCCCAGTTACCCCATCTCTAAAGTGGAGTGACAGTGCCTCCTTTACGAGACCTCTGAGAGATCAGGAGTTCACATGTAAAGGACTTAGCAGCACCTCTGCTGTTAGCAGACTCTGGATAATTGGTAACTATTCTGAACACCAACTTCCGGGTCACAGGTAAAAACCATTTTTTTCTAGAAAGATAAAAGCCCTAAAATCATAGCTAGAATTTTCATAATCTAAGAGTGCAGAAGAGCTGCTGAGCCCCTGCGTCATGTACAGTTGTTTTGAGGACGGACTGTAGACCCGTTTATTTCCTCCGAAAGGGGGTGCAATCCACGAACCGACCTGAAGCAACAACAACTCCTTGAATTTAGTCCATTTGGGGCCTCATGTGTCTCATCCACTGGATCCCTCCTTGAAGCCTATGGACGCATACTTAAAAGAGATTAACATCTCACCTTAAGGGGCCCATGACAACCAGCTAACAAATAACCCAATGAATCTTCGATCAGTACCCGGCACACCCTCCCACTCGACCAAACATGAAAACTGAAAACAGAAAAAGGATTTTCCCCGCAAGAATTCCTATTAGATATACTGCCTTGACCTGCACCTTAACAGTTCAAATCATGGAACTCAGAATCTTTTATGGTTACTGGGAAAATTCATAGTTTATCATATTTTGTCGGCTGGAGAGGAAGAAAAGACTTGGCCAGGTTCCTGGGGGAAAGATAGCCTGTCATATTTGCTGAGATTTATTTATGAAAAAGCACTCAGGATGATACTTTGTGCAACACGCTCCCTCCTGCTCGGAGCACCATTAGCTCAAAGCAAATAGGAGAGACTCCCAAGCTGCCCAGGGCTGAAGGTAAAGGAGGGGACTAAAGTAAGCGGAGCGGGGACACTCTCAACTGGCATCATTTAAGGCTCTTGATTATTTAAACTTCTGCAGAATAATGATTGCATATTTGAAAGTAATACATCTGTTCCTTTCCCTCCCCGCCCCCATGTGGTTTTCTAATCCCGAGGTAATTACGTTTTGACAAAAATTTATTGGGACATCTGTTTTTTCCCTTAGATCCGCAGGTCACTGTGTGACTAACAGCAGCCCAGCGGAGAGCTGCCTTGGAAAAACCGAGCACAATGGCTGGCGAGATCCAGGGCCCGCCGGGGCGGTGGGTGTCAGTTAGAGGCAGAAAGGACAGTCCCCTGGTGCCACCAGGCCCACACTTCGTGTGCCGCCTGGCTCGGTGCTCAGCATGAGACTCCGGCCTGTGAGGGTAAAGGGATCAATGATCTGGGGGGGAGGGGAGGGAGGAGGGCTGGCTGGTAACAGGCTGGCAGTGTGCATCAAGATTCATGCATTTTCTAGGTTGGCATCCAATATAAAAATAATTCATGGAGGGAAGAAGATGGAGAGGCAATGCACAGGCCATATGTTTGGAGCCCCTGCCCATAATGGCTGGCTGTGGTTACCAGCGTCTGGTGCCACCAACTAGATTAAATTATGGTACCCTACGGAGGCACAGAAATCAGAACGATTTCTCCGACTTCCAGCATTTGATAAATCATAGGATAACCGAGGAAGTGTACCCGTGCACCAAACCCCTCTTTCAATGTTTTAAAAAGCACGACGTGGCTTCAGTCCGCTGTTTTTTGGTGGATTAACTGCCAGAACTTGCTAACGTCAATTTTCTCACAAACCTCGGCTCCCATAGGAAATGCCTGTATCAGAATTCCACAGGGACGGCCTTTTCTCCACGTTTTTCCACCTTCGAGCTCTCATAAGGAAGTTTGTTTTCCTGAGGTGTCCAACCCAATATCTTGACCTGATGTTTAAAAAAGAGTCTAAGTGACTTGCCTCTGTGCCAAATGAAACTTTGGAACATCGTGAGATGTTTCTGCCATTAAGAACTTAATTAGGAATTTCAGTAACCAAATAAAGCTCCATTTCCCTTTTCCTCTAGTTTATTGATTAAAAAAATAAAAGGAATCCTAACCGAAGTATTTCACTTTCACATAGACACAACACTCAACTACTTTCTTTTTTCCGGAGAGTATCAAAATGCCATTACAATGATTACATATAAATATCCACTCCCCCAAATCAAGTTTAAGAAAGCAAAATGCCTCTGCTGTAATAGAACATCTCCTCCACGAATGGATAAAAGGCATACTATGTCCTGCATTCCCTTACGAAGTGCTGAGCAGGAACAAGTTCCCAATTTTCGGATGGAAACGTTGAGACGGAGGGGCAAGGAACTAAATGTCATTAAGAAATGTCCCTGTGACACTCTTCATGGGGTTCAGGCTCTGGATCTCAGGTCTAGGCTGCATTCTTTTGATTGCCAAAGCGTCCGACGACGAGTAGCCATTCAGCGGATTCCGCAGAATCCTGGCTTCCCATGTGGTAACATGTAGTCTGTGGGGAGGGAAAAATAAAGAGTTTTTCTTTAGAATAAATTGGGAAATACCGAGTTTAAAAGGCTTAAACAGGGGTCCCTGACCGGCTCAGTCAGTGGAGCATGTGACTTTTGATCTCAACGTTGTGAATTGGAGCCCCAAATTGGGGGTAGAGCTTACTTAAAATCTTAAAAACAATGAAATCCTTAAACAGGTTCTCTGAGGCTGGGCATCTTTAATTTTCTGTGAATAATGGAGCTCAAAGACAGAAAAAAAAAACCATGAGATGGATCTTAGCTCAGGTTGCCATAACAGGACACTGTAGGGTGGGAGGGGGCTTAAACGGCAGAAATGTATTTCTCATAGCCCTGGAGGTTAGAAGTGCAACATAATTGGATTTTGGTGACAGCTCTCTTCCTAGCTTGCAGATGGCTGCCTTCACTGCTGTGTCCTCAAATCAGGGAGAGAGAGGCTCTGGTGTCCCTTTCTCCTCTTCTCAGGGAACTAATGCCATTATGGGGTCCATCGTCACGATCTCATAAAACCCCAGTTGCCTCCCAATGGCCTCATCTCCTCACACCATCCCATTGGGGGTTAGGGCTTCAACATATGACTTCGGGGGTGGGGGAACATACTCAGTCCTCTTTTTGATTGCAGAATAATGAGCTCTAAGAGATGCTAAATTAGACGATTCATGATACAAAATAAATATCCTAATTATATCACAGAACAGGGCACAGAGAAGTTACTCAATTATTTTTGGAATGAACTCATTCACTCTTTTCATATTTATTTCTGCGCCAGAATGTGGAAAATGAATCATGGCAGGAGTGCTAACCATGGTCAAGAAACTACAGAGCACAGGGGTGTGTGTGTGTGTGTGTGTGCGTGTGTGTGTGTGTGTGTGTGTACTGGGGTGGAGACTAAGCTGAGGCAGGAGGCTCCAATTCTCTCTTGTCTGCCACTCCTCTAAGTAAGGCTTCATTTGAACGAAAATTATTAGCTTCCTATGAATTAAACTTCCTAAATACCATCATTCTACTCTTCTATTATTTCACCTAATTTTTTTTATTCTTTATTTTCCTCATCCTAATTTTCTCACTTCTTTTCTATGTGTTTCTTGTGTTATGGTATTGCAATTGCCTGGCTTGTTGAAAAATATAGACACAAAACCTATTTAACTGTAGTGGGGGGTTTTTGGTGTGTGTGTGTGTGTGTATGTGTGTGTGTGTGTGTGTGTTGGGGGCTTTGGGAGGGGTTTGTTTTGGTTTTGGTTTTAGGTTTTGTTTTGTTTTTTTTTGTTTTGTTTTTGCCTTCTCCAAAGCAGAGAAATCACGTTCAACATATAGGACAAGAAGAAAGTTCCAGGATGATAAATTTCAACTACTTTGGGTGAGATCTTGTAGAAATGTTTGGAGGGAAAATGGGCTTGGGCTTTTCACTTAAAAACAAAACCAAAATCTTTATTAATGTGGTTTCCCGGAATCCATGATACTCCTCATGCTGTTTCCCAATGCTCTTCCCTTTCAGCCCTTCCCAACAAATCCTAGCCATTCTCCCAGAAGCAACTGAAAACAGCCTCTCCCATAAGCCTTCCCCGGGTTCCCTGGAAGAACCAGTCTCTCCCTCTCTCGTGCTCAACGCAGCCCTTCATCTTCTACTCTGTGTGCCTCCCTCTCATCATCCACAACATGAGAAGAAGAATATCACCGGTGCATCATGGTAAATCTCGTACATTATAGTCTCCCGTGCTAGATTTGCACTTCCCTGTTCCTTCACACGCAGAATGGTGTCAGGAACGTGGCAGGTGGCTAACAAAGGATTGTTTCCGTGGACGTCCCCAGCAGAGCACCGCGCTGGGAATTAGGAAAGCGTGGTTGGAGCCCTGCCTCAGCCTCTAACTCACTGCTTGACATCAGAAAGCTCACTCCACCTCCCTGGACCTCGTGGGCTCATTCTGGAGACAGAGCAGCTGCGTTGGGCGATCCCCACCTCCGCTTCTACCCTGACGTGGCGCAGCCTTCCGAGACTGAACCGAACAGTCAGTCCTGCCCCATCGGAAAACGGCCGGTAGCCCAGAGCGAACACTTGGTGCACAGATCCCACACCGACGTTCGCGTAAAATACAATACAAGAAAATCTCTCACCCCCAGATGAAAATAATTTGGTCTGCCCCCGAACCTATTTTCCCGTCACCGATGTGTTTGCAATCACCGTTTCAATTTTCCCCTCCTAGACGTCGGGGAGGCATCTTTCAAGAAAAACACAACGTGCGCCCAGACCCAGCAGCAGCCTGCTTGGAAGCACTTCGATGTGCTCATTAGAGCACGGGGGCTGCGTGTGTCTGAGCTCCCTCCGTGCACAGAGAGCGGCAGCTGGATGGACGGCCTGCCGAGGGTGAGCAGAGGGCCCTCTGCCAAACGCTGTTCCTTTAATTCACCTAAACGCTGACCTTGAAAAATTGCCCTTTATGGGATGTGATGAGGTGTGAATTCAATCTCCATCCTCACTTGGGTCTTGTCATTTTCTGCGCTGTGATTGCCCGTTGTGCCACACCACAGCAACTGGCCCGGCAGAGGGTCCGTGAGATTGACAAGGTCCTCTGGGGAAGGCTGACATCAAAAGACCCTGCAAACTCATTTCAGTCATGGGCCTCTCTCTCGCCATTATGATTTTTTTTTTTTTTTTTTCTGGCTGCAATCACACCAGGTTGGTACTGATTCAGCGACATCACCCGTGCGGCTTAACTATACCCTCTCTGATGGTTGAGCAAAAGCTCATCTGAGATGAGGCTTTGGAAGGTTCTCTCCTCCTTCCCCTTCCCCCTTAAATCCTCCAGCTCATGACCCAAAGCAACTCACTGCAAACTTATCCTGAATGTTCCAAGAGGGTGAGAGAGGAGAGCATGCGTTCTGCAATTTTTCTTGTGCTCCAAGAATCAAATGCAGTCAATTTAACTTCATCAGACCGCTGACAACAGGCGCTGATACAGAGGATGGAAGAGATCAGCCAAAATCCTACAGTTTCTATCAGTATTAAAGCCAGATGTTACACTGGCTGTTCGAATTTGATAAAACCCACCACTGATAAAGGCTTCTCCCTGGATCGGTGGGTCCCAGGGCCCATTCATCAGCACAATGGTTCATGTGGCAGTACCCCAGGCTAGTGGGTAACATTTACTGCAGCACCAGGGTTTCTGTGAAGGCGAGACTGGTCCTCCTTTGTCTGTGGGCTTCTATAGGTTGTTGTGGCTTGAGCAGATCTGTTTACACTACACTTGCTATGGCAACGTTTATCTGATATGGACAAAAGGCATTCTGATTCTTGAATTAATAACACTTGAGTCAAGCCTATGATTCAACAAGAGGTATTCAAACAGTTTGAGTGAAGGCAAGGTTTTCTTTGAGGCCAATTAATACAGCCACAAACCTTTGGCTCAAGGGATCCAAATGTGCAGCCAGCAAGGGTTACCGGGCCCTGAAAACCACCAAGCTATCTTTATGGTGAGGGAGTGGACGGGGGAAAATAAAGAAATGCAGATCTTGTTGGCATGGACCTCGAATCAGAGCCCGGGCAAAGTCACATGGTAAGGAGGACCTGTAGAGGTGGCTTTTGCTCAGTCGGACAGCATGTTTGACCACACTGTAAGGCACGAGAGGGCCCTGAACACAGATGTGACTGTGAATTCACCTTCCAACCTTCCTTTTTGCCCCCGTGATGACTGGAGGCTGGATTTGGCCCAGTCCCCCTTCTACCTGCCCCCGGAATGTAGCCCCCACAAGGGTCAGGTGACTTGATTTCATGGCAAATCTTTTCTGGGAAGCAGATGGAACCCCAGGGGCTCAGGTAAATGGCTTTCCCTCCTTCCTCCCCACAGTTCCCAAACAGAGGTTTCCTTTTCTTTCCTCCACTGAAAAATTGCCAAAACCGCTCCCTACTGTACAGCTAACCCAGAAGCAGGCAACGGAGAATGATGTTAATTTAAACTTCTGCCTTATTAAGTAACAAAACCCAGAAATAATGTGATCAAAGCCAAAAGACACAAACTTCTGCCATCTTTCTTGAGATAAAAGGAGCAAAACACCCATGAACTGAAGGAGGCTTGGACACTTAATAAAAATAGCTAATTAAGTGTTGGAGTAACTTAGCGTTTTGCCCCCTGAGCCCTGCAATACTCAAGACTAGCCTGTATCCCCTCCACTCTCACTCCTTCCTGCTGTGACTCAGGCCATCACATAATTCTTTTTTCATTCCCTTCATTGTGTGCCAGGGACCGTTGTATGCATTGGGCATGCAGGAGCCGACAGCAGACCCCAGCCTCACTCCCAGGTAACTTATGCTAGGGGTGGGGGTGCTAGGGAGGTAAGCAGAACAGGTCATGAGACATTCGTGGGGATTTCTCCCTTGGCACAGACCCTTCACCTCTTGTTCGTGCTGTTACAAACTCTGTTTTGGCTCATATTCTATGCTTCAACCCGACACGAGGTCTCTTCGCTTTTTAAATATTAATCTGTAAATACTTTCGAACCCCCATCATATACCAAACAAAACCCCAAAACAAGAAAGGGCCAGTGCCCGCTCAACCAGACCCCCTCTTGTCCAGTTAGGAAGGCAGACGTGCACATCAATAACTCAGACAGGTATAAAGCTGTGTTCCTTAACGTTACCGGGGCCACAGAGTCATCTGGGAGGAGAGTTTAAAATACAGATGCCTGGAATCCAGCCCAGATCTGCCAAATGGAGATCTCTGAAGTGGGGAGGGGGCCACAGCGTTTGCATTTTAACCAACTGCCTCCTTCCCTGAGATTAATTCTAATATATACCAAAGATTAAGAATTACTGGTATGGAGGAAAGAACATGGGATTTAAGAGCATTAGTCACCACAGCTATTTAGGACAGGTCCAAAAGCCTGATTTGGTTTGAAATCCTAAGTTTTTCATTTGTTACCTGGGCCCAAGTGCGACTCTATCAATGGAAACATTAATGAGAGAAGACAAGTTCAAATCAAGGACACACTTGATGTAGGTTTCTGTACGAGACAGGAGGCACTACCTCTTCTGATGAGTGTGGTGTAATTTACATGAAATAAAATAAAGAACAGCAACCACCAGGGAGCTCTGCAGATAATCGATGCTCTGAAATGGTAAGTTTTTACTAGTCTTGGCTTCCTTCTCGAACTTCTCTGGGTTCTCTCACGAACACATCGGGAGACATGTTGCTCTATAGTTAAATATCCTTGGTATGACTTCGCGTGAAGCAACAATTCTATCATTCAAGATCACCGAAAAGCACTGCCTGCACTGTTCTGTACTTTTCCTCACAGGTTGTAGTATCTGTTTCTTTTCCACCACTGAACTTACTCGCAATCGTTATTGGCAAACAATAAAAAAAAATTTAGACATTGTGCTCGGAGCCCAGTGTTTGCATACTCTCTTCCCATCCAAATGTTTTTCTTCCTCATAATGAGATAAAAAATATCATCAGACATCCACTGAAAGACTGTAAGAGAACAAATGAATACAATGCGACCCCATGTGCTCAGGATTACAAGTGCTCAGGGGATAGTGGAAACCAAAGGCCAATACGCATCTTCTCAAATGTATTGTTGTAGATTGAAGTATGGTTAATTAGCTCTTTATTATTACAAAATATTTTAAATCTGCTTACAATTAGAAGCTTAATTAACTTTTCCGTTTGCCCCTTATGACTTTTAACCAAAGAATCATTAAAAATCCTAGCTAAGATGGTCGACGTGTCAGAGATGGCTACTTGCCTACCAAATAGCCATTCTCTCCTTACGGACAAACATTCATTTTATTGAAGAAGGAAATGGACCCATTCAAATATGTATCCAACCTCCCTCGCAACGGAAGGATAGCATGTGAGAGTATTAGGACTGAGGGGAAGCAAGTAGAAATGAAAGGGAAGGACTTCAGAAAAATCTCTTAAAAACAAGGCTTTCAGCACATATATTGGCCCTTTAGACTCTCGTTTTCTCAGTCTGAACATGGACACCATGGCTGGCATTCCAGCAGTCATCTTGAGAGCATGAGGTTAACAGTTACACCCTATACATCGTGTAACACAAAAACAGAGGAGCCCTAAGTCTTTAATGGCATCAAGGAGCATCCATACCAGACGTATTTTACAGGAGAGGAAAACAAACTCCTAAGAACTTCCCAATATCTTCAAATCACTATTGTGTTTTACTTTTTCATTTCTGTCACTAGCAACCAAACGGAAGTCACAACTAAGACAGTAGGAAAGCCAAAGTGCTATAAATGAAGCTAAGCTTCAGAGTATTTGCTATGCAATAGGAAGGATTATTGGCCGGAAGTCTGCCCACGAACGCTTGTTCAGGTGAGATTTCCTGACTTTTTTATGTGTTTCCAGTTCTGAAAGTTTGGGAAAGTGTACGTGAACAGTAAAGTACACGGGCTGTTAGCCAAAGAGAATCACATCATATTTGCCCAACACTGTACAATGAACAGTGTTAGATACGAGTTGTCAACGATTCTAGAAAGTTCAATCTTAAGCCATTTTCAAGAGGGGCTTATTGTATATGAAAAGGCCATTCAGGGTCATTAACTTTGAGATCATTTTCAGACTTGCCATGTGATTGTAACATTAAATGTCACCCATACCTACCACCTCTTTGCTTGGCCTTTGTATCAGTTCTCTTAAGCAATAAGGACTAAAAAGCATCAAAACCACTTGGTCTCCATTAGGCTTCCCCAAAGCCATGCCAAAGCATAGGAAGTGTGCATCGAACACATTTATATATGTGTCACATATAGAAAACAGCGAAGTGAAACAGAACATGTCTTTTGAAGTCCTGAAGTTGACTAATGAGCTGGGTGGGGAAAGGCACTGAGAATATTTCCCTCTGGCTTTTGCAAGACAGAGGCAAGCAGCCAGGCTCAGGAAAGCCACTCATCAAGGCACTGGGCAAAAAGGAGATCAGTTGGGATCTTAGAGGCACTCAGACAAAGCCGTCAGCAGACACGGGGGCAAGCTGGAGTGCCAAGAGCGTGGCTGGTAAGTGCTAGAAACAGCGGACCTCAGAGACCTTTGGTAAAGACCCCAAAGAGCAAAAATCTCGTCCTGTGCTTTCTTCACCAGTAGTGACTGATGATGCTGATGGACACATAAGAGGTCGTGATATACTAGGCAGCATTCTTAATTTCTGTAGGTAGGACACACTCTATACATACATAAGAGGTATAGACATACAAGGTGTGCTATTAGTTCACCAAAGAAAGTAAGGCTTCGGGAGGCTAAATCAGCTGGCCAACATCACATAGTTCATAAGTGACAGAGCCAGTGCTTAAATTTGAACCCATATGTATAACTCCTGGGCTATGTATGCTCTCGAAAGGAAGACCTTCCCAAAGGTCTTGGTGGCCAAAGGTCCTCACTGAAGAGTCATAACTGAAAGAAGCGTCCTGCTATTTTGATGAGTACGTTGGTTTCAATCTTATAGGCAATGCTTCATTTTCTGGAGCTTGTTGAAAGATGGAAAATAGTTCCTGGATTCTTACAAAGAATGTAAAGATTCTAATTTGGAAAATAAGGGACCCGGGGGGTGCGGGGAGAGATGGGGTGGGAAGAGTCACTATCACAGACACGGTCAAGCTTTGATGGCTTGCCGGGACCAAGTGATATCTTTATTTTTCTATTTATGGCTTCCTCTACTCTCTAAAATCTGTGCTTCCCCATTTCCTGAGGTATAAACTCTAAATTTAAGTAGATAGTCAAAACTGCCCTAAGAAAGCAATAAAATACCTGTTTATATGGAGTCTAAAACTTGCAGGATATCTCCCCACTCACTGTCCCCACGTACCTCATGTAGCAACTGGAGAACCCACTGGAGAACTCAGGCTACCTGGGACACTGCTACATTCCACAGCTTTGGATCCCTTTCGACCATCCCCTAAAATGGCCGCCTCCTGTTCCCTCCATGGCAAAACATTATCTCGTCTTAAAGCTCAACTCACCCCAACTCCTTCTGGAAGCTTCCCTCAGGCCAGATGTCTCTACTTTACCCGTTTATCGCCCAAATTGAATTGGCCCGGGAGAATTTATTGCCCTCTGCACTTTGTTGAGGCCTCTGTTTTAATAACATTGTAGTGCTGTTTATTCACTTTGCTTAAGCATGTCCATGAGCCAAGTACTGTAACTTAGATAGGAAGTTCCAGAATCTTGCAGTTACCTGAAATATGGTGGACAGCCAAGACTGAATGCATGGATACATTGCAATGATGATCTCAATCGAAATCAAGTAAATAACATCAGCTTTCAGCTTATTGAAAAATCTAATGATAGAATTCTCTTGTAAATCAAAAGGGAACTGATGCTCCGTACAAAAATAAAACTTGCATTCACTTTCTTGCTTGCCCTTTTTCCAGTAGTTTCCTCCAAAAGCCTACAATTCCTGTGACGTTGAGGGTCCTGCTTTATGAGCAACCTTCCCTAGCCACCATGTTAGGCTTTTGAATGGCTAAATCCCTGATTCGTTATGTCTCATATGGGAACATACCTGAGCAAGAATTTTGGACAGATTCTCAGATTCCCGTCACCTTCTAACATCTCAGATCACCAAAATTTAATGAGTGCTCATAGGTGTGGATGCTTTTCTAAGCACGTTCCATGTATTAACACACCTAAACATACAGAGGCCGACACAAGGTCCAAGTCTACTAGAGGGTATTGAACACACCGAAGAGAAAGGAGTGACGTTGTACAGGGTGACAGCCACATATCCAGGAATTTCAGCTCGGGGCCGCTAAAGATTCACCTGCAATAGTAAGATTATCCAAATCACTTAATGTGTTTATCATTTATAAACAAATATCATTTATTGTATACATTTGAAAATTCCATTAAAAAAGTATTTTTTTTAATTTAAAGAACCCACTTAGGGGTGCCTGGGTGGCCCAGTCGGTTAAGTGTCAGACTTCGGCTCAGGTCACGGTCTCAAGGTTCGTGGGTTCGAGCCCCACATAGGGCTCTGTGCTGACAGCCTGAGCCTGGAGCCTGATTTGGATTCTGGGTCTCCCTCTATCTCTGCCCCTCCCCCTGCTCACACTCGGTCTCTCTCCATCTCAAAAGTAAATAAAAACATTTAAAAAATAAAATAAAAAAGAACCTACTTAAACCATCGTTATAACAACAATGCAATTAATAATAGTAACTCTGGCCACTCTCTGGAAGTTTGGTGCCCTACCCTCATGGTCCGCCTCTGCACCTTCTGTTTCTCTTACAGAAATCTTCACAATGTGTAGTTATTTTGTTTACTTGTTTTTAGGCCATTCCTTCTCCCACCTCCAAATGAGCTTTACTTTCTGAAAGAGAAACAGCTCTAATACCCTACCGAATCCTCAGCACAATGTTTGTGCAGAGCGAGAGCCAAATATTTGTCAAGGATGGATGGAAAGAAGGGAGGGAGGGAGGAGGAGAGAAGGAAAGGGACGAAAACCATGCCGGCACCAGAGGAGACACTTGGCTCGTATTATCTCATTTAATGCTACCCACCCTAAGAGAAAGGGGCCGTTAGACAAGATAAATCCGGGGCACCTGCGTGGCTTAGTCAGTTAAGGGTCCCACTTCACCTTAGGTCATGATCTCATGGTTCATGAGTTCAAGTCCCGGGTCAGACTCTGTGCTGACAGCTCGGAGCCTGGAGCCTGCTTCGGATTCTGTGTCTCCCCTCCCTCTGCCCCTCTCCTGCTCATGCTCTGTTTCTCTCACAAAAATCAAATATTAAAAAAAAAAATTAATTAAAAAAATAAAAAAGAAATCCATGCCTCACTCTAGGTAAGTAGCTGAGACGTAGGAGAGCCAGGATTTGGAAATGACCTGGATCTCCTTGGCGTGGCCGAGAACACAATGCACGCACACTGGCACACCTGGGTGGCATAAGGACTACTTTGGCTCCCAAAGGCTGGGAGGCCAATCACAACCCAACAAAATGCTAATGCGAAAGCAGGCTTGGCACATTCAAATAAGACTTACGTTTGCCCATCTATGACTGATATTATTGAATGAGCTCGCTTGGAAAATACATCTAATGGCTGGCCCTCCCTGATAGGCCAGGTCGGCTAACACATCTGAACAAATCCTCCTGATACGCAGACCAAATATTGAGTAAACCACTGCCTGAAATAGACACTGAATATAGAATTTACTTCATTTTGAAGAGTTTTCGAAGGTTTAGTAGCTTAAACATCTTACAGTGAAAGCTCTTTCTAAAAGTTCTCGTGAACGTAGGAGATACTTTCGGACGCAGAATGAATGTATTCTCTTCCCTGCCTTTGTCCTTGTTGGTTTCAGTTGCTCTGTCTTCGGTGTAACCAGCGAGGTAGCTCCCTCCCCCACCCCCCCACTGGCTTTGGAACACTCACCATTCTGACCTCCCGGTGTGTGAGCTTACTGGTCAAGAGATAGTCTCGTGTGCTGCTCATTCCTTCCATCTTCCACTGACAAAGGGTCCCCTCACACTTGCTAGAAATGCGTCTCCTTGTAACTTCTAACCCTTCATCCGAGTTGTGCTCATTTGAACCGAAAAAAAATCCTAGTCATGTCACTCTTCCTTGTGCCAGAATTTCAATATTTTGACAGTGGGGGGTGGCTCAGTCCTTCTCGATAATCCTCCTAGGTCAGATATTAAATGTCAAGAACCTCAGCTTTCCTTGATCCTTAGTGTGCCTATGCTAAGTGTCACAGTAGCTCTTTAGAGTAAAATACAATTTTCTAAAGCTGTAAGGATGTTGCAGATACCTGTTTGCAGTGAGAGTGGAAACTTGGTCAACCATCAGTGTGCAGGTTTGACAGGCATGTGGAATTTCAAAAAGAGCAACTTAGACGACACAGGTGTCATGAAAGACAAAATGTCTCACTTTGTGTGAGGCTTTCTATTTGGGCTAATTGATCAGTTGAAAGAAATGGAAAAACCACCCTGGAAGGTTTCTTAGACTTGTCCTGAAAAGACGATTTTTTAATATCTTAATTATTCTCTGACGATGTTACTCCAGAAAGGAACCTAAGTGATGATCCCTTCTTCCTTCCTCTTTCTCCTCTTTCCCCTTCTCCTCCTTGTCCTCCTCCTCCTCCTCCTTCTTTTACATTGGAAGGCTAGAAATCTACTGTTTGGGCAAGATGACCATACTACGTTAGACCATGCCTGTTGGAATTAGGAATATACAAAATTTAAAGTACACAAAATGCACGATTTAATGCATCACAGATTAAACATCATGTTTAATTATCATCCAGCTTCCATGACCGTTTGGGATCCATCTGGGGAGAATGGGAATAGGCTGGGTCTCCAACGGGGATTTTTAACAGTGGCCAGGCCCATGCCCCCACGAGATTTTAAGGGGCAGAGAATCACTGGCATAGAAAGAAAAGGGTGACCTGTGGAAGTTGGGGGCATTAGGGGACTTGGGAGCCCCTCAGAGATGGAGTCACCAGCCTCGGCAGTGAGCTGCTAATTCTGCCCCGTTACCCCATTACCAAAGAGGCTTGGTCCACTGAGCCTCTGGTCTCCTCACCTGAATGAAACCTTTGTGGCCACAGGTGATCACAGGTGATACGTCATTTCGCATGGACTCCAAGCAGGACAGCATTATTGCCTCTCCTTGTCTCTTCCTCGTCCTTCTTTGGCACCCAGATTCCTTCAGGGGCACCTTAGGACACAACGCCAGTAGGCGGATAACGGCAGCTGTGGCTCCCACCGTTGGAGGCCTCCTTAACATTCGTCCCTCCCTAGGACTGGTCTGAAATCCACAGAGAGCAGCCAATAATAATGATCTCACTGATGATATAGAAAGTGTCTTCCAGGCAGCACCAAGCTAGAAGCTTGACATCATTTCTAAAAAAGATGTTATCTACACTCTGTAGATGGGGATATTGAAGATCAAAGTGATGAGGCAAAATTGACCCAACACGTGTAGCTGGGGCCCAAATCTATCTGGCTCTGGAAGCTGTGTCTTTCTCGACCCATGCTGCCTGCCTCTAAACCTTGCCCCCTGGAGAGTTTCTTTCCCCCATCATGAAATTAAGCGAAGTCCAACCCGTGAGAAAACACCTCTGGGAAAAGGGGAGGAAGGGCAGAGAGAACAGTGACTCATCAGCCATTCCTACTTGAGTGTGTACAAGTTTGGTAACCCCCTATCACTGACAGTGACAAGAGGAAGGAAAAGGGGTAGGACAGAGGGAGGGATCGGCTGGGACCCTTGTGAGAATCACAAGCTCTGTGGCACCAGGAGGGCAGGGGAGCGGGAAGAGGAGAGGGGGTGTCCCAAGAGGTCACATCAGGCCGAGGTACGTTAACACGTATAAACTTTACTTTGTTTTCTCCCCCTTAGGACCTGCTCCTTCTTTTGCTCCTGCCAAGCAAAACTCATTTAACTCTTATCAGATTTAACCAAATCATGGGAAGGCCAGTAAGTAAGAGGCAGCAAACTGATTTCTGGCTTCACAGTAAGGACATCAGACACCTACTCAGGGTGCTGGTGAGGAACAATGGGTGGGGGGAAGTGGGGAAGTGTCTTTTGGGGCCAAAGGTGTTTTAAGTAAGGGGGACAAAAATGAACAGAAGTTAAATTTTACTCTGTGCTGGCCTGGGTTCCACTCTTTGTGACCCTGGCTGGAGAAAAGGGCCTCTGCGTGTTTCTTCCTGAGATTGGGTTAGGTCCTTCCCTGTCCTCCTCCTCTTCTCCAAGCAAGGGAAGGCTTGTGCTTGGACCAACAGAGGGCCCCCCCCCCCCCGGAGACCGGATCCATACACGGATTCTCAGGCTCCTCCTTCGGCATAATCAAAAACCAACTGCAGGAAGCCAGTGGTCAGACGGACTTTCCCACAATACCCAGTTAGCACAACGTCAGGTCAGAAGGGTTCTCTGGAAGCCAATACAAACAGAGCCAGGCACATTTTCCCGGGGGGCCTGACATCCGGACTGGTTTCTCAGCCTGGCTGCTGCCCACACGTCCATGCTCGAGAGCCAAACCCTGGGGTTGGTTTTCAAATCGTTTTCAAGGTAATGACAAGCGTGTTCCCTCAGCAGGGACTCAGAGTGAGGGTGATCTGGGGAATCAGGGAAGGGGAAATCCTTCCATGACACCTGCCAGTTCTCTACTCCTGTTAGGCACAAAGAGAGAAAAAAAATAATCTGCGAGGTGGAAAATGCCGGAGGAAGGCTCACTGGAGGAAAAAAGGCTAGAATACGGTGCGAATCAGGCAAGAGTCTGAGATTTTTAAGAAACCGAAGTTCACTTCTCACGCACTTTGAAATTCCACTTGACGAGCTCTTCAGGGGCCCTGAGTGTGGCCTCAGTGCATAGGGCGGCTCATAAATTCGGCTACAGACAGACAGGGGCAAGGTAATCCAAACTGGCCACAATGGCTAGCCCCCTTTCTGGTGCATTCCGCGTCTATTATGCACTGTGATGGGTGGTGTTCAAGCATGATCTCAGTTAATCCTGCACAACAACCATTTAAGGTAGGTCTCATTGCTCCCGTTTTACAGATGAGGACAGTGAGGCCTCGAGAGTGTTAGTAATTCACCCACAAAGTTTGACTCTCCGCCGGGTGCTTGTCATACCTTGCCTCATTTAGTTCAATTAAGTAGAGTGGCTGTCAGGTGCTCGTCAGCTAGGAAATGCTGGAAAAGCCTGAGGAGCCCCGTGCCAAGGAAGGAGAAAGACTGCAGAAGGAAGGAGCCAGCCGGTTTTGCTTCCTCTTCTGTCCCCCGTGCAAATCAGGACGCTGGCACACGGTTGTTGCCAATAAAGCGTTTTGTTTTGCTTTGTTTTGTTTTGTTTTTGAGAAAAATGAAAATGGTCATCGTGGCCGTAGCTCCAAGGTGACTTTTCTTCCAGACCTGGAAACCAAGAAGCCTGAAAAACTCAGGTCCAAGGATGGAAAGCTTATGTAATGTCATTAATTAAACATAATGAACTCCAGGAGATTAACAAATGTTTCTCAAGTAAATGGATGAATAAATGAATGACTTCTCTCTCAAAAGTGCTTCAGAGCAAGGCCGAGCTACATTCTTATGCTCCCTCCTGCCAGATTTCTCTACGTATTTCCAGATCTCCGCGCCTCTGCTGACAACCTTTAGGCTCAGAAGAATCGGGACTGAAGACATGTGAAATTAGGCACTTAGTACTTCCTTGTTTAAATCATGGTAATGACGTTTTTCAACATTCCATGATATATTTCATCCTCTTACCTGTATTTCTTCTAGTAAACCAACAAAATTTAATCCAAGAAAGTCTCTGTGACTCTTTCCCTTTTGCAGGAAAGACAGTCCTACAGACGTAGCTTCTTTAAAAATAAAGGGCGTGTAATTTTGCACATTCAGGACTCCTCTCCTTGTGGAAGATGGAGAACGTGGAAGATGGAAGATGTGGAAAGTGGATGCATGTTCCATAATGTCAAAGCCTCAGAACTGCAAGGTCCGTCCAGACTTCCAGACGTGCCTTTTGCCATGTTGCAGGTAGGCTGCTGTCTAGCACGGCCATGATTCATTTAGTCAGAAGAAGGAAGCCGTTTCGAGCCTGAACCCCCACCTGGTTATGCCTCACCGTCGACTTCCGTACCAGCCCTCAGCAATATGCGTTGGCTTATTGCATTGGCTTGTGCAGGGCCATGCGCCGCCATCAATGGAAGCCTTTGTTTCATAGCTGGGCACCTGCACTACAGGCTCAAACAATGAGGCCATCCCAAGAACCCCTCCTTTCTCCTCAGGGCACCCACGGTGAAAGAAAACTTGTCGAGGCCTGGAAGCCCACTTGCATCATCATTAGACTGCTTGGCCAACGGTTAAGCACCAACCTCTCCAGGCGAACACACGGAGATACTTTCAAATCTCAGGTAGCTGCCAAGCCACGGGCCAGGGCAGCGTTAGCTTCAGATGCGCGCTCCCCTAGCCTCCGAGTGAATATTAAAGGGTAAAGGATGAAAAGCCCTCCCAGGTGCCACAATTCTGGGAGCTTTGGTTTTCACAAGGGCACAAACACCCTTAAGGCCATCCTCGGATTTCTGAGATCATGATGAGTGAGCCCTGGTAACCCCCCTGGACCAGATTAAAATCTGGTCCACAAAATGCCGAACTGCACACTTGTAGAAAGCCTTCTTCCAGGAGGCGTTAGTACCTTTATGCCAATAAATATGTTTTCATTTAAAAGTGTTTTACTCTTCTTTAATACCTTGTATTTATCTGTTGGTTTATTTGGATGTAAAGACACAACAAAAAGGTAATGATCATTTTTTTCTTAATGTGTATTTATTTTTGAGAGAGAGAGAGAGAGTGCAAGCAGGGGAGGGGAAGAGAGAGGGGGAGGCAGAGGATCCGAAGCAGACTGCATGCTGACAGCAGACAGCCCGACGCGGGGCTCAAACTCACCAACCGAACCATGAGACCATGACCTGAGCCTAAGTCGGATGCTTAACTGGCTGAGCCCCCCAGGCACCCCCCGGTGATCATGGTTTCTGTAGTCAGGCATGCCTGGGTTTCAATCTTGGGTCCACCACATCAACGATGTGTGAATTTAGAGTAAATTGCTCAATCTCGGAATCTCTCTTTCTTCATCTGCAAAATGGGTATAATTATAGCCAAAATATCACTGAGGATTAAATAACGTATGTAAAATATTTAGCACAGACCCCGACCCTCACTCAGTAACAAAGCCTTGATGGATGGTATAGCTACCATCTTGTTTTATTATAAGCCCAATGATAAATTAAAAAAGAATGTAATGGTAGAATAACTGATGGAGTGTTGAGTTTTGGATGTCTACCTTTCCCAAAACGTAACGAGGTTCGTGCTTTTTTTTTTTTTTAATTTTTTTTTTAACGTTTATTTTTATTTTTGAGACAGAGAGAGACAAAGCATGAACGGGGGAGGGTCAGAGAGAGGGAGACACAGAATCTGAAACAGGCTCCAGGCTCTGAGCTGTCAGCACAGAGCCCGACTCGGGGCTCGAACTCACAGACCGCGAGATCATGACCTGAGCCGAAGTCGGCTGCCCAACCGACTGAGCCACCCGGCGCCCCTAGGTTTGTGCTTTTGAAATTGAAATTGATGACCAAACTATTCGGCCACACACAAATCCCAGAAAGCAGAGAAGGTCAATGGTTGCTTTAATCTCTAATTCTGTCTAGGGTTCAGGGAATTCTAAAGTCTTCAAGTTGTGGACTTCTCAAAAAAAAAAAAAAAAGAGATAACCAAATGATTTCATTGGGCCAAATTGTTAAGCAATTAGGGTCTGCTGGTTGGATGCCATTTAAACCTACTATTTCCCACCATTTGTTGGAATAAGTCTCCTCATCTCTCGGTGCCGGCGTTTTCTCATCAATAAAACAAGAACGTTACCAGTACTTCCCTTTAGCGAGTCTTCGGAGAATTAAATAAATATAATAGAAGTCTAATACTTAGCCCAGCGCCTGAGTCAGGAATCATTCAATAAATGCGCTCTGTCCACTCTTATAGTACTGCCCACAAAGCGTTCTCCCTCTTCTTTGAAATTTTTCCTGCACTTGATACCCTCTGTTAGGTTGCTTTGCCACTCTCATGGGAAAAATCTTGATACTGTGGCTCGGTGGGGAGTTTGAACACGTGCTATTCATTCGACTTATTTCTCCACACAAACCTCCTTCCCACCGGATGGACAACGTGCCCTGAGACTTCTCACCAGAGGGGCAGCGTGCAGGGACAGCGCTGCAGAAAACAGAAGACAAGAAGCAGAAAGCACAGAGCTTGGAGCGACCCATGTGGGTCTCCTTAGCTCCAGGTAACATACTCACACCTTTAATAAGTGAGGACATAAGCCAGGGCACAGCCCAGTTTTGACTTCAGGCTACCCAGGTAAAAGGTCAATGAGAAAAATGCATCTGATCTCTGCCGGACCCAACGGGTTTCGGCTCTTGGGGAGGCGAGATCATTCCGCATCTACATTTGCTGGTGCACCTTTCATCACAAGCCTTAGAAAATCACCTGGGTCTCTTCTGCTTAAGGACTGTACTTATATGCAAAGGTGTATGAGGATATAAAAGTTGAACGTCGTCATGCAGTTTATGTAGTTTAACTGATTAATCAAAAAGCAAGAGCAGATGAAACGAGAACTGCTCTGAAAACCTGAAGAGCCATTTATGGTTTATCTGCGAAGAACCCATAAATGCATCAGAAAAAGTCATGGACGTTTAGGAATGATTTCTTTCGACTCTACTGTATTCCGCCTGCTCTAATTAGAAAGACTAGCTATAACTCTGTGATTATCATGGAGTTGGGTTTACGATGTAAATTGATAACCTTATACTAACATTTTTGTGTGGCATTAATCTTTTCTTATGACCCAATGTTTGCATTTTTTTCATTCTTTTTCCTAATTTAATATGATTCTTGCTTTTCCCAGGCCATGCCTCGTGCATTAAAATGTTTAAGATCGTTACAAGTGGTTGATTACATTCTAGTTTGTACATGTACTTTTGTACTTTCTCCCAAATGAAGGAAGCAAAGGAGACTATTATTTCCTTTCCTTCCCATCCCACCTCCCCCACCGCCTACGTTAGCAATAAGATATAAAGTAACATTAATTAGACTGAACCCTTGACTTTTTTTTAAAATTTTTTTTACCGTTTATTTATTTTTGAAAGTCAGGGAGAGAGCATGAGCAGGGGAGGGACAGAGAGAGAGGGAGACACAGAATCCGAAGCAGGCTCCAGGCTCTGAGGTGTCAGCACAGAGCCCGATGCGGGGCTCGAGCTCACAAACCGCGAGATCATGACCTGAGTCGAAGTTGGTCGCTTAACCAACTGAGTCACCCAGGTGCCCCTGAACCCTTGACTTTTTGATATGTGTGTTTTTCTGAAAACTTGTCTGCAGTGGAAAAGAGTGTTTATGTTTACAAGCAGGGCAGGATACTTTCATCTGTGTTACTATTATCTAATCTGAACCCTAATTTGGAACCGATTGCTAGATTATGAAACCACCTCGGCAGGATTTCACAAATAAAAGTCCACGGTTAATGGGAAAGCCAAAAGTTAATGGGAAAAGTCTTCGCACTTTTTCACAATGTAAATTGATAACCTCATGCTAACATTTTTGTCTTAAAATTCCAGTTGACATTTAGTTTTGTACGGAATATTCTTGAACCGGAATCAACACATTTTGGAACAGAAAAATCAATTCTTCTTGATTCAGCCAGTGCCATCGACGTAAGCAATAACTATACAATCGTTAAGCGATGGGGATATTGAAGTATTCTGGGTAATTCGGTTTAGTGTTGCAAACACTAGGTTGTTTATGTGTCTGCGTTTTTACAAATGAGAACTGCAGTATAAACGGATATTGGGCTGAAATTGTATTTAAAGGTATTTGAATGTGGATTTCTAACCATGATACAGCTCCACGCTGTCCCTCCTCTTGTAGGTTTCTCTGGATGGTGTAAACGAACTTTTTTTTTTTTTTTTTTTTTTTTTTGGTACCGACAAAGAGAATGTTGATTCTAGAACCGTCAGTAAAAATGTGAGAAAGAGTAACGGGGAGAAACATGCCATCAGGACCGCGTGGATTTGCCTCAGCGTTCTAAGTCTTCTCTGAGAAAAGTATCTTCTACCCTGCAGGGCACTGGGCCGCCAGGAGACCTGGTGGGGTCTGGATCCAATGCCGCCCTTGGCCATAGACAGCGCAGGCTCCTCTGCGGTTTCCTCAGTGGTCACACTAAGGGGGTGCAGGAGGTGGTGAGGGTGCTTCGGTAGGACTCGCACAGTCCCCTGCGGTTGTTGTTGAATGCAAATGTCCCTCCCCAGGTCCTCAGTCCCCACCCACCCTATTGGTTAACTCAGCTGGCTTAACCCAGTTAGACTGCCTTCCCTGCCCGCCCCCGCCCCCAGCTGTAGCCATTTGTGTTTTTGACCCCTGCAGTGAAAACCTGCACATCACAAAGGCTTCTTCACATAATCTACCCCTGGAGGAATCATCTGTCTTAAAAATAATAGTGTAATAACTTCTTGGCAAATACAAGTTCCCCACCTCCTCTCTGCCCTCAATCTATCATTCAGGCCCTCATGTGAACCACTCGGGTCACATCAAAAGCCAGCAGTCCCGACTGCCACGGAGGAGGTATTTGGTTGACGCGGAGGACAGGACCTTTTGGGAGCGAGAGACAGTGCGAGCTGCATTGGAGGTGCCAACCTTGAGCGGGAAGAACAATCCGGGGCAAGCTGGAGGACAAGGAATGAAGGGAGGGTGCAGACTATAAAAACTTTGTGGGGCTCCTTCGTACAAAGTTTAGAAAGCTACATAGGCTTATCCAGTCTCTCCCTGTCCATTCCAGATTTCACATCCTTATCCAGTCCCCACCTTAAGAGCAAAGAATAAAGTGTCCCGTGAGAGGCCCCGACGGCAACGGTCAGCTTGTCAGAGGAGGGCCCAGGGCTCAGACACCCCACTCTCGCCTGGGGCTTCCTCTTCCCTCAACATCTTCAGCTCTCGTGACTTTTCTCCACTTGAGAAAACCTCTATTCCTTGCACATTTGCGCGTCTCCTATAAAATAAAGCTCCTGAGAGAATTAATGCAATTAAGAAATCGATGCTTTCCTTTCCTCCCAGAGAAAGGGAAATATTGACATCACCTGGAGGGAACTTTAGACGCCAAGAACCTATCATGTACAGGCGTGCGGTTTCCACTCAAGGAGTGGTCTTTCGGAAGGAAGCTGCTGGAATATCTACCAGTAGAGGCCGGCTGCCACAGGATTAAAACTAAATGGGAAAGGAAGCCATGATCTCCAACCGGCAGCATTTCCATTATTTTAAAATCACAACAAAACAAACAAGAAACAATTGCCAATAATAACAGTGCGTGTCCTCGTGTGCTCACTCTAAAAGAAACAACCTAATTAATCCATTCATTCCTGACATATGTGTCAACTGCCTAATAATAATAATTAATAATAATAATAGTAATAAGAAGTCATAATGCCAGGCACTGCACGAGCTTTAACATAAATAATCTTATCCTCTTGACAGCCTAATGAGACAGGTACTCTCATCGGTATCTACTTTTACAGATGAGGGAACTGAGGCCAAGGAAGTTTCTGTACTTTGCTGTGGTGCAAGCCCGGCCATTTCCAGCATTTGTAATCCTGCATTTTAACCCCAGAGCCTGGACTTTAAAGTGCTGCTGTGGAGTCTTAGTAACTGCCATCTCTCTTTTATCTCCAAATCGTGATCGATGCCAATGAAGTCAAACACGTCAATAAAGACAGAAGAACGTCTCTCTATAGGTAAAAATGTCACGTCGATCACAGTGTCCTCGAACTCTTTCCCCAGAAATGTCTTAATCTTCTAAGACACCCAATGATCATCTCCTGTGGGAGCCTTCCAGAATATTTCTTCTCAGTAGATTGCAGTCAACTGATCCCCATGTATCTCTCCGTGCAGCAGTGTAGACAGACCTGCTGTAGGAGGGCAGTTTGGGGAGGTGAGAGGCGCCTGGGCCACAAATCGGACAGTTGGATCTGTCCCAGCAGGTCTTTGATTGGAATGGTCAAATTCCCGGCATTTTTATCTATTTTCAATGAAGCTTGCATGGTTTTTGCTTCTTTTGTGCAACATCACTCGGATCACAAAACCATACAGGCTCATTCCTTTTCAGTTAGCTGTCACTGAACTCCAGCTGACTCCATTCTGAAATCTTGCATTCAACCCGTCTGGATTCGAGACCCCACGTGACCAGATGGGTGTCATACTTCCCTGCGAATAAGGGACACCACCCTGCCTACCCCCAGAAGTAGCCCTGCGTCTTAGAAACCTAAGGTGCTCTTCCTTTTCGGGTGTCAGAGAAAGAGACTCTTCTCCTCGGGGCTCCCGTAAGCACTAAACCCACAGCCGCAGGGTGGCCCCAGGGCTTACCTTTCCTGGTGAGCGTGTGTGTTTGAGGCCCTGTGGTTTTCGTTTGGAGGGACCACAGTCCAGTCATCCGGGCACACGTTACCCTTGCCTTGTTGCTGAAAAGCCTTTCTCAGTGAGAGGGGCCCGACATTCTAGAACTACACTTGCATTTATCCTGCCATTGTTCGGAGACTCTGGAAGGCTCCGTCGGGCCGAAAGCGCGCAGAGGGTTTACACATATATACACGCACCCGGTGTCCAATCGGAAGTAGTGAGCTGACATATGAGCTATCCCAGATGCTAAAAAAATTAAACCGGTGCTACGACATCCCCCAATCGGAGGACCGAGATCCGCTGCCGAGACACCGCTGACCCCCAACACTTAACGTCGGGAGAGCGGCGGGAAGAGGCTGAGGAGGAAAGGAAAACATGAGGCCAGAGTCTGTAGCATAGCTCATTTTATTGTTTAAACAGTTTTTGCATAGGAAATATATCCGCTTCCAGTAATTGACTGCAGTATGAGCAGGTGCTAGCAGTATAGGCTGGGTATAACAGTAACAATCACATTAAGTCAAGCTTGATTTACACCAGTTTAAAACTTGTGGCGACTGAGTTCATTTGCAACCCACAAAAAGTACCCAAAGAACATCATCCTCCAACCGGGCACAATAAAACCTTCGCTAACATTCTGGCCCAGTCTGGGGCTGATCCCAGAGGTCTGAACGCCAGAAATTAAGTAACTGTCATAGAATACATCCTACCGCTAACGGTTCGTAACACGGAGATTGTGCATGTGCCTCCTTTTTTTGAGAAAACTTAATGAAAACACAAGGTTCCGTACGCATGGCCCGCGAGGACGTCATGCCAAAAGTTTTAAAATGGATCAACCCTGGTGTGTCGCTAGCAAGCAATAACTGACTACTTGTCACCTACAGTTGTACTAAATGTATCTAAAGAAACACACAGTCCTACAAAAGTTGTTCTCAGAGAAATATCATTGAGGTGGGGGCACCTTTTCCCAGGATGCTAAGAGTTCTATATGATATAAGCACAAATTAACAGCTTGATGAAGACATAATCTAATGCAGCTTCGAGAAAGCCTATGCCTGGGACGGAGCTACCCCTCACATTCTACAATGCTGTAGAGATTCTTTTTTTTTTTTTTCCCAAGAAAATGTCATTTGAAACATATTTACAACTGAACTCAACAGAGACTGTGAAATTGAACAGGCACTGCTCATTTGTTTGAGTTTTTTTGGTAAACATTTTGCTGGTTTTTTTTTTTTTTTTTTTGTTTCTTTCTCGTTTTGCATCAACTTTTATCAGTCCATGCAACTTCAATGCCCTCCGTGAAGAATGCATCATAAGCCATACTTCTTTAAAAAAAAAAAAAAAAGACTTCCTTCTGCATAAAGAGATATATTTGCCACATCAGTCCCTGTAGCGCAGTTTTCGAAACCAGTCTGTCAAAAATACAGTAATACAAGACGGGCTTTAGTGCCGCTAGCTTACGCTGCTTTTCGTGAATGTCGGCCACCTTTTGTTAGCGGTGCTGTGTCCTGGGACAGAAGTCCTCAGAGGCTGAGTCCAACGTGCAGGTAGGCTTGTGGTACTAAAGCACTTCACAATCTCAACGTACATTTGAATTGCAACACACAGATATTCCTAAAGAGTATTAACTAGTGAACCCTTTTATTATTTAAAAAAAAAAAAAAAAGAACACAACTACTTACAACCGTTGAAGAAAAAATTGCAACGACAAAAAAAAAAAAAATGTAAAAATTGACCGTCTCCAACTTGTCCCCTTTACTATGAACAACGTAACCAACAGATCTGTGGCACGGACACAGTACAAAGAGTTGTCATGGCAATGAGTTTGGCTGATGCAAAGGTCATTGTGCAGGGTCAAAGGGCAAAATCAGTGGTCCATGCTACCCCCCAACTGCAGGGCTCCACCCCACCCACACAATTTTTGAAGGAATCAGAAAAAACAGGGGAACTACCAGAAAGTGCAAAATATGAAGAAGGCAGCTTTCCAGCGCCTTCAGCATGGAGTAAAACATTCAATTTTGAGCTCTTACTATTGAACTTGAATAGCCTGCACATGAAAAAACAAAAACAATTGCTTTCTATAGAAACCCAATTTTTTAAAGTCCAGGAAGCATGCAGCTGGTTAATGTTAACAAAAGACCTTGACAGGAACATGTAAACCCTATTGAATGTCATGCTTGGGGCCTATCTGCCAGCAATATTGCAGAGTTGTTTCGTTAAAAATGAATACCGTACACTGAATATGAGATCACTTTCTGCAGCCTTCATCATTTCAACACAGTACGTAGATTTTGAATCTAGGTAACGAACACGTCCCGATTTCACACCGCTGAAGATGTCTCTGTGCAATCTCTTTTTGTTGAGTCCTTATGAAGCTACCAGTCACAAATCCAAGATTCTGCTCCCTGAGGACACGTTTATGTGAGACACAGCACTGTTTTCGTTTTCTGCCTATCCCGAATGCTCTGTGAAACTTAACCTTAAATACCATCGCGTAACAATCACAAAAACTTTTGCTAAAGGCCGTATAGACTAAGAAAAAGACAGTGGTGCTTCCGACATTCTGAAATGCTCCGAAAACCAACTTTTCCAATACTAAATACAACAAAATAACCTTCATAAAATATAACTTTTCTCCATTTACACTTTTTTTTTTTAAAGGATTAGTATCCTGTGCTTTTCAAGCCCAGGAATCTGCGAAATAACTCCTAACATGGACAGATTTTTTTTTTTTTTAATACATAACTTAAGAGACTGGAGAGTTTTAACTCAAGTCCAGTCTCTACACAAGGAATATTCTTGTTTACTTTAAAAATGGAAACAACATATAGTTCCATTATAATTGTTAAAAAGTTAGCTTTACAAACATGGGAATTTTAATTTAAAAAAAAAATTCTTAACAAAACTATACAGTGTACAAATTACTGTCTACAAGGTAGGCGGTTCGTTAAGAAGATCTTTCGTTCTTCTTGCTACTTTGCAGCTTCACAGACTCATTCACATATTTTTTTTTTAATGGAGCTGCCCACCCGAACATCACCCCATAACTATATTGCTATAATTAAGATTTTTGCCATGTCTTTATGTACAGTCTCCTTCACTGCCTTTTATTTACTGTTTTTCCCTTAGACAAGCCTCCAACGTTCATGTCACTCCAGAGGAAACACTTCAGAGGCGCTGTGGTGGGGCAGCAAAGCCACACAACAAAAAAGCCCAACAGCGCCCCGTGGAACAAACCCCGGGGGAGGGGGGGGGCAGCAGACGCCAGCCCCTACTGATGCCCTTGGGTGACCTTCACCGTCCTGAAGCTCTGCAGTTCTGGGTAAGGGGGGGGGTGTGCAAGACCTGCAAACGCGGGGCCCTTCGTCAGAATATACTTCCTGGTAAATGAGGAGGAGGCCGAAAAATGGATTTGAGATTTTATACAGATAGTAGTATTTTTAATAGTTTTTTCACAAAAGGAAAGGAGAAAAAAAAAATGGATTTAAAAAAAAAAAAAGCAACACTTGAACTAGGCCTTTGTACTCAAGAGGCAGGCAGGAATACCCACAGTGTGTAACTTCTTTAGCTAGAACTGCTCATTCTCTGGCCAAAAAGAGAGCGAGTCTGCCCTTCAGAAATACTGCGTGTCCCGTGAGGTCGATTTGTTCACCTACTAGGTCAAAGATACTTGAAGAGCCTGGCTGAGATAAGCCGTTTTGTACCAGGGCAAGTATCTGCAGAAATGATCGGACTTAACTTTCCAACTTGCGTGGCTAGGATCCTGCTGTGCTATTCAGCATTTGGGCTATCAGACTGAATGGGCTAATCAAATACAATTCTAGGCCCATAAGCATTGTTCTAAAGTATTCATTATTAAATCATATGCTGTGAGAACAATGGACAGTTTATTTTATTAGGCCATGGCCTGGGGGAAGGGGGTCAGGGGGCTCCTCAAGACGGCCCACCATGTGTCACTAATTCTGAAAGATTTTCCTTTTAGTAATGGATTCCCTCAATGGGACTGGGGGTTGGGGGGAGGGGTGTAAGAGCAAAAGTAAAACCAGCCTCCATTCACCCACTCGCCCTCAGGGGAAATGAAATCAAATATATATTTGAGGCCCCATCCCTTAAAAAAATCCCATCAGCCTCTAATGGGCTTAATTCATCCACAGGAACATTAATTTCTGAAAATTCTGCATTTCCCTTCTGCTCCGGTTCTCTGTTTAAAAGGGCAGGTAAAAATGACAACTTAACAAGATTTATTATGGGGTTTTTTTTTTTTTGTTCCTTAAAAATTGAACTTTGATTTTAATCTATAAGTCCAAATACATTTAATACAGCTACCCTCCGTTCAATCTTCTGGATGTATTAAAAAAAAAAAAAAAAAAAAAAAAGATCCAAGTGCACTGCCGTCCTTTCGAAGTAGTGAGTCACAGGTAAATCATGAATGAGACGAATAAATGGGGAAGAGGAGCAGTGGAGAAAGAATACAGGAACACCCCCTCCGGCCGGGACGATGTGTTGTGTAGGAGAAAATACACTCGTGTGTTCAACTCCCAAAGTGTGAAACCTCCACTACGTGGATGTTTCGGCAGATAGTTTTGCCACATAGGAGGCAGGCTCACTCTCCGCTGTGGATCCAGAACTTCCACGCAAGACCACCACCACCACCAAAAAAAAAAAAAAAAAAAAAGAAGAAGAAGAAGAAGAAGAAGAAGAAGAAGAAGGTAAGACAGTTTGTTTTAAGCCAAGTCTGCCTCCAGGAGGAATTTGTTGTGTTCGCTTGTTCTCACTATTTCTGTTGTTAGGAAAACCAGAAATGAGTTCAGCTTGCACCCCAGGTGGGAAGTTAGAGAAGGGGGAATCTGTGTAAGTTGAAGTTTGTCACAGTAGACAGAACAGTTGCTTTGCAGCCCAGGCCCGTCTCGGGGTGTACTGCTTCACAGCTACACTGTAAAGTGTTAAAAATCCTCCCACCCACCCCAGAATATATATATATGTATATTAAAAAAAATCCCCTGTCCATCTCTCAGTACACAAAGGACCTCATCACACTGCAAAAATAGCAGTACCCACTTTGGTCAATTAAAACAAACAAACAAACAAAAAAAAAAGCATACATTATTTTTTTTTTTCAATCTGCGTACTTACCTAGAATAACCAATACAGCTAAAAGCACTACGTACATAGGCAAAACTTGGTATTGCATAATTCGTATAAATTTGAAACCCCTCCCCCCCCAATATTAATTGGAAGATGAAAAACATGAAAGGTTAATAGAAAAAACACCAAAATACTGAAAATATTGCTGGTCGATTACAATTTTTAAGCGGCAACTATACACAGCCATGATATGCTTTATAAATGTGAGATAAAGGTATAACTGTCTAAAAAATCCATGATGTCACACATTTTTCTTCGTCTGGAGTACAAAATATTTTGTCATAAAAATGGTAAAGATTTAAAATGATAATAAATGCAGCAAAACAAGTGTAGTGATGTCACTTTTTTGTGTTTTTTTTTGTGTTTTTTGTTTTTTTTTGTTTTTAGATTTCAAGGCAAGGCACGTAATGTGGACATTATATCTTCGTGCAAATTAGGATTACTGGAAAGAGTATTTTTAATTAAAATTTTCAGAGACATAGAGGCAAAATGTGTCTGCCCATGCACACTACAGATCTGTCAATACAAGAAATTTGTTGAACAAGGCTAATGTCTGAAAGCACCATGCAAGTTTTCAGCACCCTGATTATATTTGTTTTCTCAAGAGTGCGTTTTTATATCCTACACCCTGGCGTTCCCAGTTTGTAAACTGTAAGCTTTACCCTTGTGGCATGGATTTGCCTGCCTCTTTGTCTCTATAATGAAGATTTTATAGAACCTTTTGTACGTACACCCTATGGGTTCTTGATGCAACCAGTAATTTTAAATAAATAAATTCTACCTCCAAGGAGGCTGCAGCTAAACCAACATAAGTGCTGTGTTTTCATTAATTTTTTTTTCTCAAGCACATGATTTGTCTTGATTTAATGCCTTTTTAATGCCCTCAACAACTGAGGGGAAAATAAATTCGTTCAAAATTATTTTAAATTCTTTTTAATCCCCTCAATTTAGAGTCCAAGGGCTGAAGGACTTATAATCATGATTCCCCTTTAGATATAAATTTATAAATTGCACTTGCCTCTGTTAAGTGTTTTGTGGGGAAAATATTATATTAATTTTTACTGTTGCATGCAGAGATAACACTTCACCTACATCGAGGCATTTCTTCCATAGAGCCTTTGTGTTCAAACTGTTTTTTTTTTCCTTTTTTCTTTTTTTCTTTTTTTTTCTTTTCTTTCTTTTTTCTTTTTTTTTTCTTTTTTTTTTCAGGTTTCAAACTGGGTTACACACTGGAAAAGGCTGGGTTAAGGGCCAAAATTTAATAAATCTGTACTGATAACTAAAGGCTACAGAGATTTTATATATATATTTTTTTAACTTTTAGAAATCAGAGTGCTTATAAAATGGCTGGCTCATGGCTCCGTCACCCAGCACCTCTGATGTCGCCTCCTAGCCTTTGTCGGTGAGACAACCAGGAACAGTGATTCCATGCGTAAACAACAAGAATACTAAACCAATAAAACTAGCTTATCATGCACATATTAAGGCATCTAGAAAGTCAGTTAAAATATATTGTCATAGAGACAGAACATCTATTTCCCAGCGGACTTCATGTAACAAAGGCTACGTTGCAGGGGCTGTGATCTACCATCAGTGAAATATCATCGACCCTTTTTTTTTTTTATGTCATTACAGTTTCAACCTTAAGGGAATTAGTGATTGTAAGTGCCGTAATTGCTGGTCTATTATCTTCTTTCTTCAGTTTCTTTCCTTTCTCCCTTTTTGTTTGTTGTGTTTAAGTTTTGTCCAGTCTTCCTCTTTTCCTTTTTTTTTTTTTTTTTTGATTTTTTAAACTACTGGTGTATTTCATTTTCCCTCAGTTGCTCGTTTCTGCTTGAAGGAAAGGTTCTCCGATTATGTTCAAACCGTAATTTTGGACATTTGCCGGTAGGATGGGTGTCCTATTTGATACTTGGAAAGGAACCAAGCTAGCCCAGGTACCAGGACTGTTGACAGGAGAGGAGCAGGAGGGAGGGAAGAGAAAAAGAGAAAACACAACGTTAAAATCTACAGCAATATTAGAAATATAAATTCCACAGGCATCAAATTACTACTATAACTTTTTTCCATATTACAGTTTAATATGAGATAAGTGTGCCAAATTGTAAATATTATAGGTATATACCCTGCATGGTCTATTTCTTTCATGGAAGGTTACACTGATTTCTTTTAAGATTTTATTCTATTTTTTTACATAATCTCTACACCCAACATGGGGCTCGAACCCACAACCCCGAGATCAAGACTCGCACGCACCAACGACTGAGCCAGCCAGGTGCAACCCAACGGTAAGACTAATTGTGAGGCAGAACAAGCTCAAGTCGGGCTTAACACACGATTCTTGAACTCGGAGTATATTCCTAAAATAGCTGATCTACTTCGATGAAAAAAAAAAAAGAAAGAAAGAAAAAGAGAAAGAGAAGGAAAGCTGCAAATCCACAGTGGTGACCCCACAGGGTTTGCCAACTTTGCTCTGATCCTGCTTTACTTTCAGTTCACAAGCAATTCAATTTTCAGTTTTTTACCTGCTTACCGACTGAACATCATTGAAAGTTGCAATGAAAGGTATTTCTTTTTCCTTACAATAAGAAAAAATCTAGTTTTTTAAGGAAGCCAGGACGTAATATGTCATTTGAAATGCTGGCACCAGAGGCCTGGGCGCTCAATGTCCCCGCCATCAGTAAGGAAGATTACCACATCCAAGTGGCTCTGAGTCTGACGAGCTGGAAGGGGTGGGCAGGAGGGGCGCTGGGGGTAGCCAGCAGATGAGGTCCTCGTCCCCCTCCAACCAGCTCTCATTTCGTCTATGTTGGATTTCGGGCTAGTTAAAGAAGCTTGAAGAAGAGCTCTCGAATTACCACTGACATAATCTTTCATCAAACGAGTATCATATAGAGGAAGATAAAACCTGAGATCTACTTATCACAAAACAACACCACGCACTGTACATTTGGGGGGGGTATACCTAATCAGACAACCGTTTGTTTCAACACTCATCTCAGAATGAATGGCAGCTAATTCACAGCTGCATAAATAACTGAGAAAACATCAAACTGAGGGTTGCATACCCTGTTTTGTCAGGGTCTGACCTGGAGACTTTGTTTTGAGGTTTTCAATTAAATTGAATATTTTTGTAATGTTTCTTTATTTTTGAGAGAGAAAGAGACAGAATGCGAGCAAGGGAGGGGCAGGGAGAGAGGGAGACACAGAATCCGAAGCAGGCTCCAGGCTCCGAGCTGTCAGCACAGAGCCCAACGTGGGACTCGAGCTCACAAACTGCGAGATCATGACCTGAGCCGAAGTCAGACGCACAACTAACTGAGCCACCCAGGCTCCCCTAAACTTAATTCAATAGCCTTTACTTTTGAAACCATGAGGCGAGATGGATACGATTATTGCAGCTCTCAACCCTCATTTTTTCACATTCGAATACCAAAGGAACAAAAACCTCTATGGGATGTTAACTTGAAGGAACAATTTTGTCACACACGCGCGCACACACACACAAATGCTTGGATTAAAAAAAAGAACCTGATACGTATAACTTCTTTCACTCTGGTGATACCTCTATACACAACGTGTCTTATTGGTACATGCGGAGGTGCATATTTTGGATTTGATATTTCAACAGAAAACATCTCACAATGACCTTTTATGCCCAAGAGATTTTATAATTAGATGATGGGCTTTATCATAGCCAAGTCCTTCTCCTCTTTCTGCTCTCCATTTGATATAATACCAGCACATGGTAGATGATCAATAAAGTTTTGGGATACACAAATCACCCAAGTGTTCCAAATCACACCCAACTATGTATTTTTTAAAAGCGTGGCTTGTAATCATCACATACTTGCACGAATACATTGTGATTTGGCCCCCTACAAAAAGAGAATAGGCATCTCTAAACTTAAAATTAGAGACGTTTAGTATTAACAAAAATTAACTCTTGGGGAAATCATCAAATAAGAATTCAAAGGAGGAATAATTCAAACTAAAAAGATATGTCCTCATGATCTGATGGAAAGTCATAATTTGAAAGAATGAGAATACTTGTTATCGAAACCTTTTCCAAGAGACTTAATTATTTTCACATATTTCTCTCTTCCCACACACATCTTCCATTTCTGTGTTTTGCAAGATTGATTGGGAGAGAATGTTATATGATACATCATGAAAGCTATTTTCCCCTCAACTGTACTTTCACTGCACTTTGTTACACAGTAAAATTATAGCATTTATTACTTCATATCATAATTACCTGTATCTGTGATAATCTTATTGACTGAAAGGTAAGCTCCATAAGGAAAATAACTTTGTCTTATTAATCCTTGTAGAGTCTGGCTATCGCTGATGCTAATTATTTCTTAGCAAATAAAATAAATTACAAAAACATATATCCATTAGTTTGAACCCAACATGGGAAGTGTGTATGAAAAACAAAAAGACTTAACTGAAATCGATAAAATCCTTGACAGTAAAAGACAATGTCAACAAGCAGATCACTTCGCAAAATTGAGTCCCAAGTTAAATGGGCTCTAGAAAGTCATTTAGAGATTGAGAGATTGCATTCTTTAGAAATACAAAGTATATTTTAATGACTGAAAATAGATGTGACTCCTTACATAGAGAACTGGGTCTCACTAATGGCAGGAAGGACAAGAATTCAGGGTTTATTTTGCAAGAGCTTTCTTATGAGGTTCTAAAAACAGACACGGATTATTCTTTGGAAAACGCTCAATAAAAACAAACTGATGTTAGTGACTAACAGGACTCTAGCTGCAGAATATCTAACAAATTCAATTTAGATGTTTACTTCAATCTTTCAAACCTCCCATCCTACATTATGACCATGTCAAAATTGCAGCGTGCAATATATTTGTCAATACTGTTTATGAACCTTTGGGGGAAAATAAATCTCAAACATTAACACTATGCAGACCTCATATATGAGTTTTACAAGTCTCCTATTGCCAATTTATAGGTGAGGTTCAAAACTACAAAGCACAGACATTTCTTAGAGCTTTTTGGTAGTCCTATTGGGAAAAAAGTCTGTTAAGACAAATTCAAAGATTATGATAACAATGTAAAAAAAAAGCTTAATCAAACAAGATAATCTGGATCATCTCAGCTCAAAAAGAGAATGCCTCAAATTGCATAGTTTTTCAGGTAAAATGTAATAGTGTTGTTTACATATCTAACTCCCTCTTGTATAAATCCATGCTAATGGTCACCAGTATGGATAAAATAAACACACATACTCATAGGTATCTCCATATATAAGCTCATTATATGTAAAGTGCTTAATAGTTTTAATCCATAGTGGAGTGAGAATTATCTTATGTCTAATCCAATAATCTGTGCCTCTATGTATTAAGAGATGTGCGAACATAATTGAAAGACCTCAAAATATTCAAGGTCAAATTAAGCTACTTCAGCCAATAGATCTTCAAACACGCATAGACTTTGTTTTCATTCCATTTTCCATTGCCGAATCACCTTTTCTTCAGGCAAACAGAAGATAAGCGTAACTAAAAGCTGAAAACACATCTTTAGAAAATATATAAAGGCCATACCATTAAAAATGGAAAAGAATATAAAGTACTTTAAAAAACCAGGCACACCAAATGTCCATCGACTGATGAATGGATAAAGAAGATGTGGTGTGTTTGTATGTGTGTGTGTGTGTGTGTGTGTATACACACACACACACACACACACACACACACACACACAATGGAGTACTACTCGGCAATCAAAAAGAAGGAAATCTTGCCATTTGCAACTATGTAGATGGAACTAAAGGGTATTATGCTAAGCGAAATTAGTCAGAGAAAGGCAAATATCATATGACTTCACTCATATGAGGACTTTAAGATACAAAACTGATGAACCTAAGGGAAAGGAAGCAAAAATAATATAAAAACAGGGAGGGGGACAAAACATAAGAGACTCTTAAATACGGAGAATAAACAGAGGGTTACTGGATGGGTCATGGGAGGGGGGATGGGCTAAACAGGTAAGGGGCATTAAGGAATCTACTCCTGAAGTCATCATTGCGCTATGCTAACTAACCTGGATGTAAATTAAAAAATAAAATTAAATTAAAAAAATAAAAGAAAAAAAGTAAAAAAGCAGGCACAAAAAAAGCAAAAAAGATACTTTGTACCTTAACACAAAGGAAAATTCACCCTAATGACTTCTACTCTATGTATATAATGAGGTATTTCATTATACACAAAACAGGTATATATAAGTTAGATCAAAATTCTAAAAAATGTCTGATGTCATGGATAGTATGTTCACATTATTCTCACCAAATGCATGACGTGGCTGCCTCAAAAAGGGAAGAAGCAAAGAAACAAGTTATTTAGACCTTGAGATGCATTAATGGAAGGTGATAGCCCATTTTATCCTGATCAGACTACTTCTGAAGCGCTGTGTTGCTTCTAGGCATCACTCTTCAAGAGAAACAAACTCTGTGACATTTCTTTGATGAAGAAACTCACCAAATCATGTCATCTGAGGAACAGCTGAAGGGAGACAGGGAAGATACAACAGTTGAGTTGGAAAGAAATGTATAGTTCAGGTGGAAAGAATTAGCATAAAGGGAGAAACTTTCAGAAGACAACCATGATGAGGCCCTACTATGAGTAAGATGCCATTCTGGGTATTCTACATCCACTATCTCACTTAATTTTTTCAGTGAACTCTTGAAATTGCCATTGTCCCATTTCACAGATGAGAAAATTGAGGTTTAACCTGCCCTGAGTTACTCACCTAGACCTCGGATGTGAATCAGTTCTGGTTCCCATGGCCATTTCACTATATTATACTGTTGCCCTGGGAGGCCAGACATTGACCCTACATTAGACAGAACTTTTGAACAGAGTTTCCTCAAGACAACATTTGCTTCAGGAGACAGTGAATTTCCCGTGCCCCACACAGCTGGATCACAACCTAAGAAATGGTGCAGCGGACTTGTGCACAGAATATGTGCTTGGTCTGGGTGATCAAGCAACTCTGAAACTCAATATATATCCTCTGAAAACAAATCCAGTTGAAGTTGTATTACAGTGACCTTATGGTGAGGATTATGGGGGTAAGAAGATACCCATTTCTTCCTTTTAAAAATGATACACTATTTGTATATTTCATATCCCTGGATAAATTGGATAAAGGAGTCGGTCTTTGTATGTACAAGTAGTAAATAGACTCTATGCCATTTAATGAAAGAAAGAGAGAAAACTGCTCCGGGCAAATCAACATTGGATGGTTGTGCTGTGCAACCTGTGTCTTCTCGGCCAAAAAGAATTGGGCCCTTGGCTTTTACCTCAGTAACCACCCAAGAACCATGGAGTGCCAAGTAAACATATATGGAGTAATAAGTTGAGTAAGGAACCAAACAAAGTCAAAGGCTTCACTTCAACTATGGCTTTAAATAAGAGCTATCAGAATGGCAAACTTCATTTATTACTAGCCTGTGTTTGTCTGATAGTGAGTTGGGTAACGCATTTGGCAAGCATGTTATAAAATGTGAAAATATCCAGCACACTAATACTTTTTAGGGGAATAATAACATTGCCCATTCAGAGTTCACACACTGATTTAATCCTAAAACTGCTATATTTACTTCAAAGATAGTGAGTATGCTTCTTTTTCAACAAGCATAAAAAATACAAGAATGAAGCACAAAGGATTTTATATATTCAGGAATATCTCAACTTTCCTAGGAGCTACATTCCTTATAGATAGAAATAACAATGAGCAATGGTGCAAAAAGCACAGAAAGTAAATAAAATAACTACCTTAATTTAAAAGGAGGATTTGCCTTTAATTCCTCTGCACCTGTTTTAGGTACCTCCAAAAAGAAAAGATTTTTACTTCCGTAGCTAAACATTCCTAATTTCATCGCTACGATAAGTAACACATCTCTACTGGGATCTCTCTCCCAAAATGCACAACAATTTCCCCTAGCAACGGCTAAAATCTACCTGGAAAGACCAATCACGGGCCGGTTAAGGAAGTATTCCTTAAGTTAGAAAAGCCGTGCTATCCCGAGTTGTGCAGGAATGCGTTTGGATTGGCTGCTCACTTCAACACGATACAAATGCTATGGATGGTGTCTTAGGAAAACATGCTAGGTCACACCAGTTGGAGGAATATATGGGTAGTATTTAAGAACCTTTAAGAACCTATATGTATACATAAGGTATACATATATATGTATATAATATATATATATGTATACATAAGGTATACATAGGTATACATTAAGAAGCTTTAAGAACCTATATGTATACATATAAGAATTATTATATGTTATTACATAGTAAGAATGTATTTATAAACTCATTAAGGTATTAGGACCAAAAAATGGTACTTAGTAAATACACTAGTTGCTAGCACTTACATGGTGTGCATTTTTTGCCAGGCACTGTTCTATGAATTTTCAATCCTCACAATCAATCGATGAGAAAAGTACCAGTTGAATTCTGATTTGACTGATGAGGGCACCGGAGCTAGGAAGTTATGTGCCTTGCCCGAGTCATGCTGCTGTTAAGTTACAGAAGCCAGGATTTGAACTCCAGCAGTGTGGTTCTGGGGTCTGCATTCTTCCCCATTACACTTTACCTCATTTCCCTCTTTTGTGAAGCAAACTTTACTTTTATCAACTGGGCAAGAACTTATATTATCCCTAAATTATATAAGAGATTCTATGAATTAAGGTCCGTATCATTTAGAACACTGAAACTCCCAGGGAAAGATGGCTCTTGAGTCCAAATTTTAACAGAAATCACTGTATTTGATTTATCCAATGCCAGATGCTTTTCAGCTGAATACAATATTTGCCGTTGTTCCTGTATGTGCAGATGTGGCTCGATGTCTAATCCGCTTGTCGAGTTCCACCTCAGATGAGGCTAAACTAGAAGTAAAATATACAAAGTGCTTTACACAGGTCTTGGGTTCCTTCGATTTATTTCTCCCGTTTTTAAGGATCATTATTGCTATCCGAATGATCCTATTTGCATGCAAGATGATTTCTAATGATTATTACTATTTGTAATAATCTGTATCAGAAAGCTCCCTGGCCGGCTCTTACCTGAACTGCAAAGTACTCTTGTGGGCTCTCTGGGAAACACCAAATATCATAAACTGCAGGTGGCTCATGGAATTATTCTAACTGCAAGCAATACCACTTCATAGTAATGAAAAAGAAACGGATTTGTTTCTTAACTAAGTAGGTAAATAGCCTTCTTTATGGCTACTCTTTGGGGACCAACGATTTTGGAAATAACATATCAAAACGGTAGGCCATCAAAGCTCATTAATTTATATTCAATTGTTTCAGATGTGTTTTGTTATTGGAGCACGCTGGATTGAATGCTGACTTTGCCATGCGTGGGTATCAGCATTTTCTAAGTAAAATAATGGCTTATGCCAGTGAAATAGTATATCTAATGAAGAGCACAGGGCGACTAAATAAGCAGGGCACATTTACTGCAGCTAAATATGAAATGTGGTCGTTATAATTACTAGACTCTTTTAGCAAAAAGCTTTTACAAAATCCTAGAAGACCCTTCAACAAGGCAACCTATATCCTTAAAAATAGTAAAAACTTATTTCCTTAAAATGTGTACTTCAGACATAAGGAAAATACAGGTCCCCTAAATAGGCCGAATTAAGTTGATTTTTTAAAAAAATTACGTTTGAGATTTTTCATGTCTTAGAACTGAAAACGAGAGATAGAGAATTCCCACAAAGGTGGCTAATTGTAAATAAATCACAGTACACGCATGCACACATCCGTAACGTTTTATGTGGCTGTGGGAGGTTTCAGCCAATTAAAAAATCTAGCATGATCAGGCTCCCAGTGGTTATTTGAGCTCCTCCCACAGACCTTACCACAGCAGAGAACCCGACATGTGGATTTCCATCCTTTCTCTGGTCTGTATTCCTCTCTATCCCTGGGTTCCTTTCAATGCTATTGTTACCAGTGCGCCTGCTCCCCTGATTAGCATATGTGAGTCTCCAACAGCAGACAAAATTCTCTGCAAAAATAATGCTCCCAAATAGTGCCTTTCACTAGAGAAAATCACCCAAGGCATACTAAATTAAAAAGAAATGTTAAGTTTTACACAAGAGCAAAAGCCTGTTCTTTCCCAAGGGATTTTCATGTAAAAGCAAAAATCAGTGTGACTTGTGTAATTTCACCTCTAAATAACAGAATTTCTTTGGATCCGAATTCTGAATCATAAAACCACAACCGATTAAGGAACTGAACACATTGTTTATATTATGCCTGCTAATATATGTGCAGAGAGAATCACACGTGCAAAAACAAAACAACAACAACAACAACGACAATCTTCCTTCATGTAAAACAGAAATTAAGAAAGGAGGGAGTCACTGTCACTTTCTGCAAATTCCCAAATCTTCAAAATTTGCGGTCTTCGATTTCTGGGACTTAAACAGGCTTTTTTGCCTTTTCTTTTCTCGTATGTTTAGTAGTATATTTACTCATTCATATGCTTTCTTATCTAAGTAAATATGACTAAAAAAATTCACGATATACCTACTAACAGCACTCGCAAACACGAAAACCAAAAGGTCAGCTCCTAAAAGGGGTGTTGGCTGCGGGAGGAGCTGACTCCTGACGGAAGTAATGCATATGTAAATCTGGCACTTTCCCTAAAACATCTTCAAATAAAGGAGGTGTTCAAATGTCCTTCTTTCGTTGCAAAGGGTTAAGCGGCAAGGTTTACGTTTGGGAATTTTCTGAATCACGCTCCGCCCTCTCCCGTAGTGCAGCCAAAAATCATCTGACAGGAAACATAAGATTAAGTTTGTCCTACCTAAGCGAACAAAGAGTGCTCTGAACAGGCCACCGGTTTACTGCAGAGCGGGAACTTTTCTAATCCTGCTGGAATCCGCAGTGCTGCTCAGAAAATATCACGGAAAAAGTTGTTTTCTTTCCTCTAACATCTTGTCTCTGGATCATCTCATTTTGGTCACACTGCAGATCCCGCTGCTTCTCCCATAAAGGTTAACTTAAAGCTCCAAACATAATCATGTGGAAAATGGACATTATTGATTCCTATGGTCCATTGTTCCCCTCTCCTAAGTCCCTGAAGTTCAAGTTCAATCTGGAATTACATCATGTCTGGTTTCTCCTGGTTACCAGACGGCTTGAGACGTGACCACAGCTACAGAAAAAACAAACAGCCTTCTTCACGCTTCGGCTCCCCTATCGATTCAAACGTAAACTTTTTTCTTTCTCTCAAGTATGCTTCAAGTATGGAGCATGGTTAATTTAGAGATTAAGTTCCAAATTAGATTATCTAATGGCATCTTAATGGATTGCTGACCCATTTCCTGTGGGATGGCAGCATGCAAGTCTGGCTGGAATACAATTAATTTCTTAGGAAGTGTTCTGAAGAGTTTCCTAGATAAAAAGGAAATGTTGTGTTGTGCAAATCTTTCTTTATAAACGGAGAAAGTTAGGCAAAACTACTGCGAACCCCAATGTATTTTCCAACAGCCAGATCACTGATACTGTGTGTGTGTGTGTGTGTGTGTGTGTGTGTGTGTGTGTGAACGCTGGATCCAGGGAGTGTTTAAGGACGGTAACATTTTTTATTCCATAACAGGTGCAAATAATTTTTGATGAGAATGGAGTGATTCTTTTAAAACGAATATTCAAATACGAGGAACAACACTAGCTAGCAGCTCCAGTACCAAACGGTGAGCATGTGCATTTTTGGCTTTTGCAATCCTCCTCCTTGAACCAAAGATCCTTCCATGCATCTACCTGATCAGCACTTCTATCATAGTCCCAGAGTGGTGCTAGGGGCCCAGAATGGTGTGTAAAAAGTTGAACATTTTGAACACACTTTAGAGCTGACAGCTGAAAAGGAAATTCAGCACTCTGAGAATAAAGCTCCCCCCAGGAACTCCAGGAACAACCCAGCTGTTGTGCCGTAGTTATGTGTCAAGATAACAAACTGAAAGCAGGAAATGCTAACCTAGTGAATTTGTAGGGATGGTCTAAGTGTAATGTTGAAATAAGAGTTAACTCTTAATACTACCTGCGGACAGGAAACACCAGGAAACTCGCTGTGTTTCCTCATCATACATGTGCCACATGTGTAGGTGTGTGTGCACACACACGCACATGAATGCGTGTATCCACACATGTGTGATCCACACGTGTACGTGCATACACACACACACACATACATTACACACAAACATATGGTTTGCAACCCAATACTGAAGATTATTTTTGTTCTTATATCACTGAGGACATATATTTTGCAAAGACCATCTTATGGGCAAAGCAAGGGAAGTGGTAAATGGTTGAGGACAGTGTTATGCAAATAGGATTCTAGGATTCTATGTATGAAGTGAATGCTCCTACCCCCTCTTTTTGTCCCCGCCCCTCTCCTGACCAACCAGATCCAAATAATCTTTACTGGCTGCCAAATTTCTCCTGGGAAATCAAGCAACTCCCTAGAATTGCAGTAATAAACGACAATTTCTTACCAAAACATGTGTAAAGTAACTACAGAATGAAGTATTCAACTCACAGAAAGGAGCTGCTAACACATGTAACATGGAAAAGAGCTGATAAAAGTCTCTTTGGTGCCATTCAATTATGGCATCAGCAGAGACACAAAAATCCTTCCAATTATTTCAGTGAAATCTTCATTTATTCATTATTTCAGAGGCTGAGCAAATGGTTTGTGTAAACATATCCTTCAGTAACACGCGCATGTTTATTTTAGCCATCTGAAGGCTTCTTCTATGTTTATATAAGCCATCAGACACATACAGCCACTCACTTGTGGCTTTGCTTCTCTTGAAAGGGGTGAAGGGAAAGAAGAGGGAATGAAACAATAAATCCAGTTTCTCTTTTGCATAAAGTACTCCCTCCAATGTTTTAAAATAACTTCTGTTTATATTATTCTTGGATTGTCCTTCAGCTTTCTTTTTCATTCAATTACATTGCTCTTTCATACTTGATAGTACAAGGCATGCTCTGGCTATAGTCTCAAGAAAGCAAGCCAGTTAGGGAGTTAACTGCTGTATTTGTTTATACCCACATAACTCACATATGCAACAGTGTCATTTGTCCACATCGGAGGACAAAGCACAGACACGACAGGACTCTTATGAACAGCTTAAGCAACTCCTCACCTATTACCCTCCCAAGAGCTGAGCCCCTCCTGACTCAAGAAATGAGTCCTTCACCAACAAACTTCACTCTGGGTTAACTGCAGTACCTGACCTTTGGGTTAGACAGAAAAAAATCACACTTTCAAGGTGCAAGCAACACACACACACACACACACACACACACACACACTTCACAAAATGCTAAGGTCAAAACAACAAAACACCTTCAGGGTAGCAACCTAATAAGTCTGTGAAAACTTTCCGATTGAGTCGCTTTGGTTCCTAAGGGAATGTTTATACATGGGGTTGGGGGCAGGACAAGGAGGGAGGAGGATAGGGGAAATCTTCCAGCTTGAATTACACGTGCAGGGCTCTCGGGCTCTCGCCTCACTGCCATTTTCAGTCGTGCAAAAGGAGCTGCCTTTGACATGGAAACACCTCCAGGGGAGGATTCATGTAAAGCAGAAAAGGAGGCCACTGTGGAGGAGTGGTGGGACCAAGAGAGTAATGGCGACAAACAACAATCACAACAAAATAAAACAAAGCAAAGGCCAAACACAAAGCAAAACCAAAACACCTTCTTTGCTTTGTCCTTTTCTAGTATAGAGTCTCCAGGGATCGCCTTGTGTTAAAACCAAAAATCAACAGCCACAGCAAAAATAACCTGATATTTTCTTTATGCCATTATGACAAAGGCAAATTATTTAATTCTCTGGTTGAACTGCTCTACATTCCTCAGATATTTTCTATTTAATCAGATCATTTTAAAGTTGTAGCAGTGCCTCGATGAGTTTAGATGTCTGTTATCCCCTTAAAAGTAGTAGTAATATTGCAGAAGTTTCTGATTTCCTTTTTTGATATCCTTTCTAAAAAATTTTTTTCATAAATGACCACAGAGTACAAACTATAAACCATGAATGAATTAAGAACGTGTTGTGCCACAGACATGGCTTATCTGTATTATCAAATATGGACTCTACTTAAGCCTATTTAAAAAAAGAAGAAACTATAACAGAGCAAAGCAAATTGCTGTCTTATTTGAGTATATTTATTGTAAACTGTATAATACTTAGATTCTAAGAACTGTGAGCACCTGAATCAGTCACACAGCCTTTGGGACAGCGTACCATAGAGATTCAATAAACACCTGTTGAATGTACGAACGTGATGCCTGCCATTATCAATTATGGGCCTTCTGAATCACGATAAAAAGGGAACAAGCCGAAAGCTACCTTTTTAAAGCTCTTTGAAGGATTAAAGCCAGTCTATATATCATACCAATTAACCAAAAAAAAATACTATCTTTGAGGGGGGAAGAAAAAAATCTTAACAAAATGAATTCTAAATTTCTTTCTGACTTCTTATAACTTGAAGCTGATTACCACACCAATTTTTCAACAAGAAGGGGTTCTGTAACATGAACAATGGTCTCCTAAGCTGGGTTTAGTCATTGTATTAATCCACTCTGATACATAGGGTGATTCGTTGTCCACTCACCTTTTCCTTTTCTGGGATGTCAATTTTTGATTCAAAACATTACTAGGAACCCGGTGCAGTTATATGTCAAATAACCAATAACTGATACCTTTATTTGGCTTTCATGTACTTTATAAAGGTACTATCCTATTTTAGATAAGTAAATGTCAATCAGTAATCATAGATTTAGAGGTTCACACAGGTATAGCCACATTTAAAGACATGAGTACACTCCATCTGACGTGCAATTCTTATAAATACGGTAACATTTGTACACAGACATGGTTTTTATGCTCACTGACATGGAGACCACGGACTATGAGAAAGTTATTTAATAAAATTAAATCCAAACATGGTGTTATCAAATCCGATTAAATTAATTTAAAACCAATTAAGACTATTTAAATAGGACATTTTCATGGGATTTAATTCATATTCTTTTTAAGACTATTTAAACAATATGTTCTCCTTGTGCTTAATTTCTTTTTTATAAGTATATATTGTATTTTTTTTCCAAATGGAGGGATTATATAAGCTTCTTGGGGAAAAAAATGAAAATATGTAAAAATGAATACCTTTTGAAGTGGATGTATACCAATCTTTAAGAAGAGGAAAAGTCAGATCGTATTCATTTTAGGAAATGCATTAATAAAAACTCATGAAGTTTTAAAAACTGAATCCAACTAGCTGTCTCGGTTTTCACCAGAGGAAAAGTGGACGTTCTGTAAATTCCATTCTTTTAAATTCTCCTTTTCAGCAGCTTCTGTCACGTGAAATGGAGTTCGGCAGTCCACTTACAACTGATTTTTGAGTACGTACTTTTACGATACAGCATCAGACTCATAGCAGTGTTGGAAAATTACGTTGGCTCTGCATTTGGTGAACTCCTTATGGGACTCCCTCACGCTCTTCTAGAAATTTTTATCTCTTATTACACATGATTATACCACGAATTTTAATTATTTAATTTGCCAATTTGACACAATTCGTTCTTTATTAACATAATACATAAGAAGCTGACTCAGCACTACCTTCCAAAACCAATACACGAGATATATCGAAACTAATTTTGAAGATGAAACTGGTTTTAGGATCATTTCCTCAGCCAACCAAACAAATTCAGTTCTCAATGGTTCATATCAATGAACAGAGGTTAAAAACTTCATTTAAACCAAATTCCTTCTTTAGCTGTTGATTTCAACAATCGTCTGACTCCAACATTAACGAACGCCGCTGATAACAGTTAAGTCAACTAATTTGGAAATTTTCTTCTAGCTTTTCCCCTCCAACAGGGGGATAACTGACTAGTAAAATGGTTTAAAGTTAGCAGTAAAGGAAAGAGCTGAAATGAGAAGAACCCATAATGTGAAAAACCCAATGCTTTATTAGACCTCAAATAGCTGAGAAGTCTTCCCTCAAACTATGATTTCATTTTTTTTAGGTCCTGAAATGTTAGGTGTCAAATCTTCTCCCCGCCCCCTCCCCAAATTATAAATTGTTGAAAACATTTGACAGCAGTTGGAAATTCCAATGATCAGTGAGCAGATGTTATAGTCCCAAATTAATTTGAAGTTGCATTGACAAAAGAAATACAGGAGGAGAGTAGGGAAAGAGCGGTGGGATAGCCCAGACAACTACATGTTTAACATATATTTTCTGTAAAGCTGGTTAAAAACAAACACTATAGCTCATGTAACTTTTAGGTGTAAGTGTAGGGTTGGAAATAATTAAAATGTTACCTTTGCCAAGTAATTCCCAATGTATCCTCACTGGTACTGGGGTATAAATGCCTGCCGTTTTGATTCATGGTCCAGTCACAAATCCTCAGCTGTCAATTGAAACCTAGCAGTCAGATATGGATCGAGCAGTTCTACAGTTTTTAGTATTTAAATGAATACATGCAAACCAGTACTGTACATGGCATTAACCTTACTTTCCCAAGAGGCAGCTTAAAGGAAAACAAAAACAAAAACAAAAACAAAAGCAAAAGAAAAACCTTACTCTGCAAAGCAAAATTCCTAGACACTCTTTTTAGAAAACTCTACTGCAATAGGCCACTCTATTAATTAAAGCATACAAGAGAAACGAGTGCTTAGAACATAACAATTAGCCATTATTAGAGTACAAGTTGAGCTGAAATAAAAGCAAACGTTAATATTCAATAGAGAGATATATTTTAGGAAGAAAACGAAAAAAAAGCTTTTTTTATGCAACATACCAAATAATCCGCACTGAGTAAAATAATCAATAACTTTAAGCATGCAGTTTGCAAAACACAGAAGACATGCAGTTTAGAGGAGTAAAGGTCCCACCTTATACATTCTCCCTAGCTTATGCTTAGAAGCATCAAGGTATTCCCTTCTAGATGTTTCCTAATTTTGCTGCAGTCAAAGTGGCACTGTTTAGAAGGAGTTGATGAGGATTTCTACTTTGATTTTAAACTCAGAGTAATGGCATTTAAAATACTTTACCACATCTGAATAGAGCCAGGAATGCACTGAGTACAAGCTGAAACAAATTCTTCCCAGATCTTGGAATCATCAGCTCTGCCCTTCGGAAGAGGGTTCGAGTAACCCTATCCAGCTCTGTTTGGTTCACAGCTGCCCTACGGTGCTAGCAGATTTATTGAAAAGATATATTGCTTATTTGTATGCCTATGAAAGTAAACTTATCTGGCTTTGGCCGGGGGGAAACCCCACTAGAAAATCATGGTTTGTATCGTTAGATAGCCTTGCTGTGAATTAACTGCATCTTGCATTGAAAAGATGTCTTATTCAGAGCAACCCACTGCACCTTGTTTGCTGTGTTTCAGTGAGGATTTCCACAAGGTGATGATTGCAGCCAAAGTGCCTTTAAACTCCTGATAAATTATTGTAATCCTTTCTGATAATGCTATGGCTTAAAAAAATGGCTATTAAGAGCCTTTACTGTTCCTGTTAGACCAATGAGGTTCTACACATTGTGAGTAATAGTGATTCTGGAGTTTTAGAATAATTGTTTTGCACCCTTTTCTACAGGTCTATGAGTCTCCAAATATACCATCTAAAATTTCCAAAACACATGTTTTCATTATATTGATATTTTAGGTGAAAGCAATTTTATAAAGAACTGAAAAAATTCCCTTAAGATAAGTAGGTAGGTAGGTAGGCAGGTAGGTCGGTAGATAGATGGCCAGGCAAACAGATTGATAGGATGTGCGGATTCTTCTCACAATGTACTCATAAAGGAGCCATAAACCGGTAAAGAAATTAAATTAGAATGAAAAATATTCTTAAAATGGACCATAATACTTGCATAATAGGGAAAATGTATGCTTGATTAGTCTTAAAACCAAACAGATAACAAACTTTATGGCAAGATTTTTTTTTAAGTGCTCCACATGAATCATCTAATCAGAAATGCAGTGTGATGGGGCAATCTGTTTTTTTACAGTAACAGTAAGCCTATTGTCTCTTTCAAAATGCATTTTCTTAAAGCAGTACTATGAAAAAGATCTAAAAACAGCTAAAAAAAAAAAAAACCTTGACTTTGTGTCAAGATTACCTTAGGGACCACTTATTGATTCTACTCTAGTCAGTGAAATTCCTAGTTTTTAGTCAATTAAACATTCTCAAGAATGGAGGAGTATATTCAGGCAGAGCTCATGGTAATTCTGCTAACTTCAGGTGAGTTTCTGTGGGGCTCGCAGCCTAGGTTGCAGAAATCTTCAGAAAAAGATGCTTTTATGACGCCAGGAGAACCTAAATATTACTCACTGATTAACTGACTTGTCTCACAAGCAATGACAGGAACACTGTGTCTCTTTGGAAGGATGTGTTGTAAACTGCTTAGTTTTTTGTTGTTCGTGTTGCTAATGTTTTGTTTATTTGTTTGTTTACCACCCTAACAAATGTCAAGGGGGCTATCTTTGGCCACATTTGTAACATTTAAAATCAATGTATTTGGGGGCTTTTCTTTCCTAAGAGTAGTCCCAAAGGGGTTAAACCTGACCATAGCTATTTACTTTCATCCATACGTAAGATAAATTCAATAGGGTTAATTTTTTTTCAAAACAGAAAATATGATGAAATACATACAAAACAATCACTAGACATAGTAGTTAGCAATGATTTAGATGCCAAAAAAATTGTCAGGATATTAATTAGTATTAAATTAATTTCCTCTCGGTTACTGAGAACGAAAAATATAAATTAGATTTATTTATTAGTTCTTTAGATTGTGGGGTAGCATTATCAACATTTCCAAAAATTTCTGAGGAGACCTGTTTATACATGCTTATGTGTTATAAATTACTTAAACCAGGTGACTTAAGCAAGACCCTCACTCTTTATGTTTTTTTAATTTATTAATTAACCTTCTTTTGCATAAAGCATCTTTGAATTAATGAACTTCCTGACGAAGTGAAATTTTAATTTTAAAGGTGATGGTGTGGCAGGGGAAACAACTGAATAATTAAACTAGAAATCACTCTTCACTCTTATTCCTAATAAGATCAATTACTAAGACTCTGTTTGAGGAAGATAGTTCTGACTCAGCAAATTTTGAATAGAATCTCGGGGATAAAAAGTTAACACTAGGTGTATTACGCTTCTTTTGGGGGCATGTTAAATGTTCTTAGTATAAGTCACTATTCCCAACAGCAAAAACTCGTTACATTATGTTCTAAATAAATTTACAATAACAGGTGATAGTGTTATTTGAGGTTGGGGTGATGATTCCTCAATTTCTGTCATGTGAAAGAGTCACTGTTATATAATGTAGCTATCAATTCTCTTTAAATTAAATTTGAAGACTTTAATTTCAAGTAGTACATAGGGTTCAATAACACTGTAATGGTTTTTCCAAGTATTTTCGTCAAAAAAAAAAAAAAAAAAGGAAATTACTTGTTTCCTCCAATAGTAATCAAATAGAAAACACTAGGTACAGATTAGTTCAAATATTTAGTCTGTAAGAGTTGTGTGTTTGAATGGAGGTGGAGAGCAATTCCTATTTTTGTAACATTATAGTCTTTAACAGACCTGAGCATATGCATATCCTTATAGAAATGCACACTCCCATAAATAATTTTAATCCTTTAATTTTATGCATCTATCACAATGAAATTAGACTGTCTAGAAAACTGAGGTAAAATTTACATTAAAACAATTATGCCCAGAATTCCAAGAGCAAGCAAAAGGTGAAGTAAGGAAGTAAGATTGTCCTCCAGGAAAGCTATGAGTAAAGGGTTACCTACGTAACAAGTAAGGAAGAAGTGAAGGTCAAGTTTTCCTGCCTATGTTCTTAGAATGGCATTCTCTCAAGACTCTGGAATGAGAACCTTGTTCCTTGCCTACAAGGATGGGTTCAAGCAGTTTCCCTCAAAAATCTACATAAGAAAAAAACACCTAAGAGTTGGGTCATTATCCCTTCCTGCGCTATACCCACATTAGTCATAGGTAGCTGACAGCTATAAAGAATCAATATTGCTTGTGATTTCAGAGTTAAGATTTTGTTTATTCAAATGAGGGCCCTCCATTGTTATTAACAGGGGCTTTTGTTAAATGCTTAGCAATTAGCTTTGGGAACAAAAGAAAGAAGGTAAGCAAAACGTTCTATTTTGCTAGACTCAGCAAACAGGCCGATGTACTAACAGTCCCTCATGATGACAACAGCTCTCAGTTGAACCAATAAACCATTAAACTGTAAACAGAATAATCAACACAGGCAAATTTACCTTCTCACTTTTTTTTTTTTTTTTTTAAGTTTACAGTGACCCTCAAGGGAATATCTTGAAAGGTGTGTTTTACGTTCTTAGGGTTTTTTGTTTTGTTTTGTTTTTGTTTTAATTTCTACAGATAGCCTCAAGGAAACAGACTTTTGGGGGTAAAGGTGCTTTTGAGGGGATGCTTAAAAGATAAACAATCCAATGTTCAAACTTTCCTCTAACTCTCAGATTAGTAGAGTTTTATTTTATTGCTTTTATTAATTACTCACCATGGAGCAAATAAAACGGCCTCTAAATGAACAAGCAGAACGTTCAGAATAAAATTGTTATATGTAAAACATATAACACATTTTTTAAAAAAAAGAGATTCAAGATCATCCTGGTACCTTAAAGTTACTTCTAATGTCAATTTCTGGAACCCATGCTTCTTGATATTTAATTTAGCTAGCGCAGTAGAATTACATTAAATGGGTGTGCATAGCCCATGGACTACATAAACGTAACTGACCATAAATCCTAAGTATTAGCAAATGAAGAGGTTTCTTTTTTTTTTCACATGGAGACTAGTTTAACTTGTAAAATGTAAGGTTTCAAGGGAACTCAGAGATTGTGAAGTTCAACCCCTTCATTTTCCTTTCCAAGATAAAGATACAGGACAGTCAAGTTTATGGACTCGTCCAAGATCAGACATGCCCTGTTTGTGTCAACACTACAGCCAAACCTCCGGACTCCTAATCCCTGGTTCTCACCAAAGATACTGATTTGCTTACCACTGTTCTTTTCCTACCCTATGCTTCATGTGCCCCCCACCCCACCAAGAATAAAGGCTAAAATGGCGATAATTATAACCTTCAGAATCTCCTCTACTTCCTTGATTCAACTTGGATCTTTTAAAGTAAATATTTTCAGAGGACAAGATAATTTTTCCCTTGTGATCTTGTTGATCGAGATGTAAGGCTACGGTAAACATAATTTTATTTTTACATTAATTAGTTTATCTAGAATTTGATAAATACTGAAAGTGAGTGAATAAATAAATGAAGGCATGATAAAGCAGACCACGGGAGGTTTTTTTTAAAAGCATAAGAACTAGCCAAAAGGCTAAACATTTGCATAGCCGTTATTTTGACTGAAACTTCCTTTAAATGTGTTTCCTTTCCAGCTAGCATATGTGAAGAGTGACCTCTTATCCATTTACATACCTACCCAGAAGTCATGTGATAGGGTTTTACGTCAAGCTGTCAATTATGATAACAGACACAATAAGAACAGCCACAAGTTGTTGATAGCCTGCTTCCTGACTTTATTGAAAAGTTTGTTGATAGTCTGCTAGTGTCCTTTCGATTGCTTGCCTCTAATAAAAGACTACCTTTCCAGTGGTCTCAAGGTACCTAGCTTTGGCTTTGCCATTTGCCAGGACAAACGTTGCAAAGATATTTCAATTAATATCTTAATTTAAAAAAAAAAAAATTCCTACAGAGGCAATTTCTTAGGAAGGCCATTTGGTGCAACGGAAATTTTCAGCGTAATGAAAAGCACTTCCAAATTCCAGTTTGAAAATTATACCAGGGAAAGCGTTGAAAATATTTTGATATAAGGTAGCCCAGTGATTGAAATGGAAATGATAGCATGCAAGAGATGTAACATGCTGAAGCTCAGGCACCGATAAAATCCATGCAGTTGTGTACATAATGCAGGGACCTGAGCTGATCAGGCCATTCATTCATGAGCTCTAATGATAAGTAGTGTACATATAATCAGGAGATTATAATTTTGAGACTATGAAAATAAGTCTTACATCTTATAAACTAGAGCTCGTGTGACGTTGTCGTCTCCCTTTCGGAAGGCAAAAGTGACCTCCCACTTATGGCATCAAAAACCTCAAATCTGTACCAGGTTCATATGCTTTTCAATACCTGGTTCGATTAGTAATCTTTTACTTCTGAACAAGAAGCTTCTTAGCTACAAACTTTTATTTCCCACTTGCAGTGAGATTTTTTTTATATGTTGTACTAACGTGTAACAGTGAAGGTTCATATTTTTATTATAACCTTGCACTCAAATACAATGGTGAAAATCAAGTTGACTAGACCCTCTTTTATCACGCAACTTCCAATAAGAGCAAAGAAAGAAGGCCTACAATTTTAACAGATTCATTATGAGGTTGACCAGATAAGGTACTGGTGCTAATTCGAGCAAGCCGCCTCCTGTTCGCCACTCATACTAAAATTGTTAGCGTGGATTATAAAATAATTTCTGGGAAGTCCAACGCTCTGCCATGTAGTTCCCATTCTCTCAGCTACAAAACTTGGGACATGTGGGTCCCCTCACTGCCTATCACAGGGAACGTGCACAGTGTGCTCGCAGCACGAGGAAGAGAAACACTGCATTTTACTAAGCTTCTGTGAAGTTAAGTCAGCGTGGAGATCCTGGACACTTCTGAAAAAGGTCCAAATCATAAAAAGACATTTCTCAGGAAAGACCAAAGAGTTCAGTTTGCCAAAGCAGGACCCAGGGGTTCCTCAAGCCACCACACCACCTTCCCATAGAAAAGTCAAAGAAAAATGAAGCTCCAGTTGATGTCTGCTTTTAAGACCTCCCCAAGCCAACAGTGAACGCAGGAACGAAGCCAATCATCCCAGAGACAGTCTAGTTCCAGACCCTGAACAACGCGACACACAGGATTATGTTAGGAGATAAAGGAAAAATTCAAGTCCTGATCAGCTGGCATGAGCTGATGATTATAATTAGAGGATTGTTTGTCAGGGCAAATGATCAACTCGTTTACGTGAATCTTTTTGAAATAGTCTTCATGATTACGGATTATTTTTTGGATTCAAATGAGATATCATATTTACAATGATAGGTGAAATTCTCGTGTCAGGAAAAAAAAACACGAGTATTTCAAGGCAGTTAGCAACCGACATTAATCAGTAATAACCATTTTAAGGAGCACTGAGGTATAGCATTACTAACAACAGCTGTATGTGTACCAAGTTAATGGGTACAAAAGTATATGCTTTTGTGCTTCTAGTATTCAGATTTGCCAATATGGATGTATTACTCTTACAAGTGGAATATTGGGTTAATTTTAATATTTGCCATCTCAATTTAAGAACGCCAGTATCCCTGTGTGTTTGAAATGACTATATTGAAAGGTCTCCTTTATTGTCATTTTGTGGAAAGATTATTTATAAGATAGTCAAAATTATTCAACAATCTTAAATTTATTGTTAACCCTAATTTATGTAGGCTATATTAAAGTTCTTTTGTGAGAAAAAAATAGCATTGCACAATGCACATCAATACTTTTCATAACCTAAAAGGATAAATCTTTATAAAGAGGCCGCCAATAAACTGAAGAATGTACCTGGTGACAATATTTATTCTTAAGGGGTCATGTATATTAAAGGCTATGGGGAATGTTTAAAAGAACTCTCTCAGACTAAATCCATTGCCTTTCTAATTTTGAATTTCTCCTAGCTAATATAAAATGATTGATTACCTTTATTTCATGTACCCCTTGATTTTCCTTTTCATTCATCATTGAGTGCTTTAAACCAAATGCATTTAGAACCTGCTGCTACAAGAGTGGTCTCTTTTAAATCTTTGTAAAGTAATGAAAGGACACAGTAAATCAATCTCATTTCTGCTGTAGGAAAGCATAACCTTTACTCTACTGAAGTCATTTAAAGTATTTCTGTCCCTCTGTTCCTAGATAGTAAGCCTAAAACTTCATCTCAGTGATTCTTTCAAAATTTAAAAGCAGAAAAGTAATAATCTCTTAACTGGAACCTTACTTTAGTAATATTCGTGGATAGTATGAGATGCATATACATTCATTTTCCGCATGCCTCAAAACTGTAGCTCATTATAAATTTGCCATATTGGGCTTCTTCATGTCAAAAAGTAGCACTCTTTCATCATCTACAGGACAAATTATCCGTCTGCATGGTAAATGCAGATTCTAAATAGAATTGAACATTTCATTTTTAGCTCTGACCCTTCTATAGTTTTTTTTTTCTTCCGAGGATCTATACACATCGTACGTTCCATAAATATCAACCGCATTTGACCAAACAAATCATATTTCTATTGTAAGAGGTCTTCACTTGACATTGCCCACTTAAATAAGAAATGGTGGTCTTTAATAACAAAAGTTGGTAGTTCTGGAACTCGCGTATATGTATTTTCAATTAAAATGTGCCCAGATCTCCATCTACATTAAGACTCATACCTTCCTGATGCCTGCCAAGTGTTCTCGATTCATCCTCGGATATGCGAAAGACAAAGTGAATTTTACATGATGGACTTTTGTGATCATAATTACCTGAGCCTCTAAAGTTAGTCATCTGTGGTAAATAAAAGAAATTAAAGCTGCCACAGGTTAGCACAGCGGGATGGGAAGATTGCTTCTAAATACGTGGAATTGGATATAGTCTAAATGTGTTTGGGGCTAAAGGAGGCATGTTTCTATGAATTAAAAATTAACTGGAAAGTAGAGATGTGTCATAAAGAATAATGCAAATCCCATGATGAAGATATTTCTGAAAATATGTGGAATGATTTTGAAAAGAACAAGTTTCTAAACCTATAAATCCTACATGTTTTTTTTTAATAAACACAGTGAACATACACATTTGTCAAATAGAACCATATTATAGTAATTATAACACATTTCATATTATAGCAATTTTAGAGGTGAAAAAAAGCAACATTCCAGAGAATTATGTTGAAAAGCCAATGGCTGGCAAAACCACTAATTATTATTTGGTATTTTCATAACTGTGTACAGATGTTTTCAGTTAGTTCTCACTCTTTTGTTTGGTTTTGCTTTTTAAAAATCTGGCGCGATGTCAAGTATCTTGACTAAGCTATCATCTTTATGATTTTCTCTGAACTCCGCAGGTGGTGACCTTTGATATACGTGGTCTGCTACCTTGGTCCTCAACTGGGCAGGACTTGGGAATTTCGCATGAAGCACAGCTAAGAGAGAGCACAAGCTAGGTGGGCACGTCCGGAACAAAGGGAAGCAGGCAAGAGGCCCTGGTGAGGCTTACTACCTACCTAACGACACAGACAAATGCACCTACAACCTATGAACGAAGAGCAGGTAAGCTTACACCAGCTCCTTCTTATTCACGATAGCCTATTTTTCCCTACTTAATATTTTGCACACTGTTAATTTCAAACTGCTCTGCTATCAGAACTTGAGAGCAGCAAACATATGCATCATAAAATATATCTAAATTCCAAAGTGTTTAGAGTTATTTCTGTCGTCCTGTAACTAGAATCATGGGATTTCTGTATTGGTATGTTCCATGCCTTTGACTGTGGCTAATTTGTTTAGAAGCCACCATTAATCCTGGCTGTATATTTTCACAGTTTGGGTAAACACTTCATTTGCATTAAATTTACAGCATTAATGAGATGTGAAATTTAAAATGCTACTTGAAACATAAATGATGTAAGAAAGCAGAACAACAAAAAAGTGTTTTATCACATCTGAAATCAGTAAGCCAATTTAAGCCTATTAAAATAGGAATGATGTGTCACCCGAGGTTTTAGCTTCATAACTCATCCTCTTGGACTAAAAGTCCAAAATGAGGAGTAAAAACATCTGGAAACTATGAAAGAGCTCAAAAACACAAATTATGTCCTGCTTCTACTCTAATGGGCTTTTAAATCAGTTTTCAATTTTTGTCTTTGGAAGCTATAGGCTAGTAAGTTCTCAACAGCCAATAAGACTGAGAAAAATCCCCTGGCCGAGACCCTGGTTACTCATGGATGTTATCGATCTAGGCCACAGAGGTGGAAAAAGTCTTGAGCCAATTTGAGAAACCCTGTTTAGAGAGGCAAGAAACAAAGGATAAATGAGAAAATATTCTGGAAAATGAAATGATCAGTTTCTTTCCCAGAAGCCCCCGGGAGCCCCGTTCTGAGTCCAGATCTGAGAGGCAGCATGGAGAGAGCACCAATGCGAAAGCGTGGCTACACCATCACACCTGGGTGAAACTTGCCCACCTGTTGCTGATGTAGGAAGGATGGGTCTCTTGGGCTTAGTCCCACATATCGATTGGCTTGAGATGTGCCTGAGGCTGTGTAGGCTGATTAAGGAAGAACAAAAACAAAGATAAAAATTGTGAACTATCAGAATGAACACCCTGTCCATGTAAAAGAAACCCAGAGAGGCGGGATTTGCAACCAAAAAATAAAACAAATAAATAAAATAAAATAAAATAAAATAAAATAAAATAAAATAAAATAAAAGTGTCGCTATTTTTCTGTTCTTTTGTCTGAGTGAACACCAAGTAATACATAAAAGAAAGGGCAGTTGACCTCAAATCAGTTAGTTTTTCCCCCTCCCCAGAAATCTATCCAGTAAACCACATCTGACCTTTGGCAGTGGGTGTCTCACACTGACGTGCTCTGGTTATAGTCCCACGGGAGTACCAAGGGCTGGCTCTGTAGCAGGGCCCCTTTCCTACTTGTACTGTTTCACCAGATATTAGCTGTCTAACAATGGAATAATCGATGAGGGTCTGCGATTCTAAACGTAAAAGCAGACTGAAAGTCTGTCGGGAAAGAGTGAAAGCTTGTAATAATGGGATGTAAGCAGATGGGCTTGATGATACCGAATGAACAACGTCTTGCTAAAGAGAAAATCTAATATTACTAACATGAAGGAGAAGCCTATATTTATGATAGCACAGAGAGTGAATCAGGTCAGAACTTCAGTTAATGTGAAAATGACCTTAAGTGTCAGAGAAATGTTTTGGAAAAAAAAATTCTTTCTTTTTCATAAGCGCAAAGAGTCAATTTCTTGTGATTGGCCCAGGGAGGGAGTGGTGACATCTTTTAGATACTTGGCCACCAGGCGTTAAGTACATGTGGGGAATATTCCTTAAATTATTTTGATCTCACCTTGCAAGTACTTTTGGTACAGGTGCTTTTTGGTACAGAGTGAATTTTCCAAAGAAAACAGCTCCCTATTCCTAAAGATTTTTGTTTCTTTTCACAAGGAAAGGACTTTCCAGCACTAAGCAACCCCACTGCCTCATGCTGGAATAAACAGAAGAACTATATTTTCGCCATTTATGTTACATTTATAGGTCTGAAGAAAGCTAAAATGTTTGGCCGAACACCATCAGATTAATGAAAAATTGACATTAATTTTAAAAAGCCTTTTTTCTTTTAAGCCAAATATATTAATTCTGCCATGTCCATTTGAAGGGTTGCAGAATTTGATCCACTAAAGCTTTTTTAGGTCAACTTTTTAAAACAGTGAAGATGCTCACAATTCAGCTTTAATTACTCCTGAATAAAGGGCCCATACAAGGGCAGCCATAAGCAGCCAGTGGCCCTACTTGATGACCAGGCCTCTGGCATTCAACGCAAAGCATGGACAGCTGGAGAAGAGCCTCATAGAGGCTCAGAAAGCGATATTCCTTCTTTTCAACCATGAGAAGGAGGTTTCCTTCATCTATGTGTTTTCTTTAATTTCACTGACTTATCAGTTCAATGACCAATTTCTCATGATCTGTGTTGTCTCGGGAGCTGGAGCTACAAGTCTGTTTATAGGAAAGAAAAACAACTCACTAGATTTCTTTTATGTGGGAGTGGGAAATAAGCCGATACAGCCATCTTTATACAACCAAGATATACCTTCTGAATATTTTGTAATTTCATGAGTCAAATCAGATCCCTTTTGATCAACCTACAGGTGAGTATAAGAACAATTCATTAGCAAGCAGGCTAATAGCACTCCCATGGTGAGCTGTGATCCTTGGGGTCTGATCTTCCCTTGAAGGTCCTCTATTAATATCACTATAAGATTAGGTAAATGAAGTTTCTAGAACTCGGTTTGGATCATTTATCCTGTGATAGTCTTTCAAATGCTTTTCAAAAAAATCTTCTGGTTTTCATTTGCTTTTATTTAAATTGCTGACCTTGGTTTGCTCAAAGATGCCAACACATCCACTTTTAAAATCTGGATTGTGAGGGGCAAGTGGGTTGATGAGCACCGAGGAGGGCACCTGTTGGGATAAGCACTGGGTGTTGTATGGAAACCAATTTGACAATAAATTTCATAAGAAAAATAAAATAAGTACAAAATAAAATAAAATCTGGATGTCGTATTTTAGTGGCCGTAATGTACACAGCTAACCTTTGGAGCAAAAGAATTCTTAGTCCTCCTTGACTGGATTTCACCCATCTGTGCATTCAGGGAAGTGTTCCCTAGTGTAGGACCCTCTACCAACAAACCAGTTACAAACAATAAAGATTATGGATGGGAATTGCAAGCCTACATGGACAGATTAGGCTATGGGGCCTCATGAATTTTGAGAAAGAAATGCTGAATTCACTGTACACTCAAAGTATTGTCCATTTCTCTTGTAGGGTCCCTTTCTAGGTTTTCAGAAGCCGAAAAAAAAAAAAAAAAAAAAAAAAGAAAGAAAGAAAGAAAGAAAAAAAAACGAGAAGAAAACATCTTTCCAAAGCCTGAGAAAAGGAAGAGCCAGGGGTGTCTCTGTAATTCTGTAATTTTACTTAGACATTTCCAGAGCTTTTCAATTTTTTTTTTTTTTTTTTTTTTTTTTGCCCTAGGAAAGAAAATGGGACCTCTGAATTTCAGGTATTTAATGCATAATTGATGAGGAGTCTGCTAATTCCTCCTGACTGGAGCTTTATCTCTTCCACTTGACCAATCTGTACGTGCCAATTCCAGTTCCAGGGAGCCTGCAGTTTGAATGAAGCCAATTGAAAAACTGCGCGATAATTTCTTGTGTATTTATGAGTATTCGATACGAAGAAGCAAAGGAATCATTTGGTTTATTGGTAGGTTCGATGTAAGTTCACTGGATAAATCTCTGACATTTAAAATGTTATGGCCACGTTCAAAACCACAGTACCTGATGGACCATGATAGGCAAAAACGAAAACAAAAAACAAAAACAAAAATGAAAAAAAAAAACCAAAAAACAAAAAATGGCCGAAAGTGCAATTGGCTTATGTGTGCCTAATACTCAACTTTAAAATGTTATCTGCATCCAACATCGTGTAACTGTTTTTTGTCTTGTTTTGTTTTGTTTTGTTTTGCTTTGTTCTTGCAATGACATAGCCTATAGCGACGTAAACGGGCAATTATTTTACAGAGGCCCTGATTCGGACTGCCGTGTGAAGGGCATTGATTTCTATAGGAATGCTCCAATAAGTAACAATTATCTAATCTCTCTGGGTGACATAAAAACCTTGTACACTGAGTTATGTTATTCAGTGTATTTTCGATGTATACCTCGAACGAGCAGGCATGACATTATTTTTCTGACAACTGTTTATTCAACAAATGAGCTTCTCCCTTTTCAAATAGGATGGACTGCCTGAAATTTGATAAGAGAGAGCTTGTGAGAGCCAGGCCACATACATGCCTGCTAGTTCCACATAAATGAGAAATCTCCATCTGGTCTGAAAAGTTGCCGTGTTTCCCACCTTGGATCAGACATCCAACGGTGCCTTTGATGGACATTTCTCATTTCCTACAGAAATACTTACTGGTTGCTGTAGGTGAAGCTGCCTCACCTTCAGTGGATGTAGTGATGGGTTTAGTATCTGTCATGGTCAGGGTCACAGGTCGCACTGCACTGGGATGGGGAGAGGGTGCCAAGACAGGTGTGAAATGGCCAGGCACTTTCCCTACTACTTGACCACTGCTGTTAGGCTACAAAACAAAAACAGAATGGCGGGTGAAACAATCCAAAAGGCAGTCATCTTGTCCACCAACTTCCACTCAGCACCCTTGGCCACACGGACCCGGTACACTTGCTGTTAACCACCACACGCCTTCCCAAGTCGGAGTCAGAGAGACCAACCAATGGTTAGTAGTAAAAAGAGGCAGCAGCACTTAAAAGGAAGTTTCACCTTCAAAACACTTCGTACGGGTTAATTCATCTTTACAACACGCCTGAGAGCCAGGCGGAACTGATCCTTTCATTCAGTAGCACGGGCAAGACTCAGGCGGAGACTTACATGCTTAGCCCAAGACTAGAGTGTAAATAATTCCTGAGCTAGTGAGAATTTGAACCGTGCCTTCTTCTTCTCTGCCGTTCGTTTTCCGCGGTCAGTCAGTTTTGGCTTTCAGCACGCGATTTTCACCTAAGGATGCTATCACTGACCCAAGCAAGACAAGGATATCTAGGAGATCAAACACATCCAACTCAATAGTTTCCATTATTTATAGTCAAAGCCCACCTTCGGCATTCAAAACCTCTAGCTCTCCGTCACACACAAGTACGCTTGGACACACACACCAAGCAATTTAGGCTCTAGGATCTCCACTTAACTTTTGACGATTGACCCATACAAGCAGATAGAATGATATTTCAAGCATTTAAAACTTCAGATCCACACGATGTAAAAGGATGGACTAGGTCTGACCTCACAACTACAAATAAAAGATTTCCAAAGTCAATTAAAATGTGAAGGAAAGCAGAGGTCAATCAAATGTACTTTGTTACCTTAAGTTACTCCTCCCTTGCTGGGCATGGAGAGTTATGCAAAACATTATTGTTGACTTTTGTGGGAATCGGCTAAGAAAATCCCCCGGGGCAATGATAGAAAAGACAGGAATATCTGAGTGTTAGCCTCGGGTAAGAAAACAGTATCCATGGTAAGGAGACAAAATCCTAAGGGTACACTGTTTGAAAAAAAAATACTGGAATGTATTTTTCTAGACAGAGCATGCTATCCTTGATTACACCCATGTTGGAATTCTCCACTGCATGATGTACATAACAATTTGCCATGAGAGTATTCTCCACAAATATTTCGGCTCTCTGTGTTAAAGGTAAACAGTGCAATGAACGGAATAGTTATTTAATTCCCTGCACAGAAATCACCAGAAGACGTTTCTTTAGATAAAAAGATGAACAGCTAATAACACTTAAACACAGTCAATGAGACACATGCGCTAAGTCTTTGGTTAGGTTCCTCGGAGGCCACATTACTTATTCTGTAAAGAATAATGGACTTCTTGAATATCCTGACTATTCATCATGAGTAATTTTAAGTATTTAACTTTATGTCAGGAAAATTGACCAGCGTCTCCCCCACGGAAACCTACGAGAGAGTTTATGAGGGAGTTATATCTTTAAACTAATTTTATTTAAAATAATCCATTGAGTAGCATGACTGTCTCACTCAAATCGGTGCACCAGCGATGTAATTAATCTCCAAATTGCTGTGGGGAGGACAAGGCCTCTCAGTTGCCAGACTTAACAATCAAAATCAGCGCAGGGCCACAGGATATTTCAAAAGGAAGAGTGAACTACAGGTGAATGAGTCCTCATTCCGCCCCCCCCCGCCCCATTTTTAGGGCTAAACAGGTAAGTATCAAGAATCCTCTTTTGAAATGCACCTTAACTGGTTTTTGAGTTGGAGTTAAAAATCAAAGCAGGTATGAGGTGCCCATGAAAACAATTCGGTAATTTACTAGAGAGACAGATTTTTCCTTTCAAGGGGAAAAAGGCATTTTCTTTTAAAGCAGACCATCAGCTTCTGGTTATCTGAACACATTGCAAAAGACTGTTTTGAGTATCTGCCTCAAGAAAGAAGAAAGGTCTCTCTCTATCACTCGTGGTACATGCGGTAGTAAAGAGCGTTTCCATATTCTGTGTACCCCAAACAGTTTGCTGGGACCTACCTGAGAACACGGGATGGAAGAATGACAATAATGTCAAGAAAATGCTGCACGTGATGTGTTATTACCTCGCCGATTCTGCAAGCTTTGTCTACTGGAATGGAATCGACATGAACCAACAGACGTTTCACTCATTTAAAAACGACAAAAGTGACAAGTCCCAAGCCAATACAGACAACTCTTCTGGAATTCAGAGTCAGAATAGGAGGGTTATTCCTTTTTGGTCTTCCACTGGTTCAAACAGATGAAGCTGTACTACTATAAAGCGTCTCTTTTAAGACCGTTAGATGAACTTTCATACCACAGATAGGAAAAGAGAGACATCTCATTTGAAGATGAAGTTGAGCGGCATTAGGAAAGGATTACCCTACTTGCTCCTATTACATAAAATCCTGAGAGGGAAATTTTTTCTTTTTTTAAATTGAGATGAAAGTAAGATGCTTCTCTTAGAAGCTAGATCTTTACCTTAAAAATAGGAAGAAAAACAGAACAATATAGGCAGATTATCACCTAATATGCCCTCTTAACTTATAAAGAAATGGAAATATACCTAAAACAAGCACTGAATAATTAAAGAAATGCGTAACACTAAGGGCCTGATTTTAATTTGCATAATTTTTCCCCTAACAGTGCCTAATTAAGACATCAGTTAAAAAAAAAAATCCAATGGAACTCTAAGATTTTCCACACTGAATTAACGTTAAGGACTTTTAATGGATGTCTTAATTAGACTTTGTTATTCATGGAAATTCTACACAAATTAAAATCAGACCTTGTGTGCACTGTTCCCAGCTGAGTCTAGCAAAATGCTCTATGGAACTGAGACTCTTGAATCCACGATCTGACAGCAAATTTTATTTCTAAACTGATATATTAAGATCTACTGTTTTACTTAGTAATTATTATTATAGTCATTAAAAGTGCTATACCATTTGGACATTTTCTTCTAAAATACAAATGGCTTAATTACAAATTCAAAACTCAAGAACGGTGTGTTTACTTTAGTATTATGAGTCAACAGAACTACAAGCACAGGTAACTTTTTAAGTAACCAAAATGGTGCTGGCTATGTCGTTATTCAAAAAAAAAACATTCAGAAAAGACCATTTTCCTTCATTTTAACAATCACGACCAACATGATTCTTCCAGATCTTTTCTTTGTTAATTCTAAATTAATATGCACATACTATTTACTGGCATTTTAGTAACTGAACAGCATTAATGACAGAATGTTTATGACAATCTCTCAGCGCATTAAAAGGCATAATAAGGAGTGGGCAGGAGTCTTGGAGGGAAAGCAGCAATGCCAAATACCAGACCATAAGATCAGAACTACAGTACAGATTCTGGATATGATGATTTGTGCCGACTCTGGCACAAAGACTGTCTATTTGATAATGAAAAATCCTCTTATATCAAATCCCTGTGAAGTGACCTCTCCATAGAAGAAGCCACATGTTTAGGGAGTGAGAAAGGCACATGAGTCACTACACTTACACAATAAAAGTCCCTAAAACCACCGCACAATGTTAGAAAGAAAGAAAGAAAGAAAGAAAGAAAGGCAGAAAGAGAGAGAGAGAGAAAGAAAGAAAGAAGAAAGAAGAAAGAAGAAAGAAACAGAAAGAAAGAAAGAAAGAGAGAGAGAAAGAAAGAAAGAAGAGAAAGAAAGAAAGAAAGAAAAGGAAGAAAGAAAGAAAGAAAGAAAGAAAGAAAGAAAGAAAGAAAGAAAAAAGACACTTCTGGCAATGTCCCTGATTATTAAATGTAGTCATGTCTGTGCAAAGAATATTCAAGTAGTCGTCAAACACTAAAAAGGTTTACGTTACCAAAGCTTATTTTAATACCTAATAGTTGGTCTATAAATACAACTGTAAGTTCTTTTGTGTGTGTTTATTTTAGCGCATACCTCGCCCCTGCCTGAAATAAGCACTTTGTCTCTGTGTTAAAGCAGGTATTCCAGAGGTGTGAACTCCAGCTCAGAGCTTTTTTGTCAATGCACTCACTTTCTGCATCAACTTTCTTTGCAGTCAATGAAAATTCAAAAACATCAAACCAAAAACACCTTCATGAATGTGCCCCTTTGGGGCAATACACTTCCTACCTGTCATTCAGCCACCTTTAAATAAAAACTTATTGAGTCACCAAGACACTTCCTGAAGATGGATTTCAAAAGCTTGATGTTCTGCCAGACATAGTGTCTGAGTAAGCTTCACGCCTTAGAGTCAGACCTGTTCCATCTCCCTTAGGCTCTACGCTTATTTTCTCTCTCATTTTTACCTGGCTGGTTTGCGGACTGGATGGGTCATAAGAAGGTACATAGTTCTTCAGAGTATCCTGAGGATTCAGGTGGGGAGGATATCTGATTGTTGGATGAGAAAAGTAGCTCGATGGGGCTGGAGGAAGAATAGCTTGTGTTGGAAATGGCAACGGTGAGGGTGGAGGTGGAGTTCGAGTTGAGATGACTGTAGAAGATAGAAAAGGGGAGACGGACGTCAGCTGTGATGCCCACCGCTCCACCCGACCCTGAGAACCCTGTGAGACTGCGCCACTCCAGCTCTTCCCTTTTCCCCCACCATCTACCCAAACTCTCCTGCGGAGACAGCGAGTCTTTCGCTCTACGCTCCACACCGGCACCGAGAACACGCAGACCCTACCCCCCTCTAGGGGACCAGCAATCTTGCTTTCTAGATCTATGAACGAGGAGACGAGGAAGTTTCTGTTTTATAGGCAAAGCCAGTGCTTCATGAAACATGTCTTAAAGCAAAGTTATTTCCCATCCAGAATACGATCTTTGATCAGAAAGTCTTTGGGTCTTAAGTCCAGATCAACTCACAGCATTAATTAAAGGGCAGGGGCACCCACAGACTATCAGAATTCAAAACAGAAGTGTACTCCAATTCTAAATAAAGATCTTCCCTACACATCCTGGCAGGTGGTTGGTTAAAAGAGAAGCCAATAATTAGTAAGCAATAATGTCCTGAATAAGTACCTGATCATTGTATAAATGCTTATGAACATCTGAACACAGGGTCTGGTAATGCTTTCTCCTAATGAAAATGTTCCTTTCAAAACCAAAAGGGCTCTATTCTATAACTATTCTTCTTCCTACTCTAACTTTTTATTACATGTAGCTTAAAAGACATTATTAAGATAAGACCAAGAGTATAACCCACAGAAATGTGAATTTAAACTTTCATATAGGCACATTAACTTACCAATAAATCGCATATTTTATAAAGGGAAATAATATATAAAACATACGCAATGTAGGCGATGTTTAATTGTACTGTAATTTTTCAACATCAGTATGACCACAATTTATTGTTTAGATTTTAAAATATAATTCTTAAGTTTGAAAAATGGGGAAAGAATATAATTGCATGATCATTATCTCTATAACGTTGAGGAAAATAACCACATGAGTACAATTTAAGAGTACCAACGAGTATATGTAGAAGTGAAGATTAAATGTCTGTTTCTATTTAATATTTTGATCCAAATCATAGGAAATTACATATGATAAATGTTTAGTGTTTTATGAGACAACTTAGCAAACAATATGAAAAATAAATTCTTTCCATGACCTATTAATGAAAATCATCTGGAAAGACTTATCTCCAACTTTGTAATTATGTACATATATATATATATACACACACATATATATATATATATACACATATACTGTACTTTTAAAGGGATATTACTTATCTTCTCCAAAGAAAGTTTTTTTTTTTCAGAAAATATAAGAAATTAAGAATGTGTAGAGAAGAGTCATAAGTTCAATTTTATGGTCACAATTTTGTTCCCTGAATGTCCAGGGAGAGCTGAGAATCCCCTGTATTATTCTTACAATGCAGATTCCTGGGCTTAACCACAGACCTACTGGATGAAGCCCTCCAGGGGTAAGACACTAGAAAATACGATTTAAACAAGGGCCTCATGTAATCTTTCCACACACTGAAGTCTGTGCATCCTCCATCGAAGGGATGCATTTGAGAGAACAATGACATATTTCTTTAAACGAAACTCCTTTTTGAAATATCACTCTAAGGAGCATGCACATATGAAAGTATAATTTAAGGAAATGCGAACACCTAAGTTGAATTGGGCATCTTTTTTATCTGGTGTTGACGTGCTCTTAATCTCGGCTCAATCTAACCATGGTCTTCACCTGTGTCTATACACAAGCCCCTGAAGGATATATATGTAGCTCCATCTTGGGTCCTGTGAGCTTCGAGATCAATACGGCACCAGTAGTTTGGGAAGAGCTCTTTGTTCAGTGAGACTGGCACCTCTCAAATCAGGCCTCAAATCTCTGAGCTCCCTGGTTTTGTGCTCGCCTAACTGGTAAGCGGCTTGATACAAGCTAGGTAGAAAATCACATTTCAAACTGAAAGTAAAAATGGCTACTTGATGTCAGTAAAAGTCATTCTCGTCCTTTAGGAAAGGCAAAGCAAAACACAAGGCAGAAAACACTTCCCTCCATTATGAAAGAATTCATACATGCATACATGTATGGAGATGTATTTCTAGTCTACATTATTGCAAAGCCTTCGCAATTGTCCTCTTTCCCCCAGTCTTGCTCCTTCCAATACATCCTTAATGGTCTCATAGGAAGGAATTTTTTTAAAAACCATTTTAAGCACGTAACTCCCCTGCTACACATCTTTCACTGGCTCCCTACTGCTTCCAGAATAATTGCCCAACGACTTCACAGGTTTATATGGTCTTCGGGTGCTGCAGGAACCTGTCCTGGCTCATTTCTTGGGACTCATCTCTGGCCACTCTCTCCTGGTAGGCCACGTTAAGATACTTTTGGATTCTGGGATATACGGCAGTTTCTTGCTGCAATGACTTCTGTGACACTGATACCTGCTGTTCACTCTGTCTGAAACAACCTTCCTCTTGGCTGGTTCTTCCTTCTCATAGTGAAGTCCCTCTTTAAACTTGAGTTAAGAACACATCGCTTCCAGGTATCTAATCCTTTTGCAAATGTCTAGTCCTGTTCAGATTTGATGCCCACCTGATGTGGTCCCCTCGTCTCCCTACTGTCCCATGAGCTCTTTAAAGACAGAAACTCTCATGACCAAGGTGCCTACCATAGGCCTTAGCACATTACATCTTGAATAAATATCTGGAGAAGGACCAAGCTGGAAAGCTTATCTAGGTTTCTCATGGTTCAGTATATAAAAATGTACTATTTAATGTTTTCCAAATGATAGGAATATGATTATTTTAGTCAGGTGTCATAATAAATGGATAATTTGACGAAACTAATTTTGCTCCTAATATTGGAGCATTACAGATCCATGAATAGTTACTGATTTTTTTTCACCTATCGTAGCAGCACAAACGATATAAATATAATTTTTTCATCACATTTGATTTGTATATTCTTTTCTTAATTTTATAATTCTCTTAGTGATAACAAGGAAGGCCGTGCATCTGTAAAGCACTGTATAGCAACAATACGTATCAACACACACAGAACAAAGCTAAGGACGTTTTTATGCCTGAAGCTGTAACCTTTGAATAAAGGTTTAAAAACCAGACTCGATTTGTTTGAAGGACAAGAAATCACCTATCTCTAAATTAAAAGCAATAAGAGTATTGCTACAAACACATTTATATACAAAACCTTCCCCACCAAAAATTCAGTATACTCCTTTCTAGGGCTCCATAATAATAGATAGGTAGAAAGTATACAGTATTGCTTATTAATTATATCTGATTTTTAATTTCTGAAAGGGGATTTAGTTTTTTTTAAAGTACAAAGGTGAAATATTGTATTCTTTTTCCTATGTAAATTAAGATAATAGACATAATATCAAGTGTACCAGTCTATAGGAAATATTGGTGCACATAAAAAAAAAATGTCCCAGGAAAATAGCTCTTTTATTTTTCTGATTAATTTTACTCCTAAATAAGTAGCTAAATATTGATTTTTATATAGAAAATAACATTTATGGAAATAGTGTCTGTAGATCTTAATGCCTCTGGAAATACTCTGAACTCAGCAACATACTTGAAATCCCATCTTTCTTCGGTCGAATAGATAGAACGGGGGCCAATCCGAAAGCTATTGTTAAGATAACTATGTATCCCACATCTTCCAATTTTTTGTGATTATCATCTTGCCAATAAAGGCAATTAAAAATACATACATAAATGTTATGTAATTATTTGAAATTATTTGAAAATCGTTTCTCATATACTGATAAGAAGAAAATTTTTGATAGGATCATGGCCCTCCCTCTTTTGGTTGAGAAAATGTGGTCACCCTAGTTAGAACTGTAACTCTTGTCCCATCCCTGAGAGTGAGCTCTGCAAACAAGAGGGAGGCTTCTCCTCTATGCTTGAAACTCCTCACCACTGTGTGCAACTCCAGGTATTCCGGGATGATGGTGCTGGGGGAAAGTGCTCAATCTTGGGGAAGAATCTTGCGGAGATGTAGAGCTGAACAGTGGCTTTTCAGGCTTCTTCATAGTAGTCGGAGAAGACATATCTGCAAAGGAAGAGGGAAACCTCAAGCTTCTTTCTTCAGCTATAACATTCCCATTAACATAAGAAAAGACCTCTTTTCCCACATTTTATTATTTTTGTACTTTGGCTCTTGTACAAAATATGTACTGAGGGTCAAAGACCCAGTTTTATTGGAGACTTGAAATATCTGTCAGATGCAATCGCCACTGAAGTTAACCCAAGTCTTCATTAAAATTATCATCAGAATTATTCTTCCTACTAGATGAATCTTGAACTTTTGAAAAACTAAGTATCATGTTTCCCTCGGCACCTTGGTTCACATCAAGGTCTTTTTTACCTCAGCATTTCATTCTTAGATGTACACGATTCACGGGTTTGTCTTTTGACCTGCTGACTACACTGTGGAAAAAAACAGAGGAAAACCTGGTGCAAATGTGAAAAACAACCTTTGGGAATGCTGGTAAGTCTATCATTGATTTAATATCTTTTATGGAAAACTCATTACTTGTTTAACAAAAAGTACATTCCTTCATTTGCTCATTCTGCAAATATTTATTGGCTTCCTCTGTTTGCCAGGTAAAGTCGAGGATGTCATGAAAAATAAAAAGTAACTGCTGTAGAGATACTCCCTGTCAGTGAAGAGGAAAATGATAAGAAGAAAATGGCTGCCAGAGTTGAGAGGCAGGAAGTGTGTTGAAAGCAGAGGCGTTGTGGTTGTGTTTGCTGCTACTTCTCCAGCCTCACTGCACGAGGACAGCGATCACCTCGGCCTCCCCAGGTTAAGGATGGTGCCTCAGTGGCGCCATGTTTAAAATGTGGATGGGGAGGACACTCCCAGAGAGAGAAAATGTTCTGAAGAAGGGGGGCATAAAATACACCAGACGTACAAGTAGTCTGTGGAGTGGTTTGAAGTACAGACATGGAGGAGGAAGCAAGGAGCTCCCTCACACAATGAAGGGCCACGGACCTTGTGTATAAATTTCTGAATGCTTACCCTGATGGGAGAATGCTATCTATGAACAAAATATGATCACATTTTCCAGTTCAAAGCCACCCCTCCGGAAACTACAAGGAGGATGAATTAGCCACAATGGAGACAGCGATCATGGAGGCCACTTAAGAAGATAGATTAATTAACACATTCCTTCCATAAATATTTATTGTAGGCTTAATAGATGCCAGACACTGTTGCAGTTGCTGGAGACACAATGGTGAACTAGATTTGGTTTCAGCTTCTGCAAACCTAAAAACTAGGGAGGAGATACACACGAGTTAAAAAGGAATTATAGGGACGCCCGGGGGGCTCAGTCAGTTAAGCATACAACTTCAGCTCAGGTCATGATCTCGCGGTACAAGAGTTTGAGCCCCACGCTGAGCCTGGAGCCTGCTTTGGATTCTGCGTCTCCCTCTCTCTCTGCCTCTCTCTTTCTCTCTCTCTCAAAAATAAATAAACATTAAATTTTTTAATACAAAATAAGAAAATAAAAGGGAATTATAAAACAGCATAAACAGTATAAAGTAGGTCGCACTACCACAATTATCAGTTCATAGCCAATCTTATTTCCCCTTTACCCCATCCACACTGCCCCTGCTTTACTTTAAAGCAAATTCCAGACATCAAATAATTTCACTTATAAACATTTCAGTTTCTGTAAAAAAGAAATTTTTATTTTTAAAAAAACCTAAAACTTTATCGCATTAAATATATATATTTATATATTTTATATTTATGTTATAAATATGTTTATATATTATATAGATATAACTTCCGTTTTTATTTTTTTAACGAGAAAAAGGCTTCATGCTGTTTTTTAAAAAAATGTTTATGTATTTATTTTGAGAGCATGGGCAGTTTAGGAGCAGAGACAGAGTAGGGAGAGAATCCTAAGCAGGCTCCACACTTGTCAGCACAGAGTCTGACTCAGGGCTCAAACTCACGAACCGTGGGATCATGACCTGAGCTGAGATCAAGAGTTGGGTTGCTTAACCGACTGAGCCACCCAGGCGCCCCTCATGGTGCTATTTAAAAAAAATATATATATGTGTGTGTGTGTGTGTGTGTGTGTGTGTGTGTGTGTGTATGTGTGTGTGTATATATATATGTGTGTGTGTGTATGTATGTATATGGTGCTATTAATATAAGAAACTAGTTATCATTAGGATTTGCCATTTGAAAAATTACATGAACTCTGGTAAAGGCATGAAATAAAATTAAATACGTGTTTCAGCACACTGGCACTTAAAGAATGGATATGCTACTGTTAAAATAGTAGACATCACAGTCAAAAAAAAATGACAGGTATATTTGTAGCCATAAGCTATAATTTGTGACTAACTTGCTGTCATTAACCTATCAGAACTTTGATGAGTTGGTGAACCATTTCCTTATCTCTTTCTCAAAAAGAAAAAATGAAAGAAGTATATCCCTAATGAAACTACAGCAATTAACGCTGTTACAAAGAAGAGAAAAAAAAAAATTAAGACCATTTAAAAAACAGACCAAAAAAAAAGTTCATTTCAGCTAAGATACCTTCAAAATGCCAAAAATAATACTCAATTTCATTTAAGAGCTATATGATTTTTTTAAGTTTGTTTGTTTTGCGAGAGACCGAGGCAGCATGAGCGGGGGAGGGGCAGACAGAGAGGGAGAGAGAGAATCCCAGGCAGGCTTGAACTCACAAAACCTTGAGATCATGACCTGAGCGGAAACCAAGAGTCGGATGCTTAACTGACTTAGCTACCCAGGCGTCCGTGGAGCTATATGATTTTAAAAGGTAATAGCACAAATGTAGATTTGGGCTTGTTAGATGCTGATCATAGACATATAGGCTTTTAGGGGTGGAAAGAAGCTATATTCCATCCCTCACTTTGCAGATAGTGTAATAAGTTTCTATTCCAAACATTTAATTTTTCTTTTAGAGAGAGACAGAAAGAGAAAGGGAGTTCGAGAGAGGGAGAGGGGCAGAGGGAGAGACACAGAATCTCCTCTTAGGCAGGTTCAACGCTCAGTGAGGAGCCTGACTAGGGGCTCAATCTCACAACCCTGGGATCATGACCTGAGTTGAAATTAGGAGTCGGACACTCAACCAGTTAAGCCACCCACATACCCCTCCAAATTTTTAATTTAAAATTAACTCTTAGGGGCAGCTGAGTGGCTCAGTCAGTTAAGCGTCTGACTTGGTTTTTGACTCAGGTCGTGGTCTCAGGTTCTGTGAGATGAAACCCTACCTTGGCCTTACAGTGAGAAGTCTGCTTGGGATTCTGTCTCTCCCTCTCTCTCTGCCCCTACCCTGCTGCTGTGCTCCCTTACGTGTGCGCTCTCTCTCTCTCTCTCTCTCTCTTTTTCTCTGTCAAAATAAAAATAAACACTTAAAAAAATTAACTCTTAGAAAAAGATATCTATTGACAGCCTTATGCTTTACCTGTACTTAAATGTAGATCTTAAATGAAATTAACCAGCGTAACCAGTTTCTAAAGACTCCACGTATAAATAATAAGGCATGTACTGTACATCACAGAAAAACAGTAAAATGTGACTAGAGCTTGGGAAGCAGAATGAATGTCATTTTTGGAGAAGCTCAACCAAGGCTATTTTGCAACTATTATCACAGTTCCCACATTTTCATTAAACACAGCCAGATTCACCTGAGTCACTTTTTTTCGTAAAGAGCACATAATCAAGGGTGTTGGTACAGAAGTTCAAGAAGATGGGTGAACTAGGTAATTTTTCAGAAATGAAGCCTTTGCAGTTTCCTAGTCAAAATCATACCCTTGGCTTTACTGGGTAATTCGTATAAGTCCATTTATTTTTCCGGTTCTCTGCAGGCACGCATCGAGTAACAATGGTATCTTCGTGTTCTGAACACTCAAAGGAAATAGAGAGGCCCAGACAGCAGAAACGAAATAAAATTCACTCTTCACGTTGTAAAAGGGACCCCAAATTGTCTTCTCCTCAAACAATGAAGCTAACTTATAACAGTAAAAAGAAGAACAAGAAGGTCCACTGTCTACACTGAAACGACTTCTTTAGAAACAGATGAAGAATGATAGTATTGGAAAGTGGGTTTCGCCGCCATTATCTTCCCACTAGATGAAAATAATTTTTGAGCCCATTAATCAATAAAAAGATAGTGGTACCAAGCGTGTGCAAGGCACTATGCTAAGTGTACAGGGGCCACAAAGTGACCCCCCTCCCCCAGTCAAAGGAAAAAAAACACACTGGACTGGAGAAAGAATAAAAATAAAATGTCAATTATCTGGGAGAAGTAAGGGTAGAGTTTCTAGCCATTACATTTTAATAATGAATCAAACTAGTATTGTTTTGATTTTAATTTTATTTTGGATGTCTGCAGTCTAGCAGACCTCATGCCAAACTGAAAAATGATACCGTTTCTATTTTTAATGCACTTACAGGCTATAGAAATAAAAAAAAAATGTTTGAGGAATGAATATATAGGAGAGATGGTTTTAAGTGACCTTTCTGTGGAGAAAAACAAATGTCATGCTTTTCATAATCTATTGTCCCTCAAGCCGGAAGAATAATAGATAAAAAAGATTAGGTTGAAAATAAGTTGAATAATAATAAAGCTGAACAATATATAAATATATAATAAGTTGAATAAAAATACATACATAATAATGCATATGTTGAATAATACATGAAATAAAGAAGTTGGAGAGAAGAAACACGATCAGAAAAGGATTAGCTGGTGTTTCTGTTGGTGGGAAGGAGGCAGGAGTTGTTGGTGGTCCAGGAGAAAGAAACAAAAGCCAGTGCCAGCTTGCAGTGAGACAAAGACATTTAAATTTGATTCAGAAAGTAACAATTTTTAAGTGAATTGACCTCAGGAGGGAGAAACTTTCCAAAAGCTCTATTATCTTTTTCTCTTTCTGTTCTTGCAGCTTCCACTAGACCCCTTTCACTCGTACCTGGTTATATCAGAAATCTCTCCTCTAGTCCCCTTCCGGGCCTTCTTCCTCCCAGCTCATTATAAAAACAGTAGTTGAAATCCTCTCCTTCAAAATATATCTTCCTCACTTTAAGATCTACCATGGTATCCCATTTTTACATAAGCTTTTCCTTATCATTCCATTTTACTTAAACTGTAGCTAAATTCATTTACTTATGGTCTCCTGGAGGAGAAGGGAGGCAGGAAGGATGTGACTCTACTGTCTTTCCTTGCAGAGGACATTCCCTCAGGGGAGAAAATGATGTCTTTCTACCTTCTTATTCCAGCTATAGAGAGGTACTTTATCCATTGAACCAAGTTAATTTATTTTCACTTTAAGCAATCCCTCCTGGGACTGCAGAGGTCTAGATTTCCTTAATTATCTTGTGTTTGTGTCTGCTATTATCCGATGGATTTTGTTTTCATTTTTAAATGTTTTAAATATTTCTTTACTTATTTATTTTTGAGAGAGAGAAGGAGCGTGCACATGGGTGTGGAGGAGGAGCACAGAGAGAGGGAGTGAGAGAATCCCAAGTAATCTCCACACTGTCAGCACAGAGCCCAACGTGGGGCTCAATTTCACAAAGTGTGAGATCACGACCTGAGTTGAAATCAAGAGTTGGTCACTTAACCAAATGAGCCACCTTGGCGCCCCTTTACTTTATTTTTAATTTTTTGATGGGTGTATTATCATTATTACTTTGTACTTGTTCTATCTATAGTGTGTGTGTGTGTGTGTGTGTGTGTGTGTGTGTGTGTGTGTGTTGAGTTGACTAACGGTTTATCTCCTATACAAGATGATTTTATTAAAGATACAAAGATTATGGAGGCTGGAAGAACATACTGCTTGGGAAGTGAATTTTCAAAAATCTAGCCCTGAAAGGCAGTAGAAGAGGTTAGAGCAGACCGTTTATTTTAGAGTCTCTTGCATAAAAAAGAAGCTTGATGGCGGATTGACACCTAGTAGCGCAAGATGAATGAAATAACCACCCTCGGTATATCATAAACGGCATAGTTGCAGAGCAGATACCATCAGATGAGAAGTAAAGGAAAGCAAAACAAACAAAACAACAACAAAACCCATATTCAGTCACTGGGGTTTTAGGAAGTGTGAGAAACTAGGGCAAAGCATCAAGTTCAAGATGTTAAATAAGACCAACTGCTCCCTGACCTGGTGATGCTTACAGTTCAGCAGTGAGGACAGATACTTACAAATACAAATGCAAAAACTCATTAAGTAATTGCAACTTGGATAATATTAGATTGTAGAGAAAATTCTTCTTGATGAAAGAAATCACTGAGGCTAATTAAAAAAAAAAAAAAAAAAAGGAAGATGCACATTGATGGTGTTATTCTCCCGTGTCTATACCCAAGTTTGGATTTGTAATTGGACAATTAGCTATGGCTTTAGCAACCAATTGCAAAGTCAAACACATAATAAAAGATCACTAATAAGAAAAAGTTCAAATAGGCTACTGATATATAAGCTGGTTCATTTATATTGAAGCATAGCTTTAAATAAGTAGTTTGCAAAATCAAATCATCCCACAATTTTTACTAGCCGTAATATAATTTTTTTTGGCACTGGGGCACACACACATCCTAAGCCCTGATGTGTCATTCATTTTACAGCATCACTTCAAAGAGATAAAGGTTTAAGCAAATAAAGAGTTAGATCAACTCATCTCCCAACAAGGTAATTTCATCTACAAAGGAAGAGCGTTGCTGTGAAACACAGCGTATGCACTCGACTCATCAGCAGCTTGCACAAATGGCGCTCCAGATGTATATCTGTTCAAGTCAGCCCAAGGCAACAATTTTGATCAATTCTAATGTGATAAAATGCTGCAGGGAAAGTGTGCAGAAACGTGTTTACGTCAGCCCTTAATTAAACTGTTGTTCACTTCCAAAGAACCTTAGGAAACACTAATGAGACATGAGTTTTGGCAATTTCTTCATCAAAGCAAAGACCCCTTCCTCAGTCTGTAGCAGCCTGTCATCCAAGTCGCTCCCGGGATAAATGTCACATGGCACTCCCATCAGTTAGCCACCTGTTAGTAGAACTTCACTGAAGTCAACTAGTGATCTAGGGCAAGCTCAAACAGCCACCTTAACACCTGCCTGTCTGGGACACCTGCTCCTTTTTCACATATAGTAGAGCAATATGTTAGCTTTTCCAATATGCTTGAGTAGATTAAGGTTACAAATCGAATTTCTATCACCTATATAGAAAACATGTCATTTTCTTAATAAAAAAAAAATAAAAGTCTATTCTTCTTCTCTACAATAATACATACGGTTTAGGCTATTTCAAATCAATTATGTAAGAGCACACAAGAATTCTTGAATTTCTGGAAGCTATTAATTTCAGCGTGGTAGAACACTAAATTAAAATATATTAACTGTGCCATTCCTATAATTTAGAAAAACATTTCTATCTAGTTAACAAAGAAGCAAATTGTCTCAAAATATTTTAACAGTCCAATCCTTGCCCATATTCCTAAATTGTCTTCCTCATTTATATACTATGCTTGTAAACAAGTCTAACCCAGCCCTCTACCTACAAGTCATCATTTGCTGGCTTCTGTTGGTTTCCAGTATTTAAGGTTAAGGTATGTTTTATTATGAAGTGCTTAAAAAACCATCATCGTTGTTAAAAATGCCTTCTTTATTTTTTACATTATCAAGATGCCGAACAGATGTTATAGGATTTTTTTTTTCTTTTGCAGAAGAAAACTCAGGAGCAATGAAAAACAATAAGAGGGAAACTTCTGTTAACCTTGACCCTTTAGGATGAGCATGACAGAGACCAAAGAAGGAACGTGCGTATGTGGTGACACTTAGCTCATATAGTCTCTAAGATTTGCTAAGCTTATCTTATATTGGCAAGTCTTACAAGGTAATACCTCTTAGAGTTTTCTAGGTTTCTTTATCTTCTACAGGTTTTAGACGTTCATCGATTTTTTTTCTTCGAGAGTTTTATAAATTTACAAAGAATAAAATTTTTGTACATAGAAAATCTCCTCAGAGACAGAGATCAAATTCACTGTTGAATGAAGCAAAGGTGGTGAACACATCCATTACTCTGCTGAAATTCTATCAAGCGACACAAGCCACTGAGGGTGGAAAACGAACTTCAGCCAAACAGGGGAATTTCTGCTGTCCATTAAAATGCTAGGGTGGCAGCTGGAAGCCACCATGAAAAAGGAACGAGCTACCTGCATAAAATAAAAATGCTGTTTGTAATAGATGAGAGGCTACCAAATCCAGTGTGTGGGGACCACACTGTAGGTCAGGAGCTAGAAATCTGATACTTTTATATCAGGCCATAAATCCAGAGTCAGTCCAGAGAGAAGCAAACAGCTTGGGCCCCGTGCCCAGAGGACGAGAAGAAGGCAAGGAACTGGACTCTGCCAACTGAACGCTCATAGAGACCAAGGATTCTCTTCCTCTGTTTTTGCCTTGGGGTACATCAGGAAGAGGGGAGGAAAGTTTAGAGGTTATTTATAACTGTATAAACATTATGTAAAATACTGCAATTATCAAGCCTAGGAGATTCCAGCCCAAAGCTCTGATGTATTAATTTCTATTGTTTCCCTGTGGAGAACCCCTGGGAATTTTGCCTTAACAAGTTTTACCTACAGATAAAGGAGTGATGGCTGGGAGGTGCCCTGAGGGAGTGTGTCCTGAAGGCTGAAGAAGGGAGGCAGAGCACAGTGGGCTATACCTTTACTTGAAAGCTTTATATAATCCCTGAGGTACAGTCTCCATTTCCCCATTTTTTTTCCACAGTAAAATGGAGCTATGTGACATCACATTTTATTGTGGAAAAAGTAAACCCAATGGTTTAAATGAAATGCAAATGACCTGCATGGGCGGCGTCCTAAGGCCATGGAGACACCGTTCTTTAAATCTATTTCAGATGACAGATTTCAAAATGGCGGATGGAGCCATGTGCTACATTTCAATATTATGGATGTGACAGTGGAGTTAAACCAACCGCTCAGGAACCGCTAGTAGGAAGGTAAATTCCTAAGACCTTCCTGGATTCTGTACCAATATTTACCAAAAGTCTTAAAGGTGGACAATGTTTAACTCAGTAATTCTATAGTAGGAAGGTATTCATTCCTTTAACAAAATTTCACGGACGATCTACTTGGTGACATGATGCCAGATGGACAGTATGCTAGATTCGGGGACAGCAAATATGACTAGATTGGAACAAAATAATCAGATTGAAGCACAAATATCTCCATACGGTGATGTTCGCTGTATCTTCATTACGTTTATTTATTACATTCATTGCTTTTGCTTGCAAACTACTTACCCCTCCATAAGCAAAGTAGACATTTATAAATTTATAGTATAAGCGAGGGGGAACTGGTATATTATGCAGCCTTTGTAGAGCGGAAATTGAATGACATGGTAAAATGCCATTATATTATAAAAATCTATGTGATAGGATTATAGGTGATTTATATTTTCTTATTTATATTTGACAGTTTGTTTTCCCAAAACTCCCACAAGTAATTTTTACTGTTACTATAAAAAAAAAAGGAAAATATATATTTTGGGGGGGAATGGAATACTGCCTGTGGCTCCACGGAGTATTATAACGTAAGGACATGCCTCACGGGTCTTCAGTACTGGAGGTTACAAAAAATATATAAAATATGAGATGCCTAAATGTAACATTTGCAATTTAGCTGGCTAAAGGCAAAACAATGTATTTTTGAGAATACAAGTGAAGAGAATATCTGAATATCTGTTTCCAAAGACTCTTCTAGATGTAAAATTTTATGATTGTGTGGCAAATGTGAATAAGTCCTTCCCACACACTACAAGTTAACAAAAAGCTCGGAATGTTATGACAAGACATATGGACTTAATCCCACTACAGTAGTTTCATGATGATGCCAGATGATTCAAAAAAATAATTAGCTGCCATGTTAAGAAAGTATCTCCATATATATATTTACATTTATCACACTCTAAAATAACTCTGGAAAACGGCAAGCTACATTAAGAGGAGATAAGATATCATCTTCAATTAAAATTTTCAATCTTTTTTTAAAAATGAAATCAGTTCTTTTTTTAAAAAAGAAAATATGGTAGCCTTCATGTGAAATAAATGAAAATTCTTACTTTAATCATTGAGCTGTTTAATCTTAACTACACTTGTGCATATTACTGTATTCTTCAGCAATTTAAAGCATTCGTGATCGTTTAAGTCTCTCCATTGTATACTTCAATCCCAGTACGTTAAGCAGCATGTTACTACAAGTCTCTATCACATCTCTATTATAAAAAAAAAAAAAAAAAAAAAGTCTCCAGGTACACCTACACCCAATACAAAGTTAAAGCTCAAACCACTTTGCAGCTCACAAACATCTTCCTGAGACATTAAAAAAAAAAACAAAAAAAAAAAAAAAACAAAAAAAAACGACAACAACCCTTTGAATAATGAAGAAGAGTGCTAAATGAATGCTGAATAAATGAAAACTACTTTTAAAAAATACTTCAAAATGCTTTTGTCCATTAAGCAATTTCATTTTAACAGACAGACAATGGTAAAGTGTCTTGAGTAATGTCAGAAAACCTTGCTTGCAAGGAGGAAAAACACCACACAATTATGCAGGATTTGGAGTATATTTTAGTCCCTTATTAAATATTGGCATAGGTAAATAGCTGCTATTCACCATGCCTCTGGGGAAAACCTCTTGGCTATAGAGGCTTATTAGTGTTAAGCATCTGAGAGCCATGGACTATAAAATAAAATCAATACCGTAACCTTAGCTGTAAAAGTCAGAAAGATACTGGAAGAGTTCTAATTTAACAAGATTACAGATGAGATTTTAGAGGAGAACATTTGGGGAAAAGCCATGCATTTAGAAACATTTATGCTCCAAGACATCTCAAGGTTTCTGTTGTTACTAATGCTGTTATTATCCATGCTGGTAATGGTTAGGGTTGATTTAACTGATGTGTTACTTTAGTGGATTTACAGGAAAGTCCTAGAAATGATCTGGAACTTATTTCAAATAAAATCATTAAAATGAGGTAGTAAACTAATTGCTTAGGAACAATTATGATTTGATGTGGTTTAGTGTGGTAGAGGAAAAAAATCACGAAAATGTTAAGGTCGTTAGTTCAGCCGCTCAATGCAAATATGATTACTCTGCACAATATTCTATTTCTCTTAATGGAAAAGTAGCCAAAACTGGTATAAATTGTAGTGTTTAAGTTCAACCTAAATCTATATTTTTCCTCTAACAAATGTAAATGAAGAAAAAAAGAACCTTCTGTCAATGAAATTACTATGATGGCATATTTATTATCCTAATGGTTTTAGAAATCACGTGAAATTGATCAGTAACAAAACCTCTATTTAGTAATGGACCAATTACATTTGTGAGATAATGTCAATGAAACAGAATATTGTCACAGGATAATGGTCTCCTATTGCTACATCCCTAGTCATTTAGAGAAAATAAATGTTGCCGTCTGGCTGAGTCATTTATTTTCAAAGTAGGAGACACTGATCCCATAACAAGGTTCTGTTATAATAACTCAATCTCTATCAATCATTTGTTGTACCAGGATGGTGCAGGACAGGACATGTATTTGTAAGAACTGCACATTCCTCAGCTATAAGGCAAAACATATGGTGCCTGCGAGCACATAAACAGCCCAATTATTGTGTTATTCAAAGACAGTATTTAAAATAAACATCTAAAAAATAATTCAGGAAACGGAAAACTTTCTGAATTTTCAAAAAGATCCATGTTAATGAAAGCTTAAAAACTCAAGTAGTGCAGATCTAAAAATTCTTTGAGTTCAATTAATTTAAAATCTAGAATTTTGGACAAGAAGGGACCTTAGTATTCAACCCTGTTATTTTACAGATGAAAACTCTAAATCTTTCTGAAATTAAGGGATTTGTCTAAGCCCACACCAGTACGTGGTTTCCTGATCACCATGATAGTGCTCTAAGCATAAGGCAAAAAACTGAAACAGAACTAAAATATGCACATATGGATATAAGACATTCTAGACTTCAGGATTATTTTTTATTAATTATGGGTTTTTAAATTTTTTTTTAACATTTATTCATTTTTGAGAGACAGAGTGAGAGTGGGAGGAGGCGCAGAGAGAGCCAGAGACACAGAATGTGAAGCAGGCTCCAGGCTCCGAGCTGTCAGCACAGAGCCCGACGCGGGGCTCGAACTCACGAACTGTGAGATCATGACCGGAGCCGAAGTTGGACGCTCAACCGACCGAGCCACCCAGGTGCCCCTTTTAATTACATTTTTTTTTAACTAAGCTCTAGGCCCAACGTGGGGCTTGAACTCAAGACCCCAAGATTGAGTCATGTGTTTTACCAATTGAGCCAGCCAGGCGCCCCAAGACTTTAGGATTATTTATTAACAACGTCTTAGTATTAAATATAAATGAGATCTTAACATGACCAGTCCAAGGACTGTATTCATGAAACCCTACAGTCTACACACCCTTCTTACATTACGTGCATTTATCTGTATTTAAGTTCCATGTATTAGGGGAAAAAAACAAAACAAAACAAAAACGTCATAGAGGTTTTATAACTAGTTTGCAAAGCACATCACGATGACTTGTTTGGACAGTAGTTATGTAGTATGGGTTCTGCAGCAAAATGAACAAGTGTTCCCATTTTACTTCTGCTACTTATCATCTGTGTGATTGATGTCAACTTTCTTAATCAATGTAGTGATTAGTTTAAATGATCTGTAAAATGGTTTTTCTTTTACTAGCGTTGAAAAGCAAAATACATGTAAAGTCTTGGCCCAGTCCTCGAAGGTAGTAAGTGCTCAGTAAACAGTAGCCACAAAGGGCAGGAAGATCTGGTTTTCCTCATTTACATGTATTTATTGAACACAAAATTACGTTTCTGTGGTTCCTTCAGCAAATAGATGACATAGAAAAAGGAGTTAGAAAAAAAATCGTTAATACAGAAAAACAGTCAATATAACTATTATAGGTTAAAAAGAGGCTGAAAATACAAGCACATTAAATGGACCGTTTTGGGTCCCCATTTAAACAAAACAGCCTATGAAATATTCCGGGGAATTTAAACATGGAATACATATTAGGTGGTATTAAGCAATTATTATTACGTTTGTTAAATCGATGCTAGTATTGGGGTTGTGTTAAAAATAAAAATAAAAACACTTAGACGTATTTATAAGTAAAATGACAATGTCTGGGCTTTAATTTTAAGAAAACTTCAAAAAACAGAGAGTTAGTAAATGCAACAACAAGATTGGCAATGTTGGTTAACAGTTTAAAGCTGGGTACATGGACGTTCACCTTATGAAGCTGTCTACTTTCATGTTTTCCCAAACAAAAAAGCTTTTAAAACATCATGTTTCAACATTCAATCCAAGTCTCTTCTCCACATTTATCTATCACAAGCATGCATATCTTGTTTGTTTTTTTTAGTTCAAAAACTTTTAATCATGACACTAATATTAAGAGATAGGTTTTTAAAAAAAAAAATCAGAAATACATTTTACTATCTCAATACTTTGTTTTGACAATTCTTCCAGAACCCTGAAAACTCATAAATTCACCTCCACTCCCCCATTTTGTTCTACAAGATTTAACAGACTCTTCCGTGAAAAACTGTCCATCTGCCAAGACAATGTTGAATACTTTCAAATTCTCCTATTTCTCCATTTCTCCCTAAATAGGTTAAGTTTACATATTTATTCTCTAGATGGGTTGTGGGACGACAGAGGGGAAAAAAAAACCAGCCTTTAAAAAAGAAGACCTAGGCTCTGCTCTTCATTATCCAGACACTTGGGATAAGACAGCCCCTCACTGATCCTCAGATTGCTTAGCTGAAAAAGAAGGCGCTTGAACTACATCTTGCTTAGGGTTCTAATAATCCGTGTTCTGTCCCTGAAAAATCAATCTCTTACTGTATATGATATTCATAGTATAATAACTCAAAAGGAACTGGCTTTCTAAACTACTTTAAAATAAACTTAAACATGACATCAATGTGTAAAAGGATTTGAATTAAAACCTTTTATCACTCCAAGAAACTTTGCAAGGCGTACCATCGCACTGAGCGCACCATCTCTCATGGGTTTTCCACTTTCCTATTTTAGGCTGTGCTCCATCAATCCAGAGACCCAGCATTAAATCGCAAGCTGTTATTTTTCCAAACTAATTATCCAATGTCGTTTGTCTGAAAAAAAATGCTATATTTTCAAGTCATGAAGTCTCCAGAGCACTGAATATAACTTTCCCCTATTAAGTAGTATTGGTCTTTCTAACAAGTCCCCAGGTTTGCCCCATCCAAAATACTCCTCTGGTTAGAAGCTGCTGATGAAAGCTTTCACCTACGATTTATTGTTTTTCTTTCTGTTCGAAAGATGCTCACGTTGTGATTTTTCAACTATAGCAGTGTAGCTGAAGGAGAAAGAAATATAGCAGGACAAAGGAATCCCCGGAGTGTGGAGTTTGCTCTCCAATGGCATCATGATACATGGAGAGGTTCACAGAAAGTTTGGCAAGAGCTGCAAATCATTCACTTTCGATATTTTCAATAATCAGCTAAACAAACAAACAAACAAAAAACCTTAAAAATTGTGCTTGCACATTACATTCAAACCACTTCTTGACATGTACTTATCAAAAGCACTTATATGTCAGATTTTGTCCAGCTCAAAATTTGATATTTGAGCACTTGATATTAAATCCTTGTGATATAAACCTTAAGAATGTAAGGAATTGTTGGTGTTCTATCTGGTTCCCAAAGGGAGCTTAAAAATCCTTCCAGGAAGATTACTAAGCATTTGCCTTGCCTTCTTCTAGGACTTCTTTAATGTTAATGACCCCCAGACAGTAGTTATTCAACTGTTTGTAAAAGCTGCTCATTTATGCAGCTCCCATATTTCTATAGAAATCTTTCCTTTTATTTCTTCTACAGAAATCTTGAGATTGTATCATTTGTTGGACTGTAGTTAAGGTTAAAGCACTGTTTTCCAAAATTTGAACCTAGGATTAAACCTCTCTGTAGATTCTTGAGTGGGAAAAAAAAAAAGATGTTCTGACCTCACAAACTTAAACACGGTCAATATCCACTCAAGGATAGCCACATTGATAGCACATGGCAGTATATTAAACATTCTACAAATTGATTCATGAATGAAAAAAAAGGTTACATTTTTGTTACAATGGAGTTTTCCAAACTCAGTTGAATGCTCTTGTATCTAGTGTGCCTATTAACATTCCTTCAACTCACACCAAGAAATACTGGTCTCTTATTCTGGTTCTATCATTATATTTTCTATGACTGACTGAACTCATGATGTTAGGTTGGCATTATTATTCAGTAGCCCCAGCGTTCCCTGGAGACTTTTGGTTCAATTCATTGGATATTTAATACTACATTCTCGTACAACTCTACGAAGCGGAACCTGACATTTAGCACAAGATTTAAAACTATACTACCAATGAAACAGTTGAAAAATTATTACAAAATATCTCTAGGGCTAGGAAATATATGAAAACTTCAAAAGACTAACTGAAGAGACTTATTTATGTGATTGAACTGTAAATTTTTAAAGTTAGTGTTATTTTCTAGTACTTAGAGCAACCAGAACATGATGCCTGAATACTACCTATTTGAGAGTCCAGTATACATTTTTAAACTACCCTTAAAATTCTAATAACCTCCCAATATACTGCTAAGTAGTGCTAGTTTCGGGTAACATACCAATTCATTGATTTTTGTGTAAAGATTTACGTCCCATACTGCTTAAAAGTAAACTAGTTCTGAGGCACAGACAGTCCCCTCATAGTCTGGTTTACATGATTTATTCTCTGTGAAGAACCTTTCTTCATAAATACCAAAATATTATTTTCCTGCTCAGCAGGTCAAGGGCTGGAAATTTAATTTATTCATATTTACGTGCCCAATGCCTAGAAAACTTCCTGGCAAATAATAGGCATTTGATAAATGTTAATTGAGTCCAATTACCTAAAATCCTAAATGTGTTGGAATTAGTAAAATTTTACTGCATGAAAAGGTTTTTTGGAATTTACAATTTATAAAACTAAGTTGTTTAAATACTCATCAGACTGAGAAGCTGCTTAGTTTTCCATTTAGAAAGCCCAGCTGTATATAACAAATATATTTACTGTGTCATAAATGTCTATTAAATAGTGTTTTAGGAGCCTTATATGCAGACTTAGATGAATCTGTAAGTATTAGAATGACAATGACAGAATGTGACTGATAAAGCATTGTTTCAAATATCCAAGCATACCATTTGTCAGTCTGTTCAATTCCTAGGTATTGGGGAGCCTGGGTGGCTCAGTCCATTAAGCGCCCGACTTCAACTCGGGTCATGATCTCGTGGTGCACGAGTTCAATCCCTGCATAGGGCTCTGTGCTGACAGCTCAGAGCCTGGAGCCTGCTTTGGATCCTGTGTCTCCCTCTCTCTCTCTGCCCCTCCCCCGCTCATGCTCTGTCTCTCTCATAAAAATGAATAAACATCAAAAAAAGTTATTAAAAAATTCCCAGGCATTATCATATGACAAGACTTAGCCCCATGAAAGTAATTTATTAGAAGAAAACCCAAGACCTATTTCTTTTTTTTTTTCCTCTTTTATTAGAAGTTATAAAAAGTACTCTAATGATTTCAAGAAAAGTACATCAAGTAGGAATTGAGTCTCTGAAATGGCTCAGGTGGAAAAAAATTAAGGCACACAAGATCTCATATGGTATTTTTTGTGAGCTATTGGAATAAAAGAAGTTGTCAGCATGCACATCGATAAGCTAATCTGGTTCTATTAATTTAACCACCAAAACTGAAAATGATGGAACATCATATACAAAAAACCCAAGTTTTCAAGTGCGTTGGAACAGTCAGGAAGTTTAAGGCTGGGAAATTCATAGAAGAGATTAGCAAGAAAGGATGCTTTAGAATCTAGGAGAGAAATGTAACAGCGGCTGTCTGGCTCTTTGTTAATGGCCAGTTTTCTTTTTTCCTTCCCTTCCCAACATGTAAAAGAACACAAGGTAAAAAATATAAGTATTACATAATGTAGATACTGATAAATTTAGTTTAGTTTCCCTCACTATAGATCAGGGGAAATTTAAGCAAATTATATAGATTCCTACCAACTGTCTGACACTATTACATAGTGCTTAGTTTTTAAATGTTCATGTCTCTATTCTGCAAAATTAAAAATTACAATTCTTTTATGACTAGGACACTGTAACTTTCCCGCATTGTGAAAAAAGAAAAGACATACAAATATGAGTAATTATGCTTATAATACCCTAAAATAAAAATACTTTTTTCATTAAATTATTAGGAAGCACATAAATATTAATTATTACATAAACCTAGATTTTTTTCACTGCAAATTTGCCTGATTTCTTCTTAAAATACACCGAGTATACAGTATTACTTTAGTGATCTTATATCCTATATTTTTGCCTACATGGAATAAATCTCAATGGTCGTTTAGGTTGGTGTTCAGATTATAAGGGAAGGTAGAAGGCCACGTATTGTCCCTAATTTTGTTACCTTTAATTCTTATGTTTCAAAAATTAGTGTTGCTAAGGGCTCTGGCAGGCTTTTAATATACAAAGTGAACACTAACAGAATCAGGCGTGCTTGGGAAATAACTGATGGTAAATTTTAAACATTTCTGCCAATTATAAACACAAGCATATTTCAATCAACCAAGACGTAGTTATTGATTACCAATCAGCGCAGGGCTTTGTGGGAGAAACAAGTGTAAGACATGGACTAAAGCCATTACACATATCGAGTGGTGCTCGGTACGCCCTTTAGAATAGTCCCTTCATGATGGGCAAGTGTGTCTGAAGAATAGTGGAAGACGGACAAGAACAACCATGGGGCATTTTATTTTGCAAATTTTAAAAAAGCAATTTTCTAAGAACAAAAGGACTGCATCTGGCTTAGCAAATTTAAAAAGATAGTACTGTACTGCCCTCATTTTTTTTTTTTATTGTAGTTCAAGTCTTCTTCCCACAATGGCTTATTGTGCACATTACAAAGTCTTCAGGGTCTTCAGAATTAAAGTGACAAGAGTTTTTTTTTTTTTTTTTTTGTAAGTACACTTGAGAATGGATCATTCTTCCTTACTCTTAATATAATATGCCCTTCCAGACTTCTCCAGTAATTCTAGTCATCTTGACAAAAGAAAATCACCAAGACAATGCAATGATTTTACAAAGAGAAAGAATGACAGTTTCCCTTCTACTTTTCAAAAATGTTTTATAATATGATTTGAGATTGGCTTTATTCAATAGGCTGAAAGAGGAATCAATTTTTAAAAAGTGACACTCTCTATAATAAAGAACACCTACACTTCTGAACAACACATCCATTCCCACACATTCACAGTGTTATTATTATTACCATTAGAATCTTTTCCAGAATAATTTTCGGAAGGGGAAAATATGGCTTTGTTTAGAAGAAACTGACAATGCCCAGTTAAACAAGCAATAATATATAAAGGGTTGAGGGTTTTGTTTTTTTATTCTTACTTCTGCAAATCTGGTGAAAGTCCCGGAAATACTATTTCTTGCTTTCACTAATGAGACTTATGCTCTATCAGTGTTTCATTTATCCAACAAATATCTTTTGTGCCCCTACTATGCACCAAGGTGCTGGTTACATAATAGCCAAAATAGATAAGGTCCCTGCCCTCACAGCGCAGACAGATTTACACAATGAATCCCATAAATGAGCACGTAACTATCTATTACGAGAACAATGAAAGGACACTATGGGGTGTCAGGAGAGAAAAATAGCAAGATCTAATTTAGATGGAACTTCCTCAATTTAGGCTGGGACTTGAAAGATGCCAAAACTGTGCCAGATGGAGAGTTCGAAGAGGAGAATTCCAGAGGGCATGGCTTAGATGAAGCTCTTAGGTTTTGCCTTCCCCAGTATTACAAAGCAGCAAGTAAAGTGCAAGAAGAAACAGCAGCCAGCTCCTGCTGAGGCCAGGGTGGCGGTCTGAGGCCAGACAAGGAACAGGGCTTGTCCATCATACAAGAGAATTTGGATTTTCTCCTAAGAGGACTGGAAAGTTGCTGAAGGATTTAAGCCGGGCAGTAATATGATGGTATTAAGTTTTATAAAGACCCTGTCTGCTGTCTGAAGAATAGGTTTGGAAGAGGGGGAGGTCATCTCAGAGCCAAAACTCTCCAGCTGATTTTCAGATCCTTCTTTAAAACAGCCCATCACCTCTCCTTATTTCCTTACCCACGCAGTGTCCCGCCACACAGTACAACGTGGCCATTCTGAAACTCACTCTTGCGCAGTGCTTGGCTCTACCTTTCCCTCTGCCTGCCTTGCCCCTTCTTTACCAGTTAACAATCTCAACATGCTAAAGGAGACCCACCTGACTCAAAGTCCAATTCCTCCATGAAGTTGTTTCATTATTCTTTAAACCCTATGGCGCGTGGTATGAAAATGGGGAGCAGCAAATAAGCAACGTCTATATAGCAACGTCTATTTATAGCAAACGTCCATAAATAATATTCAGCAGCTCCTGAATAAGGAGCTGATTTTGACTTTAACTGCTATGCTTCAGAGTCATTTGTCTCCTGAGGTAACCCAGTACACAGTCCCCCAACCTGAGATATAGACACTCAAGTCATGGGCTAAAAGCCATTGGTAAAGAGATTTTTTTTTCTTTTACACTTTTAATAAAATGTAATATCTGATGTAAAAGATAAATTTTCAACTATTTTTTATGCTGCTGATGTAAATCATATTTACACACACACATACCAACAAGACACTGGAGTTAGCTAATTTTTTAATTTCTATGTTTAATACTCTTCCTCTCATTGTAGCCAAAAGGCATGAGGATGTCTAATGAAATATATTTAATTCGATAGACTTTAAGAATGAAAAAGAGCTAAGTCTCCATTTAGAGAGCCAAATGACGTCTATAAAATTCTACTTTTCTTCAAAGCTGCCCTACAACTGGGTCATAGTTTCATCTAGAAAGAACAATTAGATTGACTCAGACACAAAGTTCCTTACATTACACTTGTATTCATTGTTTACGCTGCACCCACTTCCCAAATGGAATTATGGCTTCCTTGAAATGGGAATTGTCAGTAACTGGCACCTGTAAACCGCCCAAAGTGTGGCTACTCCCTGAAATACCCCACACAGAGTAGCAATCTGATCTCATTGAATCAGAGCTTGTAGTCTTGCTGCAATCCAACCCACGAATGCAGACAGACATCCATAATTGGAGGTTCTAAAAGATCATTCCGTCCGGGAGAAAAAGTCCAATAGACATGGAAAATAAGGGACTTTTGTAACTTTGATGACATGTGACTAGTACATTATCTAAAAATAATTTCACTGCCATCATTTTATGAAGAAAATATAATCCATATCGATTCAATTATGAAATTTTGACTAAATGGAACTTTTGAAGCCAGCTGGCATCGTACTCGAAAGTCTCTAGAGGAACCTCCTTATCGCTCACCTTGATCTCTTTCATGCCATGTTCGACTTCCAGCAGCTGGTGAATTCGGAGAGGGATAGAAGTCTCCTGTAGGACTTGGTTCCATATTTTCATCTATAGATATAGTTTTGGGTCTTTTGCTGTTAAAATATGATAATAGTTACATTAGTGGGCTAAGACAGCGTGTAGCATGTGACTATATGATTTGAGAAGATTTTTACTGTGAAAGTTTACATAAACCAAAGTAATAGTCTCTCAGAATCATTTCTGAAATAATAGAGTGTATTCAAGACTTCTATAGGCATAGCAAGTATTTCTTGTTATATATATCATTTATTACACCATACTATAACTGTACCTGCCTAACAGGTAGGATGTTTATTATATTTACCTCTTGAAGTAGATTTCCAAAGAAATTTCAGTACTAAAAAGTGAATTCTTGATGTGATGTGTGTACTAATTCTCAAACTCTTAAGACTTACCTGACTCATCATTATTATCAATATTAATAATATTCATTAGCATAGCACTTGCCATTAACAATGTAATCTTTTCATATTAATTCAAAGATAAGGCAATTGACTAAAGTGGAACATGAACTTTGGAGTGGAACCAGCCTCGTACCAAATCTTGACTAGACCACTCACTACTTCTTAGTAGTAAGCTCCTTAACCTTTCTAAACTCATTTAATCATTTATAAAATGGAAACAATAAAACCTAGTTCAAAGGGGAGTGGTTGAGAGGCTTAAATGAGTTATTAAATGGAAATCTCTTAGTTAAGTGGCTGACATTTAGAAGATACTTATTGAATAGTAATTATTATCAGCAATCCTATAATTAATAATATTTAAAAATTCTGTTATACTTTATTGATTATAAATTATTTTATATATTCTTTATATTTTTCTAAAAAGTAGGTTAGAGATCCTTTATTTTTTGTTAAGTTTATATATTTTGAGAAAGAGCATGTGACCAGTGGAGGGGCAGAGAGAGAATCCCAAGCAGGTTCCACACTGTCAGCAAAGAGCATGATGCAGGGCTAGAACTCATGAACTGTGAGATCGTGACCTGAGCCAAAATCAAGAGTCAGTCGCCTAACCTACTAAGCCACCCAGGTGCCCCATGTGATCTTTTATTCTTACGATCAACCATGAAATACAGGCCATTGCCAAATTCAAACCAAATGATATACTTCTAAAATGATATATTTTAATAAAGAAAACATGGTTCATCCCAATTATTAAGAAAAGTAAATATATGGGCACCGGGGTGGCTCAGTCAGTTGAGCATCCGACTTCAGCTCAGGCTGTGATCTCAGGGTTTGTGAGTTCGAGTCCCACATCGGGCTTTGTGCTGACAGCTCAGAACCTGGAAGCCTGCTTCGGATTCTGTGTCTCCCTCTCTCCCTGCCTCTTTCCCGCTCACACTCTATCTCTGTCTCTCTCAAAAGTAAGTAAACATTAAAAAACAAACTAAGAACGCTTTAAAAGTTTTTTTAAAAATAGTAAAGTAAATATTTAGGGTAGAGCTTAAAAAGCTATTTCATGGCACAGCCCATTTGGCATGATATACTGTTTTCATATATTCCCACCAATGCCCTGTTAAACAGTCATAAGGACTATGAAAATGGATGTGTTTCCTTCAATTAAGAAAAAAAAGAACCCTTATTCACATCTCTGTAGGTAAAAACTAAAAAAACGTATCTTCTGAATTAACTATGCAGTGCTAATAAACATAATGTCACATTATGCAGACTCCCATACATAAATCGGTCCTCCTTTTTCTTGCAAGTGGGGAGACAAATTTGGAGAAATTCCGTGAATTTCCCAGGGCATGTTAGTGGAAGCAGCCTGATACAAAGTAAGGACTTCTGACTTCCAAGACGGTCCCGTTTTCACTGCACTGTTTCCAAATCCTAGAAGCACACGTACCTCTGTGTGTATTCACCAATGTACTTGTGATTAATATTGGACTCATGGTTCCCAGAGTATGAACATGATGTAAAGATGGCGATTTCTATCCATGCAAAACCACGGTGAGAGTTAATAATTGTTCTTTAGTTTATTTCTATGGTATCCAAAGTTAGGATGCACATGTTTTCAAGCTCTCCATAAAGCTAATTCTCTCAGCTGTGAATCAGCAGTGAATACACAAGAGAGACTGAGAGTGAGACAGAAAAGATTTTCATAAGGAAATAACGAAGAAATGTTTTCGAAACCGTTTTTATTGTGAATGGCATAATATCGAAAACCAAATGGCTGACCCATCAGACCAAATAAGACCGAATCAGACCAAATAAGAAAGTACTAGTCACACTCAATTGTAGAAAAACTAAAGCATTTTTAAGACCCAACTATGTCACAATTTTAGTGATAATAAACCAAATTGCCTTGCTATGCAAACTATATGAAAATACAGTTTGACCATAAGTGATATAAAATTGAACTCAGTTAATAAACACATAAATGGGCATAGCCCCATAATTAATTCAAATGCAACTAACTTTCATTAGAACAGCTTAGGAAAATAATCACCCGTATTCCCTTATTCTTAAAAAGTGGATATCATACAATGAAATGTTTTGCTCTGGAATTCATGTATGTGCTTATATTTGATCACTGGTGTATGTAATGTTCTGGAAAAATCATTCATATAGCTTCAGAGTTGCTTTGTCCCACCCAAAAGATTTTTTTAAATGCCTTGAACAACAATTACATTTAATTTTCAAATATCAAAATAAATTTAATCATCTAAGATGAAAAATATATGTAAAATCAGCAAAAAGTCTTGAACTCTTTCTTGGCTTTCTTTCCCCTCTATCTTTACCTACCTACCCATCTGCATATCTATCTACCTTCCTACCTGCACACCCGTCTACCAATCTGCACATAGACCGAGAATAAGCACAGTTCTTCCTTCAGTTACCTGCTTGGTGGAGAAGACAGTGACCTCTGAAGATTGACCCCCGAGTTCATGTCATGATAGTATGGTTGGCTCGGGATTTCTCCAATTGGGAAGTTGACTCCAGTTCCCTGGGTTATGGGCGCTGAGGAATAAAACAAAAAGAAACATCAAGAATGACATTTACACTTGCCATCTCTATTTGAATGTAATAATCTAATACTTGCCATGCCCCTGGGCAAACTTTCTTTACCCTGAGACTCGAACCTCAGCCATCCACCAGGTATAACTTGAAGACTTCCTCTTGATGCCAGTGTTCAAGCTTGGACACTGTTCAAGTTTGAGGCACTCAGACTATAATCATTGGTTACCACTTCCCCTCTTCCCAGTCCCCAGCCTTCTTCCCTCACCCCTTTGTAACAGTTGTCACCACACTAGTCTGTAGATGCGTCAGAGGAAACGACATGTTTCCTATTGCTCAAGACCAAGCAAGGTGTTTTGTATATAGTTGGTTCTCAAAAACCAAATCATTTGTTCAATAAATCAAATCAGAATATTAACATTCATGTTAGAATGCATTAGAAATCATATTAATCATTATTTGATATAACTAACTCTTGTATTAGGGCAGGTATATGAGTAACATTGACACATATGAACATAAAAGCCAAGTTTTTTCCTCCCAAAATACACATTGAGGTTTCATGTATGAATAGTTAAGTGTGGCTTTTACTCAATATTTATGTTTTGTTTTTTAAGTTTTTATGCCCAAATTTATAAAAATCACTTAAAATGTACTCGTGGAGTTTTACACTTTAAGGTATTATTTTGTAAATCAAGGAATCTTAATCGTTTAAACATCCAACTTTTGATTTTGGCTCAGGTCATGAGATCGAGCCCCACATTGGGCTCTATGCTGACAGTGCAGAGCCTGCTTGGGATTCTCTCTCCCTCTCCGTCTGCCCCTCCCCCATGCATATGCTCACACTCTCTTTCTCTGAAAAAAAAAAAAAGGAAATCTTTTTGAGTTCACTGATACATTTGGAACTGAGATGTTTATATATAAGTATTGGTTTTGATACAATGGATGACATCTGTTCCAATTTTAAAAATTGGTTTCTGGACATCTTGAATAAATCCAGGAGGCAGCATGTTGTATTAGAAGGAGAAGAATCTCGGGAGGTAGCCATTGACTCTGAACTCCCTCTGCCACTTCTGAGCTCTATGCTCCAATTTCCCAAACTGTAAAATGAGAAGAATAGTAACCTAGCACCTATGATTATTTTGAGGATGAAATGAGGTAAAGAGTGATCAAAGCCCAGCATCCTGTCTAGTGCATAACAGGCATTCAACAATGGGAGTTCCCTTCTTTCCATGATTTCTTCCCCACATCTCCTCCCTGGCAGTCTGGAGTAGTTAGCAAAGAGTGAACAGTTCAAAATACACCAAAAGCAGATGAAGAGGTATAAATGAACCTATTTGCTGCAAATCTGTTCATTCAACAACTTGTTACTTGTGTCCATTACAGGCAGGTGCTGCAAGGGATTCAGGACAGTCTGAGATAGTTCCCATCCTTAATAAAACAGATTGGACAACAATCTGGGTGAACAAAACACTTAGGAAAAAACCAGAAATACCAGCGTAATGCAGATTATAATGAAAATGCCCAATGAAAAACATGACCAAGAAATTCTATAGGACTTCATGGGAAGAAGAATCCAATCCACGCTTGAATGATCCAAGAACTCTGTGGAGAAACCATAGCTTGTACTGGACTTTGGAGAATGAGTAAGGTATTAAGGGGAGGTCTTCTCAACAGGGGGTTATCACAACAGCAAAGTCAGGGGCAGAGATAATATGCAAAGTGAGACCAGGCAGGTTGGTGTCAAAGGACAGTGCTTAAGAACAGTTTCTTTCTTTCCCTATTTCTATCAGGCCTTCAAAAGCTCTAATGAGAGAAAAGGTGTCCTGGGACTATGGCAACAAAACTCTAGAGCCCTTGTGATTCACTCGAAGAACACACAGTCTACTTAATCTTCCTCTCTCCTAACTGATTCAAGTTGAATATATGACTCCAAAAGGAATGCAGATTTTCGAGGAATTTTTCTTACCCAGAATTTTAATGTGTTCACTAAATATGTTCTCTGTTAGCTGAATTGTATTTTTTTAAGTGTCTACTTATTTTGAGCAAGAGAGAGAGAGAAAGCGAGCACACACGTGCACAAATGGGGGAGGGGCAGAGAGAGAGAGAGACAGAGAGAGAGAGAGAGAAAATCCCAAGCAGGCTCCACACTCCCAGCACGGAGCCCGAAGCGGGCCTCGATCCCATGAACCGTGAGATCATGACCTGCGCCGAAACCGAGAGTTGGACACTCAACTGACTGATCCACCCAGGCGTCCCATGAGTTCTATTTCAATATCAGGTAGGCCAAGATTAACCTTAAAATATTTTTAAGAAAGTATGAGTAGGAGGCACATGTGTTATTGCAGAGAATGAATCAAATAATATACAATGAATATCTCTCTTCCCATAATAAAAATAAAATCAATATATACAGGATAATCTCAGCTCCAAACTTCTGGAGTTTATACCTTCTGCTAAATCACTCTTTATATAATGCACTTTAACCTCATTTTACACTGAAAATGTTTGTATTCAATGTGTAACTGTGCCTAATGGCTTGAATTCTTTGGGCAGCTGAAATGTAACTGTTTGTTGTGGCCTGAGGTACACCGGAGGTTAAAAAAACGCAAGGTAAAAAATCCCACAGTAACCACATGCTTTAAAGTTTATTATTAGAATCATGTTCTATGTGACAGTGGAAACCAGGGTATGTGCTCAGAGGAGGCATTTGAGGGACTCAGTGAAAGTCAGTAATCTGTCCAGCCTTCTACAAGTACTGGATACAATTCAAAGAACTGAATTACTAACAGGAAACTTACAGGTTATATCTTTTGTAAAGTATTTGAAATGTATTAAGCTATGCAATATTTGAGCGAAGATCTGTAGTTTCCATTTCATACATCTGACTTAACAGTCAACACAGATTGCTTGGCCATAAACATACTAGATGAAATTCATAGCAACATAGTAATAAAAAAAAATCTTTGGAAATTTTATTTTTCTAAATTTTGTTGCAGAAGGATTGTTAGAGAGGATCAAGACATCAATAAAAACGATTTCTACATGAGCATTGTAAAAATTTAGTGTGCACCCTGACATTAAACGGGAGAGTGCAAGAAGACGAGTAGATTAATAACAAACATGGCCAAAATCTGAAGCAGCTCTCACCAAATGTATGTAATAACAAAGAGAGTATATGAGCATGGGAAGTCCCAAGTTGATACTCCTGTTTAAAAGCCTCGGAAAGAACTTCCATCAGACGCAAAGACCAGTGTTAGCGCCTCTCCCGGAAAACTGCAAGCAATCTGAAAGCTGCAAATCATGTTTAAGAGGCCTGCCAATATCCTCTTAGAAAAGGAGCGCCGAAGAGCCTCAGATTCTAAGGGTTGGAGGCCAACCCCTCATCTCTCTCGTTGTTCTTCTCACTCCAAAAGCTGATCCTAAATCAACTTTTAAGATGGAGATAATATCGTGCAACAGAAAGATCGCTATCCTACAACTGAGCAGCTCCATTAGGAAAGTCAACACGCACATTAGTGGGTCACATGATAGTAAAACCCTGGAGGACAGAAGCCATTAACATACCGTAAACCCTCGGGAAGTCAGAACTGGTGATCTACAGCAGAAGGGTTGTGCTGAAGTTTCTGCTTACTTAGCAAACCCTTATTTCATAAACAATGAAGTTCAATTGTGTAAATAAGGTTATGATGTGGATATATTAAAACACTTAGGAGAATAACTTCTCAAGCATTTCACAGACACCTATTTACATACCGAGTAGAAAATAAATGTTTGCTGAATAAATTAACTAATGAATGAAAATACAGATAATTAATACACGAATTACAAATCAGTAATGTGTGTCCTAACAGATACCTTAAAAACCTCTAAGAGATGACAGTATAAGCGTAAAAAGAATGAAGTATATTAAGTTTACCTCACTTTTCAACTGTTACAGAGAGGTATGTTTCTCACCTTCTCTTATGTTTCAAATTCAGATTTTTTCAAAATATCACTCTGGGAATTTAAAGGTTCTATGTGGTTGCCCTTCTGTAGCATCTAGCATAATGTTACCTAGAATGAGGAATTAATAATATGTTCTAACAGATGGTTGGTCTGTCCTCACAAGAAGGAGGAAAACATATCATGAAACTTGGAAGAGGACAAATTTAAACAAATAATGGTATAATGTCTCCTAATGTAGCAGTATAGCCTCTCTGCTAAAGAACAGTATAGGGAAAACACCCCCCACACACACACTTTCAAATTCTCCCTTCCTTACATGATGCCCGAGAGTGGTAGTAAGTCAGGCACGTTCCTTTCCAAATTAAAAATAAATACAGAAAACTTTCAAATGTCAGAGGCCTTCCATACCCCATTATCGATCAGGGAAAAACACGCAAGGCTCATTGCCGTGGTCAATGAAGCAGACCATCAGAATCCTCTTGTCTAGCGAACGAACCCTGGAGTTGCTGGGATATAGGATATTAGATTTCGGTCTACACTGCCCTAAGTAAACAGACCCATGAAAGAAGTCTTTGGGCGCATATGTTCATCTACTGGAGAATATGTCAGAAAGGATAAGTTATTTAAGGTCTTAAGTGTTCACGTATATGACGCCCTGGGATACATGCTGTTTGCACTGGCCACTCTAGAAACTGGAACTCTTGAAGAAACTATGGTCCAAAAGACCTCCTAGCTTGGGGATCACTTCACTGACCATAACTCTAAAAGACCACCTAAACTTCCCCTCCATGATTAGCTCTGTTCTTTTTGGATCACCCTAATTCTTGTCCATGACCTCGGAATTTGACCCAAATAGCAAACACAAATGAAACGAGAACACAATGCCACCACATCATCTGAGTGATATCATTCCCAACTGTGACGCTCTCTAACAAAATGTCAGGTGAACAGCCTTCCAAGTTACACAAATAAGCTAAATCGGAGAAGAGGGCAAGAAGAAATGAGTCCCCTCCTTTAACAATCAGCTGTGCCTTAAGAGCTACCTCTGTACCCATCAGCAATAAGTAAAAAAGTTGAGTCAGTAAACTACTCTTTGGTCTAGGTAACTAGCTGGCCAGGTGAACTTCCCGGAGAAAAATCTCATCCGGCCTGTCAAGAATGCTGTCTCAGGTGAGGTGGCCAGTGAAAACAATTGCACATTGTTTCGGGTAACAATGCTTTCTATCTATATCCAAACGACAATCTGCAAAATTAATTTCTGCATCCCTCTCCACGCTGCATGTTAGCGTGTATATCCTGTACATCTCCAAGTCTCCACCAAAATGTTAGTAAAATGAAAAAAGCACTTATCGACAGGAAACTTATGTGGGTTATCATAACAAAATGGAGCACATTGAATTAATCACGCTTCCTTTGATATGAATGACCATCTATGGTCACAGAGCGAGCAGTGAATTAAATGGATACCAATAACACAGCAATCAGAGCAACCCCCAAATAACTTTTGTACTCCAAAATTTGAGGATTTAAATGCAAATATTTTGGAAAATCAGACAAAATAGATTCACTGATGATTTTATCAGCAAGATGGAGATTTAACACTCACATTTTCTTAATAGTGCATTTAAGTTTCAAGATATAAAATATGTTAAATCATACCGTATAATTAAATAATAAGAAAACAATTTACTTACTTCTGGATACCCTCACAAGTTCTGATACATTGAAGACTCCAGATTTTACAAAACTATCCTCCAGGTAACCTGCAAACAAGTATCAAGAGGAAAACGATCAGCGTAAGCAGGAAGCAAATAAATGATTAAACACTAGAATTTGTTCAAGTGTTTTGAAACCAAAGGTTAGAACGAAACCCAGGTATGCTTGTAACAAAGACCAGTAAAAGCAAAACTCTTTGAATAAAATCTGGGTCTGTTTAAACAAAAGTGAAACGTTTAGATGCCAAATAATTTCCCAGGAAAATTTTTCCTCAGCTTTCTAAATATACAGGGCAATGGCTACGGTTTTATTTGCCATGGCCCATGCACAGAGAATGAAGGTTCAGGGGTTCCTACTGATGCACTCAGCTCAGTAGCACCTGGGAGACTAAAGTCTACCCATTGAAAAAAAGAAAGAAAGAAAAAGGAAAACCACAACCACAATTAGAACCTTGCTGGAATTACTTCAAAGGTCTCTCGAAACCACTGTTCTTTCACAAATCCTTCCCTGATTAAAGAAGAGTGAGCTGCTGTTACCAGCACTCCCCCACCCTTGTTCCAGGGTCATGAATCACACAAAAGTAGAACTTGTACATACTGCAAATACTTTGCATAGACCTATTTCCATGCACCTTTGATAAACCTCACATGATTTCACTGCTCTCTCACTCTTGCTACTACTTCCTGGAACTCCCTTCATTTCAAGATCCGGGTACTTTTTATTTATTAATTTATTATTATTATTATTATTATTATTATTATTATTATTATTATTATATTTTTATTATTATAATATTGTTATTGTTATTGTTATTATTATTATTATTATTATATTTTTATTATTATTATATTATTATTGTTATTGTTATTATTATTATTATTATTATTTAAGGAAATGGTCCTAAATCCAGGCCTCCAGGAATGGCACATGACCCTTCTGGGACATCCAAGTACAGGGTCCACAGTGACTGTGGCCCACCGTCCACGAGCCTGAGTAAGTTCAGTCCTGGGTGGTATGTGGTCAAGTTTTGGCCCACAAATACCAGTCATGTCCCTGGCTTCTCATTTATGTGAAGGAGATGTATGAGGGTGAAGAGGGAGAGAATACCGGAAGGAGGGTTATGGTTACTCTCTGCTCCCCAGGAAGAGAATAAGAAAAGTCTGAAAACCCTCAGAATTCAAATGCTTCCAGGAAAGCAAACTCTAGATTCCAAGAACGGGCAACTGGATCAGATTTTACATAGAGTTCTAGGGCTGACCAAGAGCCTGGAATCAGGGCAGGAATGTGAGTCATAGGTGGTTTAGCAACAGGGAGCACTCAGGTCAAGGAGCTGGGATTTGACTCCCAACCACATGTTACCAGTGTGGAATCGTGGTCACGTTATTAGACTCTTGCTGTCTCCTATTCCTCATTTATAAATCAGAGATCATAAAATTGCTATGAATGGTAAGTGACCGAAGGCACTGATTAAATGCTCCCTCCCAGTAAGTTAGGATTGGCCAGCTGGGTCAACAATCACCTGTGTGTTGAGTTACACACACTGGGTTCCAGACAGTCTCAACTTATTTGTAAATCTTGATTTAGAAATTTTACCAGAACAAAAGCTACCACACCACTTTTGAACTGTACATAGCATGAAGAGACCAAAGATCATTCAATGGGCATGTATGTTTCACTGTTGTGAACCGAGGATCCATGCATGTCTGAACACGGTATTATACCCACCGTCCACCTTCCTTAGAAACAGAACAAAAGAAAGAATGAGAAGGAATTATGAGATCTCAGCCGGGGACAAAACTCAGGTGTCATATTAACTCGTTACTCTGAAAAAATACATACATACATTTTGAAGAGGGTAATAACCAAACGTCCCCATTTTATGCATCTGTATTTTAAGAAACTCTTACTGCTTGAGCAACTTAATTGTTCACCTGGTTGAACTCATTTCAGTGATTATTGAGAAATGTTGAGGTAGCCTACACTGTACACGTGCATAAGCCATGAAAACAAAAAAACACATCGACCTCCTTCGTGTGGTTTCTGGAAAACACATTTTCAATTTTCTGAACCATGCTAGGTTATCATCGTATAAAACAACAAACAGTCTTTGTAAAGTATAACAAATTATACTGTATTCTATATAAGGTACATGCAAAAAATTTTTAAGTTCATTTATTTATTTTGAGAGAGAGAGAGCATGAGCAGGGGAGGGACAGAGGGAGAGGGAGAGGGAGAGAGGATCCTAGGCAGGCTCCACACTGCCAGTGCAGAGCCAGACATGGGGCTCGATCTCACTACCATGAGACCACAGCCTGAGACAAAATCAAGAGTCTGATGCGTAACAGACTGAGTCACCCGGGACCCCCCGTGTAAAATTTTATATTTGGCAAATAGATTAAATACGGACAGCTTATGTATCATGATGGCGGTTCATGTACTTAACCAATCAGACAAGCGTGTCTGTCCGCACCCAAAGGTGCTCTGTAAATGCCCTCCTATCTTTCTCACGTGGTTCCCTCCCTCTGATCAGAAGAAGGTTGTCTGTCTGTAGGCTCTGCTCTCATCCTTCAGTGTCCACCTCAACTGCCATCTGCTCCCGAACCTGTTCCTCCACCCTCCTCTCCCCATCCTTGCGCCAGCCAGAAATAATCTTTTTCTGCTGAATTCACGTAGCACCTAGTTTGTGCTTACTTTACATCACTTCTCACATTGGAGTTTCCAAGACATGTGTTTTCAAGTCTTGTGGTCCTTATTGGATTATCAGCTCCCTTATCTGGGAGAGCGACTGGGTTTTGTTCATCTCTGCATCTCCCTTAACAACTAACTCAGTGCCTACATATATACAGTAACAGCTAGGTAAATGCTTATGGAACAAAAGGTTAAAGTTTAACCTTTTGGAACAGGGTTGCAAATGAACATCTTAGTAATTATATAACAAGGTAGGCACAGATGGCTAAAGATCGAAGGATAAGTGTGCTGATTCTTGCTATTCGCTGGAACTTGTGCTGAGGAGTTCGTTCGGGCTTTGGGGTAGAATGGGAAAGAACAATGATTACCATCAGATTAGATCTTTGACTTTGTTATATACCAACGTATAATTTTAGCATTTACCTAAAGAGTCAGAGTTCAAAAATATTTGTAAAATAAACTGATGAACAAGTGAAAAGTGAAGATCTCAATATATTTATATAAATTATATCACATGTCATGTAGTAACACTTCCATATGTAAATCTCATGTGCAGTTTACTTCCTTATGACCCCAGTGAGTAGCCAAGGCTTCACTTGCTTTTTGGTCATGCCCATGAAGATGAAATGGTGTGTGGACATCAAGAACCAAATCAAAAGGGAGGGAGGAGGCCCCTCAAGCCAATCCTACCAGCAAGAAGACAGTAAGGCAGTCACACACACACACACACACACACACACACACACACACACACACGCACGAATACAATGACCGTCTCATAGGAAAGGGCAGGCAATTCAGAATGTAGCGTGGTGTTTCTCCATTCCTCACCTCCAATTCATGTTCCAAGGAATTTGAATCTACAAGGAAATCTGAAAGAGTTATTCTGCTGAAACTATGAAAGGCAATGAAAATATGTCAGAACATACTGCACCACACATAGGTCCCACTGGGCTCCACTCCTGCATGGGGCATAGGGAGACTTCATTGAAAGGAGGGCTCCCCAGGATGAGCGGTACTGCTTACCAACATGACCTTAGGGGAGTGGGGGCTGGGATGGATCAGGCAATGGGGTAGCCTCGGAGAAGCACCTGAAGGAGGCGGCTGTCTCCTTCACTCCTCTTTGCACACAGCACACACAGCCTTACAATGGACAGACTTACCCAAGATGAGAAGGGTAAAGAAAAGGAGCAGTGGATGACATAGTTCCTGGATAGCTAATAGCATACAAGGAAGCATATAAGAAACAATACTTCTGGCAAAGTAACCGGGGGAGTCACGCAGAGTGTCAGGAGCCCTGTGATAGTACAGAGGATGAGACTCAGCAAAATGCAGGTTATTACTATTAACACAGCCCCATCTGTAACCTCCAGGCTGCTGGGGCCTTCCAGAAACATGGTTTTCATGTGTTACATGGACCACTGTGAATGTAAATAGCTGACACAAAGGCCAACGATTTTAAAGCAATTTGGAGACATTCATATAGTAGATTCCCTTCATCTACTAAAGGAAATATGAGCATCTCTGAGGCACAGCAGCTGCTTAATGGTTACAGAGCAATATTACACAACAGCTTAAGCCAAGAAGCAAAGAACAACTCGGCATTTATGTGATGCTGTATTTACACTACATGTAATGCTTTTTAAAAAATAAAATTGAGTAGGAAATAAAGACCTCTGCAAACTGAAAATTCTCAAAGGCAATATCAAATTATATTATTTTACTTCTTTTTTTATTTTTCTCTAACAAAAGCAACAATAAATCACTACTCAGAAGTTAATATAGTGTTTAACCTCCTTTACAAACAATCACAAAGGGACACAATGGCATATCTAACTGTTAATATCTCAAATTATAATCAGCTCCATTTGAATGTTAAACAACATTTACATAGAAAATCCAAAGGAAAACTGATAACGCTCATTTTTATAGTCTACTGTGTTCTATTCTTGAAATTAAAAAAGAAAAAACCACAGAAAGCAGTTATTAAATTCATGAAAGCTGTCTTCAAGTATTAGAAGGACTGTTAATGTAGATGTTGGATAAGACTTATTCTGCATATTTCCAGGAACTGTGTTTTGGCTCAATAAACAGATTTGTCATCCAATAAGAAAAGTCCTAGAAAGGAATGTGAAACTTTGCAAAGGTAGTAACAACCAACACATGTCAAGCTACTGCTCTAAGATCTTAAAAAGCATCAATTCACATAATGTTCATAATTACAAACCTACCAGTTGTCATGTAAATGCTACCATTTTACAGATGATGAAACTTGTGTCTATAGAGGTAGGGGGGCTCCCAAAGCCTGTAAAACCCCCCCATTAGATTTAAGAATTCCCACTTAGAGTAGGAAATTGAATAAGAGCACCTCTGAAGCCCACTGCAATGCTCAGGTTTCACTTTTTTTTCTTTTTTTAAATGTTTATTTTTAAGAGTGAGAGGCAGAGAGAAGAGGAAAACGATCTGAAGCGGGCTCCATACTGAGAGCAGAGAGCTCGATGCGGGGCTCGAACTCACGAACCAGGAGATCGTGACCTGCGCCTAAGTCAGATGATTACCCGACTGAGCCACCCAGGCACCCCTTAGGTTCCACTTTTTACATGGCTCTTCTCCAGTTAGTTTTCTTGCATTGTTTGGAGAAAGAACAGGGCCCTGAGGTATCTCCCGGGCATTTTCCAGGCTTCTAATTCCCATTGTTCACTCCCTTCAACAGAGTGTAAAAGAGGACTCAGTGCTTTTGTTTATGGATGTGGAAGGGGAGAAGATAAGATTATTTTACACTAGCTCTTCGCCAATCTTCATATGACTTCCGATACCACAACTAACCTACTGGGACCTTCTGGTAGTGGTGTTGTAAGGCATGGCTTTATCTGCAGTTTCTCGACTGGTCTGAACTGTCCATGGTTAAGAATGGAAACTGTGATTTGGAAATAGACATACTAATCATTGCAAAGATAATGATTCTCTGCACAGAGACTGAACCTCGGTCTATGGCCGAGGTTCGCATTCCAGTACTAATTTAGAATTAATTTTATCCTTCAATATGAAATGTCCCTGTTGGTGATTTAAGTGATTCAACAGAGAGACAGCAATTTCTGACTCTAACACACTCGGATGATACTATGTTAATGTAGTACTTATGTTATTTGTTTTTTAGTATTTCCTTCTTCCAGTCCACTAAACTTATTCCTGCATATATATAACATAGACAAATGTGTTTTCAAAAACTGAGATCAAAAGTTAATAAATTTGTATCCTGCTTTTTCTCTAATTAACATTGTATCTTTCCCTTTAGATTAAACAGGTTTTCAAGAGCGTGATTTTAATGCCTGTACATTATTACACTGTCTGGCTGTACTTTATTTGACCATTCTCCTTTTTTTTTTTTTTTTTTGGCATTTTAGGTTATTTCCCATTTTTTTTAATATTATAAACAGAACCGCCATTAACGTAGTCGCACACAAATCTTTGTCAGTGATTCTCATGATTTCCTTAGGCCGGAGTTCCCAGAAGTGGAATTATTGGGTCAAAGGACATAAACTCTTTTCAAGCTCTTGGTTAAAAACTGTCAAGCTGCCTTCCATGAAGACTTTTGCCAACTTATACTCCCTTGGGCAGAATGAGCCTGTCTGTGTCACCACCCTACTGCCCAGAATTACGTATTACTCATACTAATGGGGACTTGTTTTAATTGTTACAAGTTGATAGAGAAAAGATATCTTTATGATAATGTAATAAGCTTCATTTATTTAATTATAATAAAGTTGGAATTGTGCAGACATTATGCATTCTCTCTTGGAACAAACATTAAAAATATGTAAAATAGGAATTGTGCTAGCGGGAATATTTTATTCCTAATATTAATGAGATTAATGCTGGAATTTCACAGTTAACGGTAACGCTGGCTATTAATAAGTGATTTTGTTTCTCATCATTTTATACATTCACTTATTCCTAGTTTTCACAGAGTTTTTAAAAGTGTACTGATCAGAATGGTTACTGAATATTATTAGATGTTGTTTTGGCATTAGTAGAGATTATCCCCTTTTTTTTCCTTAAAGTGTTATATATTACTGAGTTCTTAGATTAAACTGTCTTTGCTTATCCACGGAAGGTAGCTCTTTTAATTTATTGCTAAATTGTTTTGCTAACAGTTTCTTCCAAATTCTCATATACCAGTATGTAGCTGGTATACTTTTGTTGGGGGGGGGGGGTTGTTTTATTTGTGAACTTTTCACACCAAGGTTATATGCATGCTTCATAAAATGGTCTGGATGACAGTCATTTTCACACAAAAAAGAAAACATGAAAAGTTCATGAAAGTTTGGAAAAACTCACTGGTAAAATATCTTCTCATAATCTGGTTCAAAGAAGATAAAACTTTGAGTCTTTCATGAATTTGCTTTACTCTTGTTTTCTGGTCTTGAGGCAATATTATTATATACCTTCCAAGAAAATCATCAATTCTTTCATATTTTAAAGTTTATCAGCACACATATTTCATGGTTTCCTAAGCAGACTCTGTGTATTTTTATACAGAGTAAATTACATTAAATTAAAATTCTTTTACGATAATATTATCATAAAATAGACTGTAATTAATGTTACATTATGTTAAACTATACTAAAAGATCAGCGCCACCACTTACTATGTAAAGCTAAGGCAAGTTAAGCAACTTTTCTACACCCGATGTTTGTCTTCTCTAAAATCCAGATGGTAATCAGAGTATCTTGGAGTCAATATGAAAACTGTCGTTGTTTCCCAATTATAATAAAGAAAGGTATTTCATTTTAAGAGCAGGGAAAAGGAAGGTGGAACTCCCCAAATTAACAAAGGGAAAACCAAAACACGGGAAGACAACAAAACTAAGGACATAAGATGAAAAACCTAAATAATACAAAGAAAAACAGAAGGAGTACAATCAAGCATATCGACCCTTACCACAAAGGTAAGTAGATAGAATTATCCCATAAAGAGCATTAGAGCAACGGAAGCAAATAAAATTCATCTATTTTTAAGGAGCACATTGAAGACAAAATGATAACAAGGACAGAAAGTTGAAAGTCAAATGGGATGCGAGGGGAGTCAGGCAAATTCAAACCAAAAATAAGCAGTGTCAATTAACATTATGAATGGATACCAGGCATACATAATACAGAAAGTTAAACATACACCGTGCATGCTCCAAACAATATTGTGGGGAAATGCGTAATGCAAAAACTATTAAAACACAAGAAACTTGATAAAAAACACAATTATAGTGAGAATTTTGAGTACATCTCTTTTAGAGATGTAAGTGGTGATTCTTTTAGAATTGAACACCACTATTAGACAATGACTAACTTCGAATCATTCAAAATACAAACTGTACTTTGTTCCTATGCCCACAGACATTTTATAAGAGTTGATCATGTCATTGACCAAGGAGAAAACTGTTATACTGTTTTGTCTTTAGTAAATAGATTAAAGGGAAAAAAATAAAAAGTGACCAAATTTTCTAAAGTACCTAAAAATTAAGAATATAAGCTATGGATCAAACAGAATGCCAAAAGAAAAAATGATAAACTATAGAAAGCAATGAAAAGGACAAAAGGAAAAATCACTTTGCCATAAGATCAAAAGAATAACAAAACAATCCAGGAAAAGTTAAAAAGGGAATTAAAGATAAAAGCTGAAATTAATAAATTACAAAAAGAGAAATATTTAAAATAAAAGAATAACAAGGGAAGATGATTTTCTGAGAAGACCAGCAAAACAGAAAAATCATTTGCAAGCCTCATTAAGGGAAAAAAGTAAAAGTAAAAATATATAAGAATAGAAGGGATGGGGCACCTGGGTGGCTCAGTCGGTTGAGCGACCGACTTCAGCTCAGGTCATGATCTCACGGTTTGTGAGTTCGAGCCTGAGTGCTCTGTGCCAACAGCTCAGAGCCTGGAGCCTGTTTCGGATTCTGTGCCTCCCTCTCTCTGACCCTCCCCTGTTCATGCTCTGTCTTTGTCTCAAAAAAAAATAAATAAAGGTTAAAAAATTAAAAAAAAAAAAAGAATAGAAGGGAAACATAACCATGGAAACCAAATACATTAACAAAAAATTATAAGAGAATAACACATGAAACTTACTGACCACAGCTTTGAAAACTTAAATGGGCAATTACTTACTAAAATAAAAGTAACCAAAATTGAGCAAAGTGGAAACCTGAATAGACCAATTACCCCTCCTGCAGTGGTTCCCAAAATTTGCTGATCATTGGAACCACCTGGGGTTCTTGAAAAACAACTTAGGCTTGGCTCCCAGCAATTCTGATTTAATTGGTATGGATGTGTCCTAGACATAAGGATGTTCTAAAAGTTCCCCTGGTGATTCAAATGGGCAGCAAAGTCTGCGAACCACTGGGTTAGCATCTTGCTATTCAAAATGTGGTCCCACAACCAACAGCTCTGGCGTAACTGGGGAGCTTGGTAGGCACACAGAAGTTCAGGGTCAACCCCAGACCCTCAGAATCAGTGTCTGCAGCACAGGTGATTCATATGCACTTTAAAATTGGAAAAGCCTAGAAGAGAATCAAAAGGTGATTTAAAAACCACCTTTAAAATGGCACCAGGTATGGAACAGTGTCGAGCTGGATTTTATCTTTTCTGTAGCCTTGAAATTCCAAGGATATTTATTCTCTCCCAGCCTTTAGCAAATGGTGACAAGGTTCCTTATGAAGAAAGCTCTCTCATGAGCCTTTATCAGACCAGCAAAACTTAAATAACTAAATGTGCAACCTCCCTTGTCAAGCCAAAGCAAGCAAACAAATCAACCAAAAACCAACCACGCATATAAATGCAACTTCAAAGGTCCTACAGAAAACGGGATATATTCAAATTCATATATTCAAATTGAATATAGCAATGTTTTCCAAAAAAACAGGACACCATTCTCATTAGGGTTTTATTTCATGTATGAGTGAGATTCACTCTTACAAAATCTATCAATATGATAACGAAAAAAAGGAAAAACACACGACCTTATCAATTGATGCTGAAAAGGCACTTGGCAGCAACAAGAAAAGAAAAGCAGGCTTTCCTAATGACAGATCTAAGTAAAAATAGAGATAAGAGCAATTAATTGACTGTTAGCAAAACATAACAAGCTGTCCTAAAAGAAAACGAATCTGCCATTCAGACTCAGCACCCTCAAGCCCTTAAATATGTAATCTGTGAATAAATCAGGAAAACAGGGGCGCCTGGGTGGCTCCATCGGTTAAGCGTCCGACTTCGGCTCAGGTCACGATCTCGCGGTCCGTGAGTTCGAGCCCCGCGTCGGGCTCTGGGCTGACGGCTCCGAGCCTGGAGCCTGCTTCCGATTCTGGGTCTCCCTCTCTCTCTGCCCCTCCCCCGTTCATGCTCTGTCTCTCTCGGTCTCAAAAATAAATAAACGTTAAAAAATAAATAAATAAAAATAAGTCAGTAAAACAAAACAACACAAAACACACAACTCTATGATTTCCCTTAGGTGAGGCAGGTATCTAGAGAAGTTAAACTCATAGAAACAAAGTAGAATGGTAGATTTCAAAGGATGAGGGAAGGGGGGGTGGAGAATACAAAGTTTCCATTTTGCAAGGTGAGAAAGTTCTGGAGATTGGCTGTGTGACAATACAGATGAATTTAACACTACTAAACTGTACGTTTATAAACGATAACATGGTAAATCTAATTTTATTTGTATTTTACCACTAACATACCACTATTTTATCGTTAAAAAAAATCACGATCTGGAATTTGGAACTCAGATAATTGTTACTAAATTCTCTTTATATACGTATTTTCAAGAATTACTTTTTGAGCCTCCTGGTGCTTACCACAGGCTGCATTCTTACACTGCCTGTACAGAAAGAAGAGGCAGAGTAAATCCACCCATATACACCCCAGCCCAGGTGCTTTGTGCCTGGTCTGTATTGTGAATGGGGAGACATGGAAAATAAAATTTAAAAAAATTAAAAAAAAAAAAAACTTGCTTTCTTACTTTGGTATTTATGTCTGTAATCTTATTCAGAATAGTAATTACTTAGGTATAATTCTGTTCAATTGATTACTATTCTCATTATTAGTCTACATCTATAGCTATATTTATATCTATAGGGATATATCTGAGAATTTCCTGTTCCTAAAATGTTTTATTTTGGTGTATCACTTCATTAGTTGGTATAGGTTTGCAAGGAAAATTTTTACAAAGAAAATGAAAGATTCTATAAAACAAAAGGTGACAAATAACAAGGAATATATTTCTATTGTCTTTGACTACATATAAAACTCCTTAAACATAAAAACAGTTTCATCATGAGGCACCTGGATGGCTTAGTCAGTTGAGTATCCGAGTCTTGATTTCAGGTTAGGTCATGACCCCATGGTTGTGGGATTGAGCCCCGCAATGGGTTCCATGCTGAGTGTGGAGCCTGCTTGGGATTTCTCTCTCTCTCTCTCTCTCTCTCTCTCTCTCTCTCTCAATCTCTCTCTCTGCCCCTCCCCTGCTCATCCACATGCACTCTCTCTCCCTCTGAAAAAAAAAAAAAAAAATTCATCATAATTCTAAGTTTTCCCCCAGTCTTCTGTTATTTAATGTTGACCAACAGAAAAAAAAAAAAAAAGTACAGGTAACTTATTTTTCCTCCAGGATGATTACAAGATTCTCTTTTTCATCTACAAAATACAAAAATTTCAATAAGATGCATGTAGATACTATTATTGTTTGCTATATAGAGTTAGTCCTTTTGATCTAAATGCTTAGATCATTTTTAGCTCATTAAAATTTTCTTAACTTGTCTTTTTTTTCCTAATGTTTATTTATTTTTGAGAGAGAGAGAGAGAGACAGAGCATGAGCAGGGAAGGGGCAGAGAGAGAGAGGGAGAATCCCAAGCAGGCTCTGAGCTGTCAGCACAGAGCCCAATGCAGGCTCGAACTCATGAACCTTGAGATCATGACCTGAGCCGAAGTCGGACGCTTAGCTGACTGAGCCACCCTGCGTCCCAACTTGTCTTTGATTCTATTTCTCTCCTAAATGCTGATTTTTCTCACCAAGAATACCTAAACTAATATTAAATTTTCTATTCTCCCACCATAAACTTTTTTTCTTTTTTAGTCATTATTTTAACTTCTCTGTTCTTTTCTTCTGGTTTTGGAGCAAATATTTCGAGTTTGCCCTCTGTATCAGTGATTATTTCCACAATATCAATTCTGTTTCTTATTTCCTATAATGCAGACTTTATTTTTATGAAAACGACTTCAGTTTTCTTGCTATTGCTGCTTATCTAACACGGCACTTAGTTCCCTGAAGCTGTTCTGCAAACTGTTTTCCCTAAGATTTTCTTCAAGGCTTCATTTTCAAAGATGCGTTCTTCTTGATGATGTACCTTTCCCCCTGTTCTCACCAAGGGCATACTCTTGTGACTGTTTTTCTTTTACCTAGAGCATAGTCTATAGCAAATCAGGGTTTGCCTCAGAAAAGTGGCTTCCCCTTGGTTATGGTAAGTAAAGATTTCCATATGGGGTGAGATTGAGGGCTCCAGAATTGACATGATTGGATCTGAATTCCTGTCTTATCACTTATTAGCTATAAAATTTGAGTAATATAAATTTAATTTTAATATAAATAAATAATATAATATAAATATAAATAATATAAAAATAATTAATATAAATAAATATAATATAAATATATAATATATTATATATAAATTTAATATAATTATATATAAATAAATAGAAATATATTTTAATATAAATATAAACAATATTATATTATAAATAATATATTAGTTTAATATAATATAATATACACTTAATATACATAAATAATATAAATAAATATAAAATATAAATATATATTTATTTATAATATATAAATAAATATAATATAATATATAAATGTAATACATATAAATAATATATTTTAATATAAATATAAATAATATATTATAAGTAATATAATATTATATATTTAATATAAATAAATAATATAAATAAGTATTATAAATATAAATATATAATATTTATAATATATAAATATTATAAATATAAATGTATAATATTTGTGATATATAAATATTATAAATATAAATGTATAATATTTATTTATAATATATAAATATTATAAATATAAATGTATAATATTTATTTATAATATATAACTATTATAAATATAAATGTATATTTATTTATAATATATAAATAAACATAATATAATATAAATACTTTTTAATTATAATATAAATATAAATAAATAATATAAATATAACATAAACAAATATAAATAAATAATAACAATGATGATGGTTGATAATATAATAGCTGCTATCATTTGTTGGGTGTTTATTATAAGCAAGACTGTGTGCTAAGCACTGTGAACTCTATCTCAGCTCATTTTCCAGATGTGCTTCCTTTTTATTAATGACTTTGAATAAATACTTAAAGTCTCTACCCCTCCATTCCCATTTGTACAATAGGAATTATAAAATAATCCTGAACTCAACGATTTGAAGATTAATAAGAAAGCGCATATAAAGTGCTTAGGGTTCCATAAACGTTTATTGCGAATGGCAGTATTGAAGTAACGGCAGTGGGTGGTGAAAGTTGGTAAGCACAGCTCCTTGCCAATTCCCAACGATTGCTGGTTTTCATCTCATGAGCTTCTTCTCACTCCATCACGGAGCTGTGTAAGATCCTACCAGGTAGGACATGAAACCTCTCACCTTCTATAATGTGCAGCTCTAGAAGGGCAGATGAGACTGAGTTTCAAAGGGTCTTCTCTATGTTACGAAGGAGTTAGACTCTGGCCCAGAGTAGACAATTTTTTTAAGATTTGCATCAGGAAATGGAGCAGATTGCTAGATGTGTTCCCACACACTTCCTCCTCACTCCCTCTTCGTGCCACATTTCCTCACCTTGTTGTTCTCTGGGTTTCTAGCCTTTTAAGTTAATATAGGAAAATCTCGGAACCTAGGGGATGACAGTAAGGGGAGAATCAAACTTAAATGTCCACAATTTCTCAAGGAACTCAACACTGCTATCTTTTGTGAGATGTAAGAGAGGAAAACCACCAATTTTAAATCCAGTCTAACTCTACAGTTCACGTAATTATGAGATAAGTCTCTAAGCTTCTAGCTAAATAAAAGTTATCCTTTCGTCTCAGTTTTCGTGTGCTTCAAAAAAAAGTTCAGTGTTTACATATCCTAATGGAAATTTTAGTGGAGAACTAGGAGAAACTGGATTAAGGTTAAGCAGGTCATGTGGACTTTTATATTAGATCGCCAATGACAGTCATTTTGCTGTGTGCCAGGAAGGCCTAGCTTTAAATCTCACCATTCTCAATCAAAATTCTAGTAGGGTTTTTTGTCTTGTTTTGTTTTTTGAATTTTTTTTGAGAATTTGACAAGCTGATCCTACTTATATGAAAATACACAGGATCTAAAAGAAAAATAACTTTAAAAAAACTTATTATAAAGACACCACAAACATAGAGAAAATAAGAAAAAACTTTGATGTTGGGAAAAGAGAAGACATATAGACCAGATCAGGACCGGATGAGGTCCAATGAGATGAACCATAAATGGACACATAAGTATGTGATTGTTGCTATTTGAGAAGTAGCTATGTAACTCAATGGAGAAATAAAAAATGTCTTTAAAACAATGGTGTGGATTAACTAGATATACATATATATTTTTTAAAAAAGGATATCAACGCTTACCTCACACCATAAGTGGTATATCCATATGATGGCATACTACTCAGCAATAAAAACCAATAAACTATTGATAAATGGAATCACATGGATAAAGCATGGTTTTCATGCTAGATTAAAGAAGCTAGACACAAAAAGGATACATGCTGTAGGATATTACTTATATAAAATTCTAGAAATGTAAACTAGACAGAAAGCAGGTCAGAGGTCATCTGAGGATGGGGTACAGAAAGGAATGAATTTTAAAGTGGTCAGAGGGAACTTCTGAGATTGACAGAAATGCTCATCATCTTGGTTATGGTGATACATATTGGTGATACATATATATTTTTCCCCTTTTTTCCCCTTTATAATTTGTGTGTGTGTGTGTGTGTGTGTGTGTGTGTGTGTGTCTGTGTGTGTGTGTGTGTGTGTGTGTCTGTGTTTAGGTATACACACTATAGCCTATACACTATATACAGAATATATTGTATATCAGTTACACCTCAATAAAGAGAAAAACGACCTTCTTGAGCAAGTGATCTATAGACAGCGGTCTCTGAATTTTACAATAGTAGTAAGATTTGCACATCATAAAAAGAATCACAGATGAATCCGAAACATTCCGTTTAATCAGTCATGTATTTGTTTTATGCAACTTCTAGAAAGACATCTTACCTGTTCCTTCATTCATGATCATGTAAACTCTAACAACATTAATGTACATTCACTAAACACAAACATAAGAACAGAAAAAAAGCCTTCTTCACACTTCATCAGATTGAGAAGAAGAAAACTTTGATCTGTCTGAGACTGGTATTCTGAATCAGTCACTGTATTCTAACATTACATTTCTCAGTCTGATACGTCCCTACAAAATTCATCAGGCTATGCTACGCAAAGTTATGAGTTCATAACGTTCCCCAAATAGTCATGTCCAAGGTGTAGTGTACCCACAAGGCAGAAAAGGCCCGCTGTAACCATTTCCATGAAACATCATGCTTTCCCTGGCTTAGGTCAAGTACCAAGGAAGGGTACGGTCCCATTACTGCACAAACAGGTTACAGTTTGTTTAGCCTATTACTGGTCTAAGCCTCCATTTCATAAATTTCAAACATTGCCAAATATGGTCTCTGGCCAGGTATTTGTCTTAGATGTTAAATTTACAAATGGAAGATTATAATCCTCACCTGAAGGTGTGCAATATCCTCTAAGGGAAACAGAGAAGTAAATAGTAGCAAAAATGCAGTAAGTGCTCTTACTGCAAACTGTACTAGAGAGAGGCCCTGGAGAAGTGTCACTGATGAGGTGTCAGGAACAACCATTCTAGGCAGAAAAACAACATGGACAGAGACACGATGGAGAGGCACATGGTTAAGGCGAAGGCTAAATGCAAGGTCCTCGTGTGCAGTGAGAGGAAAAGTAGGAACCATATCATGAAGGGCTGTATTAGATGCCATGCTAAAGATCAGGCTTAGCCTAGAGGGGAAATTTTGGAAACTTACAAGGAAGAGAATAAAATAATTAGATTTGCACATTATGGAAATCACCGTGGGCCTGCAGTGGATTTTCACAGGGATTAAGACCCAAGGCAAGAAATACGAGCTACAGAGAGAATTACAATAATCTAGTAACTATTGTAATAGATTACAATAGTAATCTCTTGTAGGAAAATTACTACAATAATCTAGTAACTCTAATAACTAGTGCTCTAGTTAAAAGGACAGAATGTAAATATATTTAAGGAATCATAATGCATTAAGATTCAGGAGCAACTATCTTCTTTTTAAAATATTTGCCTTCCTCATCTGCTAAGAGTAACCCCACCAACGGCCTTTCCTAATCTCTTTGCTCATCGTTCTACATGTTCTCTCAAAAAACTCATAGATAGTCCTTTCTTCACCTGTCAACACTATGCAAAGTAGTGTAATTTATGTGGGTTATTTCTGGATACTAACGAGGACATATTAAGTATAAAACAGCCGATTGCTTTATTATGCCCTGAGGAAGACAATCACCTTTTCTATTCCTTGCTTACTTACTTAGAAAGCATTGTTCTGCTTAGAAAGTAGTTCAATTCAGGAAATGACTACAATCCAAAATACCAAATTTTGAAACTAAAAATCCCCACATTAAAAACAAAGTGCCACAGAATAAACAATGGAGCCAGTATCTTACAAGACATCATGTCACTTGTCCTCCACACCTGCCAGTGGCTTCTGAACTTTATCAGAATTAGGAACCTCACCAAGATATAATGCAGCCCAGAGCAATGCACCCGTATAACATCTATACCTGTGTCAGGGCTCCCTGGAGCCTCTTCCCTGATCCTCCGAGGTCTCTGACTCTGGGTTAAGAGCCCCCAAATATCTATCCTCGCCGTGAGTTCCAAACCCTTTTCTCCCAATGGCTCATAAACACTTTAAACAAACAAACAGACAGACAAACAAAAAACTACATCTTATTGAGATATAATTCACATATGATGTTAAAAGCGTAAAAATCCAGTGGTTTTTGGTATATTCAGAGAGGGGTACAACCATCACCGCCATCTAATTCCAGAACATTTTCATTACCTTAAAAAGCAACTCCACACTCATTAGTGATGTGTACCTGTTTCCCACAACTCCAGGCCCCTTGCAACCACTAATCTAATTTCTGTCTTTATGGATTTGCCTATTCTAGACATTTCACATAAATAAAACCATACGATATATGGGGGGGGGGGGGGGGACCCAACATGCCCCTGTCATTAACAAGTGCATGTAATGATTTTAATGGTGATAAGACCAAATCTGCAAGTCGAGTGGTCTTTCTCAGTTCTTCCTCCTGAACGCCCTGGGGACATGAATATGCTCAAGGGATAGAACGGGGATGGTGGGGGGAGGGAAATATCTTTATTGGGTTCAAGAATTAGGAATATTTCAGTGCGAACAGGAGTATGTTCCTAGTTCCATTATGAAAAATAAAATGAAAGAGTGCATGGTCCCTGAAGAGCAGCATACAAGTCAAAAGACCCAAAAAGATTTATAACAACGTTGAAAACCAAAACCTGATTTTTTCCTTAAATTCTTCTATCGTCAATGACATGATGCAAAAGCCAACAGGACTCTAATTGCCACGCAATTAGAGTGCTTGGCTTAAATTATGCAACACCTTGATATTCTTTTACAGTTACAGAGAAAGAAAGAAATGAAACTTGAGTAGGATTTTTGCCTAAAAACTTTAAATTGCATTCTTCTGTAAGGTAGGAACAGATGAAAACTTAGGCAGATATATGTCTGTCTCTCTCCTTGGCATTTTATTCTGCTTGCAACGTATCACCATAGAATCGATCCCTCTTTCCAAGCATGATGCTCTAATATGCAAGTGGATATCCCCTGGGTGCCTTTGTGCAGGACAAAACATCCAGCAAGCTTAGCTTCTGGGAGTTGAATGATTTTAACTGGCCTGGAGTAAGTCCACTCTATCTGTGATACAGAACAACCCCAGCTTTCCAGCTGTGAGGAGGGGAATGCTTTGCATTATTAAATTGTAGCCATATGCTGACAGACCTTGTAAATATGGAGAGGGACAAGAATTTAAATGGAGAGGAAACTTCAGATGCGGGCAGTCCTTTTTAAAAGAACCTTAGATACTTGAGTAATGAGTAAAAACAACTGCCTAGGGCTATGGGTACGGTCACAGCCCAACCCGGGCTAGTTAAGAGCGACACCTCTTTCACAAGGGGACCCTCACCCTCACTGTCGGGCATCCAGGTATTTAACAAAGAAGGAAAATTTGCTCTGTAAGGCAAAGTGGTCTTTTACAATTTAACAAATTGCAACCTGTTTCGGTGCACAGCCTCTTAAAACTTTTCTGGAACTAGGCGCCCACATCAATATACTGAGATTTCACGTGGACTCTATGTTACTGGGTATTGTTTCAGATACCACAGGAGCCTGCAGTACAGTTATAAAGCTAGGAGAAACAAAAGTTTGGCTGTCATTTCTCCCACAGCTAGTCCTTTCTCTCAGAGCTTTGCGAAAGGACAGCATCCGCCATGTTTAAATCACGCGTGTGACTGTGCACCAAGTGGGCTCCCGACCTGTGCACGTGCACAGCACGCGACCCTGGAGGAAAGATGGAACAGAAGACAAGACGGGGGCTCCGGAGCTCTAGCAGGTGCAATAACTTGTCACAGAGGACACCCCCTGCTTGGTCAGTGCCCTGACGCCACAGCCTCAGAGGCTCTCAGCTGACATCGTGCCCCAAATTCACCCCCACTCAGGCAAGGGTCACTCACGATTCACCTCTATCTTCTGCTCACCCCCACCCACCGCCCCCACATCCCAGCAGCTACGGCTGTAACAACCGCCCCCGGGGATTCAAGTGCACACCCACTGTGAGTGCCAGGAGGCCCAGACTCGGTCCTGTTAAAGGGGCTCAGCACAAAGATTTCTCCTTTCTTTCTCTGTGTGGAAGTGCACGCTCGTGAACACTTAGCCAAGCGTAGACGAGGCCAACGTTCATTTTTTCACAAGGCATCGCACCACAGTAAATGGTCTTATTCATCAGGTGCAGGGGAGGAGAGCAAGGAAAAAAGTACTAATGATGCAGTGGGATTATACTGACTTAAGCTTTTGGACCCACGAAAAAAAGTGAGTTTTAACCTCCGTCCGCCAGTAACTAATCGGAACCACGGGCAAATCACTTACCGTCTTTGCCCCATTTTTGTAAGTAAAGAGAAGAAACTAAACTAGCAGTGTATAAGCACTGACATCTTATGCTTTCTTGAGTGTGTCAAGCAAAAAAAAAAAAGGATGTTGGATTATAGTAGTAAATTATTCATTTGAAAATTTTAACTGTTTCCTTGGTGGGGGGATGTGTAAGCAAATATAAACATAACATAAAACAGACGTGTCCCACTCTGCCTGGGAGAATCTGATAAGACACATAGAAGAGTTTGGACATACAGGATAAACAAGATTTTGTAGGATGGACGCAGAAGGCCTGGCAGAGGAAGAGCAATGTATTGCATGAAAGAAAGGGACAGAAAAGGACCTGGTGTCTGATACTGAATAGCATTTAAACTCATGACATAGAATGTGGGTAATAAGCAGTGAGATATCAGGAGTTTTTAATTTTTTTAACGTTTATTTATTTTTGAGAGAGAGAGAGAGAGAGACAGCACGAGCAGGGGAGGAGCAGAGAGAGTGGGAGACACATAATCGGAAGCAGGCTCCAGGCTCTGAGCTGTCAGCACAGAGCCCGACGCAGGGCTTGAACTCGTCAACTTCGAGATCATGACCCGAGCCGAAGTTGGACGCTCAACCAACTGAGCCACTCAGGCGCCCCTGAAAATGCTTTTAGACAAGCAAAAACCGAGAGAAATTTGTTGCTACTATAGAGATATTTAATGGAATTCTTCAAGAAACAGGAAAATGATCCCAGATGGAAGGTTAATTGTACAAGAAGAAATGAAGAGCATAAGGAAGAATAAATAGATGGGTGAATCTAAATGAATATTTACTATAAAAAAAATAAATAGCATGATTTCAAAGTATAACCTCCAGTTTGAAAACTCTTGCCCCATCAGCCTTTTGAGTCATTATTCTAGTTGTACGGCCATCATGGAAATAAGCACGAAGATACTGTGACAAGGCAGAGCAAAGGCATCCTGACAGCTTGGGGACACGGAAAAGATCTCCTGAGACAGAAACAAGTATAAATTATCTCTGATTCCTCCACTTACATTCTTCACTCCTGAAAAATTCAATAGCCACGGTTTCTCCTACAAACCCTACTCTTCCTTTGCTTACGGTGTTTGCTCACGCTATTCTCTGACTGAAGCGCAAACATCCTCTCTCCCTCACTTCCCAATCTCTGTATGTCCAAGTCTTTCAGAGTTGAATAAAAACTTCCCTGCCACACACCACCAACCATCCCCGACACTCACTCCAACTCAACTGTGGTAATCTTTGTCTTTTATAAGGTCATGATCTCACGGTTCCTGGGATCAAGCCCCGTGTCAGGCTCTGTGCTGTCAGAACAGGGCTCCCCAGACAAGACTCATGGGCTATCTAACCAAGAGATAGCTCAAGCTATCTCACACAGAGGAAAACTCAAATCTGGTAGAGAAGACAGTGAATCAAATTTTGGGAATGTTAAATTTTGAGCTGCCCATGGGACGTATAGGGAACTGTGTCCAAAAAGTAGTCGGGCACATGAAACATCAGGAGAGAGATCTGTTCCAAAGGTGCATATCTGAGAATAACAAAAGGTAAGTGACCTTGAAGTCACGGCGGGGGGGGGGGGGGGGGGGGGGGGGGGGGGTGGGGCGCGGTGTCTGCAAACACATGGAGAACTAAAGATAAAAGTCTGGTTAAGTAAAGGGAAGAAGCAACTGGAAGGAAACATAATGGTTCCCCGGTTACTAGGAAAAGGCCCTGTTTTCAAAAGCACAGGCAACAAAAGCAGAAAGCAGGTGAAATTATATCAAACTAGAGCTTCTGCCCAGCAAAGGAAAACACTTAACAGCGTGTTACTGTGACCAATGGGATGTGAGAACACAGTTGCAAACCACGTATCTGAGAAGGAGCTAGAAAAGAAATTCCTACAACTTAGTAGCAAAGCAGAACAAAAACAACTACTAACGTGACTTAAAAATGGGCTAAGGATTTGAGTGGGGTCTCTGCAGAGAAGATACACACATGGATGGCCAGCTGGCATAGGAGAAAAGGCTCAGGAAATGCAAATAAAAATCACAACGCGATATCACGTCACACCTATCAGGATGGCTATTGTCAAGTAAACAAACGGCAACAAGTGTTTCGGAAAATGTGGGCAAATCCAAGTCCTTGCACTCTGTTGGTGAGAATGCAAAATGGTGCGGCCACTATGGGAGAAAAGTATGGCAGTTCCTCAAAAAACTAAAAGTAATACTACCGTATGATCCAGCAATCTCACTCTTAGGTATTTATCCAAAAGAACTAAAACCAAGATATTAAAGAGATATCTGCCTTCCCGTGTTCACTATTGGCACTATTCTCAATAGCCAACATGTGGAAAGAGCCTAAATGTCCATTGACAGATGAATGTACAAAGAAAGCATGGTGTATGTATACAAGGGGATACTATTCAGCCTTTAAAAAGAAAAGAAATTTTGGAATATGCAACAACATGAATGAACTTTGACAATAACATGCTGAGTGAAATAAACCAGTCACAGACAAACAAATGCTTCACGATTCCACCTATGTGAGGTATCTCACATAGGTGGAATCCGAGTCAATTCGTGGTTGTTAGGGGCTGGGGTAAAGGGGAAATGGGGAGTTGCTAATCAACAGGCTTAAAGTTTCAGTCAAGCAAGATGAATAATAGCTCTAGAGATCTGTTGTGCAACACTGTAACTATATTCACTTAAAAAGTTCTTAAGAGGGCAAATCTCATAATAAGTATTCTTATCATAATAAACTAAAACTTTAAAAAAAGCAAGGGAGTTTTAAGTAGAACATGGTCAACTGGATCAAATAAAAGCTCAAGAACATTGGAGCTGGACTAGAACGGAAAAGAACCACTGGCCTAGGATCATAAAAAGTTATGAGCTTAAATGAGCATCATTTTATGTGGAGACAGAAGCACAGGTGTGGGAGAAGTTAAGGAGGAATTTTAGAGTCCTTTTCATGAGGAAGAAGGGACATGTGGGACTCTAATTTGAAGCAAGTGTCTGAACGAGGGGCAAAAGACTCATTTTTTTAAACAAGAAGTAAGTTGCCAGGAATGAATAAAGGTGATATATGCGGAAAGCTGGAAAAAGAAGGGACACAGAAAATTTTCAATGGAGACAGAAAAGTTGGCGGCTTCCAAAAGTAGGACCACTATAAAAAGGCAAGCGGGAAAAATATTTGCAGGATGTGAATACAAAGGACTAAGATATAAAGTGTTGCCAAGGGAAAAGCAATCTCTAATGATACATTTGTATCCTTTCTCATATCACTACTAGAAACTGTGTCACAAAATTTCACACCACATCTCCCTTGATGTCAAAAGCCTTAGAACAAAAGTGACTACCTAAAAACTACAATTCTACCCCACATAAAACTTGAAAATATCTTTCTTTGCCTCTTTTATATAATCTCTAACATGCTCTTCTTATGTATCCTATCTTGAGCTATAACTTCGTCTATGTCATCTTAAGCTTTTAGAAGAATGCTATGTAAAACAAATCAACACATTTCTATTTGGATCCGCATCACATGATACTTCCTGTAGGAAGTCTTTTTGATGAACCTAGCTAGAAGAGAAAGGAGGATGGAAAAGCCCTCGCTTGTACCAAACACCTGCTACTTGCCAAGTAGGCTCTCCCATCTGATGCTTACAACTGGCGGGGGTAGAATTGCGCTGAATTCCAGAGAAGTTGGCTGATTTGCTCATGCTCCTCATGGGCCTCATGATCATGGTAAAACATGGAGCCTCGATTCAGGGGGACAAATTTAATTCCAAAGTTCATGTTCTTCCCACTCCACCTTGCTCCCTACAATGGTTGGAAACAGTATTTCACAACTTTGAACTCCCATGACACTGGAGTTGTCACACTGACTCTTCCTCAAGTAGTCTGCATTAAAATTATAAAATTTTATGTATTTATGAAAACAAAAGTGTGGGGAGGGCAAGGTCCATTTGTAATGCAAAACCACGGTAAAACCATTCGCTATTTTACCTTCCACAGCATCTAGCCTAGAGCCATGCATACAATAGATGCTCATTAAACATCCATTACAGAAAAATCCACCTATAGACAGATGTTTATTGTCCTTGGTGTAGCATGGTGTATATTTCCAACTTCCCCAAGGCCAATGGCAGACTTTACCCATTTAAAGCCGACTCAACCCACACCCTGTATACTGGAATGTAATATTTAATTCTGAATCCAGCAACCCATGGGCACTCAATTAATTTTATTTGTTGCCCAACAGGGTAGGTAATTGGGGAGACATGGAAATATCTCCTTCTTTCATGACCTTATAAGACATTCTTAAATTATCTTTTCCTCCCAAAAGTAGTACTAGGTGATCAGACTAAAACCATTGTAGAGGCTGGGCCTGGTGCTACTTCTAAACAGATCAACTTTTGCAAAGTAGGGGTTGTACCCAAGCACCCATATGCAGCCTATAAAAATAAGGAGCTGAGGGCGATGTGCCCTTCTGGCTTTTTAAGAGTAATTTGCCAAGGGACGCCTGGGTGGCTCAGTCAGTTAAGTGTCTGACTTCAGCTCAGGTCATGATCTCACATTCATTGAGTTCGAGCTGTGCTGACATCTCAGAGCCTGGAGCCTGCTTCGGGTTCTGTGTGTGTCTCTCTCTCTGCGACCCCCCCTCCGCACCCCACCCCCCCCCCCCCCCCGCCATCGCACTCTGTCTCTCTCTTTCTCAAAAATAAATAAACATTTTTAAAACTTTTTTAAAGAGGAATTTGCCAAGAAAACGCATTCCTAATCTTCTACTCCTATAATCTGAATTCTATTCTAAATTTGAACATTTAAGAACTTTACTGAATGTGATATCTTGAAAAAAATTAGAGGATAAAAAGGAAAAACGTCTCTGAAACAAAATCTGTTACAAAAAAAATCTTTTTATTTTTGCACTGACTTGTAACAAGACCTCATTCTAAAATTACATTAAAGGTTTACCTACGATGTCAAGCCTTACCACAGTTAACCATCCTTCCACTGTATTTCTATTTATACTTCCATGAATAGGAAGCCTGTTTATATTCTGTTGTATAATTGTCTAATGCCAGAGTTTAAAATTACTTCTAAATTTCATGAAATCATGCCTTTTTCTCTATTAAAAAAATGCTTGATTCTTATGGATACAATAAATGAGAACATGAGAATGGGTGGGTCTGAACTTACTGAGGAGTAAATAGGCTATGATTTTTTTTTAAAAAATCAGAGTAATTTTTCTTTTCGTTGACTTTGAACATCATATTCTAAGACAAAACATGCTTTATGAGCTCCTTCAGGGCCTATGAAAAATGTATGTGCCTTCGCATGCAAAAAGAAAAATGTTATATTACTTCTGTAACTATTAGAGAGTAACGTTTGTCCCAAATTCTAAGTTCTGGAGACATCAGTGAGAAGTCAAGCAGATATGGGCCCTACTGATTCCAACAGATGATAACTACAGCTACAGATGCTGAGCTAGCTTTATCGATAATTATTTGGTTGGTTTTCATTAGTTTCAAGACAACCCTCTGTTGACTTTAATCTCAGTACCTACAAAATGGAGTTGGGGAGAGATCAACTGCAAAATTTTTATTATTTAGAGAATTTCTTAAACGCAAGATCAGCATATCCTTATATACACTTAATATACACTATAATGGATCAAAGAGGAAATGAAAAGAGAAATCAAAAAATACGCTGAGGCAAATGGAAATGGAAATGAAACACACCAAGATTTATGGGGTGCAGCAAAAGCAGTTCTGTAAGGGAAGTTCATAGTGATAAATGCCCACCTCAAGAAACAAGAAATGTCTCAAATGAACAAGCTAACTTTATACCTTAAGAACTAGAAAAAAAGAAGAACAAAGTCCAAAGTTAGCAGAAGGAAGGAAATAACAAAGATGAGAGCAGAAATAAATGAAGCAACTGATGGTGCAAATAGAAAGGATCTTAAGAGACTACTACGAAAAATTACACGCTAACACACTGAATAACCTAGAAACAATGGATAAATTCCTAGAAACATACAACCTACCAAGACTGAACCATGATGAAACAGAAAATCTGAACATACCAATTACTAGTAAGGAGATAGAATAAGTAATCAAAAACCTCCCAACAAACAAACTTCTATATAGACAGCTTCACAGAAGAATTCTGCCAGTCCCCCCGCCCAAAAAAAAAAAAAAAAAAAAACTAACACAATCCTTCTCAAACAAATAAAAGACAAGGGAACTCCTCCAAACTCATTTTATGAGGCCAGCTTTACCCTGAGACCAAAACCAGAAAAGGATGCCAGAAGAAAAGAAATATTTCTATGAACATAGATGCAAAATCCTCAACAAAATATTAGCAAACCAAATTCAACACTACATTAAAAAGATCATCACCATGATCAAGTGGGATTTATCCCAGCGATGCAGGGATGGTTCAACATCTGCAAATCAATGTGATACACCACTTTAACAAAATGAAGGATAAAAATTATATAATCACTTCAACAGATGCAGAAAAAGCATTTGACAAAATTCAATGTCTGTTTATGATAAAAACTTTCAACAAAATAGGTACAGAGGGAAAATACCTCAAAATAATAAAGGCCATATATGACAAGTGCACAGATAATATCATACTTGATGGTGAAAAATTGAAAGCTCTTCCTCTAAGATCAGGAGCTAGACAAGGATGCCCACTCTACTACTTTTATTTAACATAGTACTCATAGCACTGGAAGTCCTCGCCAGAGCAATTAGGCAAGTAAAAGAAATAAAAGGTATCCAAATTGGAAAAAAAAAAAGAAATAAAACTGTCACTATTTGCAGATAACTTGATATTATATATTGAAAATCCTAAAGACCATCAGAAAACTGTTAGGACAGGGACACGTGGGTGGCTCAGTCAGTTAAGTGTCCAATTCATGATCTGGGCTCAGGTCATGATCTCACGGTTCATGAGTTCAAGCCCCACTTGGGATTCTGTCTCTCCCTCTCTCTGCCTCTCTCTCTAAAAATAAATAAACAAACCTAAAAAAAAAAAAACTATTAGAACAAACAAATTTGGTAAAGTTGCAGGATAAAACATAAATACTCAAAGTCTGTTGCATTTCCACATGTTAATAGTGAACTATCAGAAAGAGAAATGAAGAAAACATCCCATTTACAATTGCATCCAAAAAAATTAAAATACCTAGGAATATATTTAACCAAGGAGGTGAAAGACCTGTATATTGGAAACTAAAAGACATCAATGAAAGACATAGATGAAGTAAAAATAAATGGAAAAATATTCTATGCTCACAGATTGGAAGAATTCATATTGTTAACATGTTCATACTACCCAAAGGAATCTACAGATTCAATGCAATCACTATCAAAATTCCAAAGGCAATTTTCACAGAAATAGAACAAGCAGTCCGAAGAGTTGTATGGAACCATAAAAGATTCCAAAAAGCGAAAACAATCGTGAGAAAGAACAAAGCTAGAGGCATCACACTCCTTGACTTCAAACTGTATTTAAAGCTATAGTAGGGGCACCTGGGTGGCTCAGTCGGTTAAGCATCCGACTTCAGCTCAGGTCACGATCTCGCGGTCCGTGAGTTCGAGCCCCGCGTCAGGCTCTGGGCTGATGGCTCAGAGCCTGGAGCCTGCTTCCGATTCTGTGTCTCCCTCTCTCTCTGCCCCTCCCCCGTTCATGCTCTGCCTCTCTCTGTCTCAAAAATAAATAAACTTAAAAAAAAAAAAAAAAGTGTGGTATTGGTACAAAATCACATGCACTGATCAATGGAACAGAGCAGAGAGCCTAGAAATAAACTCCTACATATACACTCAGTTCATTTATGACAAAGGAGCCAAGAATACACAATGGGGAAAGGACAGTCTTTTCAATAAACAGTGTTGGGACAATTGCACCATCACATGCAAAAGAATGAAACTGGACCACTATTTCTTCTGTACACACAAAACTAACTCAAAATAAAGACTTGAATGTAATGCTTGAAACTGTAAAACTTTTAGAAGAAAACATAGGCAGTAAGCTCTCTGACATCAGTCTTGGCAATGATTTTTTGAATCTGACACCAAAAGCAAAAGCAATAAAAGCAAAAATAGACAAGAGGGATTACATCAGTCAAAAAAGTTTCTGTATAGGAAAAAAGACCATTAACAGAAAAAAAATGCAACCTATTAATCGGGAGAAATATTTGCAAATCATATATGTGATAAGCAGCTAATATCCAAAACATATGAAGAATTCACACAACTCAAGAGCAAAAAAAAAAAAAAAATTCTGACTTAAAAATGAGCAGAGGACCTAAATAGACATTTTCCAAAAAAGACCCACAGATGGCCAACAGGTACATGAATAAATACTCTACACTCTACATTATTAATAATCATGACAATACAAATCAAAACCTCAATAAATGAGATATTCATTACCTCACACCTGTTAGAATGGATATTACCCGAAAGACTAGAAATAACAAGTGTAGGCAAGACTATGGAGAAAAGGGAGCCCACTGCACTGTTAGTGGGAATGTAAATCGGTGCAATCACTATGGAAAAAAGTATGGAGGGGCGCCTGGGTGGCGCAGTCGGTTAAGCGTCCGACTTCAGCCAGGTCACGATCTCACGGTCCGTGAGTTCGAGCCCCGCGTCAGGCTCTGGGCTGACGGCTCCGAGCCTGGAGCCTGCTTCCGATTCTGGGTCTCCCTCTCTCTCTGCCCCTCCCCCGTTCATGCTCTGTCTCTCTCTGTCCCAAAAATAAATAAAAAAAAAAAAAAAAAAACGTTGAAAAAAATTAAAAAAAAAAAAAAGTATGGACACTCCTCAAAAAACTAAAAATATAACTCTACATGATCAGCAATTCCACTTCTGGGTTTTTATTTTCAAAAACGAAAACAATAATTCAAAAAGATATATCCCCATGTTCACTGCAGCATTACTTACAACAACCAAAATGTGAAAATAACTTAAGTTTCCATCTATGGATTAATGGATAAAGAATATGTGGTGTATATATATATATATGGAATATATATATGAAATATTATTCAACCATAAAAAACTAGGTAATCTTGCCAACTGCAAAAACATGGATCTCAAGGGCATTGTCCTAAGTGAAAGAAATCAGACAGTAAAAGATACCATATGCTCTCTCTGATATGTGGAATATATTTATTATATAGATTTATTTCTACATTTTAAATTAATTAAATTTATATTATATTATATATTTATTTGTATTTATATACATAATAAAGAATTTCTTAAATGTCAGATGAGAATATTGCTATAGTTAATAGATACTCCTTGTTTAATGTATTCCATTGTTTATCTAGTTCCATCCTTGTTCCAGAGAGGATATAAAGTAGTTTATTTGACATTCACCCAATATATGATCCTAATGATTTCCAGAGGTTTGGCCAGAGTACATGCAGACAATCAACAGACAAAATAGCACAAGCACCCTATAAGATGTTCAAAAAAGAAAAGTAAGACAAGGCCATGTCATTCCAGTTGAGAAGGCTCTGGTTAATGATACTTAGAGCGCTTCGTAAGTTTTCATCGTAGTATTTGCAAAAATGGCCCTAAGATCCAGTATTTCTTTGTTGTATTTCCAGCCAAGAGACAGCTAGCTCCCCACATAACTACAGACTTCCTAAATTCCAAAATGAGGTGTCAGCGACTAGCTGACTTAGAGGCAAAATCCAATTTCCAGATTGCCTTGTTTTTCTTGGCTATTAACTATTCGGGCATTAGGCAAGTGACTGAGATTGGGGTGTCTAAAAGATCGCAGCTCAGGGAATATTAAGACACAGAACAACAGGGTTAAGTCAAAGCTAATTTCAAAAGATAGCCATTCAATCACATATTTCGTGAAAGTGACAATGGAGATTTTAATTATCACAAATAAAATTAGGACAGCGTCTAAGTCCCTAAATTAGTGGTCTACTCTCCTTTGGGCCAAACAGTTATTTGCTATAGTTGAGAGAAGATGCAGAGTTCCGTGGCTTAGAAGGGATTAATTTAATGTTCAAAAAGAAGTAACTAAATATAAACATATTACTTCCGACCCCATCATAAACAAAGAAAATGTGTATCACAAAAAAATAAATAAATAAATAAGTGGTCTAGTGCTTCTTGACTAAAATAACAATGTCATATCCTTGGACACCACCAGAATTTTAGAGCACCTTAGCCCTGAAAAGATTATGGTGCCCATCCCACCATGTAACGAAGAATAAAAACAAAATACGAAACCACAGATAGTATAAGGAAAGGCAATAAACTGCTTAACGGCTTTTTAAAGTAAAAAAAATAGTGGCTCGGTCGGTTAAGTGTCCTTGGCTCAAGACACGATCTCATGGTGCATGGGTTCGAGCCCTGCGTTGGGCTCTGTGCTGACAGCTGGGAGCCTGGAACCTGCTGCAGATTCTGTGTCTCCCTGTCTCTCTGCCCCTCCCCCACTCACACTCTGTCGGTCTCTCTCTCTCTCTCAAAAATAAACATTAAAAAAAATTTAATGTTTAAGTAATAAAAATAAGCCCCTGAAAATATGCTTTTAAAAATAACAAATACCAAATATCCCTCCTTTCAAAAATGTGCTGCTTTTGTTTGCTTATGCTCAGTTTGCTCACTAAGTTCTAAACCCCAACAAGAAGCACAAGTTAAAAAATTAAAGGCCTATATGAAGACATCCAGACTAGTTTGAAGAGCTTCAAGGTCACCCTTCAGAAGTTCTTCTGAATCAGCAGGGAAGTGGTCTCCGTGTCAGACAGTCATGTCTGATGCTGGAGAAAAGCCAAGCTAGAGGGGGGTTCGATTTGTGCGCAGACACATGCATGACTGATTGGGATTCCACCTTCATGTCTCCCGTGGGGAACAGATTTCACAGAGCTTCCACCTCCAAAAGGACTTGAATTTTCGCCATCTCTTCCCAAGCTGTTGAGAAGGAGATGGTGGCCGCCGCATGGCTTACACACCCCCCAAGTAAAACGACCGGTTGTAGGAAAAGTGTTAGCCCTCAAAGAGACCTTTTTCCAAAGTTTAGCTAGCTTCTCTTTGTTATAACAACACAAGCAGCAAAGTGATTGTTTCATTGTTTACGGTCGTAGACTGAATTTTCCCATGAATGCATTGTGCCTTTTTGAGATGCTGCGTCTGAAACTTTGCAGATTTCACATTTCAGCCAAAGAAAAAGCCTCCTAAAGATAAATTAGGCTCTAAAATACCAAACATGCTTATACTTAATGAAAAGAGCTTTCAATAATATGTATAGTTTATCCTAATTGACTGAAAACAAAACCTTAATAAGTTCAGGTTTTTCACGTTTCAGATTAGAAACCATTCTATATTCCTAGTGGCTTGATTTATTTCAAGGCATTCCAGAACAAACTCTTACTTTCCTCGAACCAGATTCTGTAATAATCTCCTTGATCAGGTGCATAATACAATGATACACAACGTATGTTAAAATGATGGGATGTTTCTGAATCATTAAAGAAAAATCAAATTTTATTTTATTTTATTTGGGTATCATATATGTTTTATTATATTCTACCTGAGAAACCGGTAATTGATGTACCATTTAAGTATATACAATACCCAACTAATCATAGTATGATCTACAACATCCCAATTTTAAGACATCGTTCGCAAAAAGGTTTGATTTCCAAAGAAAATTTAACAGGGAAAAAAATTAGAGGTGTCCTACCTTGATTACTTCTGTTTGTCATATTATATGCAAACAGATGATTTAAGAGATGTGCTACGCTGAAGGTAGCAAAAGAAAAATTTAACCGAGCTTCTTCACAAATATTGAAAAATCAAATTCTGACATTATATAACAATTCAACAACTATTCAGCTTAAGTACAGAACATAGCTTAAGTACAGAACATTTTTAAGTGAGGGTAATTCTTTCTGTACATGTTCAGAAATGAATTTCAAACAATAACAGCTTTATCAATTTCAAATGCAAAGAACATATCCTTTGTTTAGTCTGACTGACTTACATTACTTACCCACTTTTCTTCTGTTAACCCTCCCCCACCCCATTTTTTGTAAAATGAGTGAGGAAGGTTTTACAAAATATTTGGACACAATTCACTTTGGGTTATCATGCTATGCAGAGAAAATATTACTCAGCTGAAAAGAAGAAATTTTAGGGAAGTTAAAGACATTATAAGCTAATGAAATTTTCTCAACTTCAGAAAATGTCTGACAAAATTTATTAGATTCAAAATAGTCTGTCTTTTTGGTTCTAATCTCCCACCAACACAAAAAATAAAATAATACATTTAACTGGAAATTACATTTAAAACTGTTGTGATTTTTGCCTGTTTTGTTATTGATCTGTAGGAATTTTGAAGGATTCTGACTTTAAAAAGTGGAGAAAATTCAACTTAGGGTACATTTTTCAACCTATATTTAATTAGGACTTTTTACCTTTGAATTATATGCCATTTCTGTCCAACAGTAAGGTTTTGTATAATACCACACAGGTTAAGATGTAGTTGGAAAAAATATAGTTTTTCTAAGATAAAAATAAAGAACAAAGTACAGGCAAGACTCAGAAATAAAAAAAATATATTGTTTTGACCTCACACTTTTCCTTGCGTATTTACTTCCTGTATCTTTCAACATCATTTTAAAACAAGACTGGCCTGACATATTTTCTTACACGTTGGGGGTTCTTCAGGTATTTCCACCTCATATTAGCAAAGCATTAGGACAAGGGAGATCAAATAATTAAGGACCTGACACTAACTCTCCCTGAGGAAACTTTTATTATTACCTTTCATAAACGTTTTGGTTTATTTTCAATGGAAAAAAAAAAAACAGATCAGATTATTTTGGGAAGTAGAGGGCACGTGTGGTGAGTGTGGATTGTTTTGTTTGTTTTGTTTTGTTTTTGTTATTCCTAGAGCACTCTTTTACCAAAGTTACAGATATAATCAAAATCCTTACAGTAACAAATATTAGAAACCCTGCTTTGACAAGTTTTACGTCCTGAGGAAAAATAAAAAAACTCTCCCAAATCAATGTCAAATTCTGTATGTTCAGATTTAGGAACAACAAAACTATGAAGAGAGCCAAGTTATAAAAGCCCATTTTCAGATCTGGAACAACTTCTGAAAATAAAGAGGGTATTTGGCATGTATTATACTAAAGGAAAAGTCCGACTTTCATTATTCCCTGATTCTTGGAATCCAATAAAAACCTTATGGAAGAAAAACTCGTTTGCAAAAAAACCCTTCCCTGAAAACATACCCAACCACGACCACACCCCTCCTTTTAAAGTAATGACGGTTGATAAACTATAATAAGAGTATGGAAATTTTTACTTTTTCTGGTGCATTTTAAAAGGATGACTAAGAGGGTTTTTTGGCTTTTTAAGCAGCAATGACGTTTAGCACCTGAACAATGCACAACTAAAATCCGTGCGTGTTCATTTTTCCAGAAACACCAACAAAAATTAAAACGGTGATTCGGTTAAGACTGATGACGCCCACATAGAAGTATCCGCCACTGTGAAGGGCCCAAACAGAATCACCTCGCACCCTGATCATACCTGCCTACCAGAACAAAAGAGGCAGCTGACCAATGATGGGGTGTTTATCAAAACAGTGGTACCTTTGTTCTCCAACAATGTTAGATTGCAAACGTCCTGGAACACATATTTACCTGGAGGATTCTTGGCAGGATCATTGTGGCTTGGACTTCCTGATTGTCCAGAATCTATAAAGAAATCACAGAAAATGTTTTCTTTTTAATTTGTTTTGAAAGAATTTCACAATCCTCAAACGGACTTTAAAGAAAAATTTAAGGCCCAACAATGAAGCTGAGTGTTGAAATAGAGTATACTTTCCCAAGCCTTTCGGCGGTAACATTTTATTTATCAAGCTAGATGAATGTCCATACATATTTCTATGTCAAATGGGGGGGGGGGTGAGTAGAGATCTATCATCTTCTCAGGACGGAGCAAGGCTTTCTGGAAACAAAAGGTCTGGCCACAAAGCCGCTGAAGGTGGTTTGAAGGTTGGGCCTGTCAGTAGCAATATGAAATAAAGCAGATACATTCCCTAAAAATGCAACCTGAGTGTAATTAAACATGCTTTTAAGAACCTGAAAATGTTTTTATTCCATGAGTATAATAGATAGAAACGAGAGTCTGTTTTTCCAGGATTTCATGTGCATACACACATATCCACTCCCATAATCTCCCAACCTACTGGATCCAGGCCCAGATTTGCCTGCATCCCATAATAGCAATCGATTTGCAAACACCCAAGAAAAGCATAAATTACTAGGTAGAAACTAACAGAGCTTTGTGGAGAGCAAATTGTTGGATCAATTTAATTTCCATCTGTGATAGACAGACTCTGCAGATAAGGAGAAAAAGATCAATGTAGTGTATCTGAATTTCCTATCCCACGTTATTCTTCATTGATGCTTTCTGTAGGGAAAGCAACGTGGAGGCAATACTACAGTTAGGCAACACGCCCTTCCTAGCTAATCTAACACTGTTGTGTTTTGCTCACTCCTCTTTCCTCCGTGTCCCCTCTGCATTTATCTGTGTCATTTGGCCCCATGTTATTATACACTTACTTGCAGGTTGCTTTGTAATCTTCCTTTATTGGTTCTAGTGTTTAAGTTTTGTCTCCCCAACTAAATTGCATGCTCCAAGGCAGAAGCAGAGATTCTGTCTACTCCTTTTGTGTCTCCCTCAGGGTGCGGGGGTGCTGCTCGTGGCTGTGAATGCACTGGGCTTTCGGTAAATGCCAGAGGAATGACAGGCTCAGATGCAGCCGCCTTGCTTGCCTGCCTAGAGAAGGCAGTTTTGAACTGGATAGTGCATGCCAACAAAATTTGATAGGTGGCCCTAGATAAGTCTCTTGCCTGAAATCCTGCCATGGTACCTAAGCCAAGATAGGAATCCAGTCTCGTTTAAGCAGAAAAATCTTACACTGTTTTGTTTGGTTTTTTTCGGCAGGGTTATTCTGCTCTTCCGTGTAAGCGATTAACATACAGCAATTGCTGCTTCTCTTACTAAATGCAAGGGCATCCTGTTAGCTTCTTACCGTATAAAACTTGGTGATTTATTTTTGTGCTTTGCCTCATGCCTGTTCACCAGATTTAATGCTGAGATCAGAAGTCTACCTCTTTATCCATTTTCCTTCATCTCTCTTTTTTTTTTTTTTTTTTTTTTTTTGCCCTAGGATAGTTTTCATGAAATCTTAGCAAATATATTTACGGATTCCCACATTATCTTCCAATTCATTTCTGATTTCCCAAAATGGAAGTAAAGAAACTGGTAAGGGTTACTCCTGCAGTCTGAGTTTCAGCTAGTGTCTCCTGCTGACAGGCACAGAGGTGGGTATTCTCTACAATGCTTGTCTCTAATCTCTCATGAATACTATGGCTTTTTCTGGAAGGGAGGCAAGACTCAGTGACTTATAACTTAGAAGATCAATCTTTCTCTTTCTACATTCCTATAAAAGATGGTATAATATTGGCCAGTTTCCAGGCATGGAGTATGATAGTTACATAAAAATGATAAATGACATTATTTTGCTATGGCTTCAGCTATTTCTGCCTTGAGTTCTTCTGACAAATGTCCTTCAATATCAATAGTACATTCCAGTTTAATTTCTCAAGTGACTCTAACATTTTGAGAAGTTCCTACTTATTATTAACATACCCACTGACCAGAGATTCTTCGTATTTTCTTTTTCCTTCTAAAATGACTTCACGTTTATGGAGGTCTAAACATGCATCCCTCAAGGTGGCTAATGCCACCTTCCTGATGACACAACATGAGGTCAGTTGAGGTTGTCCTCAGGGAACGGGAGTTGTCAACTCTCTGTGAGCCTTAGCATGTTTCCTTAAATCAATTTCAAAATGGCACCACAAAACTCTTTCCCAACATCTGGCTACTAAAACTTAGGTCAATTGAAGAATGAAGGTCTCTTCTACTCCCAAGAAAGTATTCAGCTAGAACAATGGCAACCCCTTTTACCACAACATCCCACTTGGGAAACCCTATTCTTTTCTGCTGCAAATTACCCTTTCCCTCATTTCCAACAAATGCACACCAACTTCATTTGAAAATAATATTATTACTAAAAAAACCACAAGTATTTGAGGGAAAACTGAAGAAGACACTAAATTTGAGTCACACACTTGCTTTTCATAAGAATTCCACTTTCTAAAATGATCTGGCATTTACTGGCACACAATGGAAGATTTTCCCTCATATTCCAAAGTCTGTGCCTTCTCATGAAGGAAAATAGCATATACTGGATCCCAAAACATAGAAGAGGGCCCCCTCAGGGAGTGAGCCAGTGAACATTTACTTTTCAGACTGTAAATTCTAAGGCTATAATCTACTCTTAACTCTCACGGCACCTTATACTGGTCACTTAATTCCAACTGCTGGAAAAGGAAATAACCAGAAAGTCACAGTTGGCAGAGAAACCAAAAAGAACTGTTATTGTGGTTAGCTTCAGAGAAGGAATTATTCAGACCACATCTAAAACCCTTCCAATTCACCACCCAGGTCACATTACTCTACACCCAAAGGTTTTACTCAACCACCTCCATCATCAAGTCCTGTGTGTATGTGTGTGTGTGTGTGTGTGTGTGTGTGTGTTCTTAATATGTTATTATGAATTCTAGTTCTGTTCCTCACTAGTAGTGGGATTTTTGTGCAAAATTACTTCACTCTTGGAGCCCTGTGGGCCTGATATTTAAAACTGTTGTACTATCTACCTCATAGAGCTGTTGCAAAGCTTTTATTATATAAACCATCAAGCCCTGGCCAGGCACATTCTATACAATCAGTAAATGAAAGATAGTAAACACAGAGGTCACATTAAAAAAAATGATTAATATTCCTTTTTTTTTAATTTTGAGAGAGAGAAAGAGAGGATCAGCTGGGATGGGGAGACAGACAGAAAGCGAGAGAGAGAATCTCAAGCAGGCTCCACACCATCAGCACAGAGCCTGATGTGGGGCTCAATCCCACAAGAGTGTGTGCCCACTGAGAATTCCCATGTAAATGCTATAGCCCCCCTCTCTTCTCAAGAGAGGAAGGCACTACCATCACAAAACTCTCAGGAGCTGTCACACTCAAAAGGCAGTAAATACCAGCCACCTGATGAAGACTACCTTCCAGAAGACTGAAGTCTTTGGAGAGCAAGACTGGTAAGAATAGGGGTTGTAAGTTGCCCAGCACATTGGGTCTTGAATCCAGGATCAATTTGGATGCAGTGGAAAACAAGAGAGGGGAACAGACCTTGCAGGCAGGAGACCTAAACCAGTCCTCCATCATATCCTCCACATTTTATTTTCTCTTCCTTGATCTTAATCTAGACCTTCTACGTTTCTTTGTCTCTTTCTGACTTCACCGGACATAACGTACAACTGAAATAGTTTGTATTACATACTTACAAAATCTCTTTTAGCCCATTCTCTATGTTTTAAAAGTATAAATAAACATATATCTTCTTCTTGGAAGAAAATAGTTAATGAATCCATTTCTAGATCACTACTTTCTTTTTAAGTTCATTTAATTACTTGTGAGGGGGGAGACGCAGAGAGGGAGAGAGAGAGAATCCCAAACAGGCTCCACACTGTCAGCGCAGAGCCCAATGCGGGGCTTGATCCCATGGACCATGAGATCATGACCTGGCCCGAAATCAACACTCGGATGGACTCCCAAGTGACTGAGCTACACAGGCATCCCCTAAATTACTTTATAAACTCAATCTATTCCTCTTCCCCCAGAAACAAGAAAAGGTTCACATCTCCAAATGACCTTTTCCAACTTTTCTTCCATTTTTTTGTTCCATTCCCTTTTAAAAAGCAGTCAGCCTTTTATGGTCCTTCTACTATCTAAACTTTACCTAAACAGGTGCCAGTTTCCCTAATGGCCCAATTTTAAGGAAGATCCTGGGATATATAAGTGACCTAAATGATTTGTCCAAAGTTACATGGCAACTCTTGAAACATATGTTCTCTCCATGGGCCACCCATTCAGACATACTACCCCTTGAGTGGGTATTATACAATCTTAAAATCATGCACAGCCAAGGGAACTTTCAGCAGATTAAATGTTTCTGGGAACTTTACCTTACCCCTAACTGCCCTCCTCCTTCCCACCATTTACCAATACATTCAAAATCTTTTTCATAAATTTAAAAAACCCTTAGCTATTCTAAGTTAGACATAATTAAAATCTATACACTCATTGATGCTTTCAAAAGATTGCACAACTCTAAATCTCAAGTTTTACTAATAATCTACTGGAAGGCCAATAAAAGGTTTGTTAAATATATAAGATAATAAACAAATAATAACCTGTTCCATGTTTGTTATTGAGTACTAACTTTCTGAGGTCGATGAGCTCAATTACCTGATGGGGGCAGATCATCAAAACTGAAAATTTTTTGAAGGTCACTACTTTAAGCATCAATTAGATGTGATTCAGAAAGATTCATGGGACACCTTTGGTAGTCCAGCTGCTGATGTCTGGGACATAGTAAGTTCTCAATACATGCTTATTAAATTTCCATTTAATGTATAATAATGCCCTTTAAAATACTGTTCCAACAAGAAGCACATATATTGTACGCTTTCTAGAGCTCAGACTCTTTCCAAAGAGGAAACAATGTGCAAATAAAATATAATACACCATGATAGGTATTATTAATGAATATATATCAAGATCAGCAAACAGTTGGTTCCTCCTAGGAAGGGTGAGCGAGGGTGTGTCATAGAAGATATCAGAGGGGAGGGACCTCAGGGGCAGGGTCTTCAAAAATGAACAGATCAGATCTCATATCTTTCTAGTACCTTATTCTACTACCAAGGTGATCTCTTTAAAACCCCAAACTGATTAAGCTACTTCACAACTAAAACCTTTACAGGTACTCCAAATACACACAGGAAACTCTCCAAATGTTTCAGTAGGCCATTCCAGGTACCTTCTGGTCCTTACCAACCCCTCAGTCCTCTTTTGGCCTTCTGCTCCCCCCATATGTCACTTACACTGGATGCCTCCAAGCCTTCACCTTCCACACCCCCCCCCTTTTTTTTCCTCCCTCAAGTCCTCCATATTGAGGACATCCCTTTTAGATTCTAAAATACATAAAGGCCCGGATGCTGACCTACTTAGCCCTACAGCCCTAATCTTTGATACAGTGATGTAGGGCCCGACATTTGGCTGAGTAAACCAAATGAGCAAAAAACAACAGGCGTGTAAACTATGAAGTGTGCAAAGAAGAAAGACTAGGCACATCCCTCAGGGCAGAAACATACAGTAGAAGTCAAATAGATATAACCTTTGTGGCAAAAAAAAAAAAAAAAAGGCGGAGGAGGGTTAGGTATACAATTCCCCGGGACCAGGTCTCCTGGCCCCATGTTAAGGCTCAGTTCTGAAGGAGTATTTGGAAATGGGAGGGGTAGGCAAGAGACACTATTTTGAGTGAGAAAGTAATTTTTGGTGCTTCCCTACAAAGGGAAGAAATGTTTGGTGAGGGTCCAGGAAGCAAGCCCAGAAGCCTTTAATGACCTTTATATATTAGCTCTCTTTCTACTCCCGAATGAAACGCATTTCAGGAATTCATTTTCGTCTCTGACACCACGACTGCACTATCAACAGGAAAACCAAATTTGGGAGGCGGGAGTTGAATTTACAGTCGTTTTGGTGCAAAGAATGGATGGAACAAGGTAACTTGTCAGGTCCTTTCTAGCTCTAAAATTCTATGATTCTATAACAATATGGCTTTTATATCAAGGGATATCAGAAGAGTAAATGAAACCCACATCGTAACCTGTTAACCTACAGATAGCCTCTTGCTAGAACTAAAATTAGTCATCATGTGATAAAGGCCCCTTTGTCATATTCTTTTTGCTTTAAGCAGGTAAAGAAATAGCCCATTGTCAACTAAAGAATACCACGAGATTTTTTTTAAAGACTTAGAATGGTCCCCTTCTTTCTCTCCTAAACATTAATTACCAACACACTAAAATAGTATATTTTTACAAATTAAATACACAGCATGCCAGAAAAAAATCACTTACGAAAGAGAAAAGTCAAGATGTAAGGAACAAGCAAAACCCTGAGGGGAGGGATACAAATGCATGCATTTTATAACAGGGACACAAGAAAATAAGACAAAACTAGGCACCTTTTTAAAGGGGAGGAGGAGAAAACTATTCTCATAGGGCAAACCTCCTTCACCCTCTTCTAGCTTCTTCTGCCTCAAAGCTTATGCCTCACTGCCTCACTCTTGCAACTCTGCTTTCTGCAATGACTGTTTCCCCAGGATTTACAGTGACTTTGCTTTATATAATTGCAATTCTGATGCCATAATTCACCATCTTTTTCTCCAGCACGGTTAAAACACGATACAGCTTCAGTTTAAATGGAGGACTGTTTTATCGATTGGGGTGACACAAAACTATAATTTGATAAAATTTTCTTTTTCCTCTATTAAATGTCTATTAGAATCACACACACACACACACACACACACACACACACAAAACTATAGTTTAATAAAATTTTCTTTTTCCTCTATTAAATGTCTATTAGAATAACACACACACACACACACACACACACACACACAAAGAAACAGGAAAACTAAGTGCTTTCCTTGTAGTTCATAAGCATGTAAATGTGTAGGGAAATGCCTGCCCATTTTCTGTCTCTCCTGCTCTCCCTTGTCTTTCTGCTTCTGCCTCTCTTCTCTTCTCAATAGGACATTCCATTTTATGGCATCCACTTCACTGCAAAACTTGGTTAACCCACGGAAAGCAGGAATTCTGGCATTTTGTTAATGGAGTCCTTGATATGCTCTTGCTGAATCTGTACCCCCTGGTCTAAACCCAGTCCTGAGTAGGAAGAGAAATCAAACCTCTCTGAATACGTTCGGCAGAATCAAAATAATATTCAGGAAACATGGCTTTCTGTATATTCTTAAATCATGCTTTGTAATCTATATTATGTCCCATCGAAAGGCCCATACTTTCAGACCTTCCTTTCTATTGGTTAACACAGATTTTTAACTATGTGTTCAATATAACAAAGCTCATCGTTTTAAGAGGTTGCTATGCTGAACGTCCTTACAGATAAATTAACTTAACCAAAGAAAATACAAAACGAGATAGTAGATATGTAATATATCCTCTATTCCTTATTCCTACACATTCCACTAGCTCCATTTTTAAACTTTCTTTTTAAGAGCCACATTTTTGCTTAGCAGGGTGATTAGGTTTAAAGAACCATATCTCAAGGATTAAACTAAGGATTTATTTGGGCTCAGGACCAAAATTTGTCCACAAGGAATTAGCCGAAAGACAGAGGCCACTGAAATGTTAGAAAAAAAAAAAAATCACATGACCAGATGCGAGCAAGTTAAACCTGTTCACAGGAGGAGACTATTGACCAGTTTGGATACAAATACCCCTGCACAAAAAGTGTTAAACCTGCCAATATCTCTGACCAGAGGTTTGCACTGCTTCATTAACTAGCACCAAAACCTCACAAATGAAAGCAGGGATAATCGTATCTGACCTTTCTGGCCTAAGATTAAGTTCAATGACTCTTTACTGATCCAGGGATTGAGTGAACCAAAGGTCACAACCAGGATCGTCTACACTTCTTGCCCTCGAAGCCTTCACCCTATAGAATGCAAAGATACCATACTGATCATTGTCAGGATTGCTAAGTTTCTACAGTGTGTTTTCAATTAAGTAAATAAAATGTGGTAATTAAATCAAGATTGCGTAATATGTTTTTGATTTGTAATCTCATTTAAATTAATTAACTGACTCAATCCTTGTTTAGTTTTTAAACTGGCCTAGTTAGGGAAAGAGTCCCTGGGAGCAAATCCAGTTTTCTATCTTTAAAAACAAGGCAAAGCAATCTGGCATACCTAAAAAAAAAATTTTTTTAATGCACCAGGAAAATATAAATACAGAGCAAGGGTGTTAGTGTAGTGGAGGGAGGGGTTTTATGGCATGATTTTGACTAAAAAAAAAAAAAAATAGTTCTTGCACTAGAGAGAAATAAACCAAGATATTATTTATGCAAAACATTTCTTTTCCAATTTTGTGAAGATTGCATGTTTGTTGGAAGCAAAACATCTCCAGCTGTATTTTAAGTTTCTGAAGAGAGTTGTAAGATTTATAATCTTTCATAAATGCTGCCCATATCTCATAATATTAGATGAACTCGCCACTGCGTACTTTAAGGAACAATTGGCCAATACGCTTTGCCACATGAAAACGATGAAGTACTTTCCAAAGCCCAGCCAGATCCAGTAGGAAAAGATGAGATGTATGTTCTGTCTTTCCCATCTGGGAGACATTGTAGATTTCAGCTATTCTATGTAATACACTTTTTTTTTTCTTTCTTGGAAACCAAGAAACCTGCATTTTATAGTAAGGTATGTAGTGCAAAGAGAATGTTGGTGAAATATGAACCTGAAAATAAAAACCAGAATGTCATCAGACTCAAGAACATAATTATGGAAGCAAATTGAAAAATCAATGCAAAATTTCAATATAAACCAAATGCAATGTTTATGATCATATTAGTCTTAGATTTTTCTCTTAAAAGGAAAGCAGAGAAAAATAAATGCTCTCATACCTCCAAAGCCCTGAATAGCACTTGTTATACTGCTTGACACAGTGACTTACTTATCTGTTTTATTTTGTCCTGGGGTCTTCATGGATTAGTCTAAATCCTACATATGCCATAGTGCTGTGGACACATGGCCCTTTTGTGCTATGTCGTTTCATGTATTTCTCCAAAACTTAATATAATATAGTACATCTAGATTAAAACCAGATACAAGACTTTCTGATATTTCATTGGCGATTTTTCTTTTTGGGGATCAGGAAGTGTTTTTTCAAAACTGTCTGGAGAGTCAGAAATCCTGGGTCCCATTCAGTAACTGCCAACCACTTGTGCTCTGACCCTGAGCAAACCACTCACGCCTGAGTCAGTTTTCACGCTGCCCAATCATTTAAAACTGGGCACAAAAAAGGAGAGAGTTTTTTAGACTTAGTCATTTACATCAGAAATAAGAGGGGGGGAAAATAACTTCATGCAACAGTGAAAATATGTACAAGTGTTTGTGGAGCAAGGCTAACGTATTTTTTTAAATACACTTTAAGGTTTAATTTCTTACTTTCACTCCTCCCCAAAACATCCCACCTAATTGGTCCTCCTCTGTTTTCACTCTATACTTCCCTTTAAAAACACTAACATCACAGGAAATTTTAAAGGAATAGAATAGTGTCCAACCCTTCTGTTCTGTTATCAAATTCATGGGGTCAAGATACATGCACATCTTATTCACTGCTTAGTATAATTCCTGGTATGTTAGTAGATGCTCAACCAACATCTGTTGAATAAACAACCATTATTTTACAGTGGACAAGACCTTGATGGCTGCTATAACTTAAGATGTTTTTCATCTTCCTCAAATTATAATTAATCGCCAGTAATGCCAATCATAACTATTACTTGCCTGATGACTGTCTACACATATTCTTTTGTTTATTTTTTATTTTTTTAATGTTTATTTATTTTTGAGAGAGATAGGGAACATACGTAGGGACAGGGCAGGGAGAGAGAGGGAGAGAGAATCCCAAGCAGGCTCCATGCTGTCAACGCAGAGCCCAACGTGGGGCTCGAACCCATGAACCGCGAGATCATGACCCAAGCGAAGTCGGACGCTTAACCGGCTGAGCCACCCGGGCGTCCCAACATATTCTACTTTCAAAGAACCGCTCCACAAATACAAACTTAGCAATTGGTTCAATCAATGACCCAAAAGTCATTATTCTTGTTTGAAAGGTGCTCATTTGATCCTAAGCGGGAGCTCCTAAAAAGGAAATTTTTCCTTGCACACATTTCTCCATTATGCCAGGTGAAAAGATACTTTACCAAATCGTTAAAATGTTTATGTTTAAATCATTATATAAGCTTAGAGTAAAGACACTGAATGAGCTTTTTACATACCGTATTGGTTATTTATGATGAATGAGTAGCCTTTGCTTTATTATTAAATCATGGCTCTTTAAGTACATGATGCCATACTCACATACAAATAAATGTATGTGTTGAATCCAATGGTGCACAATCATTAGCAGGACAATAGAGTAAGACAAAAATAATATACTTACTTCCTACCATAATAAGGCAGATTTGTTTGTCAGACATTCAGTACTGCTTTTGTTTATAAAATAGCTTTATCATAAAATTGGAAGGAAAAAAGTCAGAGAAGTCACTTGATGAAACAGGAAGCTTGCTGATGTGGTTGAAATTGGCATTAAATGTCCTAACAGTTCCTTGATAAGTGGTTCAAAGAAGTTCTGTCCCCATGTTTTCAGGACAAAAGCTAATTTACCAGGAATAAGACTACTTGAACAATACATCATGCGAATGAACATTTTCGAAAAAGGATACAATGAGGAAACGAATGAGGAGAGAGTAACTTCCCCCTGCAAATTAAAATTGTGCCTGAGAGGAGTGTAACTCAATTTCACTGATAAAAATACAAACAAACCGAAAAACCCCAGCTAACGTGATTCTATCTTTTTTCTAAGGGAAGGTCAAGATTATTCGAATAAGTGGAATAGTACGTTTCAAAGAACTCTGAGAAGTTTAGAACCCAAGACAGATATGAAGATTTGTTATAATCCTACGTGGCATTATTCTTTCAAATGCCATTGTAAAAGGAAAGTGAAAAATACAGGTAATTTTAACCAAGAATAATAAAGACCCTGCTATAATAGAAGCCTACCATGGAATCCACTGTTCATTACTATGGTTATTCGGGAAATGAGAAAAAAATGATGAGACATATGTCGCTTGCTGTATCCATTTTACGAAAGGGAACAGAGACTACAGGGGTGCAAAGCCATGTACCGTGTGCTCAAAATTCCTTCCATTTTGTCATTTTGCTCCGTTTATCTTTAATAGAGATTCAAATGGACTCCTTATGATTAAAAAATCTCCAAGCTAAGTCTAAAGAGTATGAAAAAGAACCAGTTTCTGCATAATGTTCCATCCATATGTCTTAACCCTGAATGGTATCAAACCTATGTAATTTTATACATCAAATGCCTTCCAGATGTGACAAAACTTTAACGCAGACCAACTTCAAGTTTTTTACTGCAAGCACATCTCCTATGCTCACAAAGATTATTTTTACTGCACACACATTACCCATGGCTAATGTTCAATTTTCCAAATTGATTATTATGATGCGATTTCAAAACTGGCATTGCATTCCAATCAAAAAACAAACTATGCTGCATAGCGAGCCTCCAAAGAAATCACAAAAGAACCAAGAAACCACAAGCATTGTTTCCAAGCTGGAGACCGTGCTTGATTACAAGGACAGTCGAACTCTCTCAGTACCTCCAAAACATGGAAAAGGGGAGGCAAGGTCATCTCTAATTCCTTGACAGAGCTAACTGCCAACAGAATGATTGAGCCTGTCACCTGTTGTTTTTGGTTTTAAAGATTTGTTCTAATCAGAGCAGATAAATTCTTCCTGACATTTAAAGTATGTTAACATTTGAAAATTAACCAAAAAAAAAAAATTATTCATGGGAAATTTTCAAAGGTATCTAACAATATGCCATCGTGAAAAATCATAAACTAAATTTCCTAGTAGGATAAAAAAATAAATTGGTAACTCAATGCCAGTAAGAAAAACTAGGAGGATGAGCCTTTGGAGAATGTCATGCAAACACAATCTCTCCCATAAAATGAATGCTTTGAACCTTACCTCAATGCCATCTCTCCACGCCACCTCAAAAACCAGAATTGCTGGGTACTGGTAACTTGTGCTCAGAGCCATCCCTCCCTCTGTTCCTTCAAACTACATTTCCCAGCTCTGCTAACAACTGGATTTGGCCTAGGTTCAACCAATGGGAAGCACTGGTGGGAGTTTGGGAAATCGGAGGGCAAAAAGAAAGGAGAGGGAAAGTATTTCTTCCCCCTGCCTTGACAGGCGTCTCCAAGTGGTGGCTAGGAATCCTTTGTTGTTCTGGTTTCCACTGGATGGGTCTCTCTGTCTGTGGTCCCCACTCCCCCGCCTAGGACAGCTGTGGCTCAAGGACTCTGGTAACACCACCTTCTGCTTTTACCCCTCACCCTGGTTGAGGTAGTGAGCTCCTGCTTATGCTAACGTCTGGGTTGCCTCACTGCCCATTTGGCGTCTCACCTGTTCTAGCAATATTGTAACTGCCCCCTGGCTCTGCCCTCATAAAAATCTTTCTATTGGACTCTCTGGTAGGAATTCTATTTCTCTGGACCTTGACAGATATATGGGCTTGTTGAAATTTCACATAGTCATCACTCTAAAATAAATGTCAGGTAATAGAATTAACAGTATTAGGCAGACTAAATATAATACTATCTAGAGTATTAACAGATTTCAAGTAGTTGTTATGATTCTCATAAAAAAGGTGAGAAGGCACCGCCACCATTTAGTACCAAGTATGAACTCCTATATCTCAAAGTCTTTTGCAATGTAGGATACTGAAATATAAAGATAATCAAGTTAAAAAAAAAAAAAAACCAAACAGACAAATTACTTAGATTTTCGACACCAAGCTCTAAACACATGTCACCACCCACCCAGGTTTGCTGTCTCTTCTTTTTACCATCTCATAGTGAGTCTCTCCATCCAACAATATATATGATACCTGGATTTTTTTCTTGTGTAAATGATTTTTCTACAAACATGAATGTCTGCTCCTTGGCTGGACCAATTGAGTCTGATTATTTTCATAGGACATTATACATTTATTTACATCTCATGACACAAACAACTTTGAATTGCCTATCAGTTGTCTGAATAGCTAACAATATCATGTAGGGATAATCAAAAACTTGTCTTAAATATACACCAATATATATCAACATAAGACTCATACATACTTGAAAAGAAAAATAATTTCAACATTACTGTTTTCTCTAGGAAATCATTCGCAAGACCTCACTTGACATCCAGCATTTTCACATAGGCAAATTCATTAAATAAGAACAGTCAAAAGTATTTTCTTCTATCAGAACTGTATAATCTACGATGCTTTACTAGAATACTCCACAATTGGAGACAGCATAAAAATATTGATGTTCATATGCATAAGGAAGCATATGAACTCCCAGTACCAAACTTTATAATCACAAATAATCACAAATAATCACAAATATAATCACAAATAATACTGAACATACTTGATGTTTTACCGTGTCTTAGATAACAGCCCCATTAGACAGAAGTGTCATCAAGGAAAACATATGGCATCTATTCAATGTCATTTTTTTTTTCTGATGAACTTTAACAGATGACTCTGGTGGTAAGTGGGCACACTCAGCTATCAGCATTGCACTGTGTTTTCTTCAATCATTTTGAACTCTCCCACCCAGGCCTCCAAGTTTTATTTTCATGTCTTGTCTTAAAAATGTTTATTTCTTCATTTTGAGAGAGTGAAGGAGAAAGCGCAGGGGTGTACATGTTGTGTGGAAGACGGGCAGAGAGAGGGAGAGAAAGAATCCCAAACAGGCTCTCCTCTGTCAGCTCAGAGCCCAACATGGGGCTCCATCCCGTGAATTGTGAGATCATGGCCTGAGCCAAAACCAAGAGTTGGATGCTTAACCGACTGTGCCACCCAGGTGCTCTTACTTTCACGTCTTTTAAACATGATTGTCTTAGTTTGTAATACCAACTAAAAACCACTGTTCATTAAAATGTTTATACCTGAGCCTGAAATCTATGTCTATGTAAATTTAATTTAATAAATATTAATTGAAAAAAGAACATGGGGCATAGTCTACACAGGCATAAAGTGATCATGAATCAAGTCTGGCCAGAATTTCCACTTTTGGCATTTTCCCTCCCTTCCCTTTTATGTCCAAGGAGAAAATGATAGTGCAATGGATTAAACCAAAAGATAACCTCCAGAATATGATGGAAGACATGCTGCTCAGGCATTAAAAACCATAGTAATAATGCTGACACCACAAGATAGAAACGGCCCTTGAGTGTCTCTGGCAATGGGAGTGATGGGCAGGAAGCATAATGCCAGATACAAAGTGATTCTAAATTTTCACCTGTTTTTTGCTGTGCACATATTATTCAATTTTTTTCAAGTAGGCTTCACATCCAATGTGGAGCCCAATGCAGGGGCTCAAACTAGCAACCCCGAGATCAAGACCCGAGCTGAGATCAAGAGTTGGACACAATTGACTGACCCACCCAGACGCCCCTGTGCACACGTTATTCTAAACTTAAACTGTAATTATGTTACAGCCCAAAAAAGGACATAAGAAAATACCACCAGTTCTTTCAATGTACTTTATGTGTAGTTTCTGTGATTTACAAACCATCACATAGGAATACATAACTAAGTTAAAGCCAAGATAAAACAAATACAATTGAATTGTTTGCATCATACTAAATAGATAACTGAAATTATGACAGATATAACCGGCCCAGGAATTGGTTTAAAGAGGCACCCTTCTAAAAACAAGCTGATAGAGCAAACGATCACTAATCTCCACCTTCAAACAATGTATTTGGAAGATTTGGTTGGAAGCCAACAAACACAAAACCTCCATCCGCTTGCAAATGGCACAGCAGATTAAATGCTACAAAATGCCATGGAAATAGTTTATAAGCAAATGCTTTTAATATTGGAGGTGGGTTGTACTACCTCAACCCAGCTTTCTTCACCCATCCCTGCCCCAAAAGGTTAAATCTTGGAGTGTGACATCCCTGGACCTCCTCATCGTGTGCTATGCCTGGCCCAGAAGGAAATTATATTCTCCTTGGCCCACTTAAGCCTTGGCATGTTGGCCTGAGAGTGCCAAGGCAGGTACAGAAAGTACGAATTACGGTGTCTTTCTGCCCAAGAACTGACTGCAACCATTAATTTACTTCATAGGACCATTCAACTGCTGGAAGAGGTGAAGGACTTTGGGTGTGACTGACACAGGCAGAAGCGAAGCCAGCTAATAAAGACGGCAAGGCTGGATGTTACTGTGTCCCTTGCCAACTTACACAGCTCTGTCACCTGCCAGAGGGTCACGGCCCTTCTGCCTGTGACACGGTTTAAGAAATGAAATTAAGAGGAAAAGCTCTTTGGGGCTCTTTGGGGTGGCTCAGTCGGTTCAGCGTCCAACTCTTGATTTTGGTTTAAGAAATGAAATTAAGAGGAAAAGCTCTTTGGGGCTCTTTGGGGTGGCTCAGTCGGTTCAGCGTCCAACTCTTGATTTGGGCTCAGGTCATGATCTCACAGTTCATGAGTTTGAGCCCTGCATCAGGCTCTGCACTTGGGAATCTCTCTCTCCCTCTCTCTCTCTGCCCCCCTCCACCCCGCTCTCTCTCTCTCTCTCTCTCTCTCTCTCTCAAAAAATAAACTAAAAAAAAAAAAGGAGAAGAGCAAAAGTTCTTTACGAGAAAATTATGCTTGTCATTCTACATCTTGTTGACAAAATATTAGATTTTTTTTTAGCAAAAAAATCTGCATCTAAGGAACTCAAGGATATATAATCTATATCTAGGATATGAATACTTTAAGGAAGGGAAGATGGGATTAAAATCTAGTTAATTTTGAAAGGATATGATACAGAGAAATAAGGTCCCCACCAAAATGATAATTCCCATTTTTTGCTTGAAAATATAAACTACCAGTGGGAAGACTTTCACCAGGCTGCTGCATCATTCTCTTCATTTAGGTTTGTTTACCCAATGTCAATATTTGTGAGTACAATGAAGTCAGGGTTCCACACACAACTTGAGTACAAAAGTTAGGGTACCCCATCTAGATTCCAGCCAAAGCTTCCTCCTCATATTAGGATCTCATTCAACGTGACCCGTGTGTTTTTAAAATGACGACACCGCTCCGCTTTCTTTTCACTGGGCTGGAATCTTTTGTGGCATTATGGATGTGTATGTCACGCTGTGAACACCAAAATACAATAGACAGCACAAAGGGGGAGAAAAGAGAGCCCTGGAATCCAGGGAGGCCATTTGAAAGAAAAAGGAAGGGGGGCTTGAGAAAATTGTTTTTAAATCTTCCTTTAAAAACTACATTAACCATAATAAAGCAATAACTGAATGCTCTCTATTAATGTCGTCCAGCAATGATCAAAACTGGAATTAGCTGATATAATTCAATCGATTGGTAGGGAACAACATGTATCTCTTCAGTCCATTCACCATGTTAAAAGTGCTCCTAAAAGATGGACGTTTCCTTTCTGTATTAATTTACACACGGGTTCATGTTGGTTGAACTTTTACTTTCTGTTCACCTGTTTACCTGGATTCGTTCTCAGCTTAACATTCATTAAGCATTAAGACACAACAAGAGGTGCACCGATGGTGAGATGAATTCTCAAGGCCATTACTCTTCCCAGGGGAGTGACAGGGAGGATGGATGAGAAGTGGGAGATCGCTTCATTTATTTGAGTTACAGGCAAGGAATATGAACTCACTCTAGAACTTTGAAAATCAGAGAGAGAGCTTTAAAACCCCACGTACTTGTATTCTGTCTAAATTCTCATTTTTCCTGTAAGAAGGCAAAGTCTGATAAAATTGGGGACATTTCTGAGTTTTCAGCTGCTAGTTAGTGGAAGGGGGTTCCTCTTCAAGGGTGAGAACGCTGCCATTCCTGCGCCCCCCCAACACTAGCACACCCGACACTTGGGGAGCCAACAGCCCTCCACCAAAATGCGCCACCTTTAACCACCAAGCAAACAACAGTAATTAAGAGCATCAAGTTAATTGTGTCTCCTCCCCAGAGAATGTGTCCTCCCAGGCTTCCTGAAATCAGATTGGAAGATTAGTAGCAATTTTACTCCCAGTTCTCTTATTCCCGTTAAAAAAAAATAGAGCCTTCATTCATCACACCCACCCCGAGAACTATAGAGTCAAAAGTAAAAACCTTGAAAGAAAGAAAGAATGAAAGAAAGAAAGAAAGAGAGAAAGAAAGAAAGAGAGAAAGAAAGAAAGAAAAAAAAATAAAGAAACAAAAAAGAAAATCAGACTACTTGGTGAAGTTTCATGTTTGGCAGTTTATGGAACCAGAGCAACGATGATCTTTGGCTTCTCAATCTGTTCAAAGTTTGTTCTCAACCTCATAGAATTCTTTACACTTAAGAATTGCTAACAGCCCTAAGATGCTTAAACGTGTCATTTTGTTTAGAGTTATAAATGTGATTTTTCATGAGTCCTTCATTAATGATCCAGGAGACTGATCGTTCAGGCCCAATCAACCTGAACTTGCAAATCCATGTCATATGTATTAGAATAACTAAACATTGACAATAAGGCTCTTTCTTACCTTCCGTTTGTGCCAAGCGATAAAGATAGCAGCAATACCTTTACAATTTTCAAAGCACTTTCACCTACATTATTGTGCTTTATTCTCATCCTTTACAATGGCCAGGAAAGAATGTGGCTTGATAACTTGCAGAGTAACAGGAAACCTTGATTTTTCGTTGCAGTTCCCCTACTGAGTTTCTCTGTGACCTCTGGGATGTCACTTAACCTCTCCCTGCCTCAATCGCCTATCTCAAACGAGCTATAATAAAACTTTTTTATTCCAGTCCACCAGGGTATTAGAACAAAGGATCTGATAGGATGTTTCTAACGTGCTTTGATCTCTATAGGGAAAGTTGCCATAAAAATAAAGACATTGTTGTTATTATTCTAATTGAGTTATTTGCAAATGAAGCTTCTTGACGGAGCCCAGTCTTCAGACTACAGAAAAGAAAATTCTGCCAGTTCTCAAGGGTACAATTGCCTCATGGCAATTATACCCATAACCACATTTCCTTATTACTGTTATAAAAGACGATGGTTCAAGGGGAGGCAAAGGGGGAGTTTAAGGAAAAAAAAAAAAAAAAAAATATATATATATATATATATACACATATATGTGTGTATATATACATACATATATATGTGTGTATATATATATATATTTATGTGTGTGTGTGTATATATATATATATACATACACTGTTTTTTTTTCAATGAAAGATGCTGAAGTTGCAAATTTGGAACCCAAGGCTATAGGTAAAGACAGAACATGTGTTCCAAATTAGTGTAGTGTTTGTTAGTTGTGTCAGAAAGGCAGAGGTGTCCTGAGGCTGCACTTTCCAGCAAATTTTGGAAATAATTTAGGAAAAAATGGCAAAATTACGAAGGTAACCTGGGCCCATCCTTATGCGTGCTACGAAACCAAAGACAAAAAAAGGTTCAAGCCTACACCATTCTTATCAGCAAAAATAACATATCACAAGATACAAAAGACACATAGGAAAAGGAAACAGAGCTTAGGAAGTAAATACTATGGACAATTTTACATGAAAAGCCAAAAGGGAATATTGGGGCCGTGGGGGCCAAAGGCAGGCCACCCCAGATGGGCCCCGTTGCCATGAAGATTATTTTGAATTAAAAACAATCAAAGCTCAACAGATTCAGGAAAAGCTCTTCACCCCTCCCTCAACTGTCTGCTTGTATCAGGAAGAAAGCTATTAACAGATTCTTCATCACCTAAGAAACATATCTGCATAATAGGACCACCCCGTTTTCCAAACATCTCTTTTCACCTTTCTGGGAATTTTCCTTCTCCCTTTTGTATCTTCAGACCCCCCACCCCACTCCTTAGCTCTTACAAACACCAGGTTGCCCAACTGCCTTTGGAATTTCCATCTCTGTATCCATTCATTCCCATAGGTGTGCTATTAAATTTGATTTTCTCCTGATAATCTGTGTCGTGTCAATTTGATTCTTAGTCTTGCTAGAAGGACCTTGAAGGAAGAGGTCATTCTCTCTCCCCAAAAGGGCTATGAGTCTATAGGCAGAACATAACAGTCTCCTCTCTGTTCAAAGCCAGCAGCCTTGAGCATTAGCAGGGGCTCAGTGTTAGGCACTTTAAGAGCTCCATATTCCTCACGTGGCCTCTTGTCCAGGTAGAGAAGAAAGCTGCTTTGCATTATGAAGTATTGGAGACACGGAACTTTCCTTCAGTGAGAGGTATCACCAGGTCCTGTCACACTGCACACCTCCAAGAAGCAACATTCACAGTTGGGGGCTACAGGGAAGGAGCCCTCCAGACTTGCTTAGTACACAACTTCTGGGGCTCTATATTCCATGGAAAAGCCTGATGAAAAGTGAAAAATCTTATGAAAAACCTTACAATTGGAGATTTTACAGGGCTTCAAATAGAATTCTACTAGAAACATCCTCCTCTGACCGGCCAAGGGATTCTTTGGGTTCTACTGCTTTATCCAAGTGATCCAAAGCGACCCGGGGTTCCACTCTGCACGTTTGCTTGTACGCTTGTCTCCAAGTTGAACGCAGAAGGATTAAAAAGAAAACACAAATATTGGCACAGGTGACGTGAGGTTACTTGACCTTTCTGAAGGAAGATTTTTCAGAGAAGGGATAATTATTTAGGTGAAGTTTCTTATACTACGAGTATCTTTTAATTGCAACCTTCTGAAAAGGGCTTGTTGTTGTGGCTGTTCACGTGCATACAGTCTGACGATTCCAATTAAGCTCTAGGTCCCCAAAAAGATTTCGAATAGAGGAGACACGTGGGACCATCCGCTGTATGGTCACAATAAATGCCACTTGCCTTATTTTCATCGCACGCCCAGTGACACATTCAGTCCGCAAAATCTAGTGAGCATCAGAATCCTTCAAGACGCCTGGTAAAAATTTAGATTCTTCCACCCACCCTTAATGGCTGTGCCATACAGCAGTACTGGGCCCAGAGAGTGGCACCGTAAACAGACACCCCAGGGGGTGTCTCTGCATTTCCTTAGACAGCTTACAAGGATGTGTCGCTACAGACACCCAACTGGAAAGCACAAAGTCATATGTGACTATAGAGTCTTAAAATAACAAACAAACAAAAATGCAGTCCTTAAGCCAAGACCAGACTCTACTTTTCTTTCTCTCTCCCCGCCATGTGATGCCCAGGAGTTGGCTTCAGCCAAAAATCACATGTGTATAGTGAATCCTAAAAAGCAAACTAAATCCAAATCCACACTGAACCGTGTTGAACTCTATCACACTTCACGGGGCTTTAAATAGAACTCTACTAGAAACATCCTCCCCTGACCGGCCAAGGGATTCTTTGGGTTCTACGGCTTTCTCCAAGTGATCCAAAGCGACCCGGGGTTCCACTCTGCACGTTCGCTTGTACGCTCGTCTCCAAGTTGAACGCAGAAGGATTAAAAAGAAAACACAAATGTTGGCACAGGTGACGTGAGGTTACTTGACCTTTCCGAAGGAAGATTTTTGGCAACGGTGTCTTGGCAGTTCCCTGGAAGGCTAGGCCAGGACACAAAGAGGAAGACAGGAAGCCAGGAGCTGGCCATGTGTCCTTGGCAGGCAGCAGTGTGGCAGGGTGAACAACCTCCTCCCTGCCAAACCAGAAAGAGTGGGGAAAGCCCAGCTAATTGGCACGTCACAGTCGGCCACAGCGTACGTCCTTCGACTTTAAATGCCTGATAAAGTTAACTCGTTTGCCAGACCCTAATCTACTTAAACAAGATCCAACATTACTTTCAGAAAACGTAATTTGCTCCTGTTCGTGCCTCCTTGAGAAAGGGGTGAAGCAGCCTCTCAGGATGGCAAGGGCTGAGGAGAGAAAATGAAGATTCACTCAAGTCCATTATGCCCACAGACATGGCTTTCTGAGAGGGCCACGTGCGTCTGTGTTTTGGATTTTAACTAAAAAGTATCCCACTTGCTCATTTACTTTCGTTCGGAGGAAACTTCGAAGTGAACATTGCATATTGAGTATGAGTTTCAGCACATTTGCAGGCTCCAGGCATTAAAAAGTGTTTTAAAACCCTTTAACAGAGCCCGGGAGGATACAGAGTTGCACCCCGTTTACGGTCGGCTATTGTTTTTACTTACAAGCTGGTTGGCTCAATCATATTTTCTAATAGAATCTGTGTGCACTGGCATAATATCACCACTTTCTGAGTCTTTTACTGCTAAACTGGGGAGTCACACAGGGAGAAAGGCAGCAGAGGGGATTGTGCAAATAAATCGCTCCTTACTGCTGCTGCTAACAGGGTGAATCCAGGGAGGGGGACCATAATTCTCCCCCCAGGGGCATGTCTGAACGCTTGGTAAGAGCCATTAAAGGGGTGTGCGCGCTGGTTGGCCACATTTCCTTTTATTTTCTGTGGAATTGTTCATGCCTTCTCCAAACTCACACTGAAACTTCTAAGTGGTTCTCCTTTGACTATAGTAGCCAGTGGTGAAATTAGATGGAGAAAAAGATGCAAATTTCCTCCTCAGAATTAGGAGGCTGAAGAGATTACAACTAAATGCAATCTATTGTTTTCTGCCAGAAGTTTCTAACGGTCTGTATAGAATATTCATCCTTTGAGGAGCCCAGGACCTCAGTATGACTGAATCTATTCTGGTAAAGTTATGCTGGGGAATCAAACACAAGTCCAAAACTCAAAGCTCTCTGATCACCATTTAAAACGGATACATAATAATCCTTCTGTCCAAAACCATCCCTCCAAGTAAAGAAGTCTAGACGTGTTCTAACTCCAAAATTACTATTTCTATCTAACACAGCATGTCTTGATCTTCCCGGACTCCCACTGAATTGACTCTTGACACTAATTATCCCTGACTTTAAAAAAATTTTCCTTCTCTTATCCTTTAGGCCACCACCTCTTCCTGGTTCTAGGCCTCTCTTTCTGGTCTTTCTTTCCAATCTCCACGACAAGCTTCTTTTCATCTGTCAGCACCTTACCTACTGAGGACCCCCAAGACAGTCCACCCGAGTGACCTTCCTTCGTATCTTCATTACCTGCCCAAATGAACCCAACCAGCTCCATGTTTACGATTACCCATTTGCAGGGGGACGTCTGGGTGGCTCGGTCGGTTGAGCGTCCGCCTCTTGATTTTGGCTCAGATGATGCGTCAGGCCCTGCGCTGATGGTGCGGAGCCTGCTTGGGATTCTCTCCCTTTCTCTCTCTGCCCCTCCCTGCCTCATACATGTGCCCTCTTCCTCTCTCTCTCTCTAAGTAAATAAATAAACTTAAAAAAAAAAAAAAAAGAACAATCACCCATTTGCTTCGGACTCCAAATCTCTATTTATAGCCCTAACCTGTCTTTTTAACTGCAAACTCCCTCTTGAGATTGCTAGTGCCCAACCCCTACAGAAGCTCAGCCTCTTCCTGTCCACATTCCAATCAATGGCACCCAAATCCCCTCAGTTTCCTAAGCATCTGGGAACCTCGTCTCCCTAAAGTCTCACAGTCAGTTGCTGGCAAAGACTCTACCATTCAACTCCATTCCCTCATCTCCACCTGAACGGCTGCACACTCCCTAATGGAGCTTTCATGTCTCATCTGACTATGGCCTCAGCCTCCTCAGGTCATTAGGAGTCATTCTTCACAGTGAAGCCAGACTCTGTCCTCTGCACTGCCTCCACGAATCACATCATTTCACTTCTGGAAACACTGATGGCTCCCTATTGCTCAGAAGAGTCTACAACTTCCTTAGGACAAAATTCAAGCCTCTGGGTCATCTGGCCCCGGTCTAGTCTCGCCTCTCACTATCTCCATCAAACAATTATGTTTTACCCCTTCTTACATCTACACCCAACTGCCCAACACCTAAGCTCTAGCACACTGCTTAAAATTCCTAGAATATGCTGTGTAATTACAGGTCTCTATGCTTTTGCCCATATGGTTTCTTCTCCTAGAATATTCCTTCTTTGATGCTAGACAAACTCCTAATTCACCTTCAAGGCACTTGAATTTCTTTCTCCCACCCAAGAAGGCCACCTCTCGGGTCCACAGCACCCATTTATACCTCCAAATACAGAACTTTAACATTGCATGCCGGTTGGTTTCTTTTACTCTGCTTCCCTACATAAGACTGTGACCTCCTTATATCACACTGTACCCTGAATAATTTTGGGAATTCATTTAAGCTGCAGACAGAACGTCATCTTGGATATTCCATCCATGAAGAAAATGAGGAGAGCATGCATTTCCCAAAGAAAGACAAAACAATCTTAAAAGAAAGCTTCATGATGAGTTACCAGTTTACAAAGTTAACACTCAATAGCCCGATTCTACCTTGTACTTACATGATTTAGCCATTTGTCTGTTTATTTAAAAAAGAAAACAGGATTGAGTACCTACAAGAGCCCACTGGAACTCAGTCCCTGGAACTCAGTCTACAGTGGTGAACAAAACATGACTTATTCCGGTCTTCACGTAGCTTACAGTATAATTTGCCCTACCCTGACTTTCATTCACTTGCTAACCAGTAAAAAGGGGGCTCTGGTTAAAATGTGCCGGTAAGCAGTACCCACAATTATTACATCTTGAAAATAAAATTGACATGTTACACACACATAGACACATACACACCACAGATTTAGTAGTGAGACAGTCAAATGTTTTGTGCTTGGTTTTTGTTTTTAATGAGTAAAACATCTGAGAGAACGAAAGCCACAGCAAATGCATTGTCTAGCGGTGATAAGGAGAACGCTTAAAGGCAGTATGACAGCAAAAAAAGCTATCGCAGCACAAAATAACAAGAGTATGAAGTACTGAGACCATAGCTCTAAAGTCCCCTTGACCTCTGCCATCCCTCAGGACAGCCAAAAGGGACCTATTGACTAGCTGTGGGAGCTGAACGGTCGAATACAACTTCAGATTAAAAATTACTTTGTGGTCACACCCCATAGATTGAATGCTGACGGAGCCAGAGTAAATGAGGGACTCAAAAGGAGTCCTGAAGGAAAACATAAGAATGGCTTTCTAGAAGTGGTTAATTTTTTAAAAAACATAACCAAGGCAAAATTTCTAAACGGAAACATGGGAAAACATGCATCGAAAATCTTTTTCTTGTCTCTAAAAAACCCCAAACTATCCATACGTATGGCATTTATATGGTTTCCCTCATTTATCTGAAAGCCGTGCGGGCAATGCGTGTGGAAAGAGCTATCATGAAATGTGATGTCATACACCTTATGGAAAAAACTCCTTTTCACAATGTCAATTAAACCCAAATTTAGCTTTCAAAGTCTATGACCTCCACCATTTTTTAGGTTAGCTAAAAAGGATCCACTGACTAGCTTTGTGAGCTGAACAGTTGAATCCTACTCTAGATAGAAAATACTTTCTTTCACTCTATAAGAATAATTATCACGGCGATCACACAATTATTATAATTATAACTGTAAGAACTGTTATCGGGAATTTATCTCTGAAACAGTCTCCTGCGTTGCAGGGGACATTTATCTTTTTTAATGATCACCAACATAAGTGTCTTTTTGTAGCTGTATAAGTGATTTTACCTCTTTCTATTAATATCCTCGTGCATGCTTTAGAAGCCAAAGGACACAGCCCCCACATTTCCCCCCCCACAAAGCAATTGTCTCGGTTAAGCCAGGCCTGTGGCATTTTTGAGACCCAGAGCTATAGCCGCCCCCCACCCCCTTCACGGCAACATCACATTCACATTGTGCTTTCCTAGATGGGTGGAAACCCCCCCAAAAAAGCCCCTCAAATCTGGGTTTCATAAACTGTACTCTAAGAGAGGTAGCAATAAAGTTTATTACAGACCTAAAGTATCTGCATAAACCCGGTTAATTGAAAAGTGGGTGGAGAAGGCTGCCAAATTAAATGTTTACATTAGCACAGCTGTATTGTAAAAACATTCTGCCCCCTGTGCTTTGTAATTATAAGATATTTCTGGACTGTGTATCTCTACAAAGTTTATCTCCACTGCCAAGAGTGTCTTGGCACGGAGCGGCTGCAGTTTTTGGCAGCCAGGAGCTCTCCGCGCGGGCAGGATCTAAAATGGCTGCCAAGCGGCCTCCTGAAATGTCGCCGGCCGGCCGCCTCGCCGGGGCCCAGGGCAGCCCTGCGGCCCGGGAGGGGTCTCCAGGCTGTCTCGAGGGAGGCCAGAGAGCGGCCTTCCCGCATAAATACGAGCTGGTACTACCACTTTTCGTCTCTCTCTCTCTCTCTCTCTCTCTCTCTCTCTCTTTTTTTAAGCTGCTTGAAAAACTAACCACAAAGCAATTTTGGAATCGTCCAAGTGAGAAAGTGGTGACGAGGGGTCTCTTCCGCAGTTTCACTCACCTCAACTTTTCAGTTACACATATGCCCGCCATGCTTTCTGCTAATGAAAGGAAACTCAGTCACTTTTGTGGGAGAAGAGGAAAAGGAAAAACTTCCCCACCATACGGAAACCTCCTTCAAAAAAGCACGAGCAAAGCCAACATTTTCCCATTTGCGATGGCATAATTTTGACATGGATTTATAGTCTTGATCAAAGCCTATGTGTATACAAAATGAAAACAAAACGCTTTAAATTTGGTTCCTCCTCTTTCTTGAAGAGGCTACGCATCTCCGACACAAATGACGTATTTAAAAACAAAAACTTTTTCTACCCTCCTATGGCAAACACCCTTAGCACAAAACCCACGTAACTGTGGAAATTTAGACCAAATTCACAGTCTCTGCAAGTTCCGAGGGCTGACCAAAAGGAGAGGGGACAAGGCAGGAGACACTGTGTGAAACTACAGATTAACCTGTTTGCTCAGGGTGTGTGGCATATACAAGAGACTTGAAAGATAAAAGTAAATGCTTCAGAAGTACATCCAGATCCCACAAGATGTGCATTGCCTTTGTCTTTTTTTTTTTTCCCCCCTCTTTTAAAGTCCCAGCTAGGGTCACCTGGGTGGCTCAGTCCGTTGAGCATCTGACTCTTGATTTCCTCTCAGGTCATGATCACACCGTTTGGTTCAGGGGTTGGAGCCCTGTGTCATCAGCTCGGAGCCTGCTTGGGTTTCTCTCTGTCCCTCTCTCCCTCTCTGCCCCTTCCCCCACTCGCTCTTCTCTCTCTCTCTCTCTCTCTCTAAATAAATAAACCTAAAAAAAATAATAATAATAAAGTCCCAACTAAAAAGCTGTGTCCACAGCTGCCAAATATTGCATAATGAGGTCACAGGATTTTTCTCTTTTAGGTATTCCACAAGTTCAAGCTCAGGCTGAAAGACACATTAGTCCTGCTATACTATCCTGTAATCATTATTGGCAGTGAGAACCGTTCCGTAATTCTAAGCTTCAACTGAATCCAACATTGCCTCTGCCGAGAGACAATTCAGAGGTGAAGAATAAATTCCACCATGCTGACACAGCCCAGGGGCACTCATTACACTCACAGACTTGTTCGCTAAATGCCCGGCTTCTTTCTAGCTTTAAGTATGTAACCATAGGACATGTGTATATATACGGATACTTCTTGGACCTTTTTAGTAAAGGCCGAAAAAATTTCTCATTGTTATTATAATTCTGCACAACAGACATTTAGGGACTTTTAGTGTTTGTTTAATTAGTTATCAGGAGGGTCAAAGTCACATCGTTGTAAAAGAGCAAGCCACTCTTGACTCACTAGTGAACCAAAGTTTGTGATCAGAAAATATCGCCAGTTCTCTGTTAACTTACTAATCCTTTTAAGACTTGATTTTTTTTTTTTTTTTTGCTTTCATAAGATTTTGATTTGATACTGGTAACTTGTCAACTTTTCTTCCTCGAGGGTTCCCAAATTCTAAAATGACAATCTGTCCCACAAACAGAGGAGTTCAATAAACGTTGACTGATCATCTACTATAGACAAAGAGACTGTGCTATTAGAAAGAGAACTATATGGGGCACCTGGGTGGCTCAGTTGGTTAAGCGGCCGACTTCGGCTCAGGTCACAATCTGGCGGTCCGTGAGTTCGAGCCCCGCCTCGGGCTCTGTGCTGACAGCTCAGAGCCTGGAGCCTGTTTCAGATTCTGTGTCTCCCTCTCTCTGACCCTCCCCTGTTCATGCTCTGTCTCTCCCTGTCTCAAAAATAAATAAAACGTAAAAAAAAAAAAAAAAAATTAAAAAAAAAAAAAGAAAGAGAACTATAGGATGAAGACATTGCTTTATAAGAAAAACTGAAAAACACTTTCAGATTTTGTGGTTTCTTGTTGATGTTGGTCATTTTGGGTACATATTCCCAAAGTGAGTATATTCTGTATCCCCACCTCAAATACAAATTTCTAGAGGTCATACGCTTGCCGAGAGCACGAAACTGCGATACCTATACAATTGATTCTGACACTTGACAAAATCCTAGTAAGAATAAATGCAGTCGGTTACATAAAGCACTGGTGCCTGATACGTTGTATATGCTTAAGTCTTACCATATCCTTCTCTTCATGAGCAAATATCTTGTGGGTGAAATGGCACTAAGAATGATAGTAAGGTGCACCGTCACTGGACATTTGTTTACGTGTCCGAAGGTATTCTCAATATGATACATAGATTTCTTCCTCAAAACCACACTAAGAGTTAGATATTATTATTATAATTTTCAGAGGAGAAAACTTGTCCAAGGCTATTCTGCTAATAAATGAAAACACCTGGAAATCAAACTCAAGCAAATCTGACTCCAGAGTCCTACCTGTATTTGCTGTTCTCTCCAATGAGAGGTATCCTCAGTAGAAACAGAAATGCAGACCAGATAGAGGTTATTCCTCCACAATTATAAGGTTCCTAGGGCAACTTTCCTAATTTTTGACACATAGCTTCCCAATTTTTCTCAGCGGAAGCCTCCCTTGAGTGGAGGCTGCTAATTGTGGGGAGTTTAAGTTGTGGTTTGGTAATGTGCACAAACTGGGAGAAGGATGAAACCAGAAAACCCTTTTTGCCCATGGCAGGCCACAAATTGAGGACTAAGTGCGCTCAGTTGAAAGGCAAAGGGCCAGTGCAGCCCGAGCAGCTCAGCGCCGTGATAACATGTGAACAACAGACACCCTTTCCAAAGCCACTACCCTCTTCATTCCCCACAAACCTCCTAATCTCCCACCAAAGTCCTGAGACTTCACCACAGGATCAAGTAATTCCCTTCTAAGCCACATCTCACAAATGACAGTCTGATTTCTTCCCGTGTGCCATTTTTTCCCATGAATGTTACTACAGTCTTAGCCGTACTTAACGAGGGTTTAGGGTCTGAATGTTTTTTTCTACCGACACAACGTGGAGGCACAGAAAAGCCAGCTTCCATCACCACCTGAAAGACAGATCCACCAACACTGCTTTCACCACTTCCTCCTACTCAGCTGAGTGAGACTCCAGGAAAGACACAAGATCGAAATATGCCTTTGCTTCAGACGGGGTGGTTAGTTACAACAAAGAGCATAGAACTATCAAATTCACGAAGCCACAAGCCTCATCAGCACGAGGACCCAACTTGAAAAAATGGCCAGCTGCCTACGACGTTCAAAATCTAAGTTGAGAGCTTTCCCATTTCCAAAATAGCTTCATTCCCCACCCCCGCCCCAAGTCATTTTGAATCATCTTCCAAATTGTATTCTCATGTTTGTAACCTTATTTTAATGACTTCAAGGTACGCCATGTTTAAAATTCAAGTCGAGTTCTGGTTCACTGGTAAGAGAATACGTTGCTAGGTGTTCAATTCGGTGGCCATTTGGGTTTCCATTTCAACAACAGGTTAAATTGTCGAAGAAAGAAAAAAAATTACATTTATTTCTGAATCTGTTAATTCAAGACAATTGAATTATCTGCATTTCTACTAAAGGCAAAACCATGACCGATGACTTTAGAAATGTTAAGCATGAATCAAGATACTCTTATTCAAATTCATAAAAATGTACTGCTTTAAAAGAATAAGGTACTCCTTCTCTTTGTATTTTTACTTACTGAAGGTATTGTTTTAATAACTGTTCACAAGTATGTCTGATAAAGTGATATAACATTTCACCACTCCAGTGACCATAATGTGAAAATCATTTTGCCAAAAAATGCCCTGGAAGTTTTCTTCACCTTTAGGTGTTTGGAGTTATTTTCACAAATTGAAAAGGACCTTTCAATAATCTTTTAGAGGTGTATAATATTCTATTGGGGGAAGCAAATAGATATCTCAAAAGATGCAAAAATATTCATCTTTTCTCAAGTACTACAGCATTAAATTTATCTAGACCCAGCCATTCTTCGGTCTATGTCTTTAATTCAGTTTCACTAGAATACAATTTCTACCCTCATTCCCTCCTTGCAACATTCTACCCCGGAGGAGGTGGGGGAAAACATCAGAGGTAAAACGGCAATAAAATTGTATGAAAATAAAAAGGAAATGCCATCTAGTAACTGTAATGCTAGAACAGAGCACATGGGGGAAAAAATTTAATGCTTCTTATCTAATATCAATCCCTTACGTGATTTACAACAAAATTACTTTGTCTCTGTCTAATGAAGAATCAATACATCATAGGTCAGGTATATATATATATATATATATATATATATATATATATACCCACACACATATATATATATGTATACAATGAGAAAATGATGCAGATTATGAATAGGTTTTTCACACGGAGACTTTTTTTTTTAAACCATAGTCACTTTTACCACTTGCTTAAGAATTTTCTTTTCATCATTAAATAATTACTCATTTCAAATGCTAAGCTGGCATTTCTTTAAACAAAGCCCGTGTTATTGCACTGCTGATAACGTTAGGTTTTGGACAGAAAAGGATCAAAATTGATCAGCAAATGCAATTATGAGCTCTGACAAAGACTCAACATTTATTGGAAGGCAATTGCTAGAGAACGTGGCTTTAATTGTGCATACATATTTTTATTCATTAAGATGAATAACCAATAAAATCCCACACTATGGTGTCCCAGCCTCATAACACATTAATAAAGTTTCTTAAAGGTTTTGGCAGGGGGCCAGCACAGTCCATTAACTCTTTGCAAGTTGTAAAAAGAAGTAAAGTCATTTCAGTCTGTTTTGTGGTTATGAATGAAACAGCAGGCAGCCTGTATGGAAACGTCACTTTGGATATGGTATTGGTAATGGATGCTTTGCTGCTCAATCAGAACAGTGTGAGCAGAAGTTAATGCACCCTACCACAACCCCAGCCCTGATGCACTGCAAAGCTAATCTAGTTAAAAGTGGAGGGAAAAGAGCAGAGGACTCCAAGTTCAGAAGACCTGTTTATTTTGCTAATAGGCTGTCACACTGCATCTGGGTAAACTTGCCCACTGTGAAACCCACAACTACAGAATGCATTGTAAAGTGACCAGGACGGCTTTTGTCGGAGTAGTCTTTTTCCTACTAAAACCTGGCTACTTGGGCCCTGGCTTAGCGAAGTCTGGGCTGTAAACGAGGGAAACGTCTTTCAGTTAACGTTAAGGCAAAACACTACCTTGCAGCTTCTTGTTTTACGCGCTTGGATTAAGACGTAGAAATAACGGCAACAATTGGTAGCTTCATAGCCCGTCTCTGACTCTGCCTCACAATTTGAATTGGAGTACAGCATTTCTCCCCAGCGCTTCGCAGGGCCATCTGTTCTCATTTTTCATGACACTACAAACATTTTCCTTTGGAAAAAAGATTCAGTATTTTGCTTCCTTTTCAGAATGAAAAAAAAAAAAACGGAAAACTTGAATGAAACTAAATATATAGAGAGGCATCCAAGTTGTACAAGAAAAGTAGTAAATGTAGAAGGCACTTAAAACACGTTTCTTATGGTTAAGATCTCTACCCGTCCATCTGCTCTACTTTAAAGACAAAAGTTCCTGGTTGGTGGCAGTGGGGTTGTTTTAAAAGCTTTGTTCAAAAAATAACTTGAAATTTTTAAACGATTGAGCAAAGGATTTAAAAAAGAGATTAAAACCCTTGGGCTTGAAAATTCAGAACTTCAGAATAGCTTTGCAAATTGTTTTTGACTTTTCGGTTATGAAGAAAACACACTAAAATATAAACACACGTGCATGGGTGCGCACGCACACACATTCACACACTGACTCTCCTTTAATCCCCAACCAAATATGAATAGCATCATTAGTCAGTTACTTCTGATTGTTAAAACCACAAATTGGCTGTAATGATCTGTCACTTCATATGAGGCCAAAAAATAAAATTTCAAGCAGAGGAGGTAATTACAATAAGTATAGTAGAAAAGATCATTCATTATTTTAATTTTGTTTTGTTTCAATTTTTACTAGGAAAAAAACCAGAAAGAATATTTTTAACTCTCAAATGTAAATGTTCTCGAATGAGTCCTAAAAAAAAAACAAAAACAAAAACAAAAAAACTTCCCATTTCGAATTTCATTTATTAGAATCAGTTTTAATATGAGTCAAAATAGCTGTATCTCTTACATACGGCAAATTGTCTGGGAATTTATTATGTAACTCACCCCTGACTAAGTGAAACTAAAAGAAAGCCTAGTTAACAAGTTGAAATTGTATTGAAATTGTGGACCTGTGTGTAAATGATTATATTGTCTGTTTAGACTAGAAGCCAGATATTCAACAATTAGTCTCTAGAGATTTAGACTGTTAATTATATACCTATATTTCTACCCTGTTAGGTATCATCGCAACCTGGAAAAGACCTGAGATAAAAGTGGAATCTTTCTTTTATCTTTACATGTGTCTCTTAGCCATCTGGAGGTCTTATTTGGAAAAATGTCTAGTCATGTCTTCTGCCCATTTCTTAACTGGATTATCTGGTTTTGAAGTGGTGAGTTTGATAAGTTCTTTATAGATTCTGGACGCTAACCTTTTATCAGCCATGTCATTTGCAAATATCTTCGCCCACTCTGTAGGCTGCCATTTAGTTTTGTTGACTGTTTCCTTCATTGTGGAGTAGGGTTTTATCTTGATGAAGTCCCAATAGTTCATTTTGCAATCTTTCATTTGAAAACAAATTGCTGTTACCTTGATGTTCCATGACACTGAATTTAAAAATACATATTGTGTGTGTTTAATGGTAACATAACCTGCCCTCTTTTTTTTGATCTGGAATTGGAATTCAATTACAAGAACCATATTCAAAAACAACATGAATTCAGATATGAATGGATCAGGGATGTTTCTTAAAAGAAATACATTACATGTCCTACAGCAATATTATGAAACAGCATGGAAATGTACAGAAACAGAGAGGATATATAGGGGATATATATATAAAGTGGGTCTACAGTAGTTAAGAAAGAAAGAAAAGAAAAGAAAATAGTCTTAATGACCTTAAAATGACACTACTAGAAAAAGTGATACACATAGAAGATTTGACCATCCTATAGTCTACCTTTTTTAAAAAAATTTTTTTTAATGTTTATTTATTTTTGAGACAATGCGAGAGACAGAATGCAAGCAGCAGAGGGGCAGACAGAGGGACACACAGAATCTGAAGCGGGCTCCAGGCTCTGAGCCGTCAGACCAGAGCCGGACGCGGGGCTCAAATTCACAAACCGTGACATCATGACCCGAGCCGAAGTCGGATGCTTAACCTACTGAGCCACTCAGGCGCCCCTAGTCTACCTTTTAAAAATACTAGACGGGGCGCCTGGGTGGCTCAGTCGGTTAAGCATCTGACTTCAGCTCGGGCCATGATCTCCATGAGTTTGAGCCCCATGTCAAGCTCTGTGCTGACAGCTCAGAGCCTGGAGCCTGCTTTGGATTCCATGTCTCCCTCTCTCTCTGCCCCTCCCCTGCTCATGCTCTGTCTCTGTCTCAAAAATAAAATAAACATTAAAAAAAATAAAAAATAAATACTAGAACATTGGCACCTGGGTGACTCAGTCGATGAAGCATCCAACTCTTGATTTCTGCTCAGGTCACGATCTCACGGTTCCTGGATTCAAGCTCCCCATAGGGCTCTGGGCTGACAGCGCGGAGCCTGCTTGGATTCTCTGTCTCCCTCTCTCTCTCTGCTCCTCCCCAGATCACCTGCACACACGGTGCACATGATCTCTCTCTCTCTCTCAAAAATAAATAAACCTTAAAAAAAAAAACTTTATAAAAAAATACTAGAACAGCTATTCAAAGCAATGACCCAACAGACTGTAATTTGAGTACAAAAGACAGAGTCCAGAGGCAAGAGCAAAGCAAGGTAAAACGGCTCGATAATGAGGATGAGAGCCAGAGATCTGTTCATTTACTGCAGAGATACTGAACCACCCCAAATAGTTGTCCCGATGTTCTTTCCCCCTCCCATGCCTCCGCAGGTGGGGAGCACCCTCAGGTCAGCCCTCTCCTGGAACAACGAAATCCGAGTGGAACCATATGGTACCATAGGATTATGTTCCGACAATGATATTATACTTAAAAGAAAGGAAGCGTACACTTTAGAAAGATCTTTAGCATCGAGAATTGACATTTAGAAGATTAAAACATTTAAATCATTATCTCTCCACCAGAATATCCACATCAAACAAATGCACCACTGGGCTTTATTAGTAACTTCAATTTAGCTGGTATTAGATGGAATACTGCCTTAGTGTTAATGCAGATAAATTTCCATTTATTAAAAAAGTGTTAACTCTAGAAGCGTTTTTAAAAGTCAGTTAAAATGAACCGTTCTCACACCGTAGAGACACAAGTTAACAAAATCCCTGAGAGAACCCAGCCTATGTCTATGAGGAACTTCCTGACCTGCTTAAATGAGCAAACCAAAAGACTCCTACTAATAACCAGATAGTTATTTTTAACTGAGGAAAGCAAAACTATTCCAATTCATTTTAAGGTTTGAGGAGTCAAATAAACTACTCGTTGACTTAATTTTACTTAGAAATCACTCAGATACTTTTGTTGCTATTCTGGAAGGCTCTATCAATACTTATATACCTATTTAATTACTAAATTGAATCATCTCTTAAAGGAAAAAATTAAAAATATTAAAGTAGAATGTACCTCACAGTGTCTCGGTTAATTATCTCTACTGAAATAAGGATTAAGAGAGAATCCGAAGGGAACTAGCTACCTAAGGTAAGATTCAACCCAAAATACAGGATGGGGTATTTCAAATACAAATTTTGCATATTAAGTCTGAACGGGTTTCCTCCTGAGTAGTAATGTGAACAATTTAAGAAACCATCTCAAAAGTTTTAGAATTCCTCTGAACAAAAACACATTTCTAAAAAGCCTATGCTTAGAGTAGAGTCCATAATCTGTGTTTAATAAATAAATGTTTGCTAGGTGGATGGACTTATGTCTAAAATGTGATAAAAATTACATCACTCACATTTATAATGTTTTACAACTTGCGAAACACTTTCACATGAACTACCTTATCCTAACAACCATGTGAGGTAGGTGTTATTAACCCCATTTCATAGAGAAGGAAGTTGAGGTTCAGAGAGATTAAATGTTTGCCCAAGGTCAGAGCTAGTAAATTCACTGCTTAGAGAATAATTAGCTTAAGCTGAGATAAATCACTTCCTTCTTCCCCATTCCAGGCTCAGAGACTCACAAACGTAATATGCATCATACATGAAATATGATACAACCAAAAATCATACTTCAGTCATTTCATACATTATATTACTTGTCTGTTTCCACTTGAACTTTTGTAGGTACTGTTTTCAAAAGGTAGTATAACATTCCATCGCATCTTCCTTTTCAAAATTCTGTGACAATCCCCTCGCTGCCTGAGAAGCTTGCAGGACAGAAAGACTAGGCCCAGTCAGGATTTGTGACTTAATTATCATCCACCACAAAGTTAATCTTTGATAAGTTCCTTACTCACTCGGGGCCCTCCAGTTCGTCAGTAGTCAAATAAGGGATTCCTGATAAAGACTTCCTAAGCCCCCTCTATCATCTATTCTCCACAGCAGTGGGTCTCAAGCTTTCACATGGGAAAGAATTACCCGCAGAGCTTGTTCTGACTCAGGGTCTGGCCCATCCTCAGAGATCCGATTTAATAGGTCAGCATAGGGCCCATGAATCTGCACTGCTAAGAAGCTAATGGATGGGGCCAGGGCTGCTGGTCCGGGATCACACTCTGAGAACGACTGCTTTACACAAACAAGGAAAACACTTCCAAAAATGTGAATCTGGCCATGCTACTCTCCTGAAACCTTCAGTTGTTCCCCCACCGCCCTGAGCATAAAGTCCTGCGTGCCTCGTGGAGGGCAGTACCTGGTCATCTGACTCTCCACCTGGACTCATCCCTCAGGATCCCTGTCAGGGCCACCTCCTGCAGGAAGCCTCTCCTGACATGGCATGCTGAGTTTCGTGGCCCTTTGTGATGTCTGGTAAAGACCTGTGTTCCCTCTGCCCTCACACCTTAAGGAACTGCAACCATGAGCCTACTGGTCTCTATTCTCCACACCCTGGAAGTGGTCTGTAAATGCACCCCCACTCCCATCCGGCAACACCCTAGGGAGAAGCATTCCCCTTGCCTCACACCCTTTCCTTTAATTCCCAGATGCTGCCTTCTGTCTAGGCATCCGCTCTCGGGGGAGAGCAGAACCCTCCTCTATGCCTTCCACGTTATTCCCCATTCGTCCTGCCCCAAGTCAGCCACACACTAGCCCACCATCAACCCCCCCCCCTTAAGAAGTCTCAAGCATTAGGGGCACATGGGTGGCTCAGTCGGTTAGGCATCCGACTTCAGCTCGGTCATGATTTCATGGTTCGAGTATGAGCTCCACATGGGGCTCTGTTGTGACAGCACAGAGCCTGCTTCCGATTCTCTGGCTCCCTCCCTCTCGGCCCCTCCCCCTGCTTGCAGTCTCTCTCTCAAAAATAAAAAATAAATTAAAAAAGAAAAAAAGAAAAAAAAAGAAGTAGCAAGGATCAGGAAAACCCAAAGAGGGTGCGTGCATTTGGCTGAATACACCCCACGTGGCTTAAGACTCTGTCCTGAAATTCTTACTTTTTGAGAAAGAAGCTGCATGGCTTACGGAGCTGGATACACTTCACCTTTGGCAGGCACACCGGTAGACATTACTGTCTACCACCGTGACCTGCCTTACTTCACTAGGCATCACCCCAGCACCTTAAATAGCAGTGTCCGTTAAAATTTGAGCAATCCAGAGGTGCCTTGGTGGCTCAGTTGGTTAAGTATCTGACTTTGGCTCAGGTCATGTTCTCATAGTTCATGAGTTCGAACCCCGTGTCGGGCTCTGTGCTAACAGCTCAGAGCCTGGAGCCTGCTTTGGATTCTGTGTCTCCCTCTCTCTCTCTCTGCCTCTCCCCCACACTCTCTGCATCTCTTTGTCAACAATAAATAAATGTTAAAAAAATTTTAATAGTCTATAAAAAAAAATTTAGCAATCCACACTAAGAGCTTTCCACTAAGAACCTGTTCATACTTCCTTCTTCCAGATGAAAAAAAAAAAAAACAATATATTACTGATTTTATTTTCTTTTTTATATTAACTGCAAATATTTTTGTTTATATGATGCTTGTTAATCTAGCAGGCAACAGCGCTGAATTTTATAATCCAAAGTTGTATCCTCTTCCATATTTTTATCCCCTACTTCTATGACCTTGGTCTTGATTCTTCTTTCCCGTTTAAAACTTATTCTTATTTTACTGAATATGAATGTTCTGCTGACAGCTGCTTGTTCCCCAAAGCAGGGAGCACAGGAGGGAGATATGTACTGTGAAGACAGTCATCTTATTTAATCTAAACTTAAAAACACCCACTACTTAAAATATATACATACACATATACATACCTATGCTCATATTCCATTAAGAAAATCTGGAAACAGAAGAAATTTAGGATTGGGAATAGGGCCAGGAGAGAAACAGGAGAAAAGAAGACATCTACTTCCCATTTTTACTTGTATGTAGTATTTAATATTTTCTATAAATGTATTACTTTTCACTTTTCAAAGTAAATAGCTGGGTAAAAAATAATTTATGTCAAGCTCATTAATTGGGTGCTTAATAGAGCAAGAAATAGAAAAACAATGGCTAAAGCAGTCTTTACTTGATCTCCAAAGACACCAATTTTCACATAGATTTCTCATGGACCTCATATAACAGGGGGAAAAAAGCACATACTTAAGGAGTTTGAAAATATAATCTCTAGTTATACATTTAATAGTGTTAAATGAAACACAGAAGTGACAACATTAAATACTCACATCCTGTATGAAGACTATTTTAACAATAAATAATTGATAAAAGTTAATAAATAAGAAGGATTTGAGTATTTGGGGGTAAAAAAATGTCAAAAAGCAAACTGTAAAGCTACATTGCCCTGAGAATTCTCACTTACTCTAAATCTAAAATGTCTCCTGATTCAATTGTAAAGAAAGTTACAAGTACATCATCAAAAAGTCTTAAGAAAAAGTGTTAGAAACTATTACTCTAAACATTACCGGATAAACTAAAAGGCTTACTCTCAAGCAGTCAGATAAAGATGCACCATTGTTAACAATGATTTTCTCTGAATGATGTATTGAGAATAGTCTAACTTGCTCTGTTAGTATTTCTGAAGTACTCCAATAATTATTATAAAAAGCAAACATTGTTCTTCTCAAAGCCGAATTTAATAAAGAATTCTCAACCTACTTGTCCACTCATTTGCCATAACTTGGATAAATAGCCCATGATCTCAGACTTCCTCTTATCATCTTTTAAAAAGCAAATAGTAATCTCTTGAAGCAGGACTGTAGTGAGAATTAATTGAGAGACTTTGTGTAAATTCCCAGCACAGTGCCTTGTTCATAGCAAGTGTGTAATAAATAGTAGGTACTGTCATCACTCTTAGTAATCACAATAAAACTGGTACATTTTGATTCTATTGGACACAGCAGAATTCAAATTTAGTCAGAAATAATGTTTAACATTAAGAAATAACACAGACTGTCTTATTTACAAAACACAGGGTGGCAACAGCTAGCTGAGAAACTGATTGCCACTGGTCAAGATTTTTTTGGGATTTTTCTAAAATGAACTTAAATGAAAAATAAAATGCCTACAATCATTTTAAAGTAAAAATGATTCACAAAAAAATTTAAAATAAAAATTGACAAGCAGGCCAGGCTTATCCCACAAGGAAAATCCACACTAACACGGTGGCAGATAATAGTTTATCAAGTCACTCTGCTGACCACAACAGTCCCTGTGATGATGGGGCAGAAACTGAGAAATTCAGGTATGAGAAATGCCCGAAGCAGGATTCAAGTGAATCCTACCGTGGTTCATCGGTATCCACTGGTAAGAATGAAGGGTGTGTGTGTGTGTGTGTGTGTGTGTGTGTGTGTGTGTGTGTGTCTGTGTGTGTGTGTGCAGAAAGCTGAGAAGGGGGTGAGCCCCAGAAAAAAAGATGCTATATTTTCAAAAGGGCTCACGTCACCCTGGTCACAATGCCCAGGTCAGGACTATCTGACAGTCACCGCAATTCCATCATCTTCATGTGACAATAAGGACTATGCTGTATTTGCCAAAATTGCTTTCAGAGTCATGCTCAAGAAAGGAAAATAAGCATACTCTTCCAGTAAAATCTCCATCAAACAGACCAACAACCGAAACTCATTTATTTCATGAGGAATACCCGGGACAATCTACAGGACACGGCGTTTTACGTTGAAAACTAGAACAGCCATCCTCATCCATCTTCTGAAATATTGCCATAACAGCAGAAGTAAATTATGAGTAATGTTTGGAAAGTGCTATTGGGCAGAACTTAATAAAGTGGAAGATATGATTTAATATTCAAATTCATAAGTATGTTATGCCCCAAAGTCATATTCTTTGTATTAGGTTGACCATTGTGATCAATTGCCTTATGATGCTCAAAGGAAGAATAGTATTAATTCCCAAACCTTCCGGGCAATAACTTTTTCCCAGGTTGCATCTTTCACATACATTATATTCAACCCACACTAATTCCTATTTAAAGCAGATAGAATCTAAATTAGATTGTCTTACAAATTATTTCTGGAGTGAGCATGGACAACCAAAAGATAAGATATAAATTAATTATTTAATAATTCTAGGAGATAGAAAAAAGATACAAACCAAGCAAACAGTCTATTATTTTGGAAGACTCATCAAACCCTGCTCTAAACGCTGATAGCGCTGATTACGTCATTGAAGATAGGACTTCACCATATCCATATTTATCTATTTGTTTACACTCCATTTCATTTCCCAAAACATTTGGGAACAGTTACAAAAATACACAGACCATGGAGATAAAACAAACAGGAGGGTCCATCTGAGTGAAGAGAAAGTTAAGGTAAGAAAATAAAATAAATACGGGGATTAACAGCATACAAAAACGTAATCGCCGGGTCCTGATAGTTTGCCAGTAGGCTCTCCGTCTTCTGGGTTTGCTGAGAGTCCCGCCTTACTGTGTAGAGCTAAGGGCACTTTCAAGGAGAAGGCAAGGTTGCTGAGCCTAACAGGAGAATAAGAATAATGGGGTGTGAGCTACAAGGCAGCATTTGAAAGGCTTAGATTTTCCCAAAGGAAAAATACTGAAGGAAAAGGCCAGTTGTCCAGGAAATAGGGACAAACACTATCACCATAACCATATTGAGGCCAAATATAAAATCAATTGATAATTTTTTTAAAACTTTAAAGCTGTTTTGTTTCCATGATCCTTTCAGTCGGACTCCTAACAATAACCCCCAAAGGCTGTTTCTGTTTCCAGTGCTTTCTTGAACTCCCATAAGTGTCTCTCCTCAAGTGGCACCTGATAAAACTCAGATTCCACCCAGTGGCATTCTGTCCAAGCCAGTGTAGCTTTAATAAGGTGCTGGAAAAAGACTTCTCATTTGTTAATGGGAGACTTCGAAGGTTCTGGGCAGCAGGAATGGGCTGTTACAGAACTCCAGCCTGGGCTCCTCGCCTCCTCAAAGACCACTGACTACACATGTCACTCAGCCAGTTCAAAGAGCTCCCTTCATTTTTTATATTTGATTTTGGTATTTAGTTTATTGGGGATTTTACCAAAGGCCTAAAGAGGCTATTACGACTGCCCAGATTTGGTCAGGGGTTTGGCATCTGAAATGCGCTGTCCCTTTTTTCACATGAGCTCAAGGTGGAAATGCATTTATTTAAGTGCCTTGGCCTTGATCATAGCTGATGCCTAGGTATCTACTAGCTTTTAGTTTTGTACATCCAGGTAATTTCAGTTATTGATCTGTCCTCCATCCGGCCATGACCATCATCAAAAGACATTTATTAAGTACCTGTTTGTTTCTGTTGCTCTTGGAGGCACCACATAGAAGGAGTTTTAAAGAAACACTTCCTGGCCTCTAAGGAACCAGGAAACACTCCTCTCTCAGCCTCCTGCTAGCTTTAACTGGACACCATTAAATGACTGCCTCATTCTCCAGCTACAAGAACGTTTCTTAAGTGCCAGTTCTTCATTAAAAGGTGGCTAATGAGGGGCACCTGGGTGGCTGAGTCAGTTGAGCGTCTGACTTAGCTCAGGTCATGATCTCGAAGTCTGTGAGTTCGAGCCCTGCGTCAGGCTCTGTGCTGATGGCTCAGAGCCTGGAGCCTGCTTCGGATTCTGTGTCTCCCTCTCTTTCTGCCCCTCCCCTGCTCATGCTCTGTCTCTCTCTCTCTCTCTCTCTCTCTCTCTCTGTCAAAAATAAGCATTAAAAAAAAATTTTTGTTTAAATTAAAAAAAAAAAAGGTGGCTAATGAAAGTCGCGTAGGTGACCCAATTTGGTAGAGATTTTGATTGCTTTAGCCCTTTTTCTCCCCTAAAATGTTGCATCCTATGGAGTTTGGTACATCCTCTGACTATGCCCTCTCTCTGCCATATTTGAAGTTTTTTGTTGTTATTCTTTTAAAATTCGGTGTCTTTAAGACTGCCCAATTTTCGACAAGAAGAGCAAATCTAAGATCAAACAAATAATATTATGTATTATCTTGACAACAAACACTGCTACTTATTATCTATTAATTTAGGTTAGTGGATAGATAGACAGATAGACCTCCATTATTTTCAGAAAAGTTTAATATAGAGTCATTATGTGGTGCTAGGTTAAAAAAAAAAGTCCCTGTCGAAGGGATTTTTTCCAAATAAGATGTAATTTAGGGTTACAATGTCAAAACTGTAAACCTAAAATTAAACCTACTGACTATTTTGGTTTGCAGACTCATTTACTCAAAATTACAAACAACTCTACATTTGTTGCAAGAGAACTGACTCAAGCCAGGATTTTGTTCATTCACATGTTACTCCTGTTTTATATGTGTTTTATGGAGGAGGTATTTTCGCCGGGGTTTGTTTTGTTTTGTTTCTTTTACTAAATGGTGAGTAATGTTACAGAGATAAATGTAACTGCCTACAAGCACTCCAGGGCAGAATTCAGATAAAAGCTTGAGTAAATAACACTACACTTGATGAGATTTAGGAAATTCGGAGTTCTTCAGATGACGAGAAAATGGCATATTCTTGTTTATACGGTGGAATTAAAGCAGTGGTAAATAGAGCAATACATCAAGCATTCTCCTGAAAGCCAATATCTTGATTCATTACATGAGAAGCCGCCCTGTGACTCTGAAGGCAAAGGTCCCATGCCCGAGAACTGGAATAACCTCGCTGTGAGGGAAGGGAGCTACGCCAAAGCCTCCATCTCGAGTCTTGGGAGGGCGTCAAAGCAGCCAGCCTTGGTCCCGGGGAAACAGTAATCTCAGCATACCGTGCCTTCGTCACCTGGAGTCAAGAAATTTCCTCTCAACAGACTGTGGTCTAATGGGCTCATTCGCTTCCTTTCCGGGTGGAGAGAAGGCAAAGTCAGGGAACAAGATCACCTGAATTCTCTCCACCGAGGACTGCCGGACACCTGTTGTAAATTTTCATCTCATTAATTACTATTGGTATTAATGGTGATGCAGAGCCACTGCAAAGTAAACGCACCTCTCTGAAGCTGCCTTAAGGCCCTTGTTGTGGTTCACAAGCCCAGAGAGAGATGCTTTCATTCTGTTTCCATGTCCCGCACTAGGGGGAAGACGTGGCATTCTTCAAGATCTCAAGGTGAGCATTAAGAGGCAGGATGGCTCTGCACAAGGGGCCCTCCTTTCCTCCCTGGAGGTGTCTCTCTAGATGCTGGACCCCCTGCGTCCTTGCCTGTGGGTCAAAGTCAACAGCTCTCCCACCTCTGTGTCCTCATCACATCCTCCACAGGAACAGACACCCTTCCCCACACTGCCTCTCCCTCAGCTCTCTGCTCTTCCCTAAGGAATCTTCATTTCCCTTCTGGGGGAAAAAAAAAAAAAAACCTTCATCAAAGTGTAACTTTACCCACTTCTTGCTCTTTACATCACGAAATATCAGTCCTATCCGGATGAGTTTCCACCGCCCAGAGTTTCTGCTCCTCATCCAGCGAGATCTAGCCTCTCTGCTCCCCCACCCACACCCCCCAAACTTGTATCCTACCCCTGATTCCTTTCCTGTCCCCCTCTCTCCCTCCCAGGAAGAGTTTTCCGCTCCAAACTAGGTTTTATCGTGTCTACCAGCTCATCGACTCCCACCCAAGTCTGTGAGCTCCTCTAGGACCACAATCAGCAGCCAATTACACCTGGTGTCCCCAGGTCAAGCCAAATGGAGACACGTCAGGAGTCTCTGTGCCCGCCTGACCCTAGCTTCCAGTTGATAGTCTGACATTTCCCTTGAAATCCCAACTCCTCTCGCCTGTAACCTGTCTACTGTCCCGTATCTCAAAGCGAAAGACTTCTCTTGCCCTAAAGAGTTGAATGAGATCACATACTGAGCAATATTTAGAATAGTTATTATACATTCAGTACCGTTACGGGCTAGGTACTCTGCTAATTATGCATGGCCTCATCCGGGGCCCACAACAGCACTGTAAGGTATGAGTAGATTCAGTTGAAACAGGAGATCTCAGATACTCAGTGGGTTTTGACCTAGGAAACTGTTATCATGTATTTTTATGAGCATAATTATTAGTCCTATTTTACAGTAGGAAAAAATGACGCTCGTAAGACAAAGTAACTTCCCCAGTGGCACATAGCTCACCTACCTAAGATCCCCGAACTTCAGAGCCGCTATACCACACTGCTTCTTGAGCTTCTCCTACCCCCCACTTTGCACCGTGCAGACCTTCACTCAGGCAATTCTCGTTTGCTTTCCATTACTTCCTTTAACAGCCACGCGAAGACCCGCTTTCGGCCATAACCCAAGCCAAACTAATCCCAGTCTCTCTGGAGTCCGTGACAGAATTTGGTGAGCTGTCCTTTCTGATGCCCTGCACGCTGTCCGCCCCTTCTTTACCAGCGAGCTGTTGATGCTCAGACTAAACCTCACACCTGGCAAAACGAAGAAACTCTAGCAGCGATGTCATTGCCCCTCCCCGGGCCACCCTTTTCTCCTTTCTAAAATGACCGCGTTCGAAAGGCCCAGCAGTCCTCAAACGTACTTTTAGATTAAACAACAAAAATGAAAGAATATGTTCAATTTAAAACTGACATGCCAGTACATCAAACAGATCAAAGCTATCTTGATGAAGAAGAGAAGACACCAAGAGATCGACTTATTACCCTTCCCTCGATACCCTTCCCTCGATAAAACACAGATTGATAAAACACCACTCATTACCCTTCCCTCGATAAAACACAGATTGATAAAATCTTGGCTTGGACTAGGAGTTAGCAAGCAGTCAAGTCCTCCTTTGGGTCTTTGGACCTCTAGCTCCAATGTCCCAAAGGCCTTCTTAAACTAAACTGTACTAAGTCAATACTATATGGTATGCAATCAGTACCCAAGACCTTTGATATTGCATAGATTTCTTCCCTTGTCAACTGCTTCCAGGCTTTTATTTTTTCAAAACACTTTATGTATTCTACTAATGGTAATTTTCTAAAACGCTGCTTTAGATAAAAAGAGATCCCGGAACTCTCTTGCTCAGACACCTGCAGTAGCTCCCCATTACCTACTGTGGAAGGCAGAGTTGTAAGACGGACTCTAAAATTTCCTGCCCTTTGGACGATGGGCTCTGTGAAGTCCCCAGGACAGTGAATATGATGGATTTTAATCCCGTGGTTAGATTAGATTAGATTAGGTTAGATTAGATGGCAAAATTGACCTTAAGCCAGAAAATAATCAGGTAAGACTGATCTAATCACATGAGCTCTTTAAAAGCAGAGAATTTTCCCTGCCTGGTTTCAGAAGATAAGTCAGAGAGGCTCAAAGCACAAGAAGGAATTGATGTTCCATTACTGGCTTGACGATAGAAGCTACATGGTAAGGAATGGGGGCAGCTACTGACAGCCAGCAAAGAAATGGAGACCTCAGTCTTATACCCACAAGGAGCTATAGTCTGCCAACAACAAGAATGAGCTTGAAAAGATGGGGCCCCTGGGTGGTACAGTCGGTTAAGCATCCGACCTTGGCTCAGGTCATGATTTCACGGTTTGTGAGTTCAAGCCCCGAGTCAGGCTCTGTGCTGACAGCTCGGAGCCCGGAGCCTGCTTCGGATTCTATGTCTCCCTCTCTCTCTTCCCCTCCCCTGCTCACTCGCTCGTGTCCTCTCTCTCTCTCTCTCTCTCTCTCTCTCTCTCTCTCAAAAATAAATAAACATTAAAAATAAAAATTAAAAAAAAAAAAAGAATGAGCTTGAAAAGAAATTTTCACCCAGAGCTACCAAATGAGAACTCACCCCAGGCGACACCTTTGACTTCAGTCTTATAATAGCCCAGAGAATGAAGCCAGAGAATGTGCTGGACTTCTGACCAACACAACTGCATGCTAATACACAGGTGTTGCTTTAAACTGTTAATCTGTTACAAGGCATAAGAAACATACACGTAGTGAATAAAGTCACTCCATATGGCATCCGGGATCCTCCGGGGTATTTCCCAAATTCCAGGCTCAGCTCCCCTGACACTAATTGATACGCCTCCCCTGGGGAGCTGTGCCACTGTGCCTTTGCCCTGCAAGTCTGTCCTCTGTACCAAGTGAGTTTAGACACCCTCATTCCATGCAGACCACACTAAATGCCACTTCTTTCCTAGAACCTTTCCTACTGTTTGGACTCAGAATTAATCCACTGTGCCTTTCTGCTGCGCCCTCACTCTTGTGAGTTACACAGCTGAACAGAAGCATCAAGAGGTGAGGTACTCTGCCCAGACCATACAGCGGGCACTTGATGACAAAAATCTTATCATGACAGAAGCCAGGCTGCACTCCGGGGCCCGGTGAGAGGCAGAGCAGATTACTGAGCTGATCTGCCCTGACCAAGTCCCCCACTTATTGATAAGTGATTGTATAAAATTCTAGTTCCAACCCATGATAATAACTTTCCATGTTGCATTGTTGTTCTGGATTGCAACCTATTTGCAACAATTTTAGGACGTCTAATTCCCCCCAACATTTCCCATTAGAAAATAGATGGGAACACTATTAAAATTTTGCATTCCAGAATTTCTTATAGGCCATTTATCTATGAAAATGTGGTAGCCATGAACTACTCAATAATTACATTGGCTTCTTTCATACTTTAACTTCGTTCCCTATTGTACAATGCAACAGAAGGGAGAAGTGCAGAGGGAAAGCTTTGAAAAATCATGTTTTCCTTCAATGTTTTTTTTTTTTTTTAAGTTAATCTATTTCTTTTGAGGGGGAAAGAGAGCACAAGCAGGGGAGGGGCAGAGAGAGAGGACAGAGAGAATCCCAAGCAGGCTCCACACTGCCAGTGCAGAGCCCGATGGTGGGCTCAAACTCATGAACTACCATGAAATCGTGACCTAAGCCAAAATCAAGAGTCAGACACTTAAATGACTGAGCCACCCAGGCACCCTTCCCACAGCGTTTAAAAAAGAAGAAGGGGCACCTGGGTGGCTCAGTCGGTTAAGTGTCTGACTTCGGCTCAGGTCATGATCTCACGGTTTGAGTTCAAGCCCCACGTCAGGCTCTGTGCTGACAGCTCGGAGCCTGGAGCCAGCTTCGGATTCTGTGTCTCCTTCTCTCTCTGTCCCTCCCCCACTTGAGCTCTGTCTCTGTCTATCAAAAATAAATAAATGTAAAAAAAAAAAGAAGAAGAAGAAGGGAAAGATGGGTTGAAGAAAGGAGAGGCCAATCTAATTGCAGAGAAATGCAAACTAGAAAAATCTTCCTATCAGCTGTCATTCATTTCTTCTACACGTACGTCTAGTAAGGACACAGAAGTGCCCGTGCCTGGCAGAGAAGTGTGAGAAGTATAGTAGCAGGAACCCACCTCGGCTTCTGGCCGTGGCTTCCTTCCCAGCCACCCTGCATCCTGTCAACCCCTCGACTACACTCCAGTGGACCAATAAGCCACAAGGGGTATTCCGTGTACCTTCTAGGATTTTTGGCTCCCGGGCAAACAAGCTTCTACCTGCCCGTCCCCCAAATAATCTACATCAATATTCCAAGAAATAAGCTCAAAATAAAATACAACAAAAGAAACAAAAAGTCCCTCCTCAAAGTACTTCTTCCAAGCTCACCCCTTATTGTATTTCCCTGAACAATGAACAGCTTCTGAGATATTTCTGGCCTACCCAGAAAGCCACGTTCAAACAAACACCACGTGGAAAACACTTTTTTTTTGCGCTGCAAAAAAAAAAATAAAAACTACAGCAGCATTTGCTGAGACTTTGGTTCACTGATACCACAATGCAATCCCACTTATATTCTAGCTACTCCATCATAGCTCTGTGTGGAGACCCTGCTTCCCTAATCACGGAACACAGTGATTAAAATACCACTAAAAATAAACAGTTAAGAATCAAAGAAAATAATTTGAATTAAAAGTGTTCTGAACAAAAACCAAGGTATATATGATCCCAGTTTATTGACCTGGCCTGTCTTGTTCTCTTCCGGAATTATGTTTCCTTTACTATGTTTATAGTTATAAAACATCATATCATTTTATATTTATATTATATTTTCTTTATTATATTTATTTACCACTAATGTAGATATACATTCTTTTTTCCTTTGAAGATGTTATCTCTGCAATTTTATAAATTTTATTTTGAAAGTATTTTTTAAAGCACGGACTGTACCTTTTTTGGAATGCATTTGATTTGGATATGCGAGGATCCAAATCCTAAGAAACACTATATAAAATTAAGAAAATATAAACGCTGTTCGTAAGGGGCCAGTGAGTATTTGGTGTTGGGCTCATCTTTACACTATATTCTTCCTCAAGAACAGGGCATCTTATATGATGCATTTGAAAGCAATGATTGAGGGGTGGCTGGGTGGCTCAGTTGGTTAAGCATCTGACTTCAGCTCAGGTCATGATCTTGTGGTTCAGTTCATGAGTTTGAGCCCTGCATTGGTGTGGAGCCTGTGTGGGATTCTCTTGACCTTACTCCGTCTCCGTGCCTCCCCAACTTGAGCTTTCTCTCTCTCTTTCTCTCTCAAAATAAATAAAAACTTAAAAAAAAAAAAGCAAGCAGTGATTGAACTTGAGATGGAACGAGTGATGGATTGTGTCTGGAGTTTTGTGATTCAATGGTTTTAAGTATATTTTTTTAATTTGTCTTACGAAAACAACAGAAAAAGACCATCGCTGGTTAGGACATTAAAGCATGATATAAAAAATAATAAGTTTTCCTGCCTGTGCTTTGGAGCAGAGCTAGCTTTACCAAAGTATCAAAATGTACTCTCAAATTTGTGGGATTCTCCATGATAAAGGTCAAAATGTATTCAGAAACACAAAACAAAATATTTAAGGGTCCAGGCCAAGATATTTGTTTCTAATGAATTTTTTCTTTCCTGTTGATTATATAACATTTGGTCATTGTGACAAAAAATGTGCCATTTTCTTTTGAATGGGTCTGATTTCAGTAAAGTTGATAAAAATATGACTTGGAACACTGATCAGGCAAATTTTTAACCCTAGTTCAGAAGATTGAATTATTATAATCCTACATTGCCCCTCATTGTTCAATATAGCACAAGATAATTAATTAAGCAGGTATGGGCCATACATTTTAAAGAGCCTATGATTTTTTTTCTAAAATCATTTAATGATGGCAATTTGGCTTTGTAACAAAAGCTGAAGATATGAATTCATTGAGAGATGAATCATCCCTTTTAATAAGCTAATAAGCAATATTTGAAGAATATTTTTGATCAAAATCTATTCAGTAAAACCACCATCAAGAAAAGCCATCGATATATATGCCTATGATTCTTTTTTAAAAAACTTAATGAGACCTTCATTAATATAAGTATATTTACAAAATTATTCTAGATAATTGCTAATTGCACTTGAAAATAAACATTAGACTAATACTGCCCAAGAAACCCTGGAAGTGAACAATTAGAGTTATTTGGATAATTCTGTCTTTGCCATGAACTAAAAATGACTTTCTGGTTCAGATTTCAAGTGTTTTCCAGTTTATCATAAATTCAAGATGTGTGTGTGTGTGTGTGTGTGTGTGTGTGTGTGTGAGAAATCCTTCCTAAATGTGCCCAGAAAACACCTACAGTTTTAAAAGCTTATTTATCAGTTCAAAAGTTTCTGCCACTTACCGGTGTCTAAATGGATCACCAGTTCACGGGTGAAACTTTATTTTTAGACTGTGATATCCTTGCCTGTGCTTTTTATTCCTAGAGGTTAGTACGTGGTATGAAATAGTAGTAGGTGCTTAGGAATTGTTTGTTGAGTGAACAAGTAATTGGCAATACTTTTTTAACTGAATGAAGAATTAGAGAACGTTGTTCTCGAATGTGTCTCTTCAGACTTGACGTGTATTATAACCTGTCTTAAAAAATAAAAGGTCTGCCTTGGATTTTCATGAATTGGATATTTTCCCCGGGGCCTAAGTAATATGAATACCATCATGAAAGCTAATGACCGTGACTTCTTTGCAATCATTTAAAAAATACCTGTTTTCCCCAATGCCGTATAATGATTGATAATAACCCCTATGTGTAGATGTCAAGGAGAGGCCCGCATTTTACAAGAAGCATCACGAAAGTTGGCTTTAATTCCCAAATACAGCCTGTCCAGGTGAATACTCTTATTATCAGCCCATCTTCGAGATGAAGAAAGAGAGGCCTCAAGAGGTTAAATAAACTTGCTCCGGTGAAAGCTGCCGGCGAGCTGCACAGAGGAGCCTCTATCTCTGGAACTGTGCTCCATCCCTGACGTGCAGCACCTCTCAGTATTTTCAAGTAATCCGTGTCTATTAATTTCATTTTACATTTCTTTCTACAAATATACTTTACCATAATACTTTTTAAAGGTTTGAATTTTCATTTTTGACTCATTTTGAATAGTTCATTTACTCTTCCTTTGACCAGCTTTCTCGTCCAACTTTGTATTTGTATACATCTTATTTTACATGTATAGTAATGGTAGAAGTAACCATAAAGATCCCGCGTTGAGGATGACTAAAAATAATTACATAGGTGGGGCGCCTGGGTGGCTCAGTCGGTTCAGCGTCTGACATCAGCTCCGGTCATGATCTCATGGTTCGTGGGTTCGAGCCCCACGTCGGGCTCTGTGCTGACAGCTCCGAGCCTAGAGCCTGCTTCAGATTCTGTGTCCCCCTCTCTCTCAGCCCCTCCCCCTCTCATGTGCTCGCCCTCTCTTTCTCTGTCAAAAATAAATAAACATTAAAAAAAATAATAATTCTCTAGGAAGAGAAACACACTCACCAAAGACATTGAACTTTTGAATGAACCTTATGTTTCTTAATAGTAATCCCCATGTCTCAACCAGATAACGTTCTGCTTCTACTTGAACCCACATACAAGGAGGCCACTCACTGCCACCACTCACGTAATGTCAATGGTCTAAATGGCAAACACATTTCATTGTGCATTTAATATATTTGAGATATATTAACTACATACAAATTCAAATTCCTTGTAAATTAGCGTAAAGTTAGTTTTGCAAATATCCTTGTAAAAAAAAACTTCCTCTCTGGCCACGCTTTACCATTATATAAGAAAGGGTCTTGGGGCGCCTGGGTGGCTCAGCCTGTTAAGCGTCCGACTTCGGCTCAGGTCACAATCTCAAGGTTTGTGGGTTCGAGCCCCGTGTCGGGCTCTGGGCTGACAGCTCAGAGCCTGGTGCCTGCTTCGGATTCTGCGTCTCCCTCTCTCTCTGCTCCTCCCCTGCTCATGCTCTGTCTCTCTCTCTCTCAAAAATAAATAAACATTAAAAAAAATTTGAGAAAAAAAAAAAAGAAAGGGTCTTCTGGTTCGGTTCTCTCAACCCATCTGGGATCTCTTTTTGTGGCTTTTGTTACTCTTATTAGCGTTCATCGCTAATGTGGTTTCTCTTTCAATTCAATCCAACTCCAATTAGCCCACTATCACATTCCTGGTGATGCAATATGACATGGGGACATATCAAAAGATCTTACGTTTTTAGAATCTTAGAAATTCTCTCACTTCTTTAAATCTTTTTACTGTTAACTTTTATCACTATTGTTATTATATGTACCATCTACTTGTAAAAAGGCTCTGGGGAGTTTTACGCTAACAAACAAAAAGAAACAGAAAGAGCCACTTCAACTCAGAATCACAAAAGAAGTGCCCTAAATATCACAAGAAAATAGAATACACACGATAAATTTCATATAATCTCTGCATTCACATACAGGTAATCCCAACTTACTGAGGAACAGAGCTCTAAAGATGACACATGAGTCAACAGTCTGGAACCCACATTGAATTCTCCTATTGAAACATCATGCAAGATGGTTAGGTTTTCACACCCGTCCACAAAGTACGATTCAACCCCGAATACAACTCGACTATCCAGCAATAGTACCAATATAATTCCTAGTCTAGGGAAGCTGGCTTGAAGAGTTAAGACAAAATGGAGATCGAGCATTTATACAGTAAATTCATTCATTCAGCAGACATTAATTGAGTACCAAGACGCTACAGAGTGTCAGCTTTACATGCTCTAATTCTGGAATTAAAGACACCTGATTCCTAAATATAAACTGGAGATAAAATAAGGTCTGAAAAAAAAAAATACATGCAAAGTCCCTGGCACATAAAAGATTCTTAACTAATCTCAGTGCCCGTCCTTTGTTCCCAAAGGACAAAAAAGAAAAGGGGTTCTTGCCTTTCTCTCTATAATTCCCGAAGTAAACGATACCTAATCTCAAAACCCTCTCCCACCAGTGTTGCCATCCCTCTCCTATCTCTTTGGGACCCATCTCCTCAATTCCATCATCTTGTGCAAGGCTCTCCCTGGACCAAACACCTTACACTTCTCACTGTTCTGGGCTCTAAAAATAGCACCTCTCAACCCAACCTCTATCCCCCTTCCTGCAGCTACTCAGATCTTCCAGGTGCCAAAAGAAAAACAGATGATACGAATTTAATCACTTTCAGGGGTGCCTGGGTGGCTCAATCAGTTAAGCGTCCGACTTTGGCTCAGGTCATGATCTCAGGTTCGTGAGTTCAAGCCCCACATCAAGCACTCTGCTGTCAGCACAGAGCCCAATTTGGATCCTTTGTCCCTCTCCCTCTCTGCCCTTCCCCATTCACACGCGCGCACGCTCTCTCTCTCAAAAGTAAACATTTTTAAAAAATAATAAAATAATCACTTTCAGTAACTGACTTTTTTTGAGAGAAAGCCTGTTGATCTCAATAAATTTCTAATTAGTGTAATGTTTAAGACAGTATGACAGAGTGACATAAAAGAATTCAGGGAGGGGCACACAGCGGGCTCAGTTGGAGGAATGTGCAACGCTTTTTTTAAAAATTGTTTTAATGTTTATTTATTTTTGAGACAGAGACAGAAAGTGAGCAGGGGAGGGGCAGACAGACAGGGAGACCCAGAATCTGAAACAGGCTCCAGGCTCTGAGATGTCAGCATAGAGCCCGACACAGGGCTCAAACTCAAGAACCATGAGATCATGACCTGAGCCTAAACTGGGCACTTAACCGACTGAGCCACCCAGGCGCTCCAAGGAATGTATGACTCTGAAGTTTAGAGTCACGAGTTCAAACCCCATGTTGGGTGTAGAGATTACTTAAATAAATATTTTTTTAAAAATTCAGGCAGAGTACAATTGAAAGATGTTGGGAGACAGGAAGAAAGCCATTTCTTCATTCATTCAGCATCGATTGAGTGAGTGCCTCTGGGATGGACATAGGACAGAGAGATGAATTCTGACCATGTCTCATAGAGTTTAGACTTCATCAGGGAAGACAGAACTTGCCCAAGTTTGATTAATGTTTCATAAGAAGCATTAAATACATTTGTTGACCAGGGTGGAGAAATGCTATGAAGAACCATAGAGTGCTGTGGAAATGCAGCATAAAGGGATCAAACATGAAACGGAATGTCAAGAAAGACTTGTTTGTGGAAAATCTCTCCTAGAATGTAATCTGCATGAAAGCAGGGATGCCGTCAGTGTGAATCAACCCTGAATCTCAAGATTTCATCTAGAATCTCAAGAAATCATCTAGAATGATTTCTGGCACATCATAGACACTGAGTTAAAACAATATATGTGGAGGAAAGAAGGAAGACTGGCTTAAGCTTAGACCTAAAAGAGAGTAAAATTTAGCTGGGTGAAACAGAATCCGTACAAGTGAAGGCCCTTTGGTTAAAAAAAAAAAAAAAAAAAAAAAAAAAGTAGGATTCGTTGGCACATATGAAGAGAAAGGAGATTCTGAAGATGATGAGCCAGAAACTCAAGGGAGAAAAGTGAGAAATGAGTCTGGAGAGGCGGGGAAAGACTGGATCATGCTGGGCTTTTCAGGCTGGGTAAGGATTTGAGACATTTTTCTGACACTGCCTAACTCTGCAGCGAGAAGTCCGTCTTGGGTTGAACTGCCCACAACCATCCACAACAGCTGCCAGCCAGTGGCAGGTGGATTCTGGTAGTGTCAGGACAAGAGGGAGAGTGGACGTGGCCTCTGCACGTTAGCAAGGTGGGTGACGGGGGCTAATGCCTTTAGGGCTGCCGCACCTATACTGAAATGAGCCACTAATGACGAACTATACCACGGACATTTGAGTCCTTCGCCTACGGTCTTCCCTGCGAGAAAACCCATTCTTGGAGACACTGTTTCCAAGTTCAGATTGCTAGCTAGCTCAGCATGCTGGGATAGTTCACTGAAAGAAAGGCTGAAACGTGAAAACAGTTTGCTTTTGAATATACGTATATGAGTGTGTGCGTGTGTGTGTGTGTGCGTGCGCGCAGGTGCACGTGTGTGTGTATGCGTGCGAGAGAGAAAGAGGCAGAGAGAGAGACAGAGAGACACAGAGAGAGGAAGAGAGAGGGAATTTTGTCAGGGGGCTGACTTCAGAAGAGCGGAGGATTACACACTTCACTGTTCAAGGGTGACAGAGAGAAAACGAGGCTGGCACCGAGCAGGAAGCCCAGTCCTGTGTGAATAAAACACTGCACATTTTATGCAATCGCTGGTACCAGATCTTTTATCACAAACTATTTTGATTGCACAGAGAGAAAGGCGCTAAGTAAAAATTATTTACTCTGGGTCTATTATGAAAAGAACAGATTAACTCCCTAACACTTGGTTCTTTTTGAAGGTGTATTTTCTACCTTCCCGGTGTGATTTATATTAATGAGAGGTTTAAAACAGGTTTTAACTTAAGAATGATTGCTGATGGTGAAGTGCAGTAATTATACACCTTATGACAGGACACGTGAATGGCTCACACAAGAGAACTGCATAACATGCCAAGCTAATCCTCCTTGCATAAAAAGGGAGAATACTTTGCAAGCTGGCCGATTTTAAGCTCCAGTTAACAAAAACCCTTTTTGTTGGAGTCTGAAACAAGAACGGGTTAACAAAAGCAAGGAGGAAAAAAAAATCTCATTTTTTTCCCCCTTCTTCACAAAATATAGTATTACAGGACTTAAAGGTTCTGAAAGGCCACGATGTGTCTGAGAGACTTGAGAAAGAAACAAGGCCTTGGCCAACAACAACAAACTTGAGAGGTCTCAAGGTAAATCAGAACCTCTTATCAGGAGGGAACATTACAATTTGATTCTCGTTCGTTGTTGTTGTTGCTGTTGTTGTTGTTTTATTTTTTATTTTTTTTTTTATTTCTAATGAGGTAAAGGTGGAGAGAAGGGAGTACCACACTCTACGGCTAGGTGAAGACAGAATGGGCTCATGGGTGTCGAAAAACAAAAAACACCCACCAGCCATGGTGGGTGAGTCAACAGTATTTGTGCCATTTCTGCATGGCTGCGTTTTCTCATACAAGAGCCACTTCTGGACAATAACAAGACCCCGTACGGCATCTGCTTAGGGATTACCACTCCGCCTCACTGGGAATGTTCGCTTAACACAGAGCAGCCCTGGGCTTAACTCTGTGCGTGCCTGGTCCCCCCCACTGCAAAACACACCGAACGCACAGTGGTCCTACACACTTTCTGAATCATTTGCCACCAGGGAAGAAGACACGCCACCCCGCTGCTGGCACACCCCTCGTTTGCTCAAGGCAAGAAGTGAATAAATAAAAGCCACCGGCTTTACTCCACATCGTGGAAATCATGAAGACAAGGAAGATTGCTTCCCTAACTTCGCTATTGTAAAAAACGCTATAATAAACATAGGGGCGTGTATCTCTTTCTGAATTAGTGTTTTCTTCTCGCAGCGGAGGTAAATACCCGGTAGCAGTAACTGAGCTTATCATGGTGAGCACAGCGTAACGTATAGGGGTTGTCCAAATCCCTATGTTGTGCACCTGAAACTAATGGAACATTGTATGTCGACTCTACCTCAATTAAAAAAGAAAAGACTGGAAGACAAGGCTGGCAGGTGTGAACAGTGAAGTCTAGAGGTCCATCTAAAGTCTTAGAGCACTAGTGGTCAAGCCTCAGTGTTAAATTATCTATGATGGACATTACCTTAGAGAATTTTAAATTAGAAATGTAGGGAGCTGAATCCTGAGTCTTCTATGTCTCTCACAGAATCCTAAGTTTTGACAAGTTCCTAGTATGAGTTGAACTATTATTCATGTTGTTTTATTTAAATCTTTCTATCATTTTTTTTTCTTTTTGCCTCTGTACCATCTTTTGCAACCATAGGGGTCTATCATCACGGGAATCAGGAGTGCCCACCGCCTACTTGCAGGGTTCCCTGATGCACAGACCAATCGTGCCAGGTCTCATGCAGCAAACGGACACACACAGCAGGGACGGGTCAGGAGGGAGGGCCCGCCTCTGGTTCCTTCCTTCCATTCGCACATGCTGCACTTGCTCTCAACGGGACAGAGCAGAAGGTCTCCACTTTTTGAGAAAGTCAAGGCAAATGACAGGAAGCTTAACCTGCGGCATTTCCTGAGCTAACTGTATTACTACTGTTCTTCAAAAGACCCTTTACAGACACGTGGATGAGCCCTAAAGACAGTAAATCATGTTGCAAATGTGAAATCCACACAAATGTAGCTTAAAATACTCCCCTTCCCAGTGCAAATGACAATTAAACCGTTTATATCCCTCCATGGGTAACTGGAAGCTGAAATTTCCAGATGTGAAGGAACTTCTCAGAAGGCGATCTCAAAAATTTTCACGAAAAGCACTTAACAATCTACCATAAAGAGGTTTAGTACAGTTTGAGGTTCGGCATTCAGCTGTCTGGCTGTTATTCTTTAATATTTTAAAGAATATTTAAATATTAAATATTAAATATTTGGCTTTTTGTAAACTGCATACATCGCAAAGTGAGCATGTGTGCAAGACAGAATAAATTAACCAGGACTATGAGATGCAATATTTCAGTTAAAAATCCAGCACCAATTCCACTACTCAAAAGGAAAACTCTGTCATTTATATACCATCGTACATATATAAAACATGTATGGATTATAATTACCAAAGCAAGAGTCAAGGGCAATGTTTTATTATTATGTTACATGTTCAAAGGAGGGATGCATGGAAAACTTCTGTGACTCCTGGAAAACCCAGGACTGGGGCCTGGAGTCCCTTGACTCCTTGACTCGGTTACTTTCCTCATCTTTTTAGTAATGTTATTTATTAATCCATTGGAATTTTTATTTCATTGTTTTTCATTTCATTCAAATAAATTTAAACACAAGGTTATTTCTTAAATTGGGTGATGCATATGTCTGTTAAGAGAGTTATCGTTTTTACATCTTAAATGTTTCAAAATACATTTGAAAACAACTGATCAAGGGCTTTAGAATAGAAATAATGAGGTAATATCACCAGATCAAAGAATTGTAAGGAACCAAAAAAGGAGAGAGAGAGAGACAGAGAGATCACTTCAAGGATGCACACTTGGTCACTTTGAACAGATCCAGAACAACCTAATCTTTTAGGCTTTGAATCTTTTACTATGATCATGGCTCAGATGTGGCATTCCTAGCATTCAGGGCTTCACAACGGGTAGGTACTTAATAAATATACATCTGTTGATGGAAATGATAACTGTACTCAAGGCGGACATTACAGAGTATGTTAGGTGACTGAAAAACAATGTAAACAACAAACACTACGGCCAGTAAAAACCTTTACGTACGGTTTAAGAGCTTCCAATGGGAACTCGGAAAAAAGACCATCAGACTGATGCTTCTGAGGAAGAACAACCTGTTTGCAGATTTGCTCATTGAAGTTTCCCCTCTACCAACCTTCTTTTCATTCCTGGGCTCTCTCTGAGTCTTCATACACGCTGTCCCCACTTCCCAGATGAACTTTCATTCTTTCCCCTGATTCATTCTGGAAGCCTTCACTGATCTGGCGTATGGATCTCTCTCCCTTTTGTTCCCACAGAGTCTATACGTCGACATTATAACTTTTCCCTTACTTTGATCAAACTTGGTTGATGGTCTCCCTGTCCATACCCTACAACTACTTTAGGGATATTAATTTGCAGAAAGCCAAGGAGTGTGGCGGTCCCTCTCATTTTGCATCCCCACTATTCATATCCACTATCTGTTAAGGGACTGGTTGAATGAACTCCACGACTATTCAAATCTTTCTACTCTCTTCCTTAATTTAAAGGATACACAGAAACTCCCACTATCCTCATTCTCTAACACCAGGAAGCGTATAGATATGTAAATGTGTATGTGTATCCTTATATAAGGTTGTCAGATGAACAAGTTACAGAGAACAAACAACTTCTTAGACCTACTGCTTGACTAATATATGAAGGTATGAGCTGAATGTTGAAAGCAGCTGCTAATGCTGGTTTTTCAAAAAATCATCGTTAATTTTCTAACTTTTTCCTTTAAATTCAGGCTTGGAAAACTTTTTAAAGAACAATCCTGTGTTCAAGGAACATCATTTAAAATGTCAGCGGCCCCTTGACAGAGTCGGATGTGGTCTGTATTCAGGAATTCAATACTTCTAGACTTCATCCTTGCTCCTCACCAGCTCTGGGAGGCTATGGGAGACCTTTCCTGCTGAAGGCCTCGGGTTTCTTATCTGTAAATGATGAGATTAGATAACAAGGCCAACAGCCCATGTTTATACAGCTTTTGGTTGACGACTCTGACGTACGCTATCTCGTCCTAAAAGATCCCTATGGGTTTTCATGTGCTAGGATGTTGGTTTTATTGAAAACTATTATTTGGTTATATGCCATTTACCTAACTAAACCCAAGAAGTAAATTTGTTCAGATAATTAATTTCTTACTAAAAAAAAAAAGAAGCACTGTCGTACCGCTGTAGAAAGAACTACTCTAATCTTAATGTAACGCTGAATTACAATTAGGTGCTAAGTCTCCTTCAAAGAAACAACGAGTTTTTGTTTTGCTGCTCATCCAGAAGCATCCCTGGGACCTGCCTAATAGGAAAGGTCAAGGAGCTGGCTTTATTTGTACCAGGAGAAAGAAGGGATCACCTCAGCAGTAAGACTTCCACCAGAAAGAATTCCTGTTCCTATTGGACTGCACTATGTCTCCCCAAGGCTTGACCTCCAACTAACTACCTAACTCTACGGTACTCAAAGGGTTTTCAGTGTAATTACCACTGAAAACTCAATGCATTTATTTAAACTCACGTGAAAGTGTAAATGACTAATAGTACGTTATTTCCTAAGAGCAGGTTTTGATAGAAGGACAAGAGCTGGCTCTGAAGGAGTTGACTCCTGTCTAAAGAGTACACTGCATATCTCTTAAAGGCAAATTTACACCATGACAACAATAACGTGATAATCACTGTACCTCCATCTTGCATTCATACGACAAAGCCTCCTGACAAAGACAGGTACCTGCATTACAGATCCCAATTTTACATGAAAACACTCACTAGCTGAAGCATACTGGCATCCTTATGAATTCAGGGCTCTCCATAACGTTGATTAGAGCTCCTGCTTTTGAATTTATTTTCCCAGATGGACCGACCACAGAGTAAAAGCTTCTCTTTACAACTTCTGTTTGCTCCAGTGTGCAATCTCCAGAGGAAGTACTCCCTAATTTCATCTTGAGAACTTCCTTGTCAGTGATCCTTAGTGACGGAGACAGAAATTAAAATTGATTATTTGGATTCTACAAGCTGCTTATGCTTGTAATTATCACAAAACGATGTTATACCCCAAATGCCCTTGTCCACAGGGAATGTGGGTGAGGGGCTGATATGGAGGAATCTATTTCTATCTCCATAGGTTTCAGCCAATGCACATAGAGTTGTATGGCCACTTAAAAACCCATTCTTCCATGCCAGACCCACTGAGGCAGCAAGGTATCATCCTTTCTCAGTTGACCAAACAGTCCCCGTTTCATCGCTAGAATTAAATTCCAGAGAATTTTTTGGATTCTATTTAATGAATGAGGATATATTTTTCATGTGGTGTCATTGTTTTACTACTTCCCATGTTTATTTGGACAGATTCATAGCACTGGGTAGGATATGTATTGGTTGGCAACTTCAGTTTTGGAAGAGAAAGTAAACACATGCTGATTAGCAAACAGTAAACTCTACTGTGTTTAATTTTGGCTTCTCTTGAAAAAAAAAAAAAAAACACAAAAAAACCACTATTTGGTGTTGTGTTCCAAGTAGGAGCATTTGTCCCTAAGTTCTTTCCTAACCCCTTACTGGAGGGCTTCCAGAATTACTCTCTTTTTTTTTTTTTTCCTTCTTCCCCTAACACCAGTGGCAAACGCCAACATTATTTAAGAAAATACTTGTGCATATGGTATCCTCCTAGCACAGATTTGCCATCCAGTTGAACAGTAGGGCCACTAACCCACACAAACTAAACTGCAAAATTATGAACTACATAAACATAAACAATTGTTTTCGGCCCTGATACATTCAAGGTAAAATCACACTTCTGAAAATCCTGGAGGCTACTTGACTGACATCGAACATGTCCAAGAATTGTAGGTGATTAAATGACAAAAACCTGGGATTTCAAATGCTCTCTACAGAGCCAGTTCCTTTCATTTATCTTATTCTCTTGCTTTACTATGACCCCAAAATTATCCTTCAAGCTTTAGCCAGTCTTGGCTCTCCACTCATCCATCTTCAGAGGCCCATGACAAGCATCCTCACCGACAAAGTTCTGAAAGACAACACACACACAGAGAACCCTGAACATCTACGGTATACCACTACCCATCAAGCACCTGCCCTTTTCATTATTTCTGGGTTCCTTTCCATAAAAGCAAACTAGTGATCTTTTATTCCTCATGATTAAAGTTCGCTCTCCATTATTAGACTTGCCATGATGTCTGTGAGGTGTACAAAAGGTTGTCACCACTCATCAAACGGGAAAGCCAAGGCATCCAGAAATTAAATAATGCCAAATGGCCCAACAGAAGAGGTCAGCACCATCTCTGGGAGGTATACATTGTTTGTTTACTTAACAGACATTTATTGTCAATCTAATAGGTTCTGCAGAGTGACAGACAGATGATGATGATAGATAGATAGGTGATAGATAGACAGATAGATAGATAGATGATAGATAGATAGATAGATAGATAGATAGAAAGATAGACAGATCTATTATGGTCTAAGCCCCGGGAAAAGAGTGCAATATGATCAAAGTCCCAACCCACATGAGGCTCACAATCTAGGGGCGGTGAGAAAAAGTCAGCGAAGAAACAAGTAAATATAAAATACATCCGGAGTCAGGGAGCTACGGGGCAAATGTATAGTGCAGTAAAGAAGAAAGAGAGTTGGGCAGCAAGAGACAGAGTGGTAGGAGACCTCTTGAGCACATGTCTTTTGGGCAGACCTCTGTAAGAAGTGAGGGAGCAAGCCCTGTGACAACCTGGGAGAAAAGGGCTCCCAGTAGCAAGAACAAGTACAGCCAAGTGCCGGAGACCCAGCTGTGCTGGAGGAATGGCAAGAAGGTCAATGCCCAGCACTGAGACAGCAGGTGGAGTGTAAGCCGGTGGGAGAGGGAAACAAGGAGAGACATGACAGTCACCATTACACATGCAGGCTGCAAGCATACAGGAGCCCAATCTAGAGACAGGGAAGCGGTGTGATCAATTCAGTCCATCAGTTCATATTTAAAATGCCTGCATCCAAAGGAGTGCATGCCTTATGCGATCAGCTAAGGACTCCGTGGGCACAAACACAAACACAAACAGGCTCAGGAGCTGTATTTTACATACTCTAAGAACCATTTTCACATTGGTTGATTCAGCCAAATACAAAGAAGTTGCTAAACAGCACCGAGTACCTAAGAGAGACCAAAAGCATTTCCTTCTGTAAAGCGCTGCAGCTGAGGGCTTACTTCCGCCTGGTCCAATCAGTTCATTGCTAAACAAAGGTAGGAAATGGCTGCATCCTAGTATTTCATTGTGGACTCATGAGTCAGTGCTTTGGAACTTGGTATCTTTGGGAGTGAGTGTCTATTCTTCACGTCTCTTGCCACAGGGGGAAAAAGGTACAGATAAACAGTAACACGGTTTCACCCTACTGAGATACAGATCTGTGGGCTTTTCCACCCTTCTCCTCGAAAAATAAATGAATGAATGAATGAATGAATGAATGAAATTCAGCGCCTGCTTGTTTTTTTTTTCTTTCCCTCAGTCTTTGTTTCTTACTTCTCAGCTTTCCCTTGCCTCTCCAAAACAACATAAAGTCAGTTAATGGTGAAAGTGCAACATATGATAATTATTCAAAAGCTATTGTGCTACGCAGTGTAGTTCACACTAAGAAATCTGTATTCTACAAAAGCAGACAATATTGTATCCCTCGGGATTGAAGAAGCTAAAATTAACAACGTTGTTGTAAGGAACGAAATGATTCTCCACAATCTAACCAAAAAGATCTGCAGCGTTTTATTTTCAAAATGTTAGAAGAGTAAGTGAACTTTGAAGCCTGGTTTTTCAAAGAATGGCCACAAAGAAAAGAGTACATAAATTCGGGTGTCTTTTTGCAAGAAGCTCTCACCATCTCTGCACACACAGTGATCACTGAGCCACAGGAGAAAAGGGCACGTGTATATGTTCTAAGAGTATCACTCTAAATGTAAATGCGTCAGAGGTATACTTCAAGCTACGACTGGTCTCCTTCAGGAAAAAGGACAGCACCACCTAGACTGACACAGCACTTGCGTTTCTGATGAAAGTTACAGAAGGAAGTACCTACTGGATCTGATCTAATATTAGAAGTCATTTATTATCTGTGATGGAAAAGGGGGAGAAAAAGATAAGGAAGTAAGCTTTAAATGAGAATGGGGCCCCTGTTCTAACTTAAATCTGTATAAACATATCAACCCAAGCATCGGCCAAATTAATGTATAATGATACCCATGTGATCGGTGTGGCATAACCACAGGAAATCTACACGATTATAATGAGAAAAGTTCAGAAACAGGATATTTCTATCAAAGCAAAGTATAACTTATTTTCAGAATATTGGAGAAATCTGGTGTTTTCTACTCAGGCAGAATGGATGATGAAAACAGTAAAAATATCCTCCAGAGAGACAGAGTGAAAGAGTTATGTGTTAAGGAGAATATTACACTTCACTCTTCCAACATAGAAAGAAACTGAGAAAAATTGAGAGGCAAAGGCAAGAGTGGAGAGGAATGAAATCATTCAAAAAAGAATGAAAATGTAATAATAAAATAGGAATATAATTTTAACTTATATTAGTTTTTGTTCTTCCATTAAAAATTATACCTTAAAGTTCATTCCTCTTGACTATATTGCCAATTGCTCAAATAATACACTGGTACAGTTCCAAAATCTCATTAGAGATATAAATTGCATACATAAAGGTTCCCGTATAGCCTGTGGAAACGTTTTAAACTTCTTCTGCAATATTATTTTCTTCGGCAAAATTGGGCCTAAAGTTTGGAAAAATTCCTAGAGAGTGAACCCACCCCTCCCCCCCAACCAGCTCTCTCTCTTCCTCTCCTTCTCCCTCTCTCCCTCTCTCCATAAGGATAATAGAGCTCCACTATGTACCCGGTCATATATCTTTATGCTCCAATTTCCTACCTATTCCCCCATCCATACATGCATAATGCTTCCATTTTGAAGCATATGGCTGGGGAGCCAAAAGAATTTAAATTGCCTTCAAAATGTGCATCGCATTATAAATGGTGTGAAAAAAGATCTCACTATTCAGCTCTCAACTTGGAGCACACGGCAGAGAGGAAGCAACACAAGACTGCTCCAAACTTTATCCAAAGACTCAACAGCGTCACTTGTTTATAGAGGTACAAAAAGTATGCGACACAGTTTATAAAACAAGGACGACGTACTGTATGCAAAAGTCAAGTTAAAAGCGAAGTATAGCAACAGCCCTCTCTCGTCACAAACACTTGGCAGTGTCTAAAGTGCCATGGTCAAAAACGCGATACTGTCTGAGCTGTACTTCTGCCAGAAAGCGCTCCCGAAGTCCAAGTCTCCTTAGCCATCATCACCACCTCATTTGGCAATCCCTCCCACGCCTCAATGCATCTTCTCAAAATTACTCCGCAGAAACGCAGAGAGCAGACAAACCCCGCAGCTCACGGGCTCCAAGTATCACAATGAAGCAGCAATGGCAAGGGACGGTTGTGACGCGGAGTTCCGGGGTTAGGAAGCCAGGACCCCACTACACTGCACGCTCAAAGCTCATTTGTGTACCAAGTTGAGCACAGCTCTCTTCGTTTCAGTAATCCGAACATTCCCCTCTACTCCCCGGGAATTTCCAAAGGTTTTCCTGAAGCAGTAGCAGCTGAGAAAGAGGGTCCACAGGCACCAAATACATCCCAGGCAAATGAGGGGCAATAACCTGCCATTTAGCCATTTTCTGGGCTGGGCTGTCGAAGAATTCCGGAACACAAAAGACTGCTTCCCTAGGTTCGAATACAGGAGCGTACCAGGCATTACCAAAATGAGAAAAGTCAAGACTCAGGTAACAAGTGGATAAACAGAATACGTCAATATGGGCATCTTGGACACTTTGCATTTATACCTAAAGAAACGGCAACATGTAAGATAAAAGTATACATGTGGCAATGAAAAGATGAGTGATAGGAGAGGGCCAGCTTCAAGAACTATCACTTTTCTTTGGGAATGTAAGAACTGGCTTCCAAATTTTTCTTTAATTCACTTTTCTCCTAAGTAGTGTATTACCTAATTCAAAAACACAGATATTCTGGTCTTAAGTTTACAGCGTGCCATATTTCCTAGAAAATAAACAATAATTAACAACAAATCTCATAGTTGCCCCCCCCCTTCAAGAAATCTGATACTTTGAAATGTAGATACATAAGCTACTTTTGGATCGGGGCCCACAAGCATATGTTTCCAAAGGAATAATATATACAGGTTAGTCTGGTGTGTACCAGATGTAAGAAAAAGCAAATTCAAAAACAGAAATATCAGTATTCAACGGAGAACTATATTTTAAATTAAATCGTATTCTCCTTTTCCTTATAGATACAGAATCCAAGAAAACCTATCACAGGTAGCATTTTAAAACCTTTTACCTGAAAAGTAATCTTCCCATTTGACTTATGAATCTATGTTCCTTATACACATCGGGTTACAAAGATAAGAAGATGGTCACTTACAAACTGGCCTTTCTGTGTGGGTCTCCTACCGCTGGTTGGTATTCAACAAAGAAGAATTTATAAGAGAAACCAGAGAATTCCAAATGTAGAACTTACAAGGTATACTAGTTGGAAAACGCCCAGGTCTCCATCAGATCTTTGATACGTTAAGCCTCGATTACCAAAAACTTTTGAGACTGCCAACAGTCATAACTAAGTGAATCTTCATTTACCAGATCACTCTGAATGCAGAATGAGCCCATGACCTGCACACTCTCTTCCCAGATATGGGAACATGCATGAGAATATTAAAGTCAAACTACAAACACCCACTTCAGGAGTCTGAAGCATCTGCAGTTTGGGGTGTATTTATCTTTTCCTGCGCGAGCCTACAAGGATTGGGTCAGACCTAACAACAATCATTAAGAGAAGTCCTGTAGGAAGGAACAGACCGGGGATTCAGATCAGCGATGCTCAACCTTTTCAGGGCATCGTGATCTCTCCCCTCGTTCTATACATCAGAGATGTCACTGGAGTGAAAGCCAAGTTTTAATTTAGAATTTAATAAAAATTGATTAGGCATCACGGAGCACAAACAAAGCTGCTCCATTAATCTTTCAGCCCTTTTTGTGCTAGGAAGCAAGCAAGCACTGTCTGTTGAAGCGGATGACAGATGCTGGCTTAAAGATAAGTATTATTTATACTTCTGTACCAGATTTCTTCTTATGCATATCTTATCGTGCATGGGTATACGATCAACAAAGCAATTTTATATCAGTCAAAAATGTTCAAATGTACCCCGGCTCCATGGGAATGCTTGAAAGAGTTCAGCCTGGAGTTCAATTAAACCACGAAGGAGAGAGAAGAAAGTTTTGAAAGAAAAACAAATATTGAAATGGTTGTTATTTGAAATGTACTTTCACACACGGGCTAATGAATATATATGCACTGAAAATAACTTTGTTCTGAACATATGCCTATGCATTTTAAATAAATGATGCATGTTTGGAAGATAAGAGGGTTTACCAAATCTAACCACATCAAGATATATCTATATTAAAATGTACTTATTTGCACAGTGTGTTGGTAAGGAGACAGCACCTTGAAAGAAATCCAATAGTTGCGTAAAGAGTGCTCTGGTTTAATCGAGTTTGCGAGTAATTTAGTCACGAAGGCTACAGTTGAAAACCTGAATCTCAAAAAAAAGTAAAAATAAAAATAAAAACTAAAGACTTATATGTCATCCTTTCCCTCTTCATTGATACAAAAACCGAGGAAACCAATCACTTGATGGAAATCCCGAGAGGCTTTTTAGCTTCTCACGTACAGAGCGGAGAAAGAGATAAGCAATAGTTTGCGAGAGAAAGTAAAGGCAATTTACGTTACCTTTTCTGAAAAGATCATATTCTACATTATAAGGTGTTTGAAAGTGGAGAATCTGGCCTGTGATTCCAAAGCAAATGTAACTCAGTAAGAGAAACCACCAGGTGGGAGAAAGCAGCGATCACAGCTTGTCCTGCCCTCCTTCTCTCCCCCCAATTCCAAAGCCCTCCTGGAATCTAAAAAAAAGGGCAGGTTTTTGTGTTTGTGTTTCTGTTTGTGTCTTTGAGGGAAGATAAACTGAAGGCAGCGAGCCTTCCAGTCCAGCCAGAAGATTACTCTATGGCTCAATGCGCCTCACGAGGATCCAAAACAAAACGAACCTGTGTTCACCTATTTCTCTACGTGGCATCCCGTTGTCTTCCGTTATCCTGAGCATTTTCTTTGCAACCGTTCTTTCTGAGAAATCTCCGCCTCACCTGAGGTGGCCTAACGGGTGGAGATATCCACCCCCTTCAAGGCCAGGAAACCCCAAGTGACGAGGCGGTGAGACTGGGGTGGGAATAAAATGTCTGGGTGAAGCCCAGGCCAGAGTCCTTGCTGCTCCAAGGTTTCCTGCACCAGGGGCCAGATGAAGAAGCAGCCACGGCTGCAAACACGCACCAATGCTTTAAGATGACACGAGCAGCAGAATTAAACTGTCTGGTTGCTTAGAAATTACTGTACAGTTATCTCTTGAGAATTAGCAAAGCACTAAAATAGGACGCACAAATCAGTACTTTTATGTGGTAATACTAATCTATCATACGCAATAATTTTTCTTTCCTGAATTATATATGAAAACACATCCATAAGGGTGCAGCGATTATGAGCAAATATTTTCAGCAACTGCTATTGTGTGTATCTAGTAAGCCTACAATTCTACATGGAGGCACTACCCAAAATGATCGCTAAGAGTATTCAGATTTCTCCTTCCAATTTAAATAATTCCCTTTGTTTATACCAAAAGTCGGGATGTAGAGGAGACGGTGGATACGAATGGCTTTCAAATGACCTTACAACAGAAAATAAAGTTAAAACACACACCCCCCCCACCCTAGTGCGGTCAGATACATTGCAGTCGCTAATATATTTTGAATTAGCTGATCTGAACGAGAGGAGGTGGACGGGAATATAGCTCTCCCCCCTATTCTCTCCCCCATGTTAAGGGAGAGAGAATTCTATTTCACTTGGGTTTACGGGGATGACGACAGTACGTTTCGGAGTTAACTTTAATTTCCGTAATCTCCACAGACCTCCCCCCACTAAAACATAAAATAAAATAATTGCTGAGTATTCTTCGCCACATTTGAAAGTTCACAAAGCGTGGCCAGTCTCAACGCGTAAGAGCTGTGTGGCCTCGGACAATGACCTGACCCCTGAGTTTGAATTTGCAAAGGGCCGTTCAAGGATGACAGGCTTAGGCGTCTAAATTAAATGAGATATGAGGGGAAACCGTTGAGCAAAATGCCTGGGCCATGGTAAATACTCTTATTTTTTTTTTCTTGATGCCACTGGTCTTGTTATTATTGAAGTATTTTTATGATAAAACACTGGCCGGACCCTGACCTAGCACATGCCTCGTTTCTCATCTCTTCATCGAGCTGTCCGGATTCTCTTCCCACTTCTCTGATTTCTCGCTTCCATTCTCCTTTCCTAATTCCAATTCTTCCGCCACTTCCTTAAAAGTCAGCAATTCCCCAAGGATACACCCTTGGTCCTCTCTCTGTCTCTGCAATCACAATCGCTTTGGCTTCAAAGGTTTGAGAGAACAGCAAAGCTAAATTCAGTCCTGTAATTGCCCCTTGCCTGCTAGACATCACCCCCCTCTGAATGTCCCCAAGCAATCAAAACGGAAATCCAAAAGCATCCTCTCTCCTCCAAACTCAAGGTTCTTTCACAATCCTGGTCTCTGTGAATTAACCTTTATGCAGATGACCAAGTTAGGAACCTCAGAATCATCCCCAGCTCCTTCTTCCTGCATCCACAACATGCCCTCCCCTTTCTATCCTACCAGTGCAACCTCTTTCTCGTTCTCACTTCTCTCCGGCCTTTCATGGTGGGCTTAGTTCAAGTTGGTTGTGTTGAACAAGAAAGAACGGAGCACCTACAAAGGCACCAAACATTGTATGCCGTGAATGCAAAATAAGACAGAACAAAACAAACTAGAAAAAACAAACAAACAAACATACAACCCCTTCTTTCGAGGTTTTCATGTCAAGTAGTGGGAGAGTTATATAAACACAATTATACTATAAAGTTGTACAAACCATAACAGGCACGCATAAATTATCAAAGTAGGACAGAGGAGACAGTGACTATTCTGTCTGGACAGGTCAGGAACCACTTGGCTGTGGGCACTGCTCTAGAACAGTGCTTGGGGCATGAGAGTGGTTTGGGAAGTGCACGAAGGGAGGGAAAGGCATTCTAGATAGCAGGAACAGCGTGTGCTAGGCCTCCAACTCTGGGCTCCCTACCCACCGAGTCAACCTGTATATTTTTAAAATTTTGCCCACCCAAAACCCAGACCAAACTCTGATATTCTCCCTTTTCCATAAGACATTCAAGGACTTTCCACTGCCTCTCAAATAAAGTCCAAATACCCTGGATGGGCAAGGCACTTGAGGGACTTCAAATTCTGATGCAATTAGCTGGCAGGTAGCTTCCCTGGCTCTCCATAGTCCTTTTGCCTCAGGTACACCTTCACATAGGACTGTCTCTCGGCCACCAGGATGCCTCCCTGCCCTCCTCCATGTGAAACCCCATTTATTCTGTGATATCCACTTTTTTTTTTTTTTTAGTTTTTTTTTAAACGTTTATTTATTTTTGAGACAGACAGAGACAGAGCATGAACAGGGGAAGGTCAGAGAGAGAGAGAGAGACACAGAATCTGAAACAGGCTCCAGGTTCTGAGCTGTCAGCACAGAGCCCGACGCGGGGCCCAAACTCACGAACCGCGAGATCATGACCTGAGCCGAAGTCGGACGCTTAACCGACTGAGCCACCCAAGCGCCCCTGTGATATCCACTTTAATTTCCTTTTTCTGAAGTCCTCTCCAACTGACTCTTGATTAGTGCTTCCTCTGAACTTTCAGACCCTTTGATAATACCTCTATTTCCACACCTCTCACATCTGGATTTGTAGAGCCAATGCCTACATGTTTCTCATATCATCTTCTAAAACGTGTGCCGGGCTGTAATTGGGATTGGGAGCTTCAGTGAGTCATTAACATCACCTTATGCAAAACGAAAATACCTTCTAGCAAGCCCCCTTATCTGGTGCCATTGCCAGACTGGATGGGCTAGAGTGGAATAGCAATGCAGGTGCGTGGTTCTCCCAAAACCACGAACACCTTACTGCCGTGGACTGAACTGTGTTCCGCTCACCCCTCCCTCCCCCCACATCATGTTATAGCCCTACCCCCACAGCCTGGCTGTGTTTGGAGACAGGGCCCTCGTGGAGGTACCGGAGGCTTGAGGAGGTCGTAAGGGTGGGGCCATGAAAGGCCGTGAAAGGAGAGGATTAGTGCTCTTGTAAGAAGAGACTCCAAAGGGCTAGCTTTCACACTGACACAGGAGAACACAGGGAGAAGGCAGCTGTCTGCAAGGCAAGGCAGAGAACTCTCCTCAGAACACGACCACACTGGCACTCTGACCTCCGACACCCAGCCTCCAAAACTGTGAGAAAACAGATGTCTGTTGTGCAAGCCACTCAGTCTCCGGGTATTCTGTTATGGTGGCAGGCGCTAGGACACGGGTCCCAGTGCAATGGAGCTTGAGCCGTCCACAAGGAAGCCGGGGCACTGGTTTCTAAAACCTGTGGCGCGACGGATGCTCGGGGCATATCACTTCTGAGACAGGCCAGTTCATCTCCCAACAGGATGACAGCATCATCACCAGTTTACAGACAGACAAAACCAAGATGGCGACGCTTTCCACGCGTCACCCGATGACCCGGGGAGAGTCGGTGTGACCATACCTGCAACGGGGCTCCAAAGTCCTGGCTTTCCAACCCCTGTCCTGGAAAAGAAGCCTCCTCCGTGCTTCCCACAGGAAAACGCGCCAGTCGTGCCGCCTAAGTGGCACTTTGCTATTCTGTCAAAGGAGAACTTTAGAACTTACCTTAAAGGGCTGTGGCGCGTTATCAGAAACAACGTACCGAAGCACACAGACCACCGCCCGGCGTCCGGTCAAGCCTCCACCGTCAGCAGGAGGGTACCTCACCAATTTCGCTCCTGCCTAAACTAAAAGCAGGAACGGGAGGAGTTTTCATTTCTTCTGTATAGTGCACGTCTGCCTATTCGAATGTGCCTGCCCCACGCTTAGCGCTTCTTCGTCGTAATAACGTGTTCATGTTTCTTTTCTGGGGAGCCACTCTTCCCCACTTTCTGAGATCATGTAGTTTGGGGGTTTTGCCCTCGTCCCCTTGATCCAGGAAGCAGGCAGGTGACTCCGGCGTGCAGACAGACGGGAAGCCAGCACCAATTCAGTGACTGGCCCCGGGAGGTCGGGGGAGAGCCAGCCCCGGACCTTCTGCTTCCTCCACACCAGGGTTGCTCGGCGGGGGGGGGGGGGGGGGGGGGGGGGGGGGGGGGGGGACTGTAAACCTGCTGCTCGCCTTGGCCAAGGCCAAGGGAGAGCCTGCTGGAGAAAAAGGAAGGTAACAAAGGCAAGGGCACAGGAGGGGAGTCAGAGAGCCATTCCTGAGTACATCATCAGAGCCTTCGAACCAAGTGATGCCTGAGGATGAACCGGACTTTTTAATTATATCAGCCAATAACCGCCCCCTCCCCCACTTCTGTCTGCATGGCTTCAGTTTCTGACACCTGCAGTTAATATACAACCCGAATGGCAGCAAGAATTTGACACCTTTCAGTGACCAAAAGGACCCCTGAAAGTAAACAGAAAGAAAAGTTAGGAAAGTCGGACAAAGCTCCAGGCAGCATTTTTCAGGAAAGGTCCATGGGTTACCATACCCCTCAAAATTGGAGTTTAATTAGTGGATTAAAAACTACTGGGTGTCCATGGTAGTGTTGATGTTGCTTGAGACACGGTATCATTTATGGCATTTTAGTAGGCTGGTTTGCGGAAACGATCGATACGCATGAAACTAGGTTGTCAGTGGCATCTTAATACGACAGGAAAAAGAAAAAGAAAAAAAAAAAAACCAATAGGATACCTCTAATTTAGCTCACTGAGTTATAGCATTAATAATAGTAAGAGATAACTTTGTTAAATTCTTACTGTGTCAACTAAATGTTTCAAATTTAGTATTTCCAATCACATATAAACCCTGGGGAGTAGATATTATTATCCTCATTTAACTGATAAGGAAATTAAGGCTCAAAGAGCCTAAGTCCATCACTCAAGTTTAAATACTAAGTTGTGGAGCTGAGATCCAACCTCAGGTCTAACTTCCTGCTGTTCTGACGACCAAGAAATGTCATTACCTAGGTATATCATAAGATCCTCTTGCTTTGTGTCCTGATAGCATCACCTGCCTTCTCATCAAACTGGTTAACATGATCGTTCATTTCGCATTTATATTTGTGATCATTGGGTTTGAGACACTTTGGCACCCCACTAGATTATAAACTCCCCGAGTGCACGTCGTTGTGCACTGCCTGGCGAGAGGAGATGTTCAGGAAGTCATTTTTTAAAAAATTTAAAAAGGGGCGCCTGGGTGGCTCAGTCGGTTAAGCGTCTGACTTCAGCTCAGGTCACGATCTCGTGGTCCGTGAGTTCGAGCCCCGCGTCGGGCTCTGGGCTGATGGCTCAGAGCCTGGAGCCTGCTTCCGATTCTGTGTCTCCCTCTCTCTCTGCCCCTCCCCCTTCATGCTCTGTCTCTCTCTGTCTCAAAAATAAATGAACGTTAAAAAAAATTTTTTTTTTTAAATTGTTGAAAGGACAAGGAAAAGAGAGGGCAGGGGGGAAGAGCGTGAAGGGAGCCGTGAGGAGGGAGGAGGTTGGAGGCACAAGGGAAAAGGGAGAAGGGATTGGGTGGCTCCACAATCCCTGCCCTGCTCTTTCACTCCCCACCCCCAGCCCTTACTTAGGAAAAATGGGGCCTGGGGACCTTGGTGACACTGTCCTCACAAAGAGGGGACAGAGGGACAAATTCTTGAACCGTGCAGAAATATCACTGGGAATGCAAAAACCTTGTGATTTTTTCATTGGCCCTTCCCCAAACCTTACCCAGTAGGAATAAACACGTTAAAAAGTTTCACTTACTTATAAACCCTTATTCAAACCCCTGGAGTTGCTTTCATCTTCTCTTTTTTAAAAGACTATTTATTTATTTTGAGAGAGAGAGAGAGTGCACGCACGAGTGGGGGAGGAGCAGAGAGAGAGGTTGAGAGAGAATCCCAAGCAGGCTCCACACGGCCAACACAGAGCCCAACATGGGGCTCGATCTCACAGACTGGCAGATCATGACCTGAGCCGAAATCAAGAGTCGGATGCTCAACTGGCTGAGCCACCCAGGCGCCCCTCATCTTCTCTTGGTAAGTCTCAGGGGGACAGGTCAAGTTAAAAACTCATGAAAATTTCCCTTTACGCACCCGAAGGGGTATCACTCTGGACACTTAGCTGTGCCATGAGCAGGGTTCTTTGGAGGCTATGGCCTATCAAGCAGTATAGTGCTGGGGGGAGGAAGACAGGGGTGTGGGGAACAGGAACAGTCTATCAAAAATTACCTGTGCATGTGCTGTCTTTCGGTTCCCTTTATATCGATTCTCCGCAGGACAACCATGTGCCCAGATTGCTAATGTCACAGGCCTCTTGAACATGAGAGAGAAACTGTACCATTCCTCAAACATGGCTTTTCGGAAGAAAAGAGCAAAGGAGAGTCAGAAGTCGAGCCGTGACTCAGTAGGAAGAAGGGAGTCCGGAACTTCAGCTTTTGCCATTAAGATGCCCAACTGTGGACAAAGAGTCCCAAGACATCACTGGGACTGCCACAGTGGCATCGTCACTGCCTCAGTGTGGCTGTATACAGGAGTATGGAAGCCCCGTCACAGAAGGTGGCTGTCCAATCGAGATGGCCATAGCTACCTCTAGAAAGCACACGGTGCCTTCAGAAGAACTGCAGTATAAAACAAGACTAAACTTGACAAATTTACCGCCAGGAGTACAGCATACAGAATTTTTTGACCAACATGTTTAACTCTACCAATTGTATTTTATTTTAACTACGTGAGAGGAGCAATAAAAGTTACCAAGGCATTACCTTTTCTAGTAAAAGATAAGCAGAGAAGCACATTGAGAAGTCAGGTTTATCCAAAAGAATTGGTTTCTCTGGGCTATGACTATACCTCCTTTCTTCTAGAATACTCTGGATTATCAAGTTTTCTGGAAAGAATAAGCATGGATACATCTATCATAACAAATCATTATTAAATGCTCGTAGTTTTTTCAAAGGTTTCTCTAAGGTGGTATCTATTCCCAAGGAAGGGTTGGGATGCAATGTCTGACATTTGCCTCATTAAAAGTTAAAGCGTTTTGTTTAAAAAATAAAAACAAAAACCTAGACGTTTCAAGGACAACTCACCTACTGGCATTCCTTTGAAACACACATACAAAGGGCTTTACGGGGCTCTTCCCTGCTTATGGGTGTCTGTTGTGTCAGGGAGGAATTCTGTGTGCAATAAGTGAATGAGGAATTGGAACTTTCGCTCCAAAGTTTTATCTAATTGCCTACCAAGACATGAGGAGGGACACGAGAATCTGTACAGTAGCTAAAGAGTTAACCTTTAGCAACTCTGCTCAAAAATCCTAATGGCAGACTGCCCATCATTCTTTTAGACCGAGCTTGTCAGGAAAACTAGGGCAGCTTGTCCAGCTCAGCAGTCAACTGATTCCTAGTGAACTCAATGGGGCTCCCCGCCAACCCCTGAGATTGCTGCCAGCCCCTTGGGTATTCAAAGGCCAAGTTCCAATGTGGTTTACTTTGCCAGAATCACATGATGTCAGTGCTATTTTCTCCTGACCAGAATAACCAGTCATTCAGGTTACTGCGAATGGTATCCACGAGCTACCCAGCACTTCTGTTAGAGGTCACATACACAACTGAGGCGCTGCTCCTTCTCACCCAGGCCCAGGGGCCTCCAGGGCCTCCTCTAGGAGGGCAGCTAATCCCAGCTGGGCAGTTCCAATGACCCAAATCCTGTACGGAGCCCCGCATTCTCTGGTCCACTCCATGACCAGGAATTACTCAGGCACAGTGGATGAGACACGCTCAGAGCACAAAACAAACAGGCCCAACTTTCATAAAGAACCAGCTGGATAGGCAAACAACCGAACATGGGCCTTGGCTTTCACTTCTATTGCATTACTGGAGGGTTAAGAGGCAAGCTGCACAAATTCTGTGGGATTTAGTCAGCTTTATCCACATGTGCCCACATTCTTTGCACTGTAGCAAGACATTAATTAATTTCTACGTCTACCTGGAGACTTTTCAGTTGCTACAGGATTTACAAGGGCAGGTGCATTCAAGGGGTAGCCAGTTTTCAACCTTTGGTTACCCTTATCTCTCAGTGGGAGAAACCGTTTTGCTCCCCGAAACACAAAGCAGAGAATTAAAAATGAGATCCACTTTTAGTCTTCTTCCTCTAGGAAGAAATATGTGTCAGGAACAGCAAAAGGGTTGGGGTAGCCAGTGAACTCCACGCTCAGCCTGTAACACATTTCCCAATGTCTTAAGGACCTTGAAATACTTCTAATTTTCCTCTTTATTATTACTTTTGGGGGGCACTACGAAACCCACCTACGATAAATTCATCATAAAAACTCATTTTTAAAGAGATTAAATCTGAAAATATTTTTAAATTTAAAAGCATTATACATAGATCTTCTATTATATCGTGATATTTATAGTTGGTTTTATCTCTTCTTTGTTCCATCAGTAAATCAGGTACTAAAGTCTTAACTCCTGAGACAAAATACACAGCAGTACAAGTACTACCATGATTTTTAGGCATTTACCTCTTTTAAAAGAAAACAGAAATTGACTCGCTCACAACATGCAAAAGAAACATAAAGAAATGTAATAGTTCAATTAACTGTGCTATTAGCATAAAAGACAGTACATACTTGATGAATGAAGGAGTGAATGAATTCTCTACTCTTCACTACTGGTACAGTCTTACTAAACAGGACCTTGGGGAAACATCGGAGCAAAGTCACTGAGAACAAGATTATGACAACAAGGTGTCTTAAGGTTTACTGATGTAGCTTCGGACATCCTTCTCTGCTACAGTTTTGCTGAAGGGGGAAAATGGCCTTTCCATCTTCTTGCAGCAAAAGTTTGCACTTATGACAATCGTCTGTATTAAATTCAGATAACCTTTCACAAGCAGAAGTCAATCTGTCGAGGAAACTGTGCAATACGAAAAGACCAGAGAAACAGGGAGAAAAAGATTCAGAAGGGGTGGGGTGGGGGGGCGGGGGGTGTGTGGGGAATGGACGGATGGACAGGAGGGAGATAGGAAGGGAAAGGAAAGAAGATTCTTAAGAAGGAAAGAAGGCAGGCAAAAAAAATTATTTTTACATCAATGCTTCATAATTTTCATTCATTCTGTCCATGAAGAAAGTTTAAGCAGATTGGCAACAACTTCAAAGCCAATGCTATCACCAGTTATTCAATCAAAATCAGGTGCTATAGTTAGCTTTCCCTGATGCTTGTAGCTCATCTTTGACTATTCAACTTGTCTTTTGTCCTGGTCTTTTATTTCCTTCTCAGATGCATCATCATATCTTACCTCTAACATAACATCTTTAATGAACTAACAAATGTTTGAAAGAAAGAAGCTTGCTAGATACAAGTTCTTTGGTGCTAAGGGACTAAGCAGTCACCACCAATTAGATTATAGCTGGATAATTTGACAGTTCTCAAGATGATTGTTTCAAGGAAGGCTGGGAATGTACAGAAAGCGCACAGCCTGTAGGTGCGTGGTTTTCTCTGACTTACACAATACAGCCCCCCAAAATCCCAGAAACAAAAAAGCCAGGGAGATTTGGATGCTTTTGACCAAAAAGAAAAAGGAAAAGAAAAAACCTAATAAAATGTGTTAAGTCGAGTTGTCTGAAATTCAGCTGAGAATAAGATCCCAGGGGCTGCCTCCAGATATCTTCTAGGAATTAGTACAAGAAGTACAAATCTCTCAATCCAACATTCAAGGCTGTCCAAGAGGGAGCCTCAATCTGTTTTCCCCATTTGGCCCCCTGCTGCCCCGTGCCCTCCTCCCACCCATGAGTTATGTATTCCAGCCACACTGCATCACTTATCCTGCAATTTCCTACCTTTTCACTTTTGCCCATGTTGTTCCTCTGGTCTCCATGCCTCCCACACACTTCTCAAAAGCCATTGCTTGAGGTCAATCAAAACTACCACTTCTCCAAAGACACTCTTTCCTCCCCCACGACCAGATGTGAACCCCTCCACTGCTTCTCAATGGCTCCACATTTATACTTGTCTCAGAGACTGACCTGACGCGGCTTTGCATTACTTACTGATCTTATCTCCTCCACCAGACATAAGCATATAAGCATGGAGACGTGCGTCTTCGGGGACTCGCACTCAATAATTGTTTGCTGATTTGAAGTGAACTGATGAGGCTAATTTATTTTACAGTCCTCCAGTGCATTGGTTCTCTAATAGCTGCTCAAAGGCCTTCCACGGATGCAAAAGCTCGTCTACTGTAACGCCAGTGTTGTTTATAAGAACACATAGGTATCAGAAATACATAAGTGAATTATCACATGCTTATTAATCTCGCCAAGAACAGAACCATGCATCCCTTTGCTGGAAGAAGATTTATTCTGCTTTGTGTTGCTTGCTTGGGATTCCGTGGGGGTGGGTATAGAAGCAGGTCCATGTGTACACGTGTGTATATGTGTGTTAACAGTCAGGGGCCAGAGGGCTAAGTGATAACCATGATCTTTTACCCCTCTTCAGCGAACTTCAGACAAAAACATTTAAGCTATAAGCCTCAACACACTAGCATATGAAAGTACGAACCCTGCTTCCAAATTCCGAAATGAAATGAACTTGGCTGAACCATCAGGAGTCAACTCTTGGGTACTTTTTGTTCTGCAACTTCAAGGGAATCTTTCTGAATGTGTTGAACATTCTGCTTCTAACACATTAATGGCATATCTTGAGTATAAAACCACACGGGGACTCAATCCCAACTGTAAACTTATCAACGACTTTGAGAAACTGGCTTTGCTTTATTAGTCACAAAAAAATGGGTATACAGTTAGTGACTCGGGAGGACGATAACCTTCATATTAACCAAGCAAGACGTAAAAGTGCAGGGTGTACTGATGGCCCGGTAAGTGTGGTGAGAATCAGATCTAACATAACTACTGCGGACATGCACCTCAATTGATATAAAGTATTTTATAGGTAGTAACAGATTAACCCTCCTAACATCCTTTAAAAAGATTTTTTAGGGGCACCTGGGTGGCTCAGTTGGTCAGGCGGCCGACTTCGGCTCAGGTCACGATCTTAGGGTTCGTGGGTTTGAGCCCCGCATCCGGCTCTGTGCTGACGGCTCGGAGCCTGGAGCCTGCTTCGGAATCTGGGACTCCCCCTCTCTCTCTGTCCCCTCCCCAGCTCATGCTCTGTCTCTCAAAAAATAAATAAACGTGAAAAAAAAAATTTTTTTAAGATTTTTTTTATAAATTATGATTCATTGTTATTGATGAAACAGCTGGAGTGTGGAGAAAGTTGTACAAGGTCATCAAAAACGACCTTTAAACAATTTAGTTGATTGACAGGCCTTGGTGTGTTTTATAGAGCATTTAACTGACAATAAGGATGCTACCCATATATGCGAAATGATCAAGTGATAACCTGAATGCATTTCCAAAATTTCTAGTTCAACTGTATCCTATTCAGGTTTAGCTCCAGATTCCAGGGGCGTGTTATTCCCCTGGCCCCCAGTTATGCTAATCTAACAGTGAAGTCCAGATTCCGGAATCAAAGCGCCTCATCTAAATCCACCGCCGACTGGCTGTGCGGTGGTGAAAAGGCCCCTCACTTCTCCCTCCTTCGTTCAATGAGGCTAATAATGGTTCCTCCTACCATGCGGCTGTTGTGTGGATAAAATGCAACATTCTATGCAGCTTCTCTCTTACCAAAAACATACATGTTGACCTACTTTTTCCAGAGACCTCAGACCAACAGAAGTATCCATCGAACTCGAGAGGGTGAATTTCAAGGTGATAAAGGTCTTACTGATTTTTTTTTTTGCCTTAATAACTCAGCTTTCATTTTTCAGCTCATATCCAAACGCAGTTACAGAGGGGAAAATGTGGCCAGGAAAACAATTTATTAACTGCATACCCATCTGCATTTTAGAAATAAATTCACTTCCCATGGGGCGCCTGGGTGGCTTGGTCCGTTAAGCGTCCGACTGCGGCTCAGGTCATGATCTCGCAGTTCGTGAGTTCGAGCCCTGTGTCGGGCTCTGTGCTGACAGCTCAGAGCGGGGAACCTGCTTCTGTTTCTGCATCTCCCTCTCTCTCTCTCTCTCTGCCCCTGCCCCATTCGTGCTCTGTCTCTCTCTGCCTTTCACAAATGAATAAACGCTAAACAAAAAAAAAAAAAAAAAAAAAAAAAAAAAAAAAAAAAAAAAATTTAAAGAAAGAAATTAATTTCCCTAAAAATTTTAACTAAGTTTCCCTCTTTTAAAAAAAAAAAAATTCTTCCACGTAGTCCGCACCACCAATGTAAAAAGAACGAGATAGAAGAAAAACTGGGAAAAGGGGAAAGACTAATAGAAGCAGGGGGAGAGAAAGAAAGGAAGGGCTGTGAAATACAATATTCTTATCCCTGCCTCCAGGCCTCTAACTTCCAAAAAGAAAGAGAATATTCATACCATTAAAATATTTTAGAAACTCTAGCCTGTTTGGCAGCCGGTTGCACAACCATGAGAATCATGGTTACTTAATCACCATGAGCTCGTGAAATTGGACCCAAGGTGACAAGACCAATTGGGTGAGAAGGGTGAGCGGGACCTGAGTGGGGGTGACCCGCGCCAACACTTCGCCACAGGCCCACTTCAAACCCCCCCCCCCCGCCAGGAGGCAGCTCAGGCGGTTAGCCTCCGGACCCACCGCCTTCCCAACAGCACCAGGAAGTGCGCCCCCCACGGCATGGCCTTTGCCTGGCTTTGTCACTACCTCAGGTCTCACATCAGGACTGAGCACCGCGGAGAGGGTCAAGCTGCCTTCACGCGACCCAGCAGCACGAGCACCTGGAAGAAGGGCCCAACTCCGAACAGGGACTCGGACACTTTTCAAGAGGAGGCAGTAGGGCCTCCTGGTTTTGCACTGAGGGCCCTGGTTCTAAACCTGACTCGGACCCCTCTTAGTCGTCCGGCCTTGGCCGAGTCAGTTCCACGCACAGCCTCGGGCTCCTCGCCTGGTAAAATGGGGATAAGAGCAAGGTTCCTGGGACTAGGAGATGAGATAAGGTGCGTCCCAGGAGGTGGTGAACACGAGTTGCCCCAGCCACTGCGCAGCTACGGAAAAAGTCTGCGGGAGGCAGGTCGCTGTGCGGCAAGCCGGATGTGGACCGTGAATTCCCAGGGGCTGGCAAAAACCAGCAACCCCAGTGCCTCGTCTGGTGCCGAAGGAACAAATAAAAACCTCAAAACGCTTTGTGGAATAAAGAGACAATTCCACTTTCTATGGTGTGCTTTTGTCTTTGAATTTATTAATACACATAGGCAGAATTATTTGTTGCCGTGCTAGGGAAAGATAAGATTTTTAAAAGGGACAAGTTTTTTTGTTTTTGTTTGTTTCTTAAGAGCATTTTATCAGTTATCTCCCATAATTAGGTTTTGTTTAAATAATGCGATTTCCTAAACTGTCTGAACAGCATGGGCTTTCTTCCCCACCCCACCCCCACCCCCCCATTTATGTTTTTAGTGTCGGTAGCTCGTTGTTATTGTCAAGCATCTTGAGTGTTCTTTTATGGATGTGGCAAGCTGTAAAAGAACCTCTTTGATGACTCATTTTAGAATATAAATTCAATGGAAGCAAAGGTACTGCTTATCATTACTGAGAACTTCCATTCAGATCGACGACTTTTATAACTGCTCTGATCTAGCAGGGCAATTGATTCCAACATGCAATTTAGCCAACAGGCTGTTTAACCTTGGATGCTTATTAGTAAGGGAACAATGCTTTCAGGATTATGCTGAATAACTCAGCCCTTCCAGCCAAAGAGTTTTGCTGGTGGGTGAGAACAGGATGTTGTCTACGTATCTAAGACCATTTCTGCACATCTGGGGCACGTGGCCCTGGGCTGCCTTTCCAGATCTGTTCTCCTAGCCAGGTCTCTCTTCTGCCGCAGAACACGGAGGTGGCATAAAACTAGCCCATACTTCTTGGATAAAGACTGCTGAGGTGTCATGGCATATGATGCCTTGTGAATTCTCTTTCTGCTACTGCTCCCAGCAGTATGTTTCATTTTGACGCTGGGTATCTTATGACAGAAACCATTGCAAAGGAGACTTTACTGAATGTTCAGGATGAACCAGGAAGCTACTATGAGAAAGAATGCCACCGGATATTTTGCTTTCCTATTACATCTCCGTTTCCAAAATACCTTTAAAAAAAAAGTGTATACCATGGCTTCGTAAGTCGGGTTAGTATGGCTACAAGTCCATTTTAAAGCAGGTCACGTGAAAACATTATAAAAAATAATAGATGTAAATGCACACGTACACATACGCATTCACACAAACACACACACTTGCTCAACTTGACATTGAGCCCCAGGACTAACAAAGAGTCGTGGATGGCGCTTCTCACTGCACCTTCTTCCTGGGATCTGCCTTCATTTGGGAGCTCATACGGGACACCAGCATTTCCCTAGACCATGTTCTCAGGTCCACGAAATATTAATAATATTCGCTAGAGGTGGAGAGGGAGTTCTATAATCAGATTGCAGTTTTGCTGCAAACAAATTCGAGTCACAAGCACCCAAGGCTGGAGAGAATCACTCTGATATTTCTTGAACCTGGCTAACGATTCCATAGCCACGTCTCAGAGTGATTTTATTGTTCTCTCTTTATTCATTGTTACAAAGCTTATCAAGCGATAACATTGTTTCTTTGTTTAAAAAAAAAAATTAAAAGGTCACTGGAAGAAAAGCCAATTGCCTGTGCCGGTGACAGAAGTAAAGAGAATGTGAGGAAGCCTATGGAAATGGTGGTTCTTGACCAAATACAGGTACCTGGGGAAGAAATTATATTCCTAAGGGCTACCTGTGAGTTTAGAAGCTCATGATCATCCTTGGATAAATCTCTCATAAATATCACAGATATCATATATATTATATATATTATATATATATAATATATATAATATATATATTATATATATATAAATTTATAAATTTATATTTAAATATATTTAATATAAATATTAAATATATTTATATATATTATATATATAATATATATATATATATATATATATATAGTATGTGCATATATATACACCACAATGCCTAAGCGCCTAGGCAACTTGGAAATACACAAGAAGTGACTGTGGGTGGTGCTTGAGCAAGATTCGGATTATGTACGATGGACAAGAAATTTCTCACACGAGCAGGGACCCATCAGCTTAAGCTCTGGGGCCCAGGGACACCAAGGGACACTATTGGAAAGGTCTTCTGTCTGAATGGTACCGAGGAAAACCAGATATTTTCGTCAGCTGGGGTTGAATGGAAGAAGTGGGCCTCCAGTATAGCAACCAGATAGAGTCACAATGGTCCGAGATTCGCTTCCGGAGAACGGCCTCGGAAGGCAATGTAAAGTGGGAAGTTCTGGAGGGAGTGCTCTCATTAACAGGTGCATGGCAGAACCACCAGTCCTGAGAGAACCTATGAGACACTGCAGTAAAGAGAACAGGTAAGGAGGAGCCCAAGTGTATTGAGATAAGTGAGGCCTCGTGGACTTCGGAGATAGGGATCTAGTTGCCTTCCAGACAGTGAAAACATAATGCAACGGGGCCTCCGAGAAAGCCCTCTGGTCTCCTAAAGCACAGCTCCTTGGGGTGGTTCAGCACCGTATGATGCACCACAGACCCGCCTGAGCACTGGCCTCAGATCACCGTGGACATCAAGAAATGTGTCCAAAGTCTTCCACACAAAAAATGCTTCCTTTTAAAACCACGTTAAGTGTCCTTTTAATCTGCGTTCTCATTTAGTTTATGGAGCTAAAACCCCTTTCGTCGCTTTCTAAAGATTCATTTTTACTGGGCTCCTGGAAGGATCATCTAACTTTTCCCCAAATCTCCTAAAATCTCATGTTGCTTCACATACTGGGAGCTTTCCCCTTCTCTCCAGAGTTTTGAAGACAGCCATGGAAGACAGCCAGTTAGAAAACTCGCTTGCATGCAGACGCACACTCCGAAACCTTTCCGGCTGCTCAACTAAGGCAACATGTAGGTGTGTTAGTCAAGTACATCCAGTACTGAGACTACAACTGATTTCTACCCAGAGTGACTGGCAAAACGGAGAGGTTTGCGGCATGGATCAGATCCCCCCATCTGAAAGACCAATCACAGATCCGCCTTCCGCGTCAGGTTCAGACAGAGGCAACATGCTTACTGGTGGGGACACAGCATGGCCCCAGCGGGCCTGCTCTCTCTCAGCTTGTGGGCAACCGGTTCAGAGAGCTACACGGGTGGTGACAAAAGGTAGCCTGCATCATTGACTCCTGCCTCTCCATCACAGGACATCTTGGCCTTTTCATGGCGAGGAACACTTGGGTAAAATAGACCGGTGGAATCAAGGAAAAGGGGGAAAAAAAAAAGGTCAAGACCGCAGAATTTGAGACTTAAAAAGGAAAACTTGATGGGGGTGGAGGAAAAAAGGACCTCAAAAGCAGCCACACGTCCAACTTTTGTTTGAAAGTCACTAAAGACCATTCATATCACATGTCAGCCTTTAATGAGGACGTTTGGTCGAACCTATCACATTTATCATCTTTCTCGTACCTCCACAGTCGGCTGAGACGAACAGCACGGTTTTTCTTTCACGGGACTCCTCCCTCCTGCTGCCTTCCCCACCCCTGCCTCCTAAGCACGGGCCACCGATCTGATGGGATATTTCAATCCTGGCTTTGATGAAGAGGGTCAGCTTGGCACACGGGTGATTTCCTTGTAGATTTAGAACATTTACTTTCTTCCTGCTGGATCCCTCCCAGAGATACCAACAAACCTCTACCTACGCAATTAGTTTTCACAGGTGGCTGTTTTGCCTCCAGTAAAACTACTTTCTTTCTCCTTCTGCAAGTCAAAGCAGAGCGAATGCACATGAAAACATTTCAGATATGAAATAAACACCTTCATAAAGGGAGCTATGAAGCAATGCTTCGTTTGCGACTGACCCAAGCTATAGAATGAACTCCACACACCAGGATCAAAGTTGGGAGGAATCCTTCCTGGGAGAAGGAGCAGCATGGGATCTGCAGGCTGGAGACGAGACAAGGAAGGGAAGCCATGACTGATGCTGGTTCCTAATGTCCGGGGGTTTTCTGGGGGTCTGTCTCCTCTTTGGAGCACTTAGGAGTCAGAGTCTGCACTCGCCACACACAGAACCGAGAGGGAAACAAGATGTTCCTCCACGGGAACAGTAGTGGCTAAGGAGGCAGGGGCTGTTTCTTTGTTTTGTTCTGCACAAAACTAGAAAGTTGTACGCGATGATGTGGTTGTTTCTCTGGGCCTTTTTTCTAGTAAAGAGTTGCGATGTTAGAGGCAGCCATTTCCAAAAGCAAAGGAAGTTCCATGTCGACAGAAATCCCTTGAACTAAACATCTGTTTAAACGGTTTCTGGGTCAGGGGTCTCCAACGGTGACACACTAGGGGTGCAGACATGATTTCTTTCCCAAGGTCTCCAAGTACCGTGGCGCACACAGGGCCCGCGATATTGTTTCAACATCTGGCCCGCTTCCCCCAAAAGAAAAGGGCTGATAGGGCGAGATGGGGCGGCTTTTTGTTTTAACCTATAACATGATTTCGTTACTTGCACCGCCTCTAAATAAACTGTTAAACAAGGTGTTTTTTTTTTTTTTCTCTTTAATGTATTATTCAAAGGTGCGCGTTCCAACGGCGGCTTGAATGGCACGAGGGGGCTTCGTTTCGCAAAAGCCACAAAGCTCAGGGATGTTCCTGAAGAAATGGTTGCCACCAGTGCTTCCCTGGGAAGAAAAACTCTGCCAGAATGTCCACTCTCAGCATTCTCCTTCATTGCTCCGAAAGAATAAAGCACGTGCCCTCATTCTAAGTCATTTTCTGTACCTGCGTTTGTCTATGCAAGCAAGACCGTGTTCAAAATATGAAAACATAAACTCATCCCCAAAAAATAAGGCGAAGGGGCTGCAGCCTCCCTAACAGCCTGGTTCAGTATCTACTACATGTGGAACTCAACACTGGCGACCGCAAACAGATTTAAGTGACCGGGCAGCACAGGTTTGCTGCCCAGTTTTCTCATGTCCGCAGCCCAAAGAACTCGTGTTACGTACTCGTTGTGAAGAACAATTATGGACCTACACTATCACGTTCACGACTGAAGAGCTTGGAACACACAAGAGGTAAGGGGAGCCCCAGGTAAACGGAGTAGCCTGTTCAATAAAAGTGAAAAAGGTGCAATCTACAAACCCAAATACCAGGGTCTGTGCTCAGGCTTTGATAATCATTCCCCACCCCGCGCACCCCCTGACACTATGCTCCTGCGTCAGGTCTATGCCCCCCAAAATATGCTGGAGGCTAAGAGGCAATCCTAGAAATCTCTTAGTTCAAGTGAGAAGGAGTGATTTTGCTCACTTGGGTGGAACAATGCTTTGTGGCTGTCGAATATGGTAAAGGGAGTAGAGTTTGGTTTTGATTTATGTTCATGTACAGAGTTAGAAAGGAGACAAACTCCAACAGCCTTGCCTCGAGCCCCAGACTGCCAGCTCATGGGAACAAATGTCCCGGAGAACATTATAGAGATATAGAGGTGCCCACTTAAAACTGACCGGAAAAGAAACACAAGTAGCTATTCCCACTAACACCAGATATGGGCTGTATTTCAAAAAGTCAAATGATTTTTTCCTCCCTCTCTGCTACTAGGAGAGGAGTCCCATTACACACCCCTGCCTTTTCTGCCAGTCCCATCAACAACCACTCTTACAGCCAGGGAAGGCTGTTTCTATACTTAGGTCATTTTTTTTTTTTTTTTTTTTACAATTCAAAGTGTATGCCCAATAAATAAAATAACATTATTATGTTATAACATAATAACATTATTCTTTATTATGTTGGAATAAACAAAGTGACTGAAAGAGGTTAAGTAATATTATCAAAATAAAGAGACCAGAGGAACCCCTACTGTCTATGCATCTAAGAGGATTTAGGAAAAGAAAAGAAAAGAAAAGAAAAGAAAAGAAAAGAAAAGAAAAGAAAAGAAAAGAAAAGAAAAGAAAAAGACAAGAAAGGAGAAGAGAAGAGAAGAGAAGAGAAGAGAAGAGAAGAGAGAAAAGAAAAGAAAAGAAAGAAAAGAAGAGAAAGAAGAGAAAAAGAAAAGAAAAGAAAAGAAAAGAAAAGAAAAGAAAAGAAAAGAAAGAAAAGAAAAGAAAAGAAAAGAAAAGAAAAGAAAAGAAAAGAAAAGAAAAAATATGGCTATGCTTTCTTCAGGAAAGTAAAAACAATCAGCGATGACTTTTTATGTATATGAGGATTATCCCGTTCGTTATGGGAGAAATATTTTCATTGATCATCCAACATCTCCTCCTACAACATTATATAGATACTCTTTCCCAGATCTGTCTTATTTCCAACAGACTGTATTTGTGGGAGATAGAGAAGGGAATAATTTCAAACAATCCGGAAAATATGAATTTGAAAATTCCAGTCAGAGAATGTTAGAGCCAAGAAGAAACTTGAAAGGAAATCTGGGCTATCCCTCCGCCTAAGGCAAAGCCACACCTATAGCAACCTAAGAAGATAATCATCTAATCTAATTTTAAAATAAATCAGGTTCCATAAATTCCCTCCCTACTGCATTCCTGTGCCTGACACCTTCCCCTCATGAAATTCCTTTTCAAGCTGCAGCCTAAGCACTTTCAGTCGTTATCAATCGTGTTCAGTGAGTACAAAGGCAGATTTAGTGGACAACACAAGCAGGTCCAGAAGATCAGTCTTAAGGATTACTGGATCAAAGTGATTGGTTTTGGCTAGGTATATCTGCGTCCCAGCAACGCCCTTTGGATCAGGATCCAGAGCAAAGGTAGACACTTCCGGTGGTGGATTGGACATGATATATCATACCTGCAACCAAGAATATCAATCACCCGTCTGTCCGTCTGTCTGTCTACAAACAATAAATGGCATCCGGCTACAAGAAAGATGTTATGGGGGCGCCTGGGTGGCGCAGTCGGTTAAGCGTCTGACTTCAGCCAGGTCACGATCTCGCGGTCCGTGAGTTCGAGCCCCGAGTCAGTCTCTGGGCTGATGGCTCGGAGCCTGGAGCCTGTTTCCGATTCTGTGTCTCCCTCTCTCTCTCTGCCCCTCCCCCGTTCATGCTCTGTCTCTCTCTGTCCCAAAAATAAATTAAAAAAAAAAAAAAAAAAAGAAAGAAAGAAAGATGTTATGGACTTAATGTCTGTGAAACAGCCTCCCCCCCCCCCACACACACACACACAACACACGCTGATATTCACATGGTGAAGCCCATATTTGGAGATAGGGTCTTTATGGAGCTAATTAGGATTAAATGAGGTGATAAGGGTGGGGCCCTAATCTGATAGGATTAGTGCTCTTCTAAGAAGAAACACTAGAGATATTTCTTGCTCTTTCTCTGCCACAGTGAGGACAGGTGAGAAGGCAGCCTATAAGCCAGTAGAAGAGGCCTCAGAATGAAACTTCTTTGCTGATACCTTGATCTTGGACCTCTCAGCCTCCAGAACTGTGAGAAATTAATTTCTGTTGTTTGAGCCACTCAGTCTGCAGAGTTTGGTTTTGGCAGCCCAAGCAGACTAAGACAGGAGACACATCATGAACGCCATGGTGTTGACTATGTGTCCCTCTCTTGAGACACTCATGTGTCTTCTCCTAACATCTCTGAGACACCATTCCTGTCACTTTTGGGATGACTCACTCGTTCCAGTTTATTTATTCACTTAACACATGTGTACTGAGCAGGAGCTACGTGGCAAGCCCCGAGCTGGAGATATATTTGTTAATGAGTTTACAATGTCATGAGAAGAACTAAATAAGCAACCCCGGTATGTGGTGAGCCCTATGGCAAGGAGGTACAAAGTGCTCTAAGAGTCCATACGAGAGGCAACCATCTCAGACAAGGTGGGTGGGGGGACCAACTTACTGCACTGGAAAATGTTGCAGATGGGCCCAGAAGGAAGAACCAAAACTCGTCAGCTGGAGGATGAAGGATGGGGATCTTGGCTGGATGACACTGTACAAAGGTCCTGAGGGCTGCAAGATGTGGGTTCCTCTCCCCCCAGTCCTCACTGGAAACATCCCTCAAGGATTATCTGCAGCCCTTCTTCAGAAACAATCCCTCCCCTGACAGCCCCACTGACTTCCAAGTCCTCAGTTACACTGGAATCTGTATTCCTCATCGTCACCTTCCTCTGTGCTCTCAGCACTCTTTTAGTTGGCCGTTCATCATTTCAGCAGGGCATGTGACCAGCAGCTCATCTAAAAGCCAAGTCTTCATCCTTCCTCAGATCGGCTCTTCCTTGTGTACTGCCCGTCTTTGCGCACAGCCTCAGGATTCACCCACTTCTTTTCCCCCATCCTCTTTCTACTCTTCATATCCATCCATCCGCAGGGCCCCCTCTCTTAGTACTTCTGGAATCTGTCAATTACCATTGTTTCTACTCTCAGTCAGGCCCTAACCATCAAATTTGAAGACTTATTTTTTTTAATTTCCTATTACAAATAATGACTTCACACCTCACTTAGTTGAAAGCTGCAACAATCCGCTAATGATAATAATCCGCTAATAATAACAATCCGCGAATAATAAAGTCCAAATGATGAAGGCAGACACAAAGTAGACGACACTGTCATAGAATCCAATGAGAGAGAAACAGACAAATGAACACAAATGTTGAGCTTTGAGCTTCCTAGCACACAGGGAAAAGGAGAAAATGAGATTGATTATACAATTCTCGTCATCAGATAAAAAGAAGACTGCCAACAAATCTGTGGCCTAGGAGAGATTTCTCAAAAAAATAGATTACTGGGAGTTGAATAAGGGACATGGAAAAACATAATAGGAAAAAGTAGTTTTTCTGTAAAAGGAGCAAAGGTCTTCTGTATATGGATCTTTTACACACAAAATGTTTCCTAAATATTTCATTTACAGTGAATCTCACCTAAGATTAAGTCATGATTCTACAGGGGCACGTGGGTGGCTCAGTCCATTCAGTGGTTAAGCATCTGACTCTTGATTTTGGCTCAGGCCATGATCTCATGGTTCGGGAGATCAAGCCCCATATCGGGCTCTGCACTGACACTGCAGAGCCTGCTTGGGATTCTCTCTCTCCCTCCCTCTCTCTCTCTCTCTCTCTCCCTCTCTCTTTCTCTCCCCCCTCCCATGCTTGCTTGTGCAATCTCTCAAAATAAGTAAATAAACATTTAAAAAATTTAAATCATGACTCTGCAAATGCAGGCTATACAGAAATATAATGAAATGCTTCTTATAGGTACCTTGTTGACAATTCTGAAAGGTTAACTATCCCTGAGGATATCTCTGTAAGTACAAATGCCTCAAAGGGACTTTTAACCAAGGCTGTATTCATAAATGAGGTCACAAACTAGTACCAAAAATATGACGATATTAGGCTATTTTTTTTTCATATTTCATTCCATCAGTAAGGCTTTCCCAGATAAATTTAACTAACAAAGATCCCATACCCAACCTCCAATTTAACCTATGCATTTGTATCGTGTCATTCTATTTGCTTCCTCACAGCAGGTACCCCAATCTGAAATCGCTTACTTATTAATTTGTTGATTTGATTGATCATTCCTCCTGATAGAAGGTAAGCTCCCAGAGGGCAGAGGTCATGCCTGTCTTGTTGACTCTGTATCCACAGCCCTTAGAAATGTCACTGGCATATAGTAGGTGTTCAGTTAAAATTTTTTTTTTTAAACGCCGACATGAATAAGCATGTCTTCCATGGTTTTTGCTCTAAATCTTTATGTGCTATACCCCATACATATGGAGGAGACAAAGTTTTCATATGAAAACTTAAAAGCTCAGCTTAAAGTTCCTTCCTCCTCTGAGTCCATTTTCTTTCGTCTCTCACCATCCTCCATTTTGCTGTCAGAGTTGTCTTCTCAAAGACTATCTGATCAAAACTGCTCAAACACTTGAAGAGCTACCCACTGGAAACTCTTCATCGAGGCAACTGAAACCCTCTGCAACCTGAACATCAGCCTAGGCTCTTACAACTCTCCTCACTACCCTGACACTAGCTGGAGTCCACTTCCCCTCCCCCTGATTGCTCATGGCCCCCAACTACCCACATGCCCTACCCATTCCCAATGACACCTTTTCTTGTGCTATCCCCAGCCTCCGGGACCCCCATTCCTCACATTCCTGTCTGAGGAAACCGTACTCTTTTTTCAAGCACTCTTCTTGAGTCACAAGAGCCCTCACTGACTTCTCGTGAATTACTAAACCCCCTCTCGTGCATGCCAATCGCAGTTTTTAGCGATCTGGGTGGCACCAGCTAGAACCTATGTTATATGATATAGGTGGTTCGCTTTCTGTTTCCATTGCCAAATTAGATTATCAACTTCCTGAGAACAGGGATCATCAGGGTTGTTGGTCTTTGTATTTCTACAACCTTTAGCACACTGCTGGGTATACGGGAGGTGCTAAACATATGTGCACTGAATTAAACATTCGCATAATTTGAAGAACTAAAGAGGCACTGATGGTGGTTGGTATGGACTTCAGTTTTATATAGTTGAAACCCCAGGTACAGCACAACCATTTACGGGAAGAGAGGCTGCACTGGTGCCCACTTTACCAGCTAACAGTGTTATATTAGTAATTGTCACATCTAGTTCTCCCATCATAGGAAAATTATTTAAGTCCCAGCATAGAAACGCTCATTTTTTCCTAACAACGACTCATGTTACGAGGTGCTCTGCTACATTAAAAATATTTGTACAGACTATGTCCATAGGCTGACCTGTTATTTTTTAACCTGACATCACATATGACATCATATCTGATTCTGCGCCTATCTAAAATGATTCAGGGGCTTTTCCATCCACTTCTGCTGATAAAAAGAAAAGCATTTTTCAAATTCTGCATCAGATGTGACACTAGGGGGTTCCCCCCCCTCTTTTTTAACATTATGGAATGCCAAAAACCTTATATTTGAAGAAGCCTTATAACTCCAAGTACGGGGTTCAGAACTATAATCGTGTCATTTCTTCATTACTTTCCATACTGCTCCCCCACCAAGATTCAGTTTGCCAAATTACAACATCATTTCCAAAAGCACTACCAATCAGCAGAGTCGGCAATGAATGAATTCGCCCATATGCATCTGTCAGGCTATTGAGCGATAAAGCATACAGGCTAGGAGAACAGTATTGAGACATATGTGTTCTTACCATCTGCACACGTTGCAGCAATGCATTTCACACATATGATACGTCTGAAGCCTAATTTTACACATGAAGAAGAAAAGCATTCATGCCAACCCTCGGCACAATTCACGTCACATCGGATTCACAGTTGGTGGCTTTATGGTACTTTATGTTACATATGCCTGTATGTCCAAAGTTTTTTCTTGTGAGAGATCATTTAGACATAAAATCAGACATCTTCTCTAGTCAGAGGATATTGGCTTTAATTACGCTAACAAAACCTCAGTCACACTAAAACAGAGTATTAGGAAACAAATTTGTTTGCCTTCTCAGAACCCATCATTTTTACTTTAATCACGCCTCCCAACTACAGAAAAGAAAGGAAGTTGAACTGAATAAGAAAACAAAGTGGCAAGCTATGTATATTAATTTTGCATTACATATTTTGGAAGGGCAGATTCATTATTTATACAGGTGCTACCTGACCTCTGTCCAGCGAGTTATTCATTTTAACCTATTAATAAGCTACACTATAAACAACAATGAAAGTTACGTGACCTTGCACAGCTGTCTCAAGCCACTGTACTTCCATCGTTAAGGAAACTGTTAGATGACCCTGTTGTCAGAACACATTAAATCTGTCTGAATAAGGGAAAACAAGACTTTTTCTCCCAAGGATAAAACAAAAAATCCTGGGCACACTTGCTGCTCCCGCTATACAGTTAGTTACCATTGTTATGTACCATTTATTATTTACCTATGTTTTTCGTATAAGCGTTACAGGAAGCTTTTACGCTGCTTGTGGCCCATAATCAGTTGCTTATTGCCAAGGGAAAGACTTTTTCCCCAGAAAGACAATCTGTGCACACACTAATTTGAAAGACAGGGTAGGAGCTGCAAGTGTTTTAATAGCCCATTATCAAAAATTATCCCTTGGCTATAAAATCCCCAGACCATTGGCTTGAGATCAGCTCAAAGAAAAATGAGATTACAGAATTTAATCTAGTGAAGGGGAGTGAGAGACGAGTTCTAAAAAGCCTTAGATCACAAAAAAAAAAAAAAAAAAAAAAAAAAAGCAAAGCAAAGAAAAAAAAGGCAGAGGACAGAAACAAGATCAGTTTAGATAAACCTTCCACACGTTTACCTCATACAAACCTGACATGTTCCAAGATCGACTGTAATCTTTAAACGTATGCTGTGACTTTGCAACATTTTAATAAAGGGTAGAAAATGCTCAGAAAAAAAAATTATATAGTAAGGTGACAGGAAACAAAACAGCATTTTGTCTTAAATTTGCACAACCTAATTTATAGCAATAAAGCAGAACCTATGAGTTCTGGTAAATGTCAGGCCGTCATGTCCATTACATATGTGGGTAGGTATGAGGCAGAGTCTCCGAAGGCCCTTCAGAAATTGCACACAGCCGCCCTAATGCAAACCAGAAGTCTCAGACTGCTGGATGAACACTCAGATTCATTCCCTTGTGGATATTTAGAGAGGGTCCCCTCCACCCCACCCCATCCTCGTTTATGTACATTTCAAGGGACCAACCAGAGGCCTTGACCGTGGAGGTGGCTCATGAGAAGACAACTCCCACCCCCAAAAATCTGGCCCAGCCCCTGCAAAGAAAGCATCACAGCCGTGTGGAACCTCCCCCTCGCCCCACAACCTCTGCTCTCTTACATCTCCTCCCCCCTCCCCTCCCCACGAGCATCTGCCTTTGCCCAATCTCGCCTGGGCCAGCTCCAATAACAACATCTGCTTGGCAGCTTTTCAAGCCCACGGATAGTTATCTAACTGAGGCTTTTGTGCTGTACTGTTTATTCTATGTGAAGAAATGCCTCCTTAGTTGAAAGAGTACTTTAGAAAAACTGTGCAGCTATTAGCAAGTGAAGCACAAGGCTAATAACCCCCACCTGCTCATCAAATTAATTATGACATCTGAGTCATTATAACTCAGAAAGAAAACACGACTGCAGATTTGTCACATGTAGGAATAAACATGTATTAGGACCAGAAAAAAAAAAAAAATCAGACCAAGAGACTCAGCTGGACAAAACGCACGTTTCCACCTTTCAGAGACTGGAAATATGGATCCTAGGTTTCCAAGTGAACTGACGAAGAAGGATGAGTGGTTGGCCAGCCACACCATTGCTAAGTGGAGCAAAATGAGATAAAGTCAGGGAATATGGAACCTCACGGAAAACACTTAAGGAGTCAGTAATAATTTCTTTAAGCAAACCAAAACGCCATACAAAGCCATCCTGCTGAGGAAAAAATGCTGTTCGTAACGAATGTGACCCCCTGTCCTTTGGCCCATCTTAAATATACTCACAAAGACCCGGGATAGAGGGCTGTCGCCCCAACATACAGAAGGATACTTTAGCAATGCCAGTAACAGTCTAGGAAGAAAATACATTAAAGATGAAAAATAAAAACTTGTCATAAAGTTATTTAGCATTTAAAACTAGCATTATTAAAAGGTAAATTCTGTTCAGTAGCCCAAAAAAATACTACATTTAAACATCAGACATTTGATATTATATTGCATAGTCAATACTGTGTTGCTAATATTTCAGAGTATTGAAAGTAGCAAGTTTTCATTATGTATTTTCAATAAACTTAAAATAGCTGCCCATCTCTTACTCTTTCCATACATTTTTGGCATTTGCAACTATAATGCATATTTTACAATAGCTTATCCTCAAACTTGGGGGGACAAAATATTCTCGTTGTTGTGTTTAGGAATAAATGCAGGTAAATCTTAATAAAACTAATTCTTAAAAAAAAAAAAAAAGAACATGAATGGCTAGATGATGACCTAATCAATATAGCCGTGACAGTTTTCCCTGCTGTTATTTTAAGAAAAATAAATCTCTGAAAAGATATTCACATGAATTACAATAAATCACTGTTATTTCAAGAACACTCCTAGTTAAATATCAGCACCTATAAATGTAAACCTTCTGCACATTGCTGCAATATCTTTATTGTTGAAAAATCTTTATTTTTCTGGAGTCCTTGTGCTACCAATCAGAAAACACAAATCTGCCTTTTAAAACATATTGCTATTTTGCCAAATGACATTAGCCTACTATATTTTATATTCTACCTCCAGAAAAGTCTTCCCATTGTGGCAACAGCTAATCACCGGTTCTCGCAAATACAGTTTTCTTCATTCCGTTTGACGGAGGCAAGACCCACAGAAGAGTTCATGTTTAACACAGGACATGTCACAAATCCTTCATACAAAATGAAAGCAAATCTCAGAAGCAATACAATTACTTTGTCTCTCAGTAGAACAACTTTGTTTCAGAAGTCTAGGGCTGAGTTGATTTATGTAAATGTGTTACTTAACCTCAACTTAAGATATAAATCCAGAGCAAACATAACCATGGCAATCCTGACACTCTACTTTGCCAAATCAGACAATTTAGTCAACCTAGACCAAAAATGAATTAAGATTATATTGAGAGTGTCAGTCCTAAGTCAAGAAAACACGCACAGCCAGAGCAGACCAGGGAGATCACTCATTAACTAGCCAACAATGCTGCAGAGCTTTTGCACGTCTGGGAAAACATGTTCCCAGTTTTAAACGCCACAGCAAATCAAGGCAATCTTTTAAAATGGGTGAATTTTCTGTCTTTTTCCACGTCGTCGGTCCTGAGAAGAAAGTCGGGTTCTCTGTTTATTATCCGCATAAGTCTCCATATGTCTAACTGGAATAGGTCCTTGCATCTAATTTTAAGGTAGAGGGAACCGGTGCCCAAGGTGGAGTGACAGCCCAGCTCTGCGGAGTTAATGCCTCCCTTCTGAAAACGACTTTGAGGTTGTTTTTGAACAGCCGGTTCCCACAATTATTAAATTCCTCTACCCGGGTAGGTAACAGTTATACATCCCCAAGTACAACCGTGGGTTATCTGGCAGCATGTTCCTGCCTGAGTCTCCTGAGACACACACACACACACACACACACACACACACATGCACACACGTTAAAGCCATGCTAGTCAGGCATGCTGTACAGAAGTCTGTCTGTCCAAGCCTGAAAAGTCAACACATTATTCTGTGAACAATATCTTGAGCAAGTAGCAGTATTATTGTCGGCCTGACTTTCAAAATCTAAAGGCACAGCAGAAAGAGAGCTACATAAAATGCAGCAGTTCCCAGATCATACGCAGTACAGAGATTCTCGTTTCCACTTAATCTCAGCACGAATCTCCACCCCTACTTCCTTCCCAATGGTATGTGGTCTTGAAAACACAAATGTTCACGTTTCCTGAAGCTGAGCTGCAAAGGAAAAGTCCCCTCCCAAGAGGCAGAGCCGCGTGCTTTTGGTGCCCCTGAAATTGTTCACCATAGTACAACATAATGTGACACTCACCACAATTAGCCCCAGGGAAACAAGTCTTTTTTTTCACCTCTGATGTCACAGAATAGATAAGGCCATGATCTGAGATTCTATCAGTGAGCCATATTATCTACGAACAAAGTATTTTAGGAAGAGTTTGTGAAGAGGGCCATGGTATTGCAAGGCTACCTTAAAGTATCTACATGGTTAGTGTTCCTCCGAATCTCATCTTGACAAATACTCTGTGGGTCGGAGACTAGAAAAGAACAGACAAATTACTGTCCAGAAATTAGACAATTCGACATTTTCACCGGTAGTTCTTCATCCTAAGTAATCCCTTCCCCCTCATTGTCTCCCCCTTCTCCCTCCGGTGGTTTTCTTACACACACACACACACACACACACACACACACACACACACACACAGAGGAAGACATCCATTAATATTAAGGACAGTCTTCTGTAATGTTTTTCAGAATTTCTCAGGGGCTTAGGAGGACTGCAGCCATGCCAAAATTACAAGCTTTCCTCTAGTCTGAAGGGATGTCTTTTCAAAGCCCAGCCCTCATTTTTCAGTCTGATGTAAGTAAATTTACCTCTGTGTGCTGAGCTGAGCAGCTTTTCTTGGTCGTTTTTGTTTTTCTAATAGCTGCTGCTCTGGCAGAGCTATTCATTTCAAAGGGAAGTTAGAAGCATTCTTTACCCTTCCCCTTTTAGATTATTTGCAGTTACTGACTCTTCTGAAATCTTAGATTTGAACAGAAACCTAAAGCATAGCACCATTTTAAAACAGCAAATCACCAGCATTCCTGGGATCACATTTCCCTAGAACAAGTATTCAATATGAGGCCCAAGAATTAAGTCTAAATAGGCTAAAATTCACAAAATAAAAACGGAGTATTATCTTTTAAAAAAAAATGGGGCCTCCTCCATTCTGATAGCATGCTGAAGGACAGTAATCTTCTGGAAACATTGTTCAAGCACCAGACAAGAGGGGGTGGAGTTATATTCGCTTTTTAACTAAATTAACTGATTTCTTGAGAAAGTCAAACCAACTGTAAGGCAGTTAACTCTCAGAAACATCATTTCGGCAACAAATAAATAGGGGAGTTTGGTGTTTAGTCGATTGATTCCATGAGAGAGCCAAATTAACTGTCCCAGACCATTAATCTGATACAAATCCATGACAAAATCCAGAGGATGAACCATCACTAGAAGTTCTTAATTCGCCCATGCCTCAATCTATCCAATGGGTCTCTGTTTGCAAGGTGGATCTTGCTGTTGATCATTCTGATGGGAGTTCTACATGGGCTGGGCCAACACTGCCTCTCTGCCTGTATCAGACTCTGCAAATTCTTCATCTGTGTCACATATTTAACTGTGAGATCCAGAGTTCATGACTTCTCTGGTTTCCTCATGTCAACTTCTTCTTCACCAGCCAACATTTACCTCCTCCAATCACTGAGCACACTTGAATTATTCATAACGGTTTTGGGGTTTTGGCAACTGTCAATCTCAAAGTCATAGCAAGAGAAATAATAGAGGGATATTAGCGCAGTTGGAGGAAACAGTGAGGGAAAAGTACAAGGAGCCATGGTGAGGAAACACTGCCAGGCCAGGGAGACTCTCATGACTACCTCCTGAGTCACTCCATTCACCAGAATTGACACCTTGAAGAATAACACGTGCCTATACAAGTGAAAACCCTACTACACACAGTGGGGGCAGCTGGGGGGCGGGGGAGGGTAAGTCCTTACCATCTTATTTCTTCTTTGTGCATACTTACCCGAAGGGGCATAAATGTGACACTATCCTACGTTACCTATCAAGGAACTGATGCAAAACTAAGCCTGTGGTAGGAGGGAAAAGTCACTACATTGCTGGGACAGTTTTCAAATAGCAGCACAAACAGATAAATAAAGCAGCGAGAACTAACTTCTTCTTGCCCTCCTTTCCCCACCCTCTTTCTTGTTTTTGACATGTCTGTGAATTCTGTCATCCTAATCTATGCAATCCTATTATGCCTAATGAAACCAAAGGAGCACAAGTTGCTGATGTTCAAATCCCTGCTAGTATACCACAAACTTCCTTGAAACTAGGAAGGAAAAAAAAAAAAGAACTTCTCACTCAAAACGAAAAATGAAGCATCTCTCAAACGTAGGTACAACAGCTCAACCAATTATGAACCTGCACTGTATTGTGAGAAGATGCTCACAGAGACATACATGGTTACATAGTGCAGGTCCTTCTTTTTTTTAATTAATCCAGAAAGTTCTAGGTTTCTCATATTCAATTTTTAAGTATGAGATGGAAGCCAAGCATCGCTTTTCTTTGGATCTGGGGCATTTGAAATGCAATGGAAAAAAACAGTTGGGGAAGAATCCTATACTGAAGACCCCCAACCCCCAGCTCTTGGGTGAATTACTTAATGGTTCTCAGCTGTAAAATGGGAACAATATCTATCTTGCCCAAATAGGATAAATACTAAATACGATACTGGAAACAAAAGATGTAACTGGTAAGTGCTAAGTAATTTACAAATATAACATATAATTTAAACCCTTTAATAAGGGAATATATTAACATAACCTACATGCAATTACCTTCAGAGCAGTATGGCTTGCATTTCAAGGGATGGAAGGGAGACGAATGACTGAAAGGCGTGGATTCGTAATATTTACCACCCTTGGAGAAAGCTGGAAGGTACTGTGACCAGGGCATTATCTGTGGAGTCAGACAGGCTTTGGATTAATCCTGCCTTTGCCACTTCCTAGCTGTATGACCTTGAGCAGCTTACTTAAACTCTCTTGGAGCTCTGATTTCCTCATCTTTAAATGAGGAATAATAGTACCTATCTGATACGGAAGCTGGGATGTTTAAACAAAATACTACACGTACAAGCAACTGACTTTTAAAAATAATACTCATGCAAGGGAAAGGGGACCACACCAATGATTTCTTATGGACTGTTAGTCCACATCTGTCTCGTTATTATAATGTCACGTAGTTACCTTCTAAATATCTTCAAGTATTCTGTATTGAATTCAAATTATATCTTTTTTTAAAATGCATATATTCGATATCAAGCAGAAACCTGGCAAAGGAAAAATACTTTTGTAAAAACCTTAGAAAAGAATAATTCATCAACTTGGGAAATTTCTTTACGGTGCTATGAAGAATTCTTCCTTGTAATGAGTTTCTCTTTGTGACTCACCAATGAGAAAAAAAAAATCAAAACCTCAAAATACATTTTAAAAACAAACAGGATAGTTTAACTTTCCTAAAGCAAAGACTGTTGTGAAGATATGTTGCATTGGGAGGAGTATTTTTTAAGTAACGAGTCTGCACTTGAAAATAAAAGAGAAAGTAACTGCCCAATAAACAGCTGTATTTTTTGCTTTCCACCATTCCGAATCTTAAAAGAAAGTCCTCAAACCCTCCTAAAGCAAGTGTAATATGCATGGTTAGCCGGCAGAGTTTATTTTAAGCGTTTCCAGGCAATATGAGCGTGCACACATGTGTGCACGCGAGCACGCGCACACACACACACACATATACGCACACACATTCTCTCTCTCTAAAATTTTTGAATCAATAAGTCATTTGGAAGAATCTCCAGAAGTGTGCCGAGGCATGTTTTTGGTGTTTTGCCAAATTATGTGCTTCTGTTTGTGGCTTTCAAATATGGATTAAACAGACGCACAAGCACGTACTGTTTGGCAAGTAGCGGCAATGGTCTAGTCTGAATTTAGTAATTGAAGCTTTTCATTAGCCCTCTTAGGTGAAAGGAGAATTAACAACAACTTGTTTGAGCTCTATCTTTATATCCCTTTGTCTTCCATTCTTGTTCATTGGCCATAGATTGGAAGCCAGAGGAATTTCAGATGTCCTCTGAAGACAGACCTAAAGCAAGGGCTTCAAACGAGGGGTTCAAATGTCAAGTATATTTAAACTGGACCCTGAACTTTTGTTCATTGTTTTTCTAAGGCTATAACTCTGCTTTTTCCAAGTTCCCCACTGTACTGGAACATCCAGTGTGCCCTCTTTTTTCCTGACAAAAAAATAAAGATAGAAATTATCTAAAGAGGTAAAAGGTAAAGAGATTTCTGTGTTTCTCATGTCTTGAAATTATCACACACAAAAGTTGACTTGTACATGACAAAGTGCTCAGACAGATGAGTCTGTCTGCTGGGACTGTTTCTGGGAGAAGCTATGTCTTTGTTGCCCCTGCCCATACCACAGTCACTGCAAACTTTTCAGAGGTCAGCTTCTTAGGACCATGAACTCTGGTGCTAAATTCAGAAACAATTCCAAAGCCAAGTTAATCCCAAATTCTGTCACAGCCATCCTCACGACCGGTATATCTTTCTAATTAGGACCAAAAAAGTAATCGTGATCATTGCCGGCCCTTCTCCAGATCACGTTAGACGGCACCAAGGGGAGTTCAACGGACACGTAGCATTGGACATGTTCTTCTGTTTGTGGGTGAGGATAATCCTGATGTCCAGTAGAAGAGTTCACAGGAACCAAAAGGTAAAAAGGATTAAATGCTGACAGAGCGGTCCATTGTTAATGGAGTCCCCTGTGTGAAACTACAGAAAGACTAGTTTATACAGCTGCTGTGATTTGTCATAACACTGCTAACAAGATACATATGTTCAATCGAAGTCTTCTTTTGGGTCTCTGAAACTGGACAGTCCAATGGTCTGAAACATATGTGAAAAATGAACACATGTGGTCTGAAACACTCTAGGGAAGGAGGACCGGTGTGTCCCCTCTGGCTGTCTCAGTGGCCAAGGAGAGAAACGATGGGAACTTCTGACTGAGTACAACCTGAAACGTGAGCAAAACAGGAACAACAAAGGAGAGCTAGGGACTGGGGCAGGACCCTCACAGGAGCATTACCGAAGTGTCACGTTTGTTCTGTGTAGTAGGGAATTTAGACCTTTAACCCCAGCGCGCTTCATAAGTGGTGACTTTCTCTAAAGAAAGTAACAAACGAGCACTGAGAGAAACTATTTCTGGTCAGGGCATGAGGCGAACCATGTCATCTCTCCCTTGTATTTTCCAGCAGTGGAAGTCTGGTCTGCTTAAAACTGTAGATACAATAAGGGAAAAAAAACAAAACAAAGCAAAACAAAACATGGATTAACCAACTTGAGGAGATTTTCAGTAAAACATCTACGATGAGCTAAAAATCCAAAGTAGGCTCAATACAAAAATATTATCATTATTATGTATTAAGCAAAGTGTTAAGAATAAGTCACATTTCATGTTCTCAGGAATTTTTCACTTGAGTGCAAAAGTAGGATAGAGAAAAACCATGATCAACATTTCTATATATTTACACATACACACACAGGTATACGTGAGAGAGACAGAGAGAGAGGGGAGCAGTTCACAGTTACAAAGTTCTTTCACACACATTATTGGAATTAATCCTCTAGAGTAAGTGTTAACACTGGCAGCGTTTGGGGGCACCTGGGTGGTTCGGTCGGTTAGGCATCTGACTCTTGACTTCAGCTCAGGTCATGATCTCACAGTTGGTGAGTTTGAGCCCCACAGCACCGCACAAAGCCTGCTTGGGATTCTCTCTCTCTCCTCTCTCTCCACCCCTCCCTTGCTCACTCTCTTTCTTTCTCTCAAAATAAGTAAATAAAGATTTTTTTTTTTTTAATACTAGCACCATTTTACAGATGGAGAAACTGAAACTAAGTCTCAGTGACTTATAATGGAACCAAAAATGGAAGCCAGGTCTGCCCCTCACGGCCCTTACTTCTAGGATAACAGAAGAATCTGCTGATCCCCATGATGAAAAAAAGCATATCAGGCCTGAAAACTGTGATTCCTATTTTCAATATTAATAAATATATTCTCAAAATTGTATCACCTTCACTGTTGCCTTTCACACAACCATTTTACCTAAGACTCGATTGCCAAGATTTGGAAGCTTATTGAAAACCCAAATAAAGGGATGTTAAGGCTAACAGTGATCGGACTGCCTCCATAGAGAAGGCAGGTCAAAGGGCTTCAAGGACACTTCAAGGAAAGAGTGTGTGAGGCAGTAGGGATTGAAATAACTTCCTTGGTGAACAAAATGTAAATGCGGTTTGACGTAAGTTGCTCATCTACAACTCAATGTACCTAAGACATTTTCTTAGATGAATATTTATGGGCCATGGACTGCAATGGACTGCAATGTGAATTTGCTCCTTCTACACACTCCTTTCATACTCTTCCTCTCCAGTTCATTATCCTATTATGAGCTGGCTGAAGAGCCATCTTGAACCTCAATGGAAGGTACAATTACCATAAAGCTCCCAACTGTAAACAATGGCCTTATAAAAATAATGCAAACTCAAGAGGTGAGAACGGCGGCGTGCAGATTCCTTTTGCATATTCCTCATCGGAAACAATCCTCCTTCCCCCACATCTTTTGTGCCTTTGATTAAAGCACCAAAATACACTGTCGACGTAAGTAGGACTGCTTTGCTAGCAGCTGAAGTACCCATTCCGACCCTATTAACGTGATCTAAAATTGTACTTCAAAACAACACGCTTCGGAAACGACAGGTAGAATCCAATATTCTATTGCCCAGGAAGACAAATTAATCTGAGTCCTGTATCCGTAAGTTTAGTACAAAGTCTGCTAAAGAGGTTATTCCCATCCTGGATCAGCTTCACTAAGCCCGTTTAAGAGCTGACCTGAAACCAGAGTTGAACAAAACTGCCTATGTCCAAACTCTGATTCCACCACTCGCCAGTTTTGTGGCCTTGGGCAGGTTATTTAACCTTTCTGTTCCTTGGTTCTCTCACACGTGAAAAGGAGACGATGACAGAGCTTGCCTCACGGAGCTGACGTCCAGACGGGCTGACTATGCAGCTATGCGCACGCGCATGCGCGCGCACTGGTGCTTAACAGGTGCCGCTGGTCACCCGCCTCCTTCACGTCATTTCTCAGAGGCCGCCTCCTCGGTCAGACCTACCGATTTCAACTGATTTCAATACTTCAATCTTCCCTACGCTTGCACCCCCACTGTATTTATTTTAAAACTAGATGTGAGGCAGCGTTTCCCACGACATCAGCGCTCCCGTGCCCGGATCTCACTTCACGACAGGCCTTCAAGGCATGAGGCACCTCACTGCCTAGTCACCTCCCATGGCCAACCTTTTGGCGGAGAATGCCATTTCTCCACCAGACAGTGTTAAGAAAGGGGGGGACGCAGAAGCCAGCTTGGGGCAGGCGCATCAGAGGTAGGGGTTTCCTCAGAGGAGGAGCAGAAACCGGCCAGGAGGAATTTTAGCTTTATTTTAGCTTTTACAAGAAGAAACCAAGTGTCACTTGTGTAACCAAGAAATAATATTTAAATACTACTTAAGTATTTAACAGCCTGGATCTCAAAGACATAGTATTATCAAAGTCCTACTCTTGAATTTATGATGTAGAAAGAAGTCTGATATTTCTCATCAACCATCCCTATAAAATTGAGCGGCAGCATCTATAGGGAAAATACGAAGACCACTCAAATATAGTATCACGTCCCTGTCTTTGTCACATTCATATAAGCTCTTGAAGATTTGTTTGCAAATATTCATTTATTCATTCTAACTTTTCCACTATGCGCCTGACCTGTTTTCCCTATCCAATACCAAAATGCAAGCACACGAAAACCCAAAATTGTACTCGTCAGGTCAAATATGATAAATATATACCAATTACCAAAGGAAAAGCATGTTATTGTTCCACAAGCATACCGACGTGCACTTAAAGCAAAACAGACATGAAATCATGAGGGTGCCCGAGAGTTATTTACGTTTAAATAAAATTGTCTGCAATCTTACTTCCGGTGTTCATTTCATGTCCTGTAAGACCCGTATGAACTAAACATAAGCAGAAAAAGAACAATTTTCTACGTAATTCATTCCTAGTTCCCTGGTTCAATACCAAATATTCTTCAGGTATATGGTAGTTCCCTTTCCGTTACCTCTTCCAAACGTGGGCTCAAATCAAAAGTATTTCAAAAGATTCTATTTTATATCACCGAGATCATTGAAAATATACTTTCCTTATACTATTTCCTTTAAAATATAAGAAGGCTTTCTTACATTTTTCTTGAGATTTATTAAACTGCAACATCTCATATGCAAAACAAATTATGGTGATCCGCAAATCGCTCTGTATTTCTTTGCCACAATAGGTCAAGTGAACCCAAACGAGAGATCGTATGTATCGTTCTAGAGAAATCATTTTCACCCTCTCCAATAATCACGAGAACAGGAACAAAAACAAAACAACAACAATTCTGTACTGTGGTTGCTAACTCGAACCACGCCAATGAACATTCAAAAGATTAATCAAAGGCTTGACAGTTGTTAACAGTTCAACATGGTTCCCGTAATTATCCAATTAAACATATAATGCAAATAGTATAAGTCTTATGGGTTCCATAGAGCATGAATATCAGGCCGCTTCAGAAAACTATTAACTGTAATGTACTGTCTGCTGAGTCAGAAGAAAAGTGAAAGAAGCAGTACATTTATAGAGGGAGGCGAGCAGAAGAAAAATAGAGTGGAGAGACACGTAACTCAACCACTCTTTATGTGGTCATATAAACACAACAGACAGTGGTAAAATCCAGAAAACAAAATTAAAGTAACAATTATTGTAAAACCAAAAGAATGCAAAGCAATGACTTTACCCTGTAATTCCTACTGGCTGCACTCTACCCACGGCATACTTCAACCACACTTTTCTAGCTCACTGCTAAGTTAGAAACATGGATGTAATTATAGTTGTTGGCTTTCGACTCTGTCTATAAACCATGCAGAGATAAAGTGCTATTAGTGAACATACCAACTCCATATAATTGTGTTTTGACATTATAGGTAAAAACAGTGAGAAGGAAAACTAACCACAGCAATTATAAACAGCATGCTCAAGGGCACGTCAGGTCACTTATGACCTTGACTAAACTGTTGTAATCCCTAAGCTGCGTTTCACACGTTCAGATGTACATGCATGCATGCAAACAGTCCACACCTGTCTTTTTAGGGAAATGAATTTAGTGAACATAAAAACAATCATGATTATATATTCCTAAATACTCAAAGGGATACAAGCCATGTATCGTATGGGTCAGATAACTGTACTATTAAAAAAATCTTAGTATTATATTTTAAAAAGCCAAATGTAAATTTTAGAAGAAACGTTTTGTAGTAAGTGCTCATTCTAAAAATATTCTATTTTGCAGCTGTATCTACTCTGGGGAAAAGAAGAATTGAGGAGATTGGATTCAGTATTAAAACTTCTGCTACTGTACAACTGGGTTTAGGTTACAGTATTTGGAGGGTTATTCTTAAATGCTTAAACAATCTACTTACGCTGACAACATTTCTGCAATAATTATCCAACTATTGGCCTCACTTTATTGGCTGCAGACAGAACTATTATATCCATTTCTTTTCTTTTTATAATTGTCAGTCGTCTCCCTCCCCACAAAGTGGTACCAAAGGGCATCGAGAGGGCAATAAATAGTCAATAAATATTATTTAAGCACTCTGCTCTGGAATGAAATGCAATATTCTTTTCAATAGCTTTTCTCTCACGTACAAAATTATCTGTGCCATCAGCAACAATATAAATGTGAAAATCACAACACTGTCATGCGACATGTGGTGGCCCACTTTGCAGAGGTCCAACTGGTAAGTGATGTGGGTTTTGAGGAGATTATCCATAGAAACATGATCTTTAGAATGTGTTGACGTCATTAAAATAATCTCAATTATTTACATATTTCTTAAAAGTATTTCTTAACAGTTTTTCTCACATGCTTTTCTTATTCTGGTCTTCTTAATAATCTGATTCAGTAGGTAAGAGAATTTGCTCTTTTAATACATCAGGAAACAGGTTCCTGAAGGGGGGTTGACTTACCCCAAACCAAGGGACTAATGGAGCCAGGCAGCCAGGTGCAGGGCTCCAGAGCCTGAATACTCAGGGGCAAGCCGTTGTCTCTGCTCTCACCCGCTGCGACACGTGTAGACCTGGGACATGACCGAAGCGCTCTCTGCCTGAGGACTTTGACTTCTAACAAGAAGATGGAGACGATGATGGCTTCCACGTCAGGTACTCGAGAGACTGAATGCTATCCAAGACACCTAATGCAGTGCCTGGCATATAGTAAGTGCTTAATGAACACTACGTGCTGTTATTGTCACTGCCGTCTTCGAGTTGGCTAAGGGAATTTTGACATGGGTAAAAGATTAAAGAAAGAGCCGCATAAATATCAAATCCCGAGATTAAAGTCTGGCACACATTCTCAAAGAAACCTAACTGACGTACCTAAACATCACAGTAATTCGTAACCAGGGGGTCTTGGAAAATGAGCCACGCTGGCTCTTCTTAAAGATTTTCTCACACAACGCTCATTTCTTTATGTCATACCCACCACTCCCTGGGCACAGGTTGAAGACGTTTAGATTAAACTGAGAAAATAGTCTACAAATTAAAACTGTGGTAGAATGGTAACAGCACACTAGTGTCTGTACCCACTTTATCTTGGGGCTCAAAGTTCCCCTGTTTAAACTGCTACATTCTGGCCTGGACAGAATAGTTTCTGTGTAACCAACTGGCAAATCGAGCATCTTGACTGAAAGTTCACAGTTAAGGGCTTTAACATAATGTCTTCGAGGACAATGAACTCCTCATTCGGGGCAAGAGTGTTCAGGCCTGCACAAACTCAAGTCAGTTCAGCCTGGGCCTTCACTGTTCTTTTCATAAGGCACCCCTGAAAGGAAACGGAAGGAAGAAGAAGAGAAAAGTATCTATATTCGTGTTCGGGGGCAAATAAACCAAGTCAATATGTCTCATTGTTTTGTTCCGGCACCCAGGAACACCAGAGAAAGTTCTCTCACTTGCTGCTCACTGAGGGTCAGAAGAGCAGTGCCCGTGGAACAAACCAACGCACATCCAGGCCGGCAGAAAGAGGAAATATTTACAGCGGACGGAAAAAAGAAACCATATGGTTATTTCCTCTTCCGGGTAGGACCCCACTGAGATTCGGTGACAGCTCTTTCAATCTCCCGCAGCACACATTTATTATACAAGGCAACTTGTATCCCTTGAAAATAAAGAAAATACCCCTAAAAGGACATTATTTTACTTGAAGAAGACTGGAGAACAAGTGTTTAAATAGAGACCGTAGTGAAGTTGGAAATATGAGATGGGAAGGGGGCGGCCACGGATATAAACCTTTAGCTCTGCCACTAGCCGTCCGACTGGAGATTCATTTAACACATTTCACCTCGATTTCTTTACCTATTAAATGTTGATAATAATACCTACCTCTTTGGGTATCTACAATGATTGCATTAAATAATTCGGGTGGCACATAGGACCTTCTCAACATACTGTAGTTATTTTTATTAGTGCCACTATGACTGTCAGTTATCATTGCCATAATAACAAAGCAGTAATAATAAGAGGGATTTCTGTCTTTCTGAAGAGAAAGGGGAGTCACTGCTGGTTCTTTCCATCAGCGTCTTTCTCACCAATATTCACTGTCTTATCTAAGAAGGCAATCAACCCACTGAACCAAAAAAGTGAATGAAACACTACAGGAGAAGGAGAGTTTCTGTCCTGCACACCTTACAAATGATTTACAAAATCTCAGAACCTCTCATCTAAATAATCCACAGGGCAAGCGCCCAAAACTCAGAGCCTTGGCTCTGAAAAAAATTCAACAAAGAAATCATTAGGGAAGTCAAAATGCATGTCCTTTGTTCATGTCATCACAGAAGGACCCCGGAGTACATTTACTCAGGTGCAGGCAGATGTGAATAAATCAGAGAAAAATATCCCAACTTTTCTAAAAAATAAGAAAAACAGAAGAAATTCCCAAGACCTCTGAGAAAAACCATTCATTTGGGATGATATGAGTGGCATAGGGAGGGTTTTATCATAGAGCAATCATAAGGACCAAGATGTCTATTCTTGAAGATCTGGATTACTATGTATGGCTCTTGACTTTCTAATCCTCCCTTTAAGACTGTTTTATTTTCCCTATGTATCCTTTGTGTGCTACACAATAAACACATCCAATTTCAGGGTCTCATACAAAAGCACACTAGAATAGGGGAAATGACAAATGAGAAAGACTGCTTCGTTTCAGGGAAAAGATTAGCTTAGAAATCACTATCACTTTACTCTGTGTATCAGAATTAATAAACCAAAATTAAAAGAAGCAACTTACAAGTCCCAGATAACACATGATCGGTCACTCCTTTTTAAAATATGTAAGTTAAAGTGAGCTTATCTTTTTAGGATGCAGAGATTATACCTCACTATATAGTATTTTCTGTTATTTCATCTACTCTCAAGTGAAGAGAGTCACTTCACTGACCAGAATTAGGGTTAAGAAAGAACTCCAGAGGCAAACTCCAGGAGTTCAGATTTGGGCTCTGTCACTTACCTAGCTTGAATGCAGAGTTTTCATTTGTCAACGGACAGTAAAGTATCTACCTCACATGGTTATTGAGGATTGAGCAGGTCACGTAGATAAAACTCCCAAAGCAATGCCTCATACACAGTAAGTGTTCACTGAATGTTGGCTGGACAACTATATAATAAAAAGCATTGTGAAAAATCACCCCAGCCTAGAAAATCCTACCCACCTTTATTCAAATTGATTGAGCACCTGACAAGGCATTATCGATTGTCACTATACGAGGCCTTTTCCAAGTCCTGAACTCATTTTAATAGCCCTACAAAAACCTCTTAAGATTGGTATTATCTCCCATTTTCAACAGAAGACATAGAGCCATGGAGACTTTAAAACACTTTCTGAGGGGTGCCTGGGTGGCTTAGCTGGTTAAGCATCCAAGTCTTGATTTCAGCTCAGGTCATGATCCAAGGGTCATGGGCTCGAGCCCTCAGGAGGGCTCCACGCTGAGCATGGAGTCTGCTTAAAATTCTCTGTCTCTCTCTCTCTCTCTCTCTCTCTCTCTCCCTCTTCCTCTCCCTCTCTCCCTCTATCTCCCTCTGCCCCTATCCCCTGCTTGCCCTCTCTCTCGAAAATAAAAACAGAAATAAATAAAACACTTGCTGAAAGTCATACAGCTAAACATTATGAAAACTGGGTTTCAGACCCAGGACTCCTGATTCAAACTTGATACTGATTTCATGGCTCCCTCCAGCAAGTTCCAACTCCCTGCGTTCCTGGTTAACTTCCTCCAGGGATAGTCCCTGCTCAGACTGACATGTTAATTGCAAAACCGGCAATAGATGTGCAGACATCTGAAGAGTTGGAGAGATTATTGGGTGTGTACCCCCAATGCCACGTTCTGTTCTTCTGTCTGTTCCATTAACTGCAATCGTCATCACAAAGCCCAACGTGCACTCACTACTCCTTCAGGCTTCCCTCTAGTTCTCCATTTTCTCACTTCTGAATGGCATGGTGTTAATGCCGCTCAGAGCCCAGGGCGATGGCTCCAGTCAGGAGCTAGGCCAGAGTTCAGAAAGGCATCCTGACACATTTCCAGTTTCCTGCAAGAACTGCTACGCGCTACAAGATGTCATAGAGCATGCCTGTTATTACCATATATACCCTACCAAAATAGATGAAGAAAAATATTCGTTCATCAGAATAACGCGTTCTCACGGTCTCGCTATTTCCCCAGAAACTGTCACAAGTTTTCGTACATCATTTCCTTCAGATGGTGTTTATACAGTCGCTGCCATGACTCTTTGCACGAAGTATTTATTAAGCATCCCACAGCAGTGCTTTTCAGTGAAGAAAAAAGAACAAAAAACATCTCAGATAATTCTTAAATCGTTACTGGAAAGGTGGTAAAATGCCTGTCTTCTCTATATCGGAATTCCAGTACCTGGTACACGGTGCCTGATACATCGTAAGCACTCAGTGAATGTTCGTTGAATGACCAAGCAACTTATGTGTAGATAGAATGGCTCTGAAATGCCATCATAAAATGGCACGGTGAGACACGTCACTTCTTACATATCGTTGGTCATAATCTTGTTACATCTGTGCATCATAATCAGCATTCAACTAAACAATCAACATTGTGGATCCCCTTATGGAGAATCAGGAGAAGTATGAAAAAAGAGAAAACCTGACGGCCGCCCTCTAAGAACTTACATTCACTTTGTATTTGTCCGAGGGGGTGGGGCAAAGCACAGAGAAACTGAATCTCACACACTGGATTCAATTCTATCTTTAGGAGGTAAGCCTGATAACCTTTAAAGTTTGCAAGCTACTTTAAAAGAGCTAAATATAGCATAGTCAAAGAATTACCATAGTTTCCCTCTTACTTTTTTCTCTATGAGGAAACACTCTCCTCTGGAATAGGCATCATCTATAGAGAGTAAAATATATTAGGAAAATTCAATATATAAAGCTGGGGGTTATTTTATTGTTGGATGTGTCACTGTATCAGCCCATTGCTTTTGTAACAAAAGTATAAATTTGCATCCGAACAGATGCCTTAGCTCAACCTAAAACATGTATTATCCCAATGAAACAATTATTTTTTTCTACCGAGCTGGGGACCCACACTTGATTTTTAAAATAATAACAATAATAATTATTACTTCAGAATAATTTTAAATAAAATATTTTTTGCAGAATATTCTTCTTTCCAGATTTGTAACTGCCTATAGAATTATCTTCTCAATTCTAAAATATCAAAAATGAATTATGAGATAGATGGCATATATTACCATTTTCCTTTCGAGATTATAATTACAAACTATAAAAACACTAAAATTAACTTTAAAATATATTACATAAAACATTTTAAACAGTGTATACAGGATTACATTGAAATCTAAGTGCTAAGCTATACATAAAAATCATTTCAACAGTAGAATTCAGTTTACTACCCAAGCTAAAATAAAGAAACAGAGAGGTTAACCAATCAAAGCCATTCAGTAATAAGACTCTCCGCATCGCGGCTAAAGCTCTCTATTAGATTTTTCTTTTATTAATAATTTTTTAAACAAAACACCAAAGTTGCAGTCCCCCAAGCCCCAAAATATATCAATCTCAGTACAGTAGATCATCTCAATCATTGCCAAATAGAGTTCATTTATGGAAGAGGAAGATTCTCGGTTATCTGTTTCATTTTGTTTTATTTTTGTTACATAACCCCTAAGAAAACCCTGCTTAAGAATCACCTCCTCTCGGGGTGCCTGGGTGGCGCAGTCGGTTAAGCGTCCGACTTCAGCCAGGTCACGATCTCGCGGTCCGTGAGTTCGAGCCCCGCATCAGGCTCTGGGCTGATGGCTCGGAGCCCGGAGCCTGTTTCCGATTCTGTGTCTCCCTCTCTCTCTGCCCCTCCCCCGTTCATGCTCTGTCTCTCTCTGTCCCAAAAATAAAATAAAAAAAATAAAAAAAACGTTGAAAAAAAGAATCACCTCCTCTCTGTAACCTTTCCTTTATAGTCCCACAGGCTCTTCTCCCAGAGAGCTCAGCAAATCTAACTGTATAGAGTAGCTGGTTAGACTGTCAGTTAGGTATATGCTTATTGCAAGATCTGGCATTTTCCTTTCCCAGAAACACTGTAAGTGACCATTATCCTTTCCTTTCTACTTGTAAATTACTTGGGAGAGGCCATCTATATTTTCAGTATTTTTTTCCTAACTCCTTAAAAAATACTGGACGTGCTCAGCCCGGAGCTTCTACTCAATAGGCATTTCTCAACCATTTTCCACCTTCTGTTCTACCAAGTGTTTTGTATTTCCCTTGAAAGATAAATCTTGATAAATTCACATAGGTCTACTTCCCTGACTATATGATGCATGTGGAATCATATTAATGACCTACCAAAATAAAAATAAATAATATGCCATATATATGTGTATATACACACACTTTGGAAAAACTTAATGACAGATAAAATGAACAATAACAAGATAAAGATCATTATCCAGTGGCTACCGAAAAAAAATTGCCAACACCAAAAATGTTTAGGCACTGAAAATATATTGTCAATGAAATGACTTTTTCAATTATGTAACGTTTTTAACGAACATGACAAAACAATCAAAGTTACTCTTCCCAGGAAAATCTTACAGAAAATACAGAGATACTCCTTCCGAACTTTTTGTGGGACAGTAACTCAGCGCTATTGGAAACATAAAGGAGGAAAAACTACATATCACCATTCAAGCCCAACAAAAGGTTTAGGATTTTAAAGTGTTGGTTTACTACATAAACACGATCTTGCCTTCAGTATTCCCTGCTAGGCAACAGTTATGGGTATGTTGCCGTTTGTTTCTGATTATGTTTATGTCTGGGATTTCCTTATAACCCAAATGAAAGGCCTTCTGAAAAATGCGTAGTGGGAGGGTATCCTGGATTCTAAGAAGACATTTACATTGGAACCTACTGTGTCTTTACGCTCCTAGTAATGGTATTTCCTTAAATCACCGGCAAATACTGAGCTGAACATAATGCTCTGCTGTGGTTCTATACTGTTCACTTCTTTAGGGGTCAGTTTTGAGACATCACAGAGCAAGTACGATATTTCAATTTTTGCCACATGAATATTTTTTCTTCCCGCTTGTGGCACAGCATGGTGCCTAACTTAAGGCTCTGCTCCACAGAAGGGAGATCAAGTCTTCCAGAAGCCTCAGCAGAGGCGGTGAGCATTCAGTGACTGAATAAAGAAGTACTCAGGACCTACTATGTGTAGGCACCGTACTGGCTGCTGATTAAACCGCAGCAGTCACTGCGAGCCTCTTACAGAGTAGCCGCGATATGACAGGCATGGTGTTAAGCACGTCACGAGCACCTTCCTGGTTCACCCTCGCAATTGCCAAATAAAGTAAGTGCCCACCCCAGAGGCTCAGGAAGTTGAATCTCAGAGAACATAACTAATTTGCCCAGTCATGTAGTGAACGGTAGTAAAACAAACACTGAAACCCGCAACTTGGTTCTAGAATATGCTCTATTGCTAATAGGGACGCTATATGTCCTCTGTTGTTATCTTACCTGTCTTGACATTTAAAGGACAGAGGAGGTGGGGAAGACAGTACTTACACAGGGGCCAATCACCAGTGGAGACACAAAAGAAACCAAGCCTCGATAAAAAGATTTCCCCAGATTGAGGAACTTCCTTTGAATTACTTTAGTAACACTCATTTTATTTGCCCATAATGTTCTACCTTCAATTTAAATAATCTATATTCATTCACTGAACAAATACATATTATGTATTTCAAAGTGTGCTCCTGTAAAATTTCCATTGATTTGGGGTCATGCTCTTACACAATACCTTTTATTCACCTATTTTTCCAACTATAACTGTGCCTTTAAAACATGCTTTCAAGCTTTCCCCATAAAGCATCAAACTAGAAACTGGCTACCGAAAGTAGATGATATTAAATTTTTTCTAATACTACTAATGTCTCTGCTTTAATTTATTAATCTCCGCTGTATTCAGGGGTAACCTGATATACATAAGCCCATTACAGGACACTCCTAAAGCAATTTCATTTATAGATAAATCTTTTATGCTATAAAAGAATTCTTACCTTAGCAAAAAGAATCATTGAAAGTTGCCTTTTGAAATTGAATTCCCCTTCTGAAATTATTTTCTTAACGTTTATTTATTTTTAAGAGAGAGAGAGAGCAGGGGAGGGGAAGAAAGGAGAGAGAGAACCCCAAGCAGGCTCCATGCTATCAGCACAGAGCCCAAAGTGGGGCTCAACCCCACAAACTGTGAGATCATGACCTGAGCAGAAACCAAGAGTCAGGCGCTTAACCAAATGAGTCACCCTGGCACCCCACCTTGCAAATTTAACATGTTTTGGTTTCTAAAAACTAAACTAAGAAAAAATCCTTAGAAACAGGTCTTCAATAAAAGGAGGTATATGGATGTTTGTTTTAAACTTGGGAAAAAAAAACACTTTTTTAAAACTACGATGAGAGACATATACCACACAAAGGAAAATGGAGGTATAGCAATTATTAAGCTAATCTGAAAATTGTAGACATCCAGGAAGCAGAGCTTAAAACAACTCCTCATAACCCACTCCCACTTCTCCTTCCAATATTTAACTTCCAAAAACTAGTTTTTCTTAACAACCAGTCTCAAACATGACCTACGATATTACTAGAAATCTGGCAATACATTTTTAACGGATCCTCTCTGTTTTCCAACCAGTATCAAATCCCTATTAGTGGACCATAACTTAAGCAGGATTTTCCATGCACTGAAAAAAAGAAAGGCAGTCATTCTCATGAAGACCATGGCTGCAAAATGACTTCATTAGAATATATCCTACAAAAAGGTACGAAAGAAAACACCGGCCTCCTGAATCAGCTGATTTCAATGTTACAAATACTAAGACTTGTACAAATGCTACAAATAAAAATACTAAGACTTGTAATCACAATTTCCCTCTATGTTCCTTAAAAAAAAAAAAAAAAAACTGCTGCTATGTTCACAAAATAATACTTTTCATTATTTATGCTTATTTATGTCCTTGTAGCAGTAAAACTAACACAAACACCCAAAGTGGCTTTGGGCCTGTCTTAGACTCAGTACCTACAGCCGCGAAGTGAGAAGGTCCCTAGAGATTCTCGCAGCTCTCTTTTTTGAAAAAAGCAAGCTTTTTAATCTAGCTTGAACCAATTTGACTATTGGACTTTGAATTGAGCAACGTGAAAGTGTTACTCAACAGGCAAGTTACACATTTTCTACTTCTTTTTAATAAATAAAATGTATTAAAACCTCAACTTTAACAACACTATGCTAAACTTTATTAAATATTGCTTAACATGGAGGGGATAGTCCCTCTGCCAAGGTAACCAGGAGCTAAATTCCTAAGATGCCAGAGCTAAGAGGGATAGTAGAAGTCTTCTGGCCAATATCCTCACTTGACAGAGACCCTGAGAGGCTCAAGGTCTCCTGGGTACTTGGACTACCAATTTTCCTCTCCTCGTCTCCAGCATGCTTCTTCAATCACTATGCGGCAGAGAAGAAACTCTACATCAGTAAACAAAGGACTGGAAGGAAGTAATTCCATTGCCAGGTCACTAAATAATTTAGAGCCTAATTTTTCCTTTTTTTTTTTTTTTTTTAATGCAAAGGCCTTATGTTCAGAAACTTACAGTTCAAAGTACACGAAGTAAAACCATGTCTATGTGAAGATATGTCTTCTCCCATACGCATCTTAAGAAAACAGCAAATAACAACAACAAAAAAAATAACTTATCATCAGCCCCTAGAAAACAAAAACTGAAATTAAAAGAAAGAATGGAGTAAATCTAAATTGTATATTTTCATTCCTTCTAAAAGGATTAAATAACAGAATTCTAAATGGTTTGTTTGTACTTTCCATGCAATATGTAGATTAACCATGAAATTCTGTTTGGGACACTTTGACATCTGTTTTCAGTGCATTACAATGAAATCTGGGGACTTGATACATACATTTGCTGTAATAAAACTGTCACTAATCAGTGTTTTCCAAAATATTGCCCATAACTATTACTATTCAGTAGTCTCATTTGCATGATCTAATATTGTTGCTACATCATGTTTTTCCCTGACAATGTGTTAGCTGGTCCCAGGCACACGGTCTAAAATGGCTGCAAACCACTGGATAATCTCAGCGCATCCAACCCACTCTGCACAGACGCATGCAATCTGTCCTAGATGGGAACTAATACTTCATCCTGCACGAAGTATTTTCCCTGGAACTGGAACACCCCAGGTGGAATTCACATCCTGGGTGTGAAAAACTCCACAATAAAAATAGCCCACACTGAGGAGGAAATTATCCCTTGTGGGGCTTCTACAGCAGAAGATATAAATGTCACCCTATTTCAGAAGTCCCTTCAACAAATCTGCAATAATGCTGTGTGAGTTCAGAGTCCGTCATTAACTCAAACCATTTCTACGAAACGTAGAATAAGACTGGCCCAGACTTTAAAACTGAGTCCTGTTCATTTTCTCTGGGATTAATACATAGCCGCACCAAGAAACACTAGCTCACAAGGTGTTAACACAGCCTCCCGGATACTGGATTGAAATGTTCCCATTTCATATCGCATATATCCGGTGGGCATTTACAAAACCTGGATCTCAGGGGGAAAGTAATTCCGAGAGCCCAAACATGGTGCTCACCAGAAAACCAAACCTTACCAAAAACAATTTGTCTACCTAGGCTGATTCTAAATGAATTCCATATTTTATCAGTGCTAGGAATCATACTGCAATATAATTTCATTTTGTCCTCCTATGAACTCATCTTAAACCCAAAATATGTTTCTCTATACACATGTTTTATATTATAAAATGTTGGATACAAAAAGCAGATTAATTTTAGGCCCTAATGCTATGTTTGTTAGTACTAAGAAGTCATTCCAAATGTTCCAAAAGGGATTAATGTAGTATAACAAGTCTATTTAATTATTGTAAGACCAGTGATCCTCATATTACTATAAGCAGCTTTTCCCTTATTTGGAGACTGTAAATAGAACAGATATTGTTACATGATAACTCTAAGTCTTATCCAAAAATATTAATACTTTACCGTCAGGAAATTTAAAGAAACATGTTAGCATCTCCAGGAGGCTATGAAAGGCAACCAGTATTTAAGAACCATGAACCATATATGCACTCCTATTTTAGGTCAACCTCATCTTTAAATCATAAGTGTAAACAAAGCTTTTCCAATGTATTGGAAAGATAAAATACCAAAGACTTCTGCCATCAACAGCAATCCGTTTTACGTATGTTAAACAATTTTAGATAAAATTTGCTTCATGGACTAAAATACGCACTTTTTAATTTTTGCGTATCCCACAAACAGAAGAATAGCAACTGAACACCAGGTATGTCCTCAAAGAGAAAACGCGTGACACAGATCATTCACAGTTATGTGCCAGAATCGAAACAAACTAATCAATGTTCTGATTCGGCCTGCTGCACATCCCAGTTATCCTTTAACAGATGAACAAACAGTGACATAGCTTTTCCTGTCATTCCTGGCCAGAACCCCCAGGTATTATTATTATAAAATGCTTCATATGAGAATATGACTTTTTTTTGGAACGGCACCAACGTGACATTCTCCGGTAGAGATCGTGGGTGTGGGTGAATCTGTCCACTTTCCAAACCTGTTGGGCAGAGAGAGCGAGGGGAGCCACCCCCCCAGCCACGGACGTCAAGTGTTATGGCCAGCTCCCCGTAGATCTGCCCACAAAAGCTGACCACGGGATCCAGCCAACCAGAGCCATAAAGTCAAACACTCATCCCAAATCTAGCTTGAGAAGAAGTAAATGTTCTAACCCTTTCCCATGTGGCTTCCAGTTGTTCTCAATAAAACTGAAATCACTTTAAGTAAGAAATAGCAAGTTTTTTTTTTTTCCCCTGGAGATCACTTAATTAATTTTCTTAAAACCATAAAAAGGATAAATGGGGAAGACTGACTTAAAGGAGAAAAGCTAAGTGGTAATGAAGTCAAAACAATTCATGCAACTAATTAAACATTTTGAGTGTTGACCCAACCAGGGGTGACTTTTAAATAAGACACTTACAGACTTAGCGTCTAAAAACCAGCGGCATGGTCTTCTTCAAGAACAATCCAGCCGAGCTGGCCACATCATCACTTCTGTCCAACCAAATTTAAAACACAAGTGTAGTTCTCCCAAATGCTGGCAATTTAAATTTTTGGTAAATAAAAGTCTTATGCTTTTACTGGAATGCAATGAATTACAAGTCTTGCTAGGACACCCTTCATCTGATACCAAAGTTGAGTTATGTATTCAGAGAGGTGCTAATAGAATTATTTTACTCCTTCCTTTGACACACCACTAGATTGATCACAAAACTACTTCTCTGGTAAATGTGATATGAAGGACTGCTAAAGCTGCACAGTTATCCTAGTTTAAGTAGATTTTAAAACTATATACAACTAGCTAACTTCGTATTCCTACATTTAGAGGTCTTACTAACAAGTATCTATTCACATCACTGATCAGGCCTTTCATTTTCTCTTGGGAATGTCTTATCACCTGATGTGTACAAACTAATTGATGACCTTTTGCTTCAACACCCAATCACTCCTTCTCTTCAACATTACGGTAGCTTCTCTGGACGTCCATGTTATGTGATGTTCCTTTACATAGAGCGATAATGGCTATTACTAACATTACCGCTTTTCTTTCATGAATTATTTCATTTAATCCCAAAACAGTCCTGTGAGGCAGACATTTTAATCCCCATCTTACAAAACGGAAAACCAAAGCACCTGGAGCTTACGTGGCTTGACCAAGGTCACAAAGCTGATACAGGGTAGAATCAAGACTAGACCCCTAATTGTCAGAGTCATGCATGTACTTTTGGTGCTGGAAAAAACCTAAAATGGCAGGAAGAAGGGAGATGTACTCAACTCCAAAAGCAACCCAAAATTCAAAGGATGACAGAATATTTTAAATTGCAGTTAGTTGCTCTTCAAGCTATGAATGAGCTATCCCTCTTAAGTAGTTCTTACAAGATCTAAGCCCTACTTCTCTCTTTTTTTCCACCTTCACTTTTCCTCTTTCACTTCTGTAACACGCACTTGGGTACACACATACACACCCACACCCACACCCACACCCCCCCCCCCCACACACACACCCCAGCATCCACCAACTACCCATGGTCCAGGAACTTAACCTCTGTAACTCAATAGTTGAGATCCATTGTAAGTTCTTTCACTGGAGGAACTGAGACTGACTTCAGGAAGAAGTCATAAACATTCATAATCCTCAAGAGCTGGTCAATGTTTTCCAGCCACTGTCCCACTGCATCCGACCCATTAACCCACTAGCCATATCCAAACCCAACTCTATGGTGGCTCTACCACTGAGGAAGCCAACGAGTGAAAAGAAAGCCAAGAGACATGTCTTTGAGTCTAGACTGGGTTTTACAGAACAGAGAAAAACTAACGCTACTGAGTAAAACCAGATTCAGTGTATTTCGTTCACCCTTCTTCCTCGAACCCCTGGGATGCTGGATTATCAACACAATTAATGCTGAGAAGCATTTAAATTCCTTGATCTTGTGAACATTCCTGGGGGAAAAATAGTTTCAAACAACAGTCACCTAACAAAAAAGAAAAGAAAAGAAAAGAAAAGAAAAAGTAACATCCTCTCACCTGCCATTTCAGTTATTTTTTTAAATGGGAATAGAAAAATCTAGTGCTTTTTCCCAAGGTTCTAGTGTCTGTACCACATTGTCTCTCATCTGTCAGCGTATCCACACACATGTATAAACAGCATGCGGCGTGCAAGTAAGGAAATGCACATTCTAACTTAAACTTCCTTTTTTCCTCTAATAATTTAAAAATAAAATGTAACAGCTTGGATTTTAAATATTTAATCTGGCAAATATAGGAAAAATCATGAACTACAGTGTCATATTTGGCAAAGAAAAATTTGGTAGGATAAAAATATCTGTGTTTTAGCATTTTAGAAGGCATTTCCAATATTTTAAAAATAAAATTATTTCACTGCTTCAGAAGAGAACAGAGGTAAAACTCCATTTTTGCCTACGGATCTTCGTGAAGAATACAAAGACAATTTTTATGTTCATTAAAATAAATATTCAATTTCACATGCTGGCAAAAGTCCCCACAGAAATAAAAACTTCCCATCGACTAATGGTTCGCTACCATGTATTGGAACTTAAGCTATTTAAGTCACAAAGAATAGGCTTCCCCTAAAACCATACACTCTGAGTTATAAGATGGAACACGTAAAGTTACAACATCACTCTGATTTCCGGAAAATTGTGGCTTGTCCTGCATGGTTAGTAGGAGGCTTTTTCCAATGCTGGACAAAGATTTACATGGGGAAGTTTAGAAGTCAGTTGTTTTAGGACTTATATATTGGTACCCAAAAGCATAAATAAATCTATCACTTTTACCCTATGCAATGACAATAAAATATTTTTATTGTAACAGCTGAAAATGTTGAAAAGCGATTATTAAGGAAATCATAAATATAAAAAGCTGAAAAGTCGACCCCAGAAGAGTGGGGGAAAGGAAACTGTGATGTGCATCATCATAAAACACGGAAACTGAAAATCTAAGCAGAAGGAATTCAAATCCCTCCAAATGCCAGAATACTATCCCCCAACTCTTGCAGCAAGGAGGGCTGCAAATTTGTCCCCATCACTGTCAGCAAACAAAAGAAAGTCACTTCTACAGCCAGACCATGTCAAACAGAAGACATGGCTACTGCAGAGGGACGCCTCGAATCCACTGGGGTGTAAAGTCAGGGCTGGGGCTTTTTGTCAGCTATTACCATAAAAGAATAAGAGGAAACAGTGACATTACTGCACAATAGAAAGGTCAAACAGCTTGCAGCCATTTCGTGACCCAGACAAGTCAAGGTCAAAGGATTCAGGTAGCAACTTAGCCAGGGCATAAGTTACAGCACAAATGAATTGTTTTAACACATCAGCTTTGGTCAATTAAACCTAACAAGGCAAGTTGCATCACGTAGCAGGGTTCCTGACACCAAGGCCAGAAGCTGAGACCGACCTCATAAAACAAGGCTTTTAACATAGCATAGCAAATTTAAGGTAATCCATCCAGAAACTGCAGATGTCAGAATAATAAAATACAAGTTGTCCTAAGCAGGAACATTTTTCACACTTTAGATTTCACTAATAGAGGGGTATAGACTGGGTATTGACATACTCGTGTTATTAACATAGGCATAAATGTAATCCCCTCCTCACGTGAATTACAGAATGCACCCTATTTCAAATAACTTTCTTAACATCTGTGCTCATGATTAGATTTTTGTCCTGAGCTCTGCCATTCCCTGTTAACAGCGACACATTTTTTCCACGCATTTTTTTTTCAAAGTGTGCTTTGGAAAACCCAAGTTTTTAAAGAAATCTTCAGCTTCATTCAGCATCAGAATATAAATTAGTGTCACTTCGTATTAACTGATTCCTATTAAAGGCTTTTGTGTAGTTTCGTGGGAGATATGTGTATCTTAAAATTCAACTGAATCCTATGTATTAGATTTTCTATTTTGAGAAACGGAGTTAAATCCAACCCCAAATTTTAAACTGCACAGACTTAGAATAAAGACTTTTTTTTTCCAAAGGCAATTCTTACTTTCTTTTTTGCACTTGTTTAAACAAATCCCATTTTCAAATGATTTGTGCCTCATCCAGAACTTACTACATGCTCCGAACTGCCTTAAAATGGGATTCTGAAAATATACAACCTCCAGGCAACTCTCAGCTAGTAAAATTACTTCATCCATCACCCCATATTTTCAATTATATAGTCCTTATTCAGAGTTCTTTAATTTGTCTGTGATTCATCAACGCTGTCCTGTTTAAACTATCATCATAAAAGAGAGAATATGTGTTCCTAAGTGTTTTATTATAAACAATATATTTATGCACAGGAATAGTTTGCATTCCTATCTTAGAACACTGCTTGATGTAAATTTTGAGGACTTTTTTTTTTTTCGATGTGTGGCCTTCAATTCAGCCTCAAGGTCTTTCCACCTCATTGGTTAATTGCTAGCCATTTCTTCCAATTTTCTGAATAATATAACAACCAAAAGCCCAACCATTCAAGTCCCATTAGCCTCACATCCTGTACCGTTCAGTCTAACACAAGCTAATCCCACAGACTCACTCCTCACTACACGGACTTCACAAGGTCCTCGCCGTCTGATGATTTATGCTCGATGCCAAATCCTCACAACCGAATTCAGTTAAATTAACCACATCACATAATTAGAGTTCAAGGGCCCAAGAACGCTCTCTACAACGGGACGACGTACCGTGTGGCCACAGGAAAGCATGCATGATTCAGAGGAAGTTCCCCTCTTGCTGTGCTTGGCGCTGAGGCACGCTGCTGTTAAGAACCCCAGTTTCCCATCACATAACCACCAGTCCTTGAGACTTCTAAAATTATTCCTCCCCCACAAGGATGGAGGGGGAAAAAGCTGGAAACTTTGCTTAGAACATTACGTGTGGCTGGTCACTTGCTCCGCCACGGCACATAGAAAATGCTATCCTTCCCCAAGCAGAAATCCCTACCGAGAAGCTGGGCATCACCCTTGCCTCTGCCCACGATTTCTGATATTGAACAATCTCCCATTTCAATAAGGTTTTCCTCCGCTATCTCCACTCTCTGCAGCCCTAAGCTTCCAACAAAGCGGTAATTATTCCCTTCACTGTAAAGTCAGTTATCATACAAGCCACTGGGATGACAGAAAGGAAAACTTACTTATCTCCACTTCTACGAATTCCAGAGAATTCTGACTCAGCCGTGCGCTGGGCCCCTCCCTCTTCAGGTGCTGAAATCCTAACAGGTCGGCAGAGATGGCAAGGGTAAAAGAGTGTCGTGACAGAGGTTTTTTAACCCCATTGATCCAGTGTTTCAGTCCAGTCAGGCACAGTGAACGTTTATGAGGAGAAAGGCTTTACTAAGTCAGATATCTTGGAGCGTTTCAGACTGAAATGCCACATGTGAAAGGAAAAAGTTAATGGAAGGATTAAAACTTTAATTTCCTTTTGGCAATTCCCTCCCAAGTTCCAACTTTAAGGAAAAACAACTTAGTAAATAAGAAATCCTACCCAATCTATGTTACCTCGACGTGTGGAAACACTCCCCCACACCACGCTAGAAAACAGCAACTTTAAAGAACTTAAAGCAGTGGCCATAGGTGTCCTCCCTAAATGGCTCCTGCCCAAGCTCCAAGGCACACACTGAATCTGTCGAGGAGTCACCCTTGGGAAGGAGTCACATCTCCCCCCAAATTACCGTTATTCCTGAATAATGAACAGCATTTCGGTTCTTTTACATACAGAGTCATTTTACCACTCAAGAGGCATAGTGCACTGAATTTGCAGATCCAAACCCATAATCTAGATGAATATTTTTTATTATAAAATGTGTACTGCTGTGCATATGGGGGAGGGCGGGGAGGGCAGAAGGTGTGTGGGATGTCTAATGCTGTCGGTAGGATATTTTCCCTACCTTCGCTGCCTCCAGAAAGTGGGTCACTGTTATTTTTTTTTAATATTTGAAAATCATAATGGATGTAACAAACGAGCCTCTCCTCTCTCTCTCTCTCTCTCTCTCTCTCTCTCACTGTCTCTCTCTCCCCCTCCCCTTTCCCTTTGAAAAGTGAAATCATATTAACAGCAATGCAAGAGCTTAGTTTGCCATATCAGAACACAGATGCCAAGCTTTCCCAGCTGGCAACTGGGGCCTCTGAGTTTAACTCTTGAATTGTCTAGCAGAGCTCTCTTATGGCGGGGACATCATGGCATGGAGGGTGAACTTCTGGCCCCTTAGACTGTGTTTTCTTCTTATCAGTGAGAAAATTGCTAAGTATCTTATCTTACAATATATGTTCCCACAAAGGTCTCATTAAGCCTAGGAGCTAGGCATGCCAGTAAGAGCCATTCTTTATCTGGTGAATTGTGTGTGAGCCAGAATGCAAACAAATGTGCACTGCAGTTCATGAGTTCAGTCAAGGACAGGATGCTAGATGGGAAAACTTAGCAGTGTTCCCCTAAGTCAAACATGCACACCAACTTTACGCTCTCTGAGCACTTCGCAATGCAAGCACGCCAAATCATCCTAGAGAGCAGCCTACTCGTAACACAGTATAAAAGCTTAGTTTTCCCCATAATGGGAAATACCTGCAAATGAAGTGAAATTTATTAAAATGTTAAAACACGCTGTCAACTTGCAAACCATTATCTACTTAAGCTTTTCATAAAGAAATAATTGTTACCCAAAAGGATTCTAAAAGTCAGTAACTGAGGGAGGAAAATAATTCTTCGCATTTGCTTCCTCGCTAATGATATGTGACAACCGGGAAGGATTCTATTTCAAAAACAATAATAATGATGTAAACAAGTCACATTTTTCACAACTTCCAAACGTACTTTAATGATCACAACACTTAACAATAACACAACAAAAGTTGCCATCCAGCAACGGACCATGATTTTAAGGGCTCCACGAGGCTAAAGGAAACCCCGCTTTGATGAGAGCCATGAAGTTCCTGGCCTCTCTTCAGTATCCGAAACAGGTTTAATAAGAGTGCAAAGGAGAGTCCAAAAATCAGTTAGGCTGACTTAGTTTAAACTCTAACCTGTTAAACTCAGGACAACAGTTACTATCTCTTGAGATCCTTAAACTTCTTAGTATGTTCTGACCTCTTCCTGCCTCAGAGAAAGCCCAGTTCCCCCACCCAACCCAGCCTGTTCCCCCTTCATCCGGGACACAGCCTGGACCCAAGGCCTCCCATAGGCCAGACTTCCTTCCCTGCAGCCCTTTGGGTAGAACTGCTAATCCTTCTTATTAATTAACGAGATAACGGTGGTTAACGGGAAAGTGGCAGTAATGCTAACTATCTAGGAAACTTCAACCAAAATTATTTCAGCCCTTTGGTTGCTTTTCCTGGTGTGCAGAATTGTGCACTGAGAATCTGGCAACCTTTTGAGGCAGAATTGGGAAATTCAGCCATGAACGATTTGTATCAGACCTTAGCACATAGGTTTCCTCATTAAGATTTGCTTATTTTTTTTTTTTAACATTTACACTGTTACACACTGCTAACTAGAAAGAAAAGTTAGATCCTCTCAACATGTTACTACAAAATTTGGAAGGGCAGAAACTGAAGGAACTAAAACTTGCATAAGAAATAAGCAGTGATGTGACAGAAAGCAATACTCAGTCATAATGAATGCATTATATATCACTCCATTCAGCTGGCCCTCCACACCCTCACTGCACACCCCGCATCGTACAGCCCACTTCTGTCCCAGTAAGGTGTCCTGTGCAAGGCTTGCCTGGTTTTTGTTTTGTTTTGTTTTGCTTTCACGGATGCAATCACAAAGACAAGATGGGGAATAGTTACCACCTGCCCCAGAATCACTGGACATCTTTAACATCTTTGGGAAAATGGAGGCCACTTTAGAGCTATTTTTCCCTTTAATCTCTCCCAGGCTTTAAAAAAAAAAAAAAAAACACCTAAAAAATAAAAAGGAAGGGTTTTATATTAGCTAAGGTTTGCTGCAGCAAACAAGCAAGCAGCTTTCATTCAGGGATTGTCAAAAACTTTCCAGTGTGCCCACTGCAATGCGGATGCCAACCAACGAATCAAAGGCATTCAGCAACTAGACAAAGAGGGTCTGATGCCAACCTCGGTGCCACTGGCAACCATTATTGGCATCAAGCACAGTGTCTGCCTTTTTTTTCCCCCTCGCCTGGCACTTCACAAACAAAATGGCGGTTCTTGTAGCAACGAAACAGCCGAAGCGCAGCTCTCTGAATCAATAGCGTCAAATGATTTTATGGATTTAAACGCAGTTACTCCCCCATGATGTGTACATTTTAGGTAAAGTGAGGGGCTTATACAATTTTACAAACGACTGGATCGAACACGACCCTTTACTAATGTAGAGAAATAGAACAAATGGACTAAATTGCGGTCAACCGGGCTATATGCGTAGAAGAGGCTGAATAACAAAGAGATTTAGCCTTAAAGAAAATACTGCCTTGTGGCCATGTGATGCGAAGGTCTAATGCACTACACATCAAAAATGATTTCAAAATGCATCAAGTTTTCCCAAAACCATATCAGATGCAGATGTAGTACTATGGCTTGTGTCAAAGCTCTAGGAACTTTCCACATTTCAAAAAACATGAGGCTGCTGGGCATGAGGGGGGGAAAAAAAAAGAAGTGTGGGTTGAACCAAAAGAGAAAGAGGGAAAAAGAAAAGCATAGGAAGTTGGCCAACAATGGAACTTTATTATATGTTGGTCTTTATTTCATCCTCCAAAAGAGATGCAGCTTGTGATCTTGTATAAATAACCAAGAGGACTATTGACATTTCTAGATCTGGAAATTGTCAATATATTGTAACATCACTCCACACTGCAATGCGGATGCCAACTAACAAATCACAGGCATCCTGAGCTAAACAAAGAGGGTCTGATGCCAATCCTGGTGCCAGTGGCAACCATCTTTGGCATTCTCTCTGTTCTTTCTCGTGTTTTCCTCCCAGTCGCTTAGAAGTGGGGAGACAGAGAAAAAAGGGGGGGGGGGAGAAAGGTAATTTCATTGCTCATTCTACTGTAAACATTACAGTTTTCTTTTCCTATTTTTCTTTCATGTCTTTCTTCATACTTCTTTGCCTGATTTATAAAACAGACTTAAGTGGGTTTTCATGTACTTAAAGGAGGAATAAAGAGTCATGATGGGAGATACGCAGCACTTTGATTGACTGCAGACTTATCTTTGTAAATGCCTTCTTCAATCAATTGTACTGCGACCCAACACAATTAACCTACATTTGACCAAAAAATAAACCAAGAAAATAAAAAGATGCAAATTTGGAAAAAAAGGAAAACGCAAAAGCATCCTGATGTGACTTTTTCAAAGAAAGAGCCAACAGATGTTAAGAAGAGATGCTGCGCTGGCAGATAGGAGAGGATACAGAATAGACGTACGGGGTAAAATAACGAAAGCTTTCTATGACAGATAACTTAGAACAACAACAAAATCAGTGTCTTATCTGAAAACATGGTCTCCGAGAGTTGTTTTTAAAACTTCGTGATTATTAGGACCCATGGTGCAAAGCAGAAGGCATTTCTGCGGTTTTCTTTCTTCGATCTATCTTCACAAATCCAAAGGATGTGTTCTTTATTGTCAGTTCATCAACCAAGAGAGTTGGCTGCCTGCCCCGGGAGGGAATGTACATACGTGCACACCTCCAGGACTAGCCTTCCAGCAAGTCAGAGTATGAGCAGCAGTGAATCTTCCCTCCCTGCACTACAAAGTTGCATGACCCACTTTTTAAAACTTTACTTCCAGCCTTGACTTTCACAATTCACGTACAACACACTCTACAGTCCAACGCACATACGTAGCCCACCTTCCGAGGTCACCTCCTAGACAGCTGTCAGTCAAATTAAGTGTCGTGTGTTAATGGCCTTGGATTTTAGGACACACAGGGTGAAAACAGAGTTTTCCCTAAACCATCAGTGCTTGGACTTTAATCCTTAAATGCACGGAAATGGTAAATGCGGTGTTTCCAAGAGAAAAATAGCAAACGTTCCAAATATGTGTTGTCCAGCATATTATTTAAAATCAAACTAGACATTCTTCAATGACGTTTAAGCATTATCTCTAAAACTGTATCAAGGAATTATAAAGACAAAAAGCACATGATAAGTATCTAGATTTCTGAGCCAAACGACTATAACCCTGATATTTTATTTTCTTGGACAGTAATAAAGTTCAGACCGATTTCTTGAATCCCACATTTGTATGACGAACATCAGATACCCGTCAGCCACCGCTATCCGCCTCCCTCCCACCAGGCCGAGGTAGGAAATGACCCACCATCTGTGACAAATCCAACCTCAGTCCACTTTTGGTATGCTGCTTTTTAAAATGATGTTTTACTACGGACTGTTGCTAATACGTGGAAATCTGTATCTTGACACATGTATTTGAAGAAGAGCAACTCTCACTATTTAAGGAAAGGCATACTAAGAAAAATAAAAAATAATAAAGACACATTTCATGAACTCAAAAATACGTTCAGCAAAAATCTCACCTATTTTTGACTCATCCGGGCAACATTTACACCACCCTCTTTACCAAGTATTTTTTTAATAGGTATGGTATGTGGTTTCCACATTCTTTTTGAGATTTATTTTAAACCAGTGTAACCAGTCCACTTTCTGTTTTTGTTCTGTCAGGAGGGCTACACCTTTTCTCCTCGGTAAGTTTGATAAATTCACATTCAAGTAAACTAATGATACTAAGTCTTCCCAAGTCACGCTGGGGAAATATTATAATGTAAATTATTTAAACAAGAACTACAATCCATTCCATCGACAGCGACTATTATTACACAATCAGAAGTAGGTGTTGATAGAAATATTTAAATTAAATAAATCTAGCTCTACGTAAGATACACTTTCTGATAGACAAATGCTACCTTGGGCATTTTGTAATAGGAAATGTTAATTCTATTTTCGGTGCAATAGGACTAGATTCGTAAATAAAGTTCGTCTACCACGCTAGTTAGGAGGCTATACTGAGATTTTTAAAAAGCGGGTTTGACTCTTCATAAATAAATTTACATTTTCCAACTGAGAAAAGATGACTGCATGCAAGGAATGTTGCCGAGGACAAAAAGTGAATCGTAATTAACTATCTTTTGCAGACTAGTCTGCGTCTTTGAAAAGGTATATGCTTTCAAAGACATTTGAAAATGCATCTCTTTGTGGTCTTTTGTAAGACATCCACGCCTATCCAGGTACGAAAGCTCCATGTCTATTTCCACGGCTTGCACGTGGCCGTGGGCATGGGAGTAGCCAGAGTGGGTGAAGGAGGTCTAGGGGCCTCGAGGACCATCTAACCCAAGCCAGATACTCCGCATATGGGGTTTGTGAGCAGTGTTTGCCGAGCTACAAGAAAGAACGATCTGCTCCTACCTTGCTCCTGCACGTAGTATGCCAAAAACAAATCAAGCTCCTTAACTGATACTGTGATATGATGTGGCTGGACACAAAGTGCTGGGTTTGTGCAATGTGGGGATTTCATGAGCCGCTCTCCATCGGTACTTTCCAAGGGGATGCCTTTGAACAGGATCACCATGACTAGATCCAGACGCCAGACTTTGTCTGCCTGTCGCAGGCAGTCGATTCTCCTGATCTTACCCTTCTGGTCGGGATTGGATAAGACACAGCACGGGTGCTTCTTGCCAGTCACGGTGAGCACAAAGTCCTCTCGGTACTCCTGGCGGATGTCTTTGCGCAGTTTGGCCAGGAGCCTGGATGCCCACTTCTGTTTGATTTCAGGCTTTTCACTGAGAAGCTCATCTTTGACTGCTCTTTCTTCATCCTTTGACATTCGCTTCTCATGCTTTTTAAAGTACTTGCGTTTCCGAGCCTGCAGGTTGAACCAAGTGTAGGCGATTGCACGGACGTGTGGGAGTAGTGCCTCGATGAATGGGTGAAATTCATCCTGTGGAAGATGGGGGTGGGGGGGGTCAGGGGAGAATACATACACAGTCAGTTTCATTGCAAAGGCTCAAAAAAAAAAAAAAAAAACTACAATCCATTCCCAAGCACTACAAAAAGTTAGGCATAAAAATAACATTTTTTTCTTATTTAAAATTATCAAAATAGCAAGACAAGAAGAAAATAAAGTATGACAAGCAACCCCTTTTCCACCAAAACTTACAGGTTGATTCTGCCTCCTAAAAAGAAAATAAGATTTATATTTGTATTTCCACTCTGGCCCATCCCCCTCATTCCCACCATGCATCCTACATTCTTTAAAACGTAAGTAAACCAAGGTGCTTGGCACCTAATTTAATATCTAAATATTTGATTGACCAACTAACGCTAAGCAGTACCATTTTACAAAGAACACAGTGAGATTTTTTTTTTTTTTTTAATCGGAGCAGAGCTGTTCAGAAGGCAGGAGCGATGCCACAGTTCATTTCTCTTCTCTGTGGCACAGAAACACAAAGCATATAGATGCTCAGTGTAATGCCACACAGTTCCCGCTTTTGGAGCATGCTCTCAGCAAGAGGCTGCTGGTGGCTCAAAGAGCATGCGCCATTAAACTTGATCCATTTTCTTATCAAACGTCCAACATTCCAACACTGAAACAGCACCATTCCAAGAGTGGTAACTAGAGAAACCGGTATACAGTGAGGGAAAGTGGGCAAAGGACACAGCTTGTCGTATCAGTGTCCTGAACAGAAGGTTTCCATACTTTGAGCAGTGCGTTCTCTCCCCTCCACCACCAACACTAACCTCCACACACACACACACACACACACACACACACACACACACACACACACACGCATTCTCACTCTATTCTCTCATAGACACAGAGACACGCTCTTTCGCTTTTCAGCAAAAGTTTCTAAAGTTGCAAACAAAAATTATATGAAGGTTCTTCCGGCAGCTTTCCTACAGAATCCGAAGCCCCACAGAGTCGGTTAATTTGTTAACCGATCACAGGAGTATGGCAATTATTCTAAACCCCTTAAAAATCCATCTGAGGTGAACAATGAAAAATGGCAACTTGGCACCAACTTTACATGCTTTGTGTCTCTGCATGCAGTGGCAGGGTGACACCGGGAGTGCACCGCTGGTCACTTACTGCTTTTGTGGAATCAATACAATGCATTTGCTACGCATGTGAATTCTCCGGCAGGACTGTGGGTGAGTGTATGCGTGGCTTGGGAAGCTGCACGTGTATCGACTGTACAGTATCCTGCCTTTTGAATTAAGTGGTCTACCTTAGGGTTCTGCATTTTTCCTGCCTGTTCCATCTAAGCCTTTTTTAAGGGAGGGAGGCAGTGAGGAATGGCAGATAATCTTCACCTACAGATATTTCAAGTGACTTCCCAAAGCAGTTAGCGTTTCATTACTTCCTGCCATAGGTAAAACCTGTCTCATAAGCTTAGGCCTATTTACTGCTCAGAGAAAGAGCTAACCCCCTGTGCACACATTCTGCATGAATGCAATAAACCAAGATCTGAAGCAAATAAGAACTTCCGCTGCGGCCACTTTTCTGGTCACACTGACTGTATGTCACCCCAACCAGAAAATAACTTTCTCTACCCTATCATATCCCAACGTAGTATGTGCTGGTGCTAGTCACCCTGAACTATGTGAAATAAATTCTCTATCTAACCAGCAGACGGATGAATTGCAGGAGGGTTAAAGATGAAGAAAGTGCCACTGATGCCACTCTAACAAAGAAGGTGTCCCCCCAAAAATCCCATATAGTTTTGAATCCATTTTGAAGATGAAATTCAGGTTTCCAATGCTAAAGACCGCGGTATGTTCACAGCCTGCACTTCCCATACGGAAAAGGTGTATGTATGTCCCATCCAATCAATAATGCAGTTATCAAGGGCTGTAACATATTGCTGTAAAGCGTTCCTACGGCAGAATGAGTATAAATCAAAATTCTATAACAATACAGAAGGCAGATGATTACATCACAGCGTGAGGCATAACCAAATGCCATGGAGGAAATCATTAAACTGATCAGTAGTTTCCAGCAGAGATTTGAACAATTCGGTTACTATGCGAGCACATTAAACTAGGCCATGGAAAGAGTTAAACCACAATCTGTTCTTTGTGTGGGAACAGTCCTGCTAACAGCAACCACAGCCCATGATAAGACCTCCCTATCTCCATATACTTTCTGAGGCCATGCTTTCAGTCTTCACTGTAACTACAAAAACTTTGCTTATCCCCCTTAGACATAATGCAAAGGAAGCCCTGTTCAAGGAAATGTGGACTTAAACATGCTTTGGGAACTCACTTCCTATAATCTGACTTCTACTATGATTTATGGATATGATTAAAAAACATACATATGTACTCATCAGCCAAAGAGTTGAGAATGTAAAGGGTACATGGGGCTGGGAGGGAGCTCTGTCCCGGTGTTTTACCCTTGCCCCACTTTTTAAAAAGCTGTATTATTTTAACAGATATTATTAAGCGGTGGGGTAACTCTTAAGTGCTTACATCCTTAAGTACTATGTTCAGTGACATTTCATTTTCTTATAGAGACATCAAACATAGTTTTTACTAAATCTGTTTGAGTTTCAAATCATCTGTCATGTCACAAATCTCAAAATGTTAATAAATTATTTTACACAATCAAAATGCACATCTGAGGACTGAATTTGGACTTTCTTAGCAAATGCACGCAAAACAATGCTGGTTTTTTTAAGTTTGTCTTGAGTTTGTTGCCAATGTTGCCAAGTAATGTTTTTAAAACACACTTTTTTTCTTATTGATAACTAGAAATAGTAAACTTCCTCCCTCCACAAACTTGCCTTATAAACATCTTTCAGGGCTTTAGCATTCTGTGGACTCCTTTCAAGTGAAACACTTAACATGGAGACATAACCTCCAAAAAAAACAAAAAAAATGGTAAGTAGAGGTTTGTTATAAGTCACATATATTTCTGTATTAACATACCTAAAATGTCATCTCTCAAGTGTGACTGTTTTCTAACAATGAGTTGCAATATATTTTTAGTCATTTTGAGTGACATGAATATGGAACATAGTAACTGTCTTCATCCAAAAAAGAAAAAAAAAAAAAAAAAAGAAGTGATTAAGGCATTCAAATGCCCTAATGAATAGTTTATCACAATAACACTTTACTAAACAATTATGAAAGTTTTTTCTTCAGCTGAGCATCTGAGTGGTTTAAGATCGAATGGCTCTATACTAAGGTAATATGCCACCCTGCCCTTTCAGAATTTTTATCAAAATTCACTGACATTTCTCTTCTAAAACTTCTTTTAATTGATCTAAATTGATAAAATAACCAAGTTACAAATTTCAAATATAAAAGTAAACAATCTTAATTCCACCAGAAATATTTATTCTTCTTCACAGAAACAATGGTTTCCATGAAACGGATGGAAAATTAGATCAATATAGAGGTGGAAGAATAAATACTAGATCTTCTTGGAGCATTGCTATATAATAATAAACCATTAAAGCTATGTACCTGAAGAACTTGACCGACAATGAAATTTTAAAAGTCAATGCAATCATGGCAGGTGAAAGTTTTATTAAGGGTTTACATTATTTTTAGAAAAAGCAAAATATTAAATCATACATGATGGTTCTTAATTTTCCTTTTATGTCTGATTTAACTGAGGTAGAAATACTGATTTATATCAATCTACTGACACTTTTACATCACACGTTGCTAAATAGCAACTTTAACTGTAGCTCCTTTTGAATTAAAATTCTTTCTAAAACCTAGACACTTTATTGCAACAACTGAGACACTTTGTAAAGTTTTCAACCAGTTAAGAATGTTTCTCTATTCTGTATTTATACATCCTAAAAAACATTTTGCTCTAGCCATTAGATTCCTATCATACAAAACTAAACTACTGGTCTGATATAAAAGTTGCACTGTTAATGTGCTCTTACTTTTGTAACACCCCACATTACCTATAAAGTCACAGAGATATTAATTAAGTGAGAATGTGAAAGCTACAATCCCTTCTGTAGTATAGGCCTTCAATCCCAAAAACAGTTTTAATACGTCAACCTAGATTTACATTACTAAAACAGTAGAGAATATTAGTCATCATGAATTAGCGTTGGTAAGTATGTGTTCTTGAATACTAATGTGAGAGCTGAATGATTATGCTATATATGCTCCTAATATTCCATATGTCACGAAGCTGCAATGTTATCTCCAATGTACAGGAATTAAGTTAAAGCTAGTGACTTTACAATGATATTTAGAGGAAATCAAAAATGCAATGTAATCGCTAGCAATGTTTCTGAGCAACTGATGCTAGAAATCTAAATTTATATAGAAAAGCAATCTTTTACAGGTGAGAATAAGGGATGTGGTACTTTGTAAGCAAAAAAGCTTACCTCAATTTGTTTCAATGGAGCTATGCTTCAATAATGTAAAAATAATATCAAATGAACATGGTTTACTAGGAGAAAAAAAAATCCTGCTGATGGGTAATATGAAAGGTAACTTTTACAACTGAAGGCAATTCGCTATACCTGAAACAGTTTCATCATCATATTTATTAGCTTTTATTCATAGCTTTAAAATACAAATAGCTCAGCAACTCATTTTTCCAGTTTTGTGAAATTAAAGTGCACGTTACTTGCTGAAAATAGCCATATCTAAGTTAATCATACTCAGATGCCAAACAAAATATAAACAATAAAAAATGTGTCAGCCAAAAAGCTACAGGACTGTATCCAATCACTGAATAAGCCTTATCATTGTTTTCATCTTCATTCACAATTTATGAATGCCTTAGTCCTTTCCAATCACAATGGCTTCTAATTGTCATACAATTGAAATCTTAATCATTTGTCCATTATAAAAATGCATCACCGTGATATTGGATTTTTTAAAATAAGTGTAACACACCTAAGACCTGGCGACACTTCTTTAACTGTTTAGTTTTTTTGTTGTGGTGTTTTTTTTTTTGTTTTTTTTTTTTTTGCCAATGTCAAAGAAAATGGTTATCAATTACCAATGGTGACACTGCCTCCAAAAAGCTGAAGTCAACTGTCCGACACCTTCGGAGGTTTAAAATACTGCTTCAAATAACAACTCTGGGCTAAGGTATTTAGTGAGTTCGCCAGCGGTTAGTTGGCTGGGCGGCGATGAAAACTGCCCCCAGGTAAGTCTGTTCGGTCTCTCTGCTTTTCCATTTGACCGTCTGGTTTAAAATTATATAAATCGTGTTCTCAAAAATGTGTAAAGCCAGTATTTTATGTCATAACGTTGTTCCTAAGGACTTAGGAGGGCAATTTTCAAAGTGAAAAAAATGTAAATGACCTTACTTTTCCAGCATTACTTTCTGCCTTCTGAGCTACGCCCAAATATCGTCAAAGGAACAGGTCTCCACAAAATGAACATGTTCTAAAGTCCTTAACTTTCACCACGACCAACTAACTCGTGTCAACGTAAAGACTGCCTTTGTGGTGTGGTCACGGGAAACCTCAAAGTGCGGATCACGATGGACCAGAGTTTCAGATCCCCAAATTAAGCAAAGGAATGGGTCCCCGGACCACAACCTCCGACTCGCTCGGTCGCCCGCCCACTGCCTGCAGCGGAGTCCAGAGGCGCCCACAAGGACTCGTGCTGGAGTCCCCTCGCCCAAGTTCACTGCTTGTTTATAAGGGCTCAGTCCCCCCTAAAGCTCCTCTAAAGCCCGAATCAGTCTCAGCGCTCCAGCGACCGACCGGGGCGACGGGCACCCTGGGCAGGGGCGCCGCGTAGCAGCAGGCACTCGGGGGGCCGCGCAGGGGCTAGCGCTCCCGGGCCCGGGCCCTGCCCACCCCCGGCGGCCTCGCCCGGCCCAGCTGCCCTGGCAGCGCGCGGGCTCCGGCTCCCGAGCCCGGGGCGCGGGGCTGGGCGCGCGGGATGGCCTCGGGCGAGCGGCCGGCCGCGCGCCGGCTCCCACGCCGCCCCGCAAATCCCGCCGCAACTCCGGGCCACTTCTGCGAGGGGCAGGGGCGTACCGAGGTTAACTAAAGCCGTTAATTGTCGGCAGACGAGAGCAACAAAACAAAACAAAGGCATTTCGGACTAGAGAGAAAGCTCGAGAGAGCGACCGAGACATGTACCTGAGTGAGACAGATGGGAGAATACATCATGACTTCGCCTTAAAACGCACTTTCCCGGAGATGCCCAAGAAAATCTTCGAGAAGCAAGAATTTCATCTATTCATTTTACAGTCATCTGAGCCCCGCGATGCGATCAATCAGGACGGGGCTCTGCGCTGGATCACCGCAACTTCACAACAAACCCAGTCCTCCTTAAATAGCCAAAGATTCAAGTTCACTCGGCGTGCTAGATTTCCCGGGGTGAAATCCAATCTACACTTTTAACCCTCTTGCAGTCCGAGCGCGCTGGCCCTGCTCGCCGAGGCCGCCGCCGCCGCCGCCGCCGGTGTTGGCTGCTTTTCGCCTGGGTTTGGGGATTTATTTTCTGTTTTGCAGTTGTTGTTGTTGTTGGGGGCTAGGGGGTGCGCGAAGGTTCGGTGTGGGTTGGATTGGGGTGGTGGTTGGTGGTGAAATGCTTTTTTAAAAAAGGCGGGGAGGGGGGCGCAGGAGAGAGCGCGGGAGGGAGAGCGAAGAGAATGTGTCACCGCGCTGGGAAAGTTCAAGGTTACAGCCCCGAGCACTGCGGCAGGATTCCGGAGTGGCGATCGCAGGCGAAACTTTGCCGCGAGCCGACCATGTGTGTGCGCGAGGGGGAGCGTGAGCGAGTGCGCGCGGGTGGCGGGGCGCGCGCGGGAGAGGGCTGGGTGGGGGCGGGGTGGGTGAGGGAGAAGGGAGAGCCTGGGGTGAGGGAGGGGGCTCGGGCGCAGGTCTCCCGGGCGGAAGAGGCTCGCGGCGCGGTCCCCGGCTGCAGCTGCCGCCGCCCGCGCCGGCTCCTCCACGCCCGGCCGCCCGACCGCCCGCCTCGCCCCGCGTCTGACCCGGCCGAGCGAGGAGGCTGCTGCTGCTGCCGCCGCTGCCCAGAGCCCAGGGGGATCGGAACGAGCTCCTGAAAAATCCCAAACGATAAATCCCGCTCTCCCGCTCGGCTCCAAACTCCTCTCTTTTCTGCTCTGGGCTCTTTTTTTTTCCCCTCCCTCTCTCGCTTTCTTTCGTTGCAAAACTTGGAAGTTGAAAATTTCACCGGTTCCACCCTCTGGACCCCGCTCGAGCTCTCTCCAAATCAGACTTAAGGATTGTTTTATTATTTAATTACACAATCATCGCTTTACTCCTCCTCCTGCAAACGCGCATTCCTTTTGCACCAGCCTCTCCACACCCCCCGCCCCCCACCTTCCTCCTCCTCCTCTTGCTTCTCTCTTTCTCTTCTCCTCTCTCTCTCTCCCTCTCTCTCTCCCTCATTTGTTAAAGGTCTCATATCCGTGCAACTGAACCATGACTTTTTTTTTTTTTTCCTCCAAACTAGATCTTCTTTCCGCCCTTTGGGCAAGTCCCGCACTCTCCCCACACCACCACATACACATCCACACCCCCGAAAACCCGCCCTGGGAGAGGTATTTCTGTGCCCGCTGCGGACTCTTTAAGCCGCGGGAACATCCGAGTGGGAGAAGCACTGAGCCGGTCTGGGCCCGAGAAAGGAACGAATGGAAAATTCCCTCACACCCAGGCCGCCCCGGGGCCCAGGCTGGGGCGCCGACTCTCGCACCCGGGGCGGGCGCGGTCCGCCAAAGCCTCCGGCTGAAGGGAGGAGGGGCAGGCCGAGGAGGCGGGGGCCCGAGCGAACTTCGGCTCAAGTAGTTGGGGAGCGCCGGCGCGGACTGGGGGCGGGGGGCGGGGTCCTGTGGGGTCTCCCCTGCGCGGGCCCGCGCCCCGGGGCCGCTCCGCAGGAACAGCGCGCCGCGCTTCGCCGCCCTCCCGGGGGTGCCCCGTGCACGTGGCCTCGCTCGGAGCGGGAGGATCGGGCCGAGCTGCCGCCGCCGCCTCCTGCTCCCTCCTCCTTCTCCTCCGTCTCCTCCTCCTCCCGCGGCCCGCTCGGCTCTCCTCCTCCTGCAGCCCCGCTGGCTCTCTCCCAATCCCCACCCCCCGGGGCCCGGGGCGCCGGCGGAAAGCGTCTCCCTCCCCGCCGGGGTGCAGGCAGGGCGGGGCGGTGGCGCGCCCGAAGCTGCGGGGCGGGCGGGCGCGCGCGCGAGCTGGGTGCGTGTGCCGCTACGGCCCTGCAGAGGCGGTCGCGCCGGCCTCGCTCCCGCGGGGAGGGCCCCGCCCCCACCCCGGCCGCGAGCCGCGGGTCGCGAGTGAATGAACTTGATTTCGGGTATTTGGAGGAAAGCGATTTGCCTTGCACCCTCTCTGCACGCGCGCGCGCGCGCGCGCGCACACACACACACACACACACACACACCCCGCCCCCCAAATTCCGGCTTTCGGCAAGGGTTGGGTGGAGAAGAGGTGGAAGCAAAGGCTATCCAGACAATGGAGAGAGGAAAAGTGAGTGCCAGGGACTCCGCGTCTGCCTAGCTGGGGGCTGCCAGGGGCGGTTGGGGCCAAGAAGGGGACTCGACCGCCCCAGGGCGGGGCCGCCCCTACTCCCAGCTGTGCTGTGGAGGTCTTGGGGGGCTCCCCTCTGATTCTCCTTTCCTCTCCCCCTCTTCGTCGCCTCTCGGTTTTCTTCCTCAACTTTCTCCTTTCTCTCGCTCTCTCTCGCTTCTGCCCACCGCCCCCCCCCCTTCTGTCCCCCCAGAGGACCTGAAGGAACCAGTGACTTTTTCCTTCACCAAGTGGGAGTTATCCACATCAAGCATTTCACAACGACACATCAAGAAAAGTAGGCAGGTTCAAGTCAACCATGAAATGGTCACTTTTTAACCCCGTCCTGTCCTCATTAGGGAAATGCTCAAACACAGTCCGTTTTCAAAGAGCTCTCTTAATGAGGCGAGCTTGCCAAGTCTACCTCTACCAGCTGCAGCCCCCGCAAACCGAGAGCCCAAAGAAGAAAAGCGCTGGGGGGGGGGGGGGGTGGGGGGGGGGGATTTGAGGAGGCCGCGGAGAGGGGGAGCAGTGGATCTGGGAAGACAGGTAAAGTCGGGGAAATTTCGAGAACTCCCCCGAGTTAACCCTTGAGGGCACACACCACTGGGAGCAGCCTCCCAGCTCCCCCACCCCCACCCCCCCACCCCGAGGCAAATCCTCTACTCAGCGTTCTGACAACGTTAATTTCCTTTGTGTGGGTCATTTCTTCCTTTTGAAAAGCCAAGATAAAGTTGACAGTCTTTAAAGATGAAAGGAATGAGGTGACAGACGGGGTTAATCCATATAAATACTCATTTCTCTCTCAGAAATTTTTAGGCAATCTCATCTTAGATTAAAATAAAACCCCCCAAAGCATCACTTTGTATTGCACATTACGCTGCATCCCTTTTCTCGCCCTCATAGCACCAGTCTGCGGGGAGGGGGCGGGGAAGCGCTACTGATAATACCAGCTTTAACTACTGGAGTTTCCCTTTGAACAAATATTCAATTTAACCGGAGTTAATTTACCATAAAAGACATTCCCCCTGGCACGAATGCACTCATGTCCTTGAACACACCTCTTTGAAAGCCTGGACTCTTACAGAAGCCATTATTTCGGGGTCTCTTTAAAAATCCAGAGCCCATCTCTCTCTCTTTCTCTCCCTCCCTCCCTTCTTCCCTCCCTCCACCCCACACCACCCCCAGTGAAATCCTGGCACCCAGAGAGCGCTCCTTTCAGCCAGAGATCCCAGAACCAGCCGCTGTCCCCTGGCAAAAGAGGCCCAGTGCTGAGCCCTGGGCAAGTGTCTGCAGACATCGTCCTCCTCCTCCCCTATTAGTTTCCCTTACCAACAGAAATCATTTCCCTTTGCCACCAAAACTAGGTTGCATCCAAAAGTTTCTCACAAGCTTTAAAGAGAAAAATGAAAAATTGACAACTGTTACACAGAAGAGCCCACAAATCCGCAGCAGCACCAGGGGGTGAAGAAGCAGCGACAGACCCAGGTAAGACCCCAGAGAAGTGAGGATGTCTGGGGGCTCCCAGGCCTATCACTTAGGGGTTCAAATCTCTTTCAGGTGCTCCATGTTTGTAGGGCGCTTGTGGTTGGGTACAGTCTGATGAGTGTGGAGGATGCTTGGTAGTTTTGGGTTCTGATTTGTTTCCAAGTAAAAGGAAATTGAGAAAGGAGTAATGGTGGGGTGGGGTAAACCAAAAGAAAAGAAAGAATGAGCAACAGAGACATCCTGGAAGGGCTTACTGGGTGCTCAGTGTATGTGGCTTTGACTGTGCTCCCAGGCCTTTGAGCCCTGGGCAGGATGGCTGACACTCCCTGAAACACTGCTTCTTGTCCAGCTTGTGTCGAAGTCACCGCACACCTTCCCTGGGTGAACTTTAAGGGAGCCTTTTAGAAAAAGAGACTGGTAGATCTGGGTGTATGGGACATCTGGCTTCTCTCAGCACACTCATCCACTATCTTTGATTTTAGAAGTACCAATCTTTTAAATCTCAGGTAGAAGAGTAGAGGGAGGAAGTGAGAAAGATACATGCATTTTATTCACTTTCCCTTTTCCCAGCCAGTCTGTGCCATGGTATTGAGAGGGGCTTTAAAGTCTCCTGAGAAGTTTCTGATACTATCAAAATGTGCCAAACACTTCTTAGACTTTGGTACTTACCTCTCCCTAAACTCTCTTTCTTCTCTCTCTCCCACACTGAAAGGTAAATGACAGGCCAATTGCATTCACCCCAAAATCTGGTTTGAAGAACTAGAAAGAAGTGAAAGCCTCCTGCATCAACAGGACTATTTGATATTTCAGAATTACTAAAGATCTCCTCCCCAGATCATTTATTCCCTGCCATCTTCTGGGGGGGGGGAGGGGGGTAGTTTCTTTTCTGATAGATAGTTTGTTGATTTCAAGAAGGTATGTCAGTACTTCAGGAGACTGAAATTTTCAAAACCTAGCTGTATATTTGAAAAATTAAACAAATTACCCAGTTGGAGCCTTTCACTGACCTCCACAGAGGACTTGACATCTCAAGTATCTATCAATATTGATTTTCTTTTAACCTCCTCCCTTCTAAAGAAACTCAGTGACAGGTTGCAAATCCTGGGCAGTTTAGGGAAAGGTTTCTTGGAGCTTAACAAAGCTGTCATTTTCAATACACCCGATGACTTTTTTTTTTTTTTTTAGCTCTTGCATGTGATTTGAGGGGAGGCTCAGCAACCACACACCCTGGCTGCATCGCCAATATCAATATTTTAAAACTAAATACAAAAGAGACAGATGACCTCCTGACCCCAGGAAACAGGCCTGCAGAACTGCAAGTATCCACCACACCATGCCCAGGGACCTTTCCTGCTTCCAAATGAACCACAAAAATCATACATGTGTAGCCCGGAAAACACAATTTTATGTCCACAAGCAGGAACACCAAAAATCCACGCAAAAACGCATCTATAAACAACCAACAAGTACTGAGATTGCCTGCACTTGATGGGGATTGCAAAATCATGCCCAGCTCTCTCAGCCCTGAAACTACTACTGTCAAATTAGGGTAGCAATTTTTCCCTCCTAGAAAATTCACAACTGGTCAGCTCCCCCACCCCCTTTGCCGCTTTGCCTTGCACTGAAACGAATAAATAACCATGGACTTTTCTTCCCTCCTCTGGGAGCTGTTTGGTGTCCCCTGAGGACAAAACTAAATGAGAAAAATGACGCTGTTAATAATGTCGCTGCTGAAATGCCTGTACTCGACTGTTAAAAAAAAAAAAAAATACCAACCCACTAAGTGTGCTTACATTTCGGGCACATTTACAAGCTACGACTGAATCTGAGCAGCGACTGGGCCAGATTCCTCTATTAAGGTTAGCCGGTTTCCACTTCTCTACAGAGATGGGGCCAGTTCATCAACAGAGGTTCCCAACTTCTGAAGACATTTGCTCCCGGATTACAAAGTCAGCAGGTGCCTGTAACTTTTGCGTGGTTTATTTTAAACCTCGCAAATCACGTCAATGATTGCTTTGCTTCACTCACAACACTTCAAAAGTTACGTACGCTCTCAACACAGAGCGTCTCCTCTGTGATACTGAGAGGGCTACAGTTATTGTCCTTTTTCAAAATAGCTGACTTTTAAAGTAAAACTATACTATCATTTTATTTCTATGTATAGACTTTTTTTGTTGTTACCCGTCTACATACACTTTTTTGACATAGAAACAGATCAGTTTTAAGGAGAGGTTTAAAAAGCTTTATCCAAAATAGCCAAGTAGTCTTTATAGTCTGTATTAAGAAGTATAGAAGGTGTATTCAAACAAACTCAAACTTTCTGCACCCCTTTCTCTAATTCGTCCTTTGAAACCCCCATCCTGTTTCAAAATCAAAATAATGCATAACAACAGAACTGTGTGCATTTTAACTTTCAAATTAAAATTTGACAATTGTGTAATTACAAAAAGACAAAACAATTTGGCCTACACAAAATATATGTCCAGTAAACCTTATCTCTGAAATATTTTAACAACACAGCATGTTAACAAATTTCAAAGCAATAATATTGTCAAATTGTGTGATGTCACAAACTCTAAAAACAAAGTTACAGATGCTCATGACATCATATTCACTCATAATTATGCTGCTGCTCAGTCTGATCATATTAAAGTTAAATAGATGTCTACGTCTGCTCAAGAATAAAAGGAATTTATTTTGGACATCAAACAATGAAACTGTCACCATTTATTGTATGAAACACTCAGCTAATCAATTTCCTATTAAAACAGCTTTCAACAATACTCAGCTTTAAAATTCATCGGGGCCAGTAAAAACCTTTTCCCAGTGCACAAGAATGCAGTCCCAACCACGACGATAATTACCCTTCTAATACTTTTATTGCCCAAGCACTTTTTCCTGTGCTCCCCATCAGTTAGGCAAGAATCTGCAGTATATTGTATCAGTGAGTTGGAGTGCTTGACCTTTGCGCACATATGATTTAATAGGGACTTTTCAGCGCTGGAGCTTTCTCCATCTCTCATATCATTAAATGAAAACATCAAACCTCAAATGTAAAACTGGAAACCACAACGTTTTGTGTTTCACAACTCTTTGCAGTTTTTACTTAGGCTGCTTAAAGGTCAGCTTCTTAGCCTCACAGTTCTCTCCCCCATAGAGTAAAGGTACTGAAAAGTCACACTAATTCTGATTTTGATTAAATCTTGAACTCCCCAGTCAGATACACACATGCACTCTGCTTATTTACACGTGCATTCTTTTTCTAACCACACAAGCGTGCGTGTATGGTTTGCTGGATTTATTCCATTTTAGAGCTGATTTAAATGTCTGTTCAAGTCTGGGTTCAAATGTTAACTTTTTCCCGCCTGTTGGAAAATTAAAATTACAAAAGATGGTGCTATAAGATTCATTCAAAGAAAGTTAGAGTTAATCTTGTGTATTTTGGCGCCTTTTCCCTGCCAGCTACTGTACTGGAGGTGGGGGGGGGGGGGGAAGGAAGGGAGGGGCGGGACTTGGAGATCTTGTCTGTCCCGTCTCAAGTTCAATGGCAGTTCTTCTAACCGGAGGAGAAGATGGCCATGTTCACAGCCCTAATAATAATTCCAATCACACCACTTCGGCATCTTGTGTCAAAGTCGAAACTGGCTTCCCCGCCCCCTTCAACCTGAACGCTGCCAAGTCCTCACACACTCCGCATTCAACCACAACTTAATGGATGGGATATTGTGCATTAAAATGTGTCCCAGACGTACTGGCGAAGAGAGCACAAGGGAAAAGGGAGGCGCACGCGCGCGCACACACTCACACACACACACACACACACACACACACACACACACACACTTAGGCAAAGGGGTAAAAAATCCTAGAGCAAAAACAGCGGGGCTTAAAAAAAAAAGTACTAGGAGCGGGAAGAAATCCATCATAATCTTTTTTAAACGGGGAGGGAGGTGAAGAAGGAGGGCTAACAATTCGATCCTGCCACTTCAGGGACCAGGTGGGGGATACTAAGCTTGGGAACAAATATTGATTTTAAAAACAACACACCAATCAGAGCTAAATAAATACTACTACCCTCACTTATTTTTTAAAAATGCACTTTCAAATGAGAATATGTTACAAAGCTCTGCATATTCACCTTAAAGCGAAGGAAAAGGACTACGAAAAGAATGGGCTACGGGGTACAACTAAAGTATCACTTACAGTAATTTTTCCAGCATTAGGAGGAGGAGGAGAAAGAGGAGGAAATAAGAAATGAAGCAGGGAAAAGGCTACATTTTACACTATTTGGGCTGACAATGTTATCCAGGGATTCCCACCATCAAAGTGTGACACATATACTAAAGTTACTAAAGCTATAATATATATTATATACATGTATGTGTAATGATACATATAGTATATATATGATATACAAATGTACTATACACTATATGTACTATACACTATATATGTACTATATACATATATACTATATGTATCATTACACACACATACACACACACACACAATTGCTTTGGTCTGGGCTCAACCTGTAAAGCAGAAATGACATTTAGATAAAACAGTCACTTCACAATGCACATACAGGAAAAACAAATTGTGTCTGGAGTGGAAGGGGGTGCAAGGGACGAACAAGACGAGCAAATAAAACCCATCATTTCAAAGCCACATACCATTGCACTGTTTTGCATTAAATAAAATGGATCTTGAGTCTGCAACAGAACCCTGGGCCGCTGACTTCACGTGTCTCAGGTACAAATTTGTGGATTTTCTCAAGGGTTGTTTGGGTGTCGCTTTTTGTATTTGCTTAAAAAAAAAAAAAAAAGGCAATCCTGGAGTAGTCTTTTATTTTTTTAAATTATTGTTTCTGCAATGCCCCAATTCTTGGCCTGAGAAGAAAAGGCGGTAAAAGTCAAGTCTAAAAGCAAGCGAGCCCCCTCAGTCTGGATATCCAGTTTTCCTTCCTCTCACTTGCGGAAGACTGTTTCTCGTGGTTGACTTGAACGCCGTCCAGAGAGAGAGAGAGAGAGTGGGGGGGGGGGGGTGTGTGTGTGTGTGTGTGTGTGTGTGTGTGTGTGTGTGTGTGTGTGTGTGTGTGTGTGTGTGTGTGTGTGTGTGTGTGTGTGTTTGGTGGGTTTTATTGTTGTTTTAGCAGGGCTGCTCTAGAGGTGGGGGCAACCTCCCCTCCCCGGCTTCGGGCGCGCTCCGCAGGGGCAGCGGGCGCGGCCGCGGGGTCGCGCGCTCGCCCCTTCCCCGCCCTTGGATTGGCCTGGCCAGCGGCGGAGCTGCCCCGGAACCGCCACCCACCCGCGCACCCTTTCCGCGCCCGGGCCGCGCTCGTCCCGCCGCCGCCGCCGCCTCCCAGCCTTTTTCTTTCTCCGGCTCGCTGGCCGCCCGGCCCCGCCCCGCCCCGGCCGCCCCGGCGCGCGGGAAGCGCGGCTCTTCGCTTCCGCCTGGCGGCGGGAAGGAAGCCGAAAGGAGGAGCCGGGGGCGGGCGCGCGGCGATGCATATTCATCAGGGCGCCCGCGGCGGCGGAGGCGGGAGCGGGCCCGAGTGGGTGTGGCGGCCTGCGCGGCGCGGGCGCCCTTCGCGAGTGGCGGCTCTGCTCTTTGTGCGGCCCGGGAGGGGCAGGAGCGCGGGGAGGGCGGGCGAGGAGGGCGGCGCCGCCTGTCTGCGGGGCCGCGCCGCTCCGCGCGCCTTTGTGCTCCCGGGGTCACGGGGCCTCCCCGCCGGCTTGCGGGAGGGGAGAGCGGGGCCGAGCTGCCGCGCGAGAGTCTCCACCAAATAACAGTGATGATTACGGAATCGGTGTTACTCCCCTATTTCCCGCCACGTTGCTCGGTCAACTTCGCAAGGCCGCGTTTGTTTCCGTGTGAGAGGAGTTCTGAAATGTTCCTCCCGGTCAAGCGTTATCGTTACAGCAAAACCACCAGAAGGAGAGCACTCTTGACTTCTATTTATATGCATCCATGTGAATGTCAATAATCTAGGGGTGGGTGGGAGAAATAATCAGCACCAACGAAATACACAACCCTTGGGTCCCTGGGAGTAAACGCTCTTGGTGAGGTTCGGTAGACAGTTCATGTTCATAAACAAAGTGGTTTTGATCAGTATTTTTAAGGTTAAAGGTACGTAGTGTTTCTGTTTAGTTTTTAAGTAATCCGGTTATTTTCATTTTAGGCATCTGTGGTGTGGTAAAATAATGCTTAACGGTGAGATTAAATTATTATGTAATCCTGATTTAAAATCGAAGTATTAGAAGTAAAAATATAACATTAGCCCTAAATTTACATGGTACTAACCCACGTGTGTTTAGAAAAGATTTTATTACAGAGATTTTGACTAATTATGTAATTGCACAACAGACAATAGCTTCAAATATCCTCTAAAATCCCTGTTCAATTATGTGATTACCAGTGGGACCGGAATAGCTCCCGATGAATTGTTCTTATCTTTCCACTAAATGTGAGCATGGCAGTATTTTAATCCCAGTTGTGTTTACCCTCAAAGTCCAAGAGAACTTAAACAACATTGTGCAGGTTCTTAGTTTCTACAATACACAGTATGAAACAAGAAAGATATTTTGACCTCGTTAAAAAAAAAACAGATTTTTTTTTTTTAATATCTGCATGTAGATATACAGACACACTATATAAATGTTTGGCTATTTTCAATGATAGTAAGTGGAAAACTAGAAACTATTTTGACCCATTTGGACTTCAGGAAATGCCAAATATAAAAATAGGTTATTGGTTTAATGGTTCCCAATTTCTCCTCTGAAAAAAACTAACACAGTATGTATCTAAACAGCTTTGGGAAGGGAGTTGAGGTTGGGGATACACGTATGTACACGTACACATGTGCATGTATGTATCTCTACACTCAGCTATAACTTCCCAAGGAAAATTAATTGTTAACATCTTTTTCCAAGATAGGTAATTTTAACCACTCGGCTAGTGTAGCTATAACTCAGTCTACTCAGGCAGTCAATTCAAGTGTGTAACAAACAGATCTGTTTGCATTCTAGCATTATCCTAATAGTAGTTTCATGGTTAAGTAAGTCACGTTTAGCACTAAGTAGCCAAATATGAAGTATGAAAATTCAGTGCAGCTAAACTTTAAAAAATCATTGAGAGTGCAAAGGGAGTGTTTAAATGGGCAGTGTTACCAAATTCTAAAACTTCTGTAAGTGTGCCTTAGAAAGTCTTTTGCAATTATTTGAAGTCCATAGCAGAGTTAACCAATCCTTCCCATCATCTATTTCACGCAAGGAAGAAATTACATTGCAGGAAGAATCCAATTTTGTTTAGGAAATATGCGAAGATAAGAAATGGAGAAAGGACTAGAAAAGGGGAAAGAGAAGGATTCCACATGCTTCTAGTGATGATTTGAATGAATCTGAAGTTAGTGTCACCTGTCAGAGGCTTTTTGCCTAAGCGTATTATTTATATTTAGTAATAGAGTGTACCATTGTATGTCATGTTCAGTCTTTCATAGATTATCTTTTTTTATTTGCGTGTCATTTGTTTCTTCTGACCTGTGAAGTTTACAGTATTTACTCCTCTACTCATTACCCCTGTTTGTCAAATATGTACACCTATCATAATTAAATGATATCCAGTGCTTATGAAATAAGGATACTGATTTTCAATCATGTCTTAAGAGAAATCGGACTCACTAATTTGTAATCACCTCAACAGTTTGTTGCTCCTGAGTTTCTTATTTGGCTAATGATAATGGTCTTCTAACCTGCAATATTGGTTGAATTTCCAGTTTTCATATTTTGCATTACAAACAGATCTAGAGAAGTTAGGGAGTGCTTTTGTAAAATTAAAATTATCTTGGTTAAAAACCTTGCCTAGAATGTCATTGAGGTTGAATATCTTTTTATATTCATTTTTTTTGGAAATTATAACTACGCACGTTTTAAAAATAAGGACTGTCCGAAGTTACATAGGCGTTTTGGCCTTTTGACGCTCCTAACTGAAGTGGTTCCAGTAGAGAAGCTAATTTTTTTGTGCCTTCAGTTGCAGGCACAATCCATTCCTTAGAACTTACTAGAAGATTCTCAAGCACACTGACACTTTAGATTTTCTGGTTCTTCTTAAAGCCAATTAACTGGTAATTCAGTTTCTGTATGTGTTCTTCAAATTAAGAATTTTTTTTAATGTACTACAACATCTGCATGTGTTTATCTTTGAGAATAATCACTATATAATTATTTCTAAAAGCATGCATTATTACAATGCTTTATGTCATAATTGAAGTAATTCTTCTACCCTATCTAAACCAGTAATTTCCAGTCATTACCCCAAAGGTGTTTATTTTATCTTACTTCTCTATTTCTCAAATACGTAAGAAGTGTGCTTTTATTTCTGTTTTCTTATTTTTAAAGACACACACTTATTTATTAGATTATTGTAGTTAGTCTATTATTATGCTAGCCTCTGCGCAAATTTATTTTATATAATAAAGACAGTGGAATATTTAAGACACAATACTAAATAAAACACACTACCTTTGAAAACAATTGGATAATATTTTTAGAATTTAAAAACTGCATAAGGTAGAAACCTGTGTAAACATTCATATTGCATATTGCGTCTAGGACGTAGTTTAAAATATTTCTTAATTATTTAAAAATATTTAGAGAGTCTTAAAATAGGACATTTATAAAGTGCCAAGTTTTGGCATTTTGTTGCGGTTCTATAGATGGGAGCTGTCTTTGTACAACTTTTACTGAGGGAAGGAGAATGCATATCTAGTACATTGCTGTGTGAGAGGAAAACCCAAGTATAAACCACAACCTTTGGTAACTATTTCTATTTTCCATTGGTATTAGCGGTCTTCAGCTATAATCCAGCGTGCCTCTTTGTTAGATATTGATCATAAGAAATAAACACGGCATCTTTCCCACAAGACGTACTTGCTCATCCTAAGGAATTATATCTGTGGAAAAGACTTCAAGAGATTTCCAGATAAGCCCTTGCAATAGAGTCAAAACTCCACACCGCCCAGGAGAGACGCACAGGTCATTTTCTAACCATTGAGAGTATGGGTACAAAAATAAATATATACACACAGTGTTCCTTCTTCCACTAACTGCATGCTGCACCTGTGCACACATATATCTGATGACATCTGCTAACATAATAAATCTCAAGTGGTTTGTGGTGTCATCAAAACCTGAGATGGTGGTATGGCTCACAGCCTCCCCAACCCCAGGCTATGGTCTTGTTAAATTTCACAGGCTAAACAGAGACAGACTTAGACTCATTCTCTACATGAACCAGGGGTTTTCAAGAGCAGGTTAAGGTGGTTTACCAAGGGAAAAAAAAAAAAAAAAAAAAAAGCCTCTAGATATGACTCAGGGTGAAAAATTTGCTCTCTGATTCAATGGTGGTAAATCAAGGATGACTCCCACCTTTGAAAAAAAACCATTTTTATCTCAATTGTTCTGAATTCTCAATTCAAAGTGTCAACCTTTCCTAGCCCACTTATGTTTTGAAGACTTACTTTAGGAAAGAAAAGCCATGACAATTACATTCTTCATATCTTGCTTACCCACACTTTTATACAACTTTAGTTTCAACCATCAAAATGCCCATAAAAAGAAAACAATAAACTTGAATGAATTTAGGCTGTAATGATGATTAAATTGAGCAAAGGAAACACAAGTGTTTTCGCAAAAAATGTTCGGGATATTTTGTGCCATATGTAAGGTTTCTGAAACAACAGAATCGCTAAGGTATTTTTTTTTAACCATTTTCAAAAAACAGAAGCATCTGGCAATCCAGAAATCAGTGAGGCAACAGGATGCAAGAAAGCGCTAGACAGTCTACTGATCCTTCAATATAGTCCTGGCAAAGGACCATCCTGTCTTTTGCTCAGTGGGCCATTTTCAACAAGAAAACGAATTTCAAGTCCCCTGCATCCACACCCCATGGCCACTTGTCCTCAGTGTCAAAGGTTCTTCTTGGCATATCTAGAACATCGTGATATCATTTCAAGTTGCCCCCTACTAAAGATCAATGATCACATTTTGTGCCTTTCTTCCATGACTGAGAAAGCCTAGATGCAGCCTAGGGGCTAGAGGAAGAATTCTTCTATAAACGTGCACCACGTGCTTAGTGTGGGTCTCGACCCGGGGCTGGGTGCTACCATCCAAAGATGAATATATTTTTAAGGATGTCTGCATTTATGATACAAAGGCCTTCCATCCATTTGTCGTAATATTCTCTTCTAAATTTGTTGAGAAAAGAGTAAACTTCCTGTGGGATATCTTGAAAGGCTTCAGACAAACACACTAAACAACGATCTTTGGTTTTTTGCTCACATAACAGGTAGTTGATGTGGGTTTGTAGAATGAAAACAGTGTTGATGGAAACCAAAGAAAAATGTAATTAGGGACGATAAGTCAGGTGCCCTTCCCACCCCACCCACCCACTAAAAACAAAACAACCCCCCCTCCCCCTGTATAATGTATTCAGAAGCCAGACTAACAAAGTCAGGAAACTTTTGATATCACTATTCTTCATGATATGGGAAGTATTTTTATAACCGACAGGGGAAAGAAAGGAGGAACTATGTTAGGTGGGAGAATTCAGGCACGTAGGGTTTACCTATGTGCAATTAACACCACCCTCTTTTAGCAACTTACTGTTTAGCGATGGTTAACAATCAAATACACAGGCAGGGTAGAAATACAAGTTTCAAGAACATACTTAATATCACTGCCTCTCCCTTTTTCTCTTCATGTCTGGCCCCATTCTGAGCTGCCCTCAATATTTCTTTGACCATTATCTTTGTAATTTTTTGGGTGGTGATGCGAACAGAGTAGAGACACTTTATTTTTTTTTTAATTTTTTAAAGAGTACACTTTAAGTGAACAAGGAACAAAATACAAATGACATCCCCCCACAGTCCCATCGCCTAAAAAACCTGTTTCATTTGCGCATATTCCAACCCAGCATGTGCCTCTGTGCTTCTACACTACTTGCACAGTCATAAGGTTTTAAGGTAGATAGAATTTTATAATTCTTCCACTTAACCTTCCATTGATATCATTGATATTAGCGAAAGGGTGCAAACTTGTAAAATGCTAAAACTAGGAGAGACTTTGGGGATTTTTAGACAAGAGACAAAGAAACAAAACTGACAGCATCCTGTGGTTTGCCCTCTGATCTTTTCAACGCTGGGATTCATTTAAAAGGTTGGGGCAGAGTCACTGCCCCCTTTAAGATGGGGCTCAGTCTCCTGGGTTCCTTGTTTCATTCCACTGGCCCTCTTTCCTCTTGTAGCTTCACCGGCTTGCCTTTTATACCCCTGGCTTCACAAGCCTTGATCTAAACCGAATGCTCTTCTTACAGATGAGAAAATCAAAATGAGGTTCGGAGAGATAAAGGGGCTTGGTTAAGGCTACTAAGCTAATCAGCAGCCACGCTGGCATTGTAGAAGAGGCCCCTGAACTCTAAACAAGTGCTCTTTTATTAATGTTTATTTCAGAGCATGTGGGCCAGCAGGGTTCTGAGCATCAGCAAGATAACCTCACCGGAACTACTGTGACCACAAGCGCCTTTATAGACTTTAGAGAAATGTCCCAGGTTAGCCACTCGCCACCTTTTATGCTCTGGGTCACAATTACCATTTGATGTCCACAAGCCTGAACCCCCATAAATCTTGGCCGTACTCACAGGGTTCTTTTTCTCGTTGAAAAGAAAATATCAGAATGCAAGTGAGGGAAGCTGATCACTTTATAGAGATAACGTCAGATCTGCTCTCATTGATAACGTAAGATTAAAAAGTAAAATACCTCATAATATGCCTATCAGACGTATCTCACAAAGGTGTGATGTTGTACCAATATCCCAGTAGATAACCACTCTTCTAGAAAATATAAAAACCCCGTATCTGTACAGAGACTGTATTTTCTGAATGTTAAATCAGGACACGAGGTATAACTAAAAACTTTTTTTTTTTTTTTTTTAATGAATTTAAGGTTTGGGCAAGTTTTACAAAAGTTTGTTTTTTGTTTTTTTTAAATTTTTTTTTTAACGTTTATTTATTTTTGAGACAGAGAGAGACACAGCATGAACGGGGGAGGGGCAGAGAGAGAGAGGGAGACACAGAATCGGAAGCAGGCTCCAGGCTCTGAGCCATCAGCCCAGAGCCCGACGCGGGGCTCGAACTCACGGACCGCAAGATCGTGACCTGAGCTGAAGTCGGATGCTTAACCGACTGAGCCACCCAGGCGCCCCTACAAAAGTTTTTAAAAATGAATCATTGTTAGCTATGGTTTAATGAGTGGGCTTTGTGGGAAATAATAAAAAGGTATACCATGTAAGAATTCATGATGTCTATGCCCATGAGGGCAGTTCTTAGAAATTCACTCAGAAATAGGATTGGATTACAGTGACTGCCATGTGGTCATTGCTGTTTGTGTCCTGTGCACTTGGCACTTGCTTGTAGTGCTTTGTTCTTCAGACAAGACATCCACTCTCTAGGTTCTTCTCTCAAATGGACATCAATGCATGTCTCCCACGTACAACGTCACAGAGTCAAACTGGTAAATAATTGAGAAGTTCATACATTATGTACGTGTTGAGTCTATAGTTACTTTCTTGGCAGGCACAGGAGAGGCCCATATCCAATCAGGCTCAAGACTCATTCACAGAAGTGATCTTATTTGACCCTTCTTCTGGCCAAAGCACCATCTTAACCGAGCAGGGTGGGCACACTACTGTCCATTTAGGGGGCCAGACTCTGTATGCTAGGTTTCCTTGTGGTCCAGATATACAGTCTTCTTCTACAGTATTTTAAATGGCTCCCTACACGTTGGATCTTCTCCTTTGCTGTGACCAACAGCAGCACCTTAATTCAGCAAGGTCTCCCCTAGGACAATGGTTTTCCCCAACCTTAGGTTAAAATGAGTGTCATAACAAATGACAATAATTACTACATACGTAGGTCTACCTATGGCTCTGCTCTGTGCTCAGTATGTCATATATTGTCTCAGCCCTTTTAAAGATGAGGAGCCTGAGGCTCAGAGAGGTTAAGTAGCCGTGAAAGGTCACGGTGCTCCTAATCCGGGTCTTTCTAATTCCAAAGCCCATGGCCAAAGCTGACCAGTACCTGTGGCAAAGACATAGTGCAAGGTTGTAATCACCCAGGTGAGTGTGGCCCCTTTATAGGAGTTGCCTTGGAAAGCTTTGAGAGTATTCCTTAAAGCGTTTTTATTACTCTTCTTTTGAAATTCCCTTTAGAACTTCAGGCAACATTCTTTGAAATATTATCGATGGGATAGATCTTCTTCCTTTGAATGTGGATTTGAGTTTTGGATATAGCTATGATTCATTCAGCACCCTGTGGTGATTAAAGACCTTATCAAGCTGGGTAAACCAGTTTGGGTCGCAAACAAGGCATGACAGAATGTAACAAGATTATTTGCAATCTCCAGCATTTCTGAAGGAATGGAATAGAGGAGTGGAAGGGAAGAGACTTGGATTTAGAGGCACCACGGTTCGGGGTACAAATCCTGACTTAATCACCCGGGAGCTATGTGATTCTGGGAAAGGCACGTAACGATTCTTAGCCACGGTAGCCTTACCTCCAAAAAGAGCATACCAATCTAGAATACTTGCTTCAGTGTTGTTTGGGGATCAAAAATTAACCTCACGTCAAAATATGTCGGAATGTGTCTGAAATGCAGCCTTTCTCAAGAACTATTTCCTGAATCGGATTATCAGGTTACTTGTCTCTGTCCTTGTCCTTCAAATGTGATGAGAGGTGGTAAGCAAGACTTAATGTGGTCTGCGACAATGACCAGACCTCAGGACCCCTCTCAGTGCCACTGGTCCTGGCATAGAGCAGGTATATTTACCATTACAGATGAAAAACCAGAAGGGAGGTCCCTAGTTTCCCGATGCTAAGGGACATGGATTTGAAGGAGGATGGGGTGTAGTTTGCAGTTTGCGGGAGGCAGTTTCTATCTCAAGCTTACTCCCAGACTCTCTCTAAAACAGTAGGAAACCTGAGAGCAGCTTCAGCAAGGGCCCCTTAGGAACTGCCTGCCCCATGGCAGGTTCTGGCTCAAGGTGGGACATGGGATACCGCTCCTGTCCTCCAGAACAGTATCCAAAGGGCTGCTTTAGTGACAGGCGTGGGATGATGCTACTCAAATTATAAGAACTGGGAACACCTCAGAACCCATTGACACAAACAGTGTTATTCATCTATTGACTGAGATGTTGTAACTCTTCAGGCAACAAATAAGCCTGCTATGTCCAGGAGGTGCCCAGTGAACAAAACAAACAACAGTCTAGCATAGAGGAAAGAGAGACAGGGAGAAGAAAAGACTGGAATAGCTGACAGAAATAGAAGCCTTGTGTAGTGTTGTTCTGAATTCATAGGCCTGCCAGGCTTCTTTGTGAGGTCAGAAGGATGATTTGAGAATTCTAGAAAATTCGCAGAGAGGTGTTTATCAAAAGATGGAAAAGAGGAGTGCCCAAGCTTTTTGCAACATACAGTAAATCAGGGATAGCTATCTATTGAAAATAGGGGATGGGGGGGCGGCCTCAGTGGCTCAGTTGGCTAAGCGTCCAACTCTTGGTTTCAGCTCAGGTCATGATCTTGTGGTTTGTGGGTTCAAGCTCTGCATCAGGCTTCCTGATAACCACAGGGCTTGCTTGGAATTTTCTCTCTCCCACTCTCTCCTTGGTCCCCCCCTGCTTGTATGTGTGAGTGCATGTTCTCTCTCTCTCTCTCTCTCTCAAAAATAAATGAATAAACTTTAAAAAAATGAAAATAGGGGAAGGGAGCAGCCTCTGAGGAACTCTGTAGAGCTTTGGTCAACTGATCTAGAGCTCTTCTACTCTATCTTCTGCAGCGCCCTAAAGTACAGGTACAATATTGTTTCCATTTTACAGATGAGAAAACTAGAGTACAGGGAACTAAATAACTTACCCAAGGTCAATAGCTCCCAAGTGTCAGCAGCAGGATTTGAACCTAGGAAGTGTGGCTCCAGACTCTTGGCTCTTAACCACCTTCATGCAAACTTTCTCTTCTCCTCTGCATGCCCATCCCCAATAAAGTAGCTTGGCCCAACCGTGAAATCTCTCCTCCTTCCTGTAGGGCTCATTCTAGGCCCCACATCTCCCTATCAGGAAGCCATAAATATGGGCAACCTTAGCATAACTTAGTCACTAAGGAGAAAGGAAGTACTTCCAAAGCCTTGGCCTGATTCTTTAGATCCACCAAAGGTGAGATCCAGTGACTACCCCTACCTCTCTTCCTGTGCTTTAAAAAAAAAAATCAAAAAATTATTGTCCATTTGTACAATGGAACATTATATAGCAACAAAAAGAACACACTTCTCTATAGCATGCGTGTAGAAAAGTGCACATCTTAAGTGTATAGCTAAACAATTTTCCCATGTCACCACCATCCACATTTAGAAATGGAAAATTACTGGCACTCCAGAAATTCAGAAGCTACCCCACCGTCCTTCCCAAAGGTACGCACTGCCCCGATTCCTAACAATACAAAGTTATGTTGTTTGTTTTGAACTTTATATAAAGGGAAACATATGATTTGCCTTTTTATGTCTGAAGTACTTTGTTCAACATTTCATGCAATATTCCTTCTTGCAGTCGCAGATGACAAAGTTCTTTTTTCCCACATTGCAATATGGATTCTATTGTATGAACGCAACACAACTTATCTACTCTATACTTGACAGTCACTGGGTTGTTTCCACTTTGAAGCCAATACAAATAATGGAAAAATGAGCTGTCTCCTACGTGTGGTCCAGCATCCATATGTATGCATTCTCTTGGGCATAAACCTAGGAGTAGAATTTTTAGGTGTTTAAGTAGCCTATGAGAACTTTTAGTAGATAATGACAAATAGATTCCTAAAGTGATTGTACGAGTGTGTATGGGAGCATATGAGAGTTCTAGTTGTTTTACATTTTTATCAACGCTGTTTGGTCTTTTTCTATTCTGGAGTATAATGATATCTCAATTTGGTTTTCATTTGCAATTCCAGTTGACTGATGAGGTTAGCTGCTTTTCATCTGTTTATTGGCCATTTGGATAGCCTCTTGTGAAATGCTTGTTCAGATATTTTGCCCATTTTTAGTTGGGCTTTTCTGGTTTTGGTTTTGTTGTGTTTTGTTTTTCTTCATTGATTTGTAGGTGCTCTTTATATATTTGGGACATGAGACCTTTGTCAGTTCTGTCTGGTGCTGATTTCTCTCCCACTTTGTAGCTTGCAATTTCACTCATTTGATGTCGCAATGTCTTTGTGAGCTTTAAAAGCACATTTTTAAAAGAATAATTGCCACACAATACACTGTACATATTTAAGGTGTATGATTTGATAAGTTTTAAAATACATGTACATTAATGAAACTATCACCACAGTCAAGATAAGAAATAATTCAGTCGCCTCCGGGAGGTTTTCTGTGCCTCTTGGCAATCCCTCCCAACAGATCTGCTTTCTCTCATTAAAACTTGGTTTGCATAGTTTAGAATTTTATGTAAATGGAATCACACAACAGGTACTTTCTTTTGTCTGGCTTCTTTCATTCAGCATATTTTGACATTTATTCATGTCCTTACTTGTATCAATAGTTCATTTATTTTTACTACCGAGTAGTATTTCATCGTGCGGTATATCGTAATTTATTCATCACCTGCTGATGAGCAATTGGACTGTTTACAATTTGGGGCTATTACAAATAAAGCTGATGTGAACATTTAATATACAGGACTCGACATAGACATAAGCTTTCGATTCTCTCAGGTAAATACCTAAGAATGACATTTCTGGGCATATGGTAGGTATCTCGTTAAGGTTTAACTTCTTAAGGAGCTGTCAAACGGTTACCCAGAGTGACTATCATCTCACAATTCCATCAGCAGTGTATGAGAAGTCGAGTTCCTCCAAATCCTCACCAACTTAATATGATCAAGTCATTTAATTTTAGCCATTCTAATAGCTATGTAGTATGTTCCATTATCATTTTAATATGTTTCCCTAATACTTGTTTCCTTCATGGCTTATGGTGTTAAGCATCTTTTTACATGTGTGTTTAACATTCTTGCATCTGCTTAGGTAAAGCATCTAGATGTTGAGATCTTTTGTTCGTTTTAAAAACTGAGGTGTTTGCATTCTTACTGTTCTTATAGTTGGTTTTTGTTGTTGTTGTTGTTTTGTTTTGTTTTGTTTTGCTTTGCTTTGGTATAGTGTGGAAACAAGTCCTTTCTCAGACATTCGACTCACAATATTTTCTCCCAGACTGTGACTTTTCTTTTCAGTCTCCTGACCACATCTTTTGAAGAGTAGAATTTTTAAATTTAATTAAGTCAAAATTAAGGATCGTGCTTTTGGTTTTATATCTAAGACATTTTGCCTAATCCGACAGCACAAAGAGTTGTCCCCCTATTTCTTTTGGAATTTTCCTAATTTTATGCTTTCCATTGAGGTCTATAATCCATTTTGAGATAAATTTCATACATCAAGTGCAAGGTATAGATTGAAATTCATTGTTTTCATATGGATATCCAATTGTTCTGGTACCATTTATTGAAAAGACTTTTTTTTTCTCCACTGAATTGCCTTTACACCTTTGTGGAAAGTCATTTGTCCATATATGCATGGGTCTATTCTATTTCTTTGATTGGTTTGCCTATCTGGAGGCCAATAACACACTATCTTAGTTACTATAACATAATAATGTTTGAATCAAGTAGTATTAGCTCTCTGAATTTGTTCTTTTAAATATTGTCTTTTAATGAACTCTTCTGTTGTATTGTTCTCTGGGCAAACTCTTCCGGTGCTTGGTTTGTTTTCTAACAAGTTTTCTCTAAGAAATCTTGAATCTACTCAGACACTTTTCCAGCTTGGATATCTGTAGATTTTAAGTCCATCGTTCCTTTGGGCTTAAAGTTTATTTTTATTCAAAGATCTTTTATTAAAATGCATGTACCCCAAAGAGAGTGGGGTTGTGGTGGTATTACTCCAAAAGTCATCAGCCATTATGGTAACCGACAGCCAACTGACAATCTGACTGCTTTGGAAAAAGACTCTACAGCCCGGCAGACCTCTTGGGGCTGGGGAAGACCAGGTGGAAGGTGGGAGAGAAAGGAGCTTCAGGTTTATAGTAATTCCTATAAGTTACCAGGTATTGTACTGGCTGTTGTGCATTTAGCATCTTATTTTACCCAAGATCATTGTAATTTCCCTTCTAGGAATACGCTGTAGATCAGGGTCCTTTTCTATAAAGGACTAAATGTTTTAGGTGGGGCCAACTTGACATGGGGGTGAATCTGTACATTCACACAGCATGTAAAATCATTGATATTTTTGGCTTTGCGGGCCATACAGGTAGTCTCTGATGCCTCTACCCAACTCTTTCCATGCTACACAAAAACAGCCATCGATGATATTTAAACACTGAGCCTGGCTGTGCTTCAATAAACCTTTATTTATGGACACTGAAATTTGAATTTAATATTATTTTTACATATCATAAGATATCTGTCCTCTTGTTTTTTTCTCATTTGGAAACATTGACACCGTCCTCAGGTCCCAAGTCATACACAAACAAGCAGTGAGTTCTATCTGGCCCGTGGGTGTTAGGTCCCTAGCCCTTCCCTAGAGAAACTCCACACATGTGCATCAAGTGACATGCACAGGAAGTTCACATCAAAATTGCTCTTGAATGCTCCAAACTAGAAACAACCGAAAGTCCCTGCAAAGGTAGAATGGCTAAATATATCGTAGTTTATTTATATATAACATATGGTTGAAAGAAAGAAGCAGGTCTTAAAAGAATACATACAGTATGATTTTATTTATATAAAGTTCAAAAACAGACCTGCATAAGTGCTAAAACTAAAATATAAAAAAAATAATAATAAAGCAAGGAAATGATCACAGGAAAAATCAGGATGATGGTTACTTCTCTGGAGGGGAAGGTGATGGGGAGGGGACTTCTGAGGCCTTAGCAATGTTGCGTTTCTTGACCTGGGTCATGTTTGCATTGGTGTTTGCTTTATATTTATTCTTTGAACTACACCTTTTATGTGTCTACTCTGAAATGTATATCTCATCATTTTTAAATTTTCAGTTCCTAATTCTAACCGGGAGTTGGCATTTGGAGCCCCATTTCAGAGTGAGGTTGGGGGAGGGGGGAATCGCATGCCCAGGCCACATGTTTCCAACTTCCTAAAGCTCCTTTGATATAATTTTGAAGACCTTTGGCATCCATCTGGCCCTGGGCTTCACATTTGCCAAGAAGAGTCTTGGCTTTTATAGCATTCAAATGTTTTTCTTCTCAGTTTACTTTTGTCTCAGATAATAATGCTCTCTGCCAAATTCCCTCAAGGTCAAATCCACATTATTATGGGTTCCATTGTCTTGAAGCCTTTCTTGTTTGCAAATTCCATTTTTCCTAATTTCAAAATATAATTATAAATAATTCAATCACATTGAATTGGGCAGTGGATGTGTATACTGGCTACTTTCCCTTTATCCCTCTGCTCCTCAGTGTTTATTCTCTTCTTAATATTTCTACCTTCTGGCTCTCTATGTGTGGCTGTATGTTGTCATTAACCAGGCAGGGCTGAAATGAAAGAAAAGAAAATATGTATTCATGGTTGGAAAGGACACGAGTTTAGGAGTAAACCTACGGCAGTTTGAACCTCAACTCAATCTATTGGCTGTGTGCTCACAGCCAGTGATCTAACCTCTCTGGGTCTTTTCTTTCACTAATGGAACTATGAGAGAGAGTCATTGCAAGAATTAGATATGTAAAGGTCAGGCAAGAAAACCTGTGAAATGGACACAGTTCAACACCTTGCACTACAGCCACTTTATGACTTGTGATAGGGTGCAATAAATTTCAGTTCCCTTCCTTCCTTCCTTCCTTCCTTCCTTCCTTCCTTCCTTCCCTTCTTTTTCTATTTTGCAAGATTTTTCTGTCTGCCCTTACCAACCACGTTAATCCAGCAATTGCCTAATGAGAGAAAAGGATGGTAGTGTGTGGGTTGGGGACAGGAAAAAAAACAAAGGTGGAAAGAAAGATTCTACTCTAGAGCATAGGAAAAGAGCTCGCATTATATCTCTATTTTACTTGCCCATCGCTCTTCATACCCCTCATTTGTCCGTGAAGTCATGGGTCTCTGGACCCCTAGAAATCCAAGAGCCTGGTAAGGCTGTTGTCAGAATCTTTATAGAGCCTAAGAGAACTCTACCATGATTTCAGGAATAAAAATTGCCTTCAAATAAATCACGTAGAACCTGTCTGGCGTATTGTCTGTGCTGAGTAAGTTTTGGGTATTACTGCGATTGTTGGTGTTACGATTATTATTGCTCTTCAGGACAGCATCTCAGTATGCGCGACAGGAGTTGTGAGGCCATCAGCTGCCTCGTTTGCCACACGCACACCCAAGGTACGACTGTTGTTTCTTTCAGCATTTCTCAGTCTCCCCTGTCATTTCCCTCCCCGAAACATTTCATTCTGCCTTTTCCAGAACAAACATCATTATAATCACTTCTTGTTCACATCTCTGCTATCCCCATGGCTCTTGCTGCTCTCACTGGTAGTAGCAACACCTCTGAATTTACTACCATCTGCAAATATCATTAGCTATTGTTTATTCCCTCTCCCACACTATTAATGAAGATGTTAATTAAGACCAGAACTAACACTGACCCCAGCAGCAATCCACTAGACATTTATCCAACTGGATAAACTTCTGTTAGTCATTACCCACCGCTCATAGACATTACCACTCCTCCATTCCCTTCATCTGCTAATTTGTAAGAGACCAGGGGAGAGAATTAAGGGAGCCCAGTATTATTTAAAAATTAACACTCTGATACTTAGGGTTTTTGGAAAAGGATTTGGTGGAACATCAGAAGGATGGTTGTCTGTAGTATATGCATGAGTGAAGTGAGCCAGCATCCCAAAGAATTTGGTAATTGCCTGGCTCAGCTTATGGGTTTCTGAGATTTCGTTTCAGCCACCTCCATGTAAAGATGATCAGACTAAGGCCCAAAGACTTCTCCAAGATCACTTCCCTCGTTAGTAATAGAACCCACATTGGAACTTGGGGCTCTCACTTCCAGTCCCACACTCCGGGTAGAAGCGAAGTTGATCTCACTTCACAGACGGTCTGCTCAGACACCTGCGCATCAGCATTTGGCCACTAAATCCTAAACTTGTGGAGTGGAACACAGTGGCCGTCAACTTCATCCATTTGGCTTCAGCAAACCACGTCGGGAAGGAGTTCTTTACGTATTTTGTTCAAGGCAAGAGCATTATTCACCATGATGCTCTGTTCTCTCAACCTATAAATGAGTGGTTCTCGACCCTGGCTAAACATTAGAATCACCCAGGGGAGCTTTTAAAAAATACCAATGCCCACACCACATCCCTAGAAATTCAGATTTAATTGGATTGAGGAGAGACCCAGGCACTGGTAATTTTTTTTTTTAAAGCTCCCCAGGTGATTCTAATGTGCAGCCCTAGTTGAGAGCCACCCCAGAGGATAAAGTGTTCCTCCAAAGAGTCCTAAGTTGGGAGGCTTCTTGTTCTATAGAAGAGGGTCAGTATGGACCTGCTGTACCTTAGTGAATGGGAACAAACCTTTCTCTTAAACAGGAAACTGACTGCTCTTCGAACGTTTTCCTTGTGAAGAATGCAAATTGCATTACCGACTCAGAATGACGTAATTTGGAATCGCGTAATCCGGTAGTGGTTACCTACACCTGGCAATTTTTCCAGACTTTAACTTTGTAGGTCGTACTGCCTACCTAAAAGCTCTCAGGCAGTCCCAAAGTGAGCTACTGGTTTAGTGTGAAAGCTGGCCCACTGGAAGCAAAGTCGAGCAAAGGACAGAGGACTTACCAGCCTTTGAAGGGTTTGCTCTTTAGACATTAATACCCGTCATACCCGATGCAGCAACAAATGCCTTCCTGCCGCTGGTATGGCAATGGAGCCTTGGTGGATGAAGAATGTAGGTCAAAGACAAAATAAGGAAACGTAATCTCAGGCTTCTGCCCGGACAAGAGCCCAAGAAGAATAAAAGACGACTTTGGAAGACCTCAGAGGCTGCTAGTCTTCTGGCATCTCACTCTGTGGCCTCTTCCGTTATAAGGGAACATCTCTACGTGACGAATTGCCAGCAACACTCACACCTATCAGAATTGGGGGATTCACGGTGCTCATGTTCACTTGTGCAGGTTGTTCACTGCCCAAAGGTGCCTGGGACACGGGGGCTGAAATGTGCAGTGAAAAGCAGTGCTTCCAGGAAGGACAAGAGGACTCTATTTGTAGTTCACAGAAAGATGCTGCCCGGAAAGTGGGATCCCCGAAGAGGGATAAAGACACAACAGTTTTCCACGTCCCTGTCATAAGCAGCAGAGGCCTCGTGATGAAAACAGGGAAGAAGAGAGAGGAGCAAAGAGATGACCGAAAGTGTCAGGGTTCCCAGGGATCGTCCACCCTCCCTGGTGCTCCAGTGCTCCAATATCAGTGCCTCTCGATGGTCGTTAAGGCTGGGCTAAAACAGGAAAATGTACAGGAAGCTGGTGAAATGTGGAAATGGAATATCTGTAGAACAGACAATAAGACCCAAGGAAAAAGGAAGTCTAAGGTGGGAACATTTTTTTATGTGCTCATTCTCTCCTCAACTCAAGTTGGGGCCCCGGCCATGGCTCACGGGCTTGCCCACGGCTGTGACAACCTGGTTCGGCTTCTGGGAAAGAGAAAGAAAGAGCGGGGATCCCGGCAACAGTCACTGGTAGAGGGCCAGGACGGGCGCCTCCACCAGTGAATGCTTCCAGATGCACCGAAGTGTTGTCCCAAAACACGGCTCAAGAAACAGCTTAGGTAGAGAGTGACTCCTCTGGAGGAAAAAAAAAAAAAAAAAAAAAAATCAGTCATTTTGACAAGGTCAAAATACCAAGAAAACAGCATTCCCAATTGAGAAGTTACGGGTCAGGACCACACTCCATTAGAAAATGCTCTTTTCTGCTTCTCCCTCAGACATTTTGGCTCTGACATGATTTTTAATAAGTCCTCCCAAACAGCAACTCTCTGGGCACAAGCTCTCAACTAAAAACATGTCAGTGGTTGGGTTTGGGGTAAGGGTTCTCTCCCCTTGCCCATGACAAAAAGAAAGAGGAAGCGGTCAAATAATGGAGCTAAATAATCCCACCTGAGAACAAATGGTCCCAGGTGCTACTTGGGCACAGAATTAGTGGGTTGTAGTGTTGTCTGCACTGCTCAGAGGGACTCAGAGGGAAGGGAAGTTTCCCTCGGGATCTGAAAATTGGGGCAATTTGGATGATTTCCTCTTTGCTTGTACCTTGGAAAGGTAACCAGGGAGGAAGCCAGTGGAGTGAGAAGGAGAGAAGGAGGGAAGGAAGGAAAGAAGGAAGGAAGGAAGGAAGGAAGGAAGGAAGGAAGGAAGGAAAGGAAGGAAGGAAGGAAGGAAGGAGGCAAGGAAGAAAGAAAGAAAGAGAAAGAAAGGAAGGAAGGAAGGAAGGAAGGAAGGAAGGAAGGAAGAGAAAGAAAGGAAGAAAGAAAGAAAGGAAGGAAGGAAAGAAGAAAGAAAGAAAGAAAGAAAGAAAGAAAGGAAGAAAGAAAGGAAGGAAGAAAGAAAAAGAAAGAAAGGAAGAAAGAAAGGAAGGAAGAAAGAAAAAAGAAAGAAAGAAAGAAAGAGTAAGAAAGAAGAAAGAAATGAGGGAGGAAAGGAGGGAGGAAATGAGGGAGAAAAGAAGGTCTCATTTACTGAGCACAGACAGCTTGCCCAGACATCGCTTGGCTTTTCCATATATGTGATTCCACGTAATCTCTAGAACACCACTGTGGGGTAGGTATAGTTGCTTAGTTAATAAGTGGCCAGGTTGTATCCCATCCAGGTGTACCTGACTTCAAAATCCTTCCCTTTTCCTTTTAACGACTAGTCTCCGCCAACTAGACACACATACATGTACACCTGTGTTTATGCATGTGCACACGTGTGTTTTATTTCTTAAGTGCTTCTTAATCTTGCCCTATCACCAAGCAACCAAACAATGAGAGTAAATTTCCTATGTCTGTTTTTTATGCTCTTCTCAGACTCTAAATGGTTTTCCTCTCTCCAGAGTTACCACTAATGTCGTTTTCATCTGTCGTTGCCTGTATCTTATTGAAAAAAGGAGAAGAGGAGGGTGGGGCCGAGGGAGATCATTTGTCCTGGCTCTTTGGCTTATTACTGGGCATAGACTATTTTGGGGGGGTGGGGGTGGGGTAGAGGGGGATGCCCCCATTTTGCCAACCCCATACCATGCAGCTGTGGGAATTCTCTCGTCTGCTTTAGATAAACAGTCCGGCCCTGTTTTGCCCACAACTTCTCGAGAGTTGAAGTCTCCTCCTTCACGGAGAAGACAACCATCCTTGGAGAAGCTTCTTTTCAAGCAGCCATTGTACAGTCCTCTGAAGGAGGGATTGCAGACCTCGCCCCCATTGCCAGGGGCCTCTACCTTTTTGGTTTTTTCCCCCTGGGGAGATGGGGAGGGGCTGGAGGTGGGAATGTGCCTGATGAGGCTGCAGCCTGCCTCCCGTGGGTCACCTGCTGCCCAGGGGAGGAGAGCCATGGCCAGGTTTTCCCCGTGTCTCCCTGGAGCAGACACAGATGCTTCAGGAGGAGAGACGCTATCACAAAAGGGTTTATTAGGAAGAAAAAAAAAAAAAACCAAAAACATGTGAAAGGGGATGGGGTGTTGGCAAGCAGGCTTGCTCCAAGCTCAGCCTCTGCTGTCTGTAGTCTCCATTTATTGATTCTTTTCTTTCTCCACTCCCCACTTTCCAAGGGTTCATATTCAGTCCCCAGAGAAAAGCAATCTCCAGGCAAAAATGGTTACAGTATTTTATTAAAGTTTGGTAGAGAGGAGGGAAGAGGAAGGAAAAGGCTGGACTAGGGGGCACGGGGTGGGGGTGAGGGGGGTGATAATGTCTGCCTGAGAGCGAGGAAGAGAGAGGGAGAGAAAGGGAGGGCAGGCATGCATGAGAGTCTCAAGCAGCAGCCAAGAAGCAGAGAAAGGGCTGCTGGGGACAAGGAGGGGGGTGGTGTGCCAAAAGCCTTATAGAAAAAGAGCAAAGATCCGAACAGGAGGAACGGTTAAAAAACTGAAGTGCAAATGGACCTTGGGATCCTCCCTGGGAAGAGGGCTACAAACAAAATACAAGACAGGATGCTGGGACACCTCAGAGTAACACAAGTCCTGAGGAGGCAGTTTGGAGAGGCCACAGAAATGGCCTAGCAAAGAAAGAAATAAATGCCAGAGAATGCTAATATGCGGAGGGCCTTTAAAGAGAGGGAGAGAAAGAGAGAGAGAGAATGGAGGTCTGAGACACAGAGCGACATCAAGTGAAAGCCGAAGCAGAGCAGAGACAGGGACAAAACACACACGCATAGCCAGACCCCAAGAGAGGGACACGGAGAGAGTCACACACAGAGAAAGACAGACAGGGCTGGGGGTGGGGGTGGGGGGGCGATGGGAGTGGGGCGAGAGGGAAAGTCTCCAGCCAAATGCGGGAGATTTGGCAGGTGGACAGCAGCAGCCGGCCAGGCAGTCACTGCACTTGCTGCGTCTAGTCTATTGTCTGGAGGGGGGGAGAGGGAGTTGTTTGTTTGTTTTGTTGTTTGGCCTCTTTGTCTCTTTTGTTCCAAGCAGTTAGTTTGCTCCTTTCCCAGACACTGGGCTGATGGAAGAGCTTTATGGATTTTTCTTAAAGGGACAGGATTAGCTAGTTTACCAGTGTAGCATTAGTGATGCCTCAGTCCTAACCAGTTTCTACCTAACAGGCTATATATATATCTGTACTATTTTAAAAGATCAGAGTAAGGATGGAGAGTTAGTATTTTTGCTGTTTTTGTGACTGGTTAACAAGAATAAACGGGTCAAGTTCACCCTCCCCTCCCCCCCCCTCCCCAAGCGTCCTCCTCCAGGGTTGCCAACACTGCCAGGGGAAGAAGGAGGGAAGGACAAAAAGAAGAAACCCCTACAAACCAAAGTAAATGGAAACCATACATAAATAGCTCCAAACATTGGTACATGTTCTGCCCCTCTTTTTTTAACCTAGGCATCAAGATGAGAAATATAAACTCAAGGCTTTAAATAACCACCAGAAGAAGGGCTTTGAAGGGATAGGGGTGACTGGGCCACAAGTCCTCTGACGCTCACCAGGCAGGCACCGAAGGCCCCCCCTGGCCTCACAACCAGACCTGTTTCCTGTAGGCCCTTCCCAGGCTCCATCCCAGAGGACAGACACTGGGCTGGGGGCTTGGGGAACCTGTTTTGGGTCACCCCTTGGGGCTTGGCCTTCCCGAAGGAAGGGACTGTTAACACAACTCAGAACTCAGGCTGCCCTATGCCGGTGTCGGAGGGTAGAGAGTCACTCAGCTGACCTGAGAGCCACTGCTTATTTGTTTGAGGAAGGGTAGAGGAAAGGGGTATCCCGCAAGCCTCTGACTTTTTTGTTTCCCCAGAGACTCCTAGCTTCCTATCCTTCCTAGTAATTTAAATCAGTTTTGGTCTAAAGCAGACAGCTTCTGAAGGAAATGAAATTTCAAAGCACTCCCAAATTCATCCACGTTTGAGTTTGAATCCATCTCTAGGCCTCCCTCCAAAATAATGCCCAGTCCTTTTTCTTCATCCTAACTACGCTTTTCCCTTGCTTGCTTTAAAATCTAGGATGCTGGAGATTAAAAATCATTACACACAATCCGAGGGCTTGAGGCCCTAGGAAGGGTTCAGAGGGGGTGGAGGTGCGAGAGGGAAGTGGGTGCTCCTTTGGGAGCAGGATCTTTTATATTACAAGCAAACAGATCCGAAGTGGACTCTTCTGCCCTGGAAAGTGCGGCTGCCACAGTTGGAGGGTGCAGGTTGGCTCTGGGGGCAAAGCGGGCTGTCACCTCCGCCCCACCCTCTGGGAGTTTGGTACTTAAGAGGTACACAATTCTGTCAGCCGCTGGGGTTTAGGGGTGGCAGGGTGAGGAGTTAAAAAGTAAGCTGCTTACACCTACAACTTATCCACCGCCCCCCCCCCCCCACCATAACTTCTCTCCTCTCGGCCACCGTCCCCCTCCTTTTTTCAAAGCTGCCATAGGTGTCCCGGCCCTTCGTCATTGCGAAGTTTTTGCTTCTGCTCAGGTGCCATTTGAAGGGGCCAGGGAAGTCCCGCCTTTCCAGGGGAAAGGAGGAGGGGATGCTGGGGGGCGAGGAGATGGGACCTTGGTTCCCGGCGGGCCCAGTCCGAGAGAGGCCTGTGGGAGGTGCGGCCAGAGGGAGCGAGGCAGCACGTGGGACACGTGTTTGCCCAGGGTTTGGAAAGAGAGAATGTTGTGGGGCGCGGGTCTCCCGAGACTCCTGGGGGAGGGGGCATTGGTAGGCAGCTTCGATTTGGGTGGACGTCTGACGTCCCAGGTCGCACGAGGTAACCGAAATCCTGCTAACCTTGAGCGTAGAACTTGATTCGGATCTGGGCACGCAGGCGCAGCCCCGCTCAACCCGTTAGCTCCCACGGACATCGCTTAGGGGCAGGCATCCTCGGTGGCCAACGATCTGAGGAGCACACCCGGCACGTGGAAGGATCAAAGCAAAGTGCTGGCCGCGACCCTGGCGGGGTCAAGTCCGATTCCAGAACCAGTCCAGCGGGGTTCAGGAAGGGCCCTGCAACCCCAGGCCCGTGAGTCCGCCCCGCGCCATCCGAGGGGGATTTCGTTTCTATTCCCCGCACGTGTCCCAGCGGCGCACCAGGAGATCCAGTTTCGCCGGAACGTTCCCGTTGACTTGTTGGTTTGAAAGTTGAAGCCCCGGGGTGGTAAGGCTGGCCACAAAAATTTCAAACCCCGCTAATCCTAGACAAAATAAAAACACAATAGGCCACAAACCAACCAACTTGGGGCAATTCTGTGGTGGTCTCCTGGCTGGGCACATGGAACAGTGCAACCTGGAGGGAGTGAACCTTTCTACTTCTAATGCCCAGTGTCGTGTGGGAAGACCTCAGGATGGAGTTACAGCCGGGTCCCCCGTCCACCGCATGCTCCCGTCTTCTAAAGAAGAATGAAAACAACCCCCCAAACCGGCCGCATCCAAAGCTCCGCGGGGTGGGGGGCAAGGGGCGCCGGAAGCTTGCCTGGAGCCCGAGCTTTGGCACGAATTTGCCTCCCACCGAGACGCAGGGTCTCCCAGGGAGACGGAACCCGGCCGGAGAAATCGAGGCCTGGGAGCTCCTGGCCCCCACTCGGGAGCCAACCCGCCCAGCGCGAAGAGTGCGTCCCCCGATCCCCACGCCGGGGAACTGCAAGGCGGGAGGACGCTCAAGGCTCCAGCAGGGTGGAATCCTAGAGACAAAAAAAATCTGAAAAGAAAAAAATAAATAAATTTGAACAAAACTAAACTACAAGCCCGCTGGTCCCCGCCGAAAGCGAGGTGGGGGAGGAGGGGGCGGGAACGGCCGAGGCGCAGAGAGTGGGGGATGCGAAACGAACTCCGTCCCCTGCAGAGTCGGTGCCTTCGGGGGCTCCAGCACCGCGCGCTCCCGCCGGCAAGGTTTGGACTCACGGGGGAGGGGGAGGATGGGAGGGAGAGGAGAGAAGAAGGATAGGTGGAGGGGGAGAAGGGAGGTGGTGGTTCTTTTTCTCCTCCAGCCAGCGCCAGCCGAGGCGAACTTGCGGTGGCGGAGCTCGAGAAAACTTTGGAAAGTTTCGGGAGCGCGGTTAGTGGTGGAGGCGCAGGGCAAGGAAGCAATGCTGGGGTGGGCGCTGGGGAGCGGACGGGGTGCTCCTGGGAGGCCAGGTCCTGGGGTGGTTAAAGATCCAAGCATCCTGGGTCAGGTCCGCCCCCGGCCGCAGAGGCTTCGAGGCGCTGACTGCGGGACGTTTCCTTAAGAGATGGACAAGACAAGACCGCGGGTTCGGCGGTCTCTGCCAGTGCCGAAAGCACTGCAGGGCGACGGCTCGGAGCAACAGCGGGAAAGGCTCGTCTGCCAAGGCGGGATTAGATCCTCCCGCCCAGGGGCCCCGTCCCCCATCTTCCCCCGCCCAGCGAGGGCCGCGCGCGCCAGGGATCTTTGGGGCGACGCGCGCCGTCTCGAGTCGCGCTTCGGCTCTCCGCGCACCACGTGCGCCCACGGCCTCAGGCGGGGATGTTTGGGCCAGTGCCCCTGAAAGAGAGGGGGCCACACAGCCAAGACCAGGCTTTGGCCACGTTCGGCCCGCGACCCTTGCTGGGGGCAGGATAAAATGGCCCAACCTAACTTTTCCCTGCGCCCTGGGAAGGAAGCGTGGCGCGCCCGCTGGAGCGCGAGGCCGCCGCCGCCCGTTCCACACGCGGCCTGGCTTTCTGCTTTTCCTCACTGCGCACCAGGGAAAGGCAGAATTCAATGATATCATCTAAGTGTCACGCAGTCTTTTCCTCTTTTCCTCTGGAGCCTAGTGTATTTCGAAGGGGTATCTCCCAATTCTCAAATAAATGTCTTTCCCTCTAAAGCCTGGCTGGGTTCTGTAGTAACCATTGAGGCGAAAATGACCACACACACACAAAGAAAGAAAGAAAAGAAAAAAGAAAAGGGAAGAAAAGAAAAGGAAAGAAAAGAAAAGAAAAGAAAAAAGAAAAAAGAAAAAAAAGAAAAGAAGAAAGGAAAGGAGAGGAAAGGGGGAAAAACCCAATCAGTTGTGAGTTTATAGCCTGAAGCGGCTTATTTGGGCGCATTGAACTCCATTCCAGACCGCGCAGCTCACCCTATTCGGGGAGAAGCTGGAGAATGGAGACAAAACAAGGTTATTTAAAGTGACTCCCGGAACGCGACTTCCCTTCCAAAACTCCTTAGGTGTCTGCTTCAGGGCTCCAGCTTAGCGCGGCCCGGGCAACCCAGCCTCGGATGTTTAAACCGGGTCAACCCCCGGCTGAAACTACCTGTTGGGAGAATGCGCAATCTAGACTTTCGGCCCTCTTTTCTCCCGCGCAATCCCCGCAGCGCCGGGATGGTTCTGGGTTTGGCAGGACTGGGGAGAGGACAGAAGAGCCGGGAGCAGCGGACAAAGTCAGCAGCTCCTGGCTCTACCCAGCGTGCTGCAGGGGCTCTTTGGAAAGTGGAAGCAGTCCCTAGAACGCGGTGCGGGGCCCTTGGCCGCAGGGATGCCCCCAAACTCTCACGATTCTCGAAATTCGGAAACCACGAAGCGGTGCGGTTCGTGCCGGCTTGGTGCAAGTCTAACTTAAAAAAAAAAAACAACACACACACACACACACACAAAGCCTCCTGGCGGCTTCCTCGGCGCGCACCCCCACCCCGCACTCCAACAGCCCACACTTTTCCCTGCACCGAAATTCACTTTACTACTTAAAATTCGGAAAACTCCGCCGCCGCTTGGACGCGCGGCAATCCAGAGGCTGCTTAAAGCTCTTGCACGAGTTGCTTGAGGGAGATCACTCTGCTCTTGCGAGCACACAGAATCTCTGTATCTTAAAACAGCCTAACCCGACGAGGAAGCAGAGTTAGCGGTGACAATCTGAGTAGTCTTTGCAGCCCGTTGGGGGAATTTTCGGAGCCTGGGGGACAGGGGGCTTGTCTCGCTGGAACCGGTGGGAAGGACGGTTCCGGCCGGGCCCTGGGGCTGGAAGTCTCATTTGGGGAGCGCACAGCCCGGGTTTGGCGCGCGCGTTTAATTACGTTCTTTAGGGCAAACTCTCCCGCACAGCCTGCGCCGACATTACTTCTGGGGGGATGTGGAGGCACAGGCTGGACTAAACCGGGAAATCCCCCCCTCCCCAGACTCGGAAACCACTCCGCATTGTGTCTCCGATGCGGGTTTCTGCTCTTTGATAGCGAACTGCACTCAATTTGGGGAGCAGTGGGACTTGGGAGAGGCCCTACCGACGGGCCCGTTTGGGGTCCGAGGGTACGGAAACTCTTTCTCCGTGATTGGGGGTACGGCGGCGCTTTATTTCTCGGGGCATGCGCTCACATTTTCCACGGTCACAACGCACTCGGCTTAAAACGAAATGGGGACAAATATGAGGCCACTGCAGGGAAGGAGGGGGGTAAGCCTCATCTTGCTTAGGATACTCGTTCTGACAGCGAAAACTGCCGGGCTGCGCCGAAGAGCGAGAATTTATTAATGAGAATTTATTGCACAGGAACGAGAGTTGAGACTTCGAGCTAAAAGACGGCTCAGGACGCTTCCCGCGCGGCAGTCTTTTATGATCCTGCCGCGTTAGTCTGTTCTGCCCCTAAGTCACACCCCTATTCCCAGTCTTAAGTGGCATTTCCCTTCCCAGTGTGCCTCTTTCCTGTGCCCACTCGTCTGGGGCTTCGTGTTGCCCAGGACCTCTCCGAGTCTGGAAAAACTCTCGCAAACTTGTCCTTCGCCCAGTGCGTATGCGCGGGTGGGCTCTCCCCGCGCCGCCGCGCCGCAGCCCCGGACCCTCCGGGGCCTGGGAAACCCGGTGCATTTTCCAGCGCTCAGCTTCTGCGCTCCTGTTTTATTTCAGTTCAATCCCAGGGGCACGGACCCAAGGATAATAAACAATGCTGCTTATTAGAGATACAAACGGGCGCAGAAAAGAACCACGCGGAAAAGCAAGCACAGAGACATTTTAACAAGTGGCCATGCATTCAGAACTGTCTTTGAACGTGACTTGTACAATGGGAGGGAGCCTCTCCAAAATTACAGAAATTCTCAGAATGTAGGTTTGTCAAAGGATGATGGCCGGAGCTATTTTTATTTATTTGGTTTTGCCTCTGGAAATCAGGCGGAGTTGTTGCTACCTGCCCAAGCTTCTCTACAAGCCGCCTCCCCCTCCCTTATCCCCCTCTTAGATCGCTAGGCCTCACACACAAAAAAGGGAGGGGTCTTCCAGGTGTGGGCATCCTTGGCTACCGTTATTTCAGATCCCTCAAGGGTTGAAAACACTGCCTCCCCTTTAGGCAGTGACAACACGGGCTTTGGGGGAAGATGTCATCGTAACGGGTGTGGTCAAATAATTCAGAGAGACGGGGGATTTTTTTTTTTTTTTTTGTATATATATAAACGCAGATACCTTGTGAGTGTTGACCCTGAGAGTGGAGGCTGGTGATTCCTCCTTGAGGTGCGGGTGAAACCGATTTCTGCCCTGCCTGATGGCCTTGGGAAAGGGCCTCCCATCTGCTCTGATCGCCTCCACCCCTTCCAATGTCAGAAAACCTTCCTGCCTGCAAATATTGGCACTTGGCTGCTACTGACAGGCGGTGCTGCTTTAAATAGGAAGAAGACCGCGGGGCGAAAAGAAAGTCACAACCTTCCTACCCACCAGACTACCTGCCTCCGGTCCCCAAAGGCCAAGCGCTGGCAAAAGAGACTTACAAGGAAAACCTCCGATTTCGGAGCAGGATGGGAAATGAATCAGCTGTGTGTTCCAGGAACAAAATCTCTCTTTGATTCTCAGGGACTGGGGTGCCCCAGAACGGGTCTCCCCTGTTTTAGTGCCTGAGCGCCTGCACTTCCTATGACCCTGTCTCTCCACTTTTCCATTGTTGTTGTTCAGATAAAGGTAACGCTGGGAGAGCTTCAGCGGTGCTTCAGTTCAGTCCGCCTGGGCAGCAAGTTCCTTTTGACTTTATCCAGAGTGCGGCTGTGCTTCTGGCGGTGCCAGGGGTGGGTCTGGTCTCACCACAGCTAGCCCCGCGCCCCACACAGAACTCTCAGCCTCTGGACCTGCCTGGGGCTGGCTCTGGCTGGGTCTGGGGCCTCTCTTTTGAAATGCACCCCTCTGCCAAGCAAGGGCATCTCCTCGGAAATGATCATGGGGCCAACTGCACTCAAGGAATAGCCCAAACCTTCCCTCCCTAGCTCCTACCTAAGTTGATGGCTTTACGTAGTGTTCATGAATTTTTGTTTCCTAACTTCAATTCTGAATGATCTTCAGAACTCTTGAGCTGTCTACCCTAGAGGCCAGCTTCTCCTAGGAAGGGAAGGGTTTGTGCCCGATGAGTTCAAGCTTGAGAGGCTGGCCTCTGCACAACTGTGGCTGCATTTTAGAGAGTGCCTCAGGCATTTTGGGTGCTGGACTTCTTCCCACTGTTTTCCAATTCAATTGGACGGTGCCTAGTAACTCCATAGAGAAGGAAACTGAGGCACAGAGAAGGGACTGGGCTTACCAAGGGCATACGGTGAACTGAGAGCAGAGTCTGCACCAGACCCCAGGTTTCCTGATTTGAAGTCCGTTTGCCCCAGTTTTGAGGCTGGTGTAGCTAACAAGACACTACTGTTCAGGAAACATCCACTGTGTGCCAGACCACTTATTGTGCCAGACGCTTTACATAGGTTGTCATTACAGTAACCCTAAAGAGCATTATTAGCCCCAATAAAAATTTGTAAAAATTATAAGAGTAACATATGCATAAATCAAAATATTTCAAATAATCCAAAAGGGCATAAACTGAAAGTAAGTCTCTTCCTCTGCCCCTTCTTCCAGAATAATGCTGATATTTTTCATTCCTTTAGTGGCTCTGTCCATATCTAATAGATGTCACCATTACCTTCCGAGTGAGGAGGGGGAGTGTCCCAATCAGGATAACCAGCTGTGGCTGCCTGTCTCAGACCCAGCACCACCATGACAGTCTACCTCAGGGAAGGTGAGGAGTGGGGAGAAACAAGGAGCGAGGCCACAGATAAGAAGGCTCAAGTCAGAGTTCATGTCACCCCTTCCTCTCCTCTCCACCTGCACCTGCTAATGCTACAGTTTTCCGGGAGCTGAGACCATAAGCTCTCTCGGTGCAGGTAACCTGATGGCCATTTGTGAGGGCTGCATTCCTTCCAGGCCTCAGTGCAAATGGACAAACAGCTTTCCTTGTGTCCTTGTCACCTAGCTGCTGTCACCCCAGTGCTGCTGCAGCCTGTACTAGCTCTGTCTGGGGCTGGGACAAGCTTCTTCAGCTTCAGATTTCCCTGCCTGTTGCTGGGGGTTGTTGGGAGGCTCAAATGAGAGACAGGGTGACAGGGGGTGGGAGGGGGTGAGGACGGGGGTGGGGGTGGACTGTAAACTTGAAATCTCTTTATGTAAATAGAGTCGCTGCTTTTCAAAGGTCTGGTTAGGACCCTGTGGCCCTTCAGTTCAAGATGGTGAATGTTCAGGGTTGTTTGCAAAAGGGTGTGCTTGGGGGATATGGGGATTTGCCTTTGGGTGTTGTGGATATAGAGGAGCAGGTATAGAAGTACATCTTAAAGTGGAGGGGTTGTTCATTTTTCCGTGAAACATGGGAACACTGAGTCTTTGGGATCAGGGGCTGCGGTGAATATGAAGTAGATTTCCTTCTGCGGGAGAACACAGAGAGCCAAGTTGGTGAGGGCAGAAGGAGGCACTTCCCGGCTTAGGGGTGCACAGTGGGTGGGTAAGAAGCATGGCCGAAGGTATGATTCAGCCTGTCCCTTTGGGTAGATGTCCCCCACCAAAGGCTGATGTTAGACATTCGGGAGCAGAGAGGGTGAACGCTGGGATAAGCTTCCCAGAACCGATCATTTCATTGTTTGCAACTATTTTTGTGAGTGGAAAGGAGAGGGATTTTAGAGGATGTGTGTGATAATTCTTTCAGGAAAAGCTAGTCCTGTCCTCGAGAGTTCCTCATTCTGGAAGAATTGCTAGAAAATCCTGAATTGGTGGCAGAGGGCAGTGGGGAGGGGGCTCCAAGTGAGAGCAAGTGACGGCCCCTGGCCATGGGCTCCTCCAGAAGAGGAGCAGCTGGGGAGGGGCTGGTGTCTCTGAAAAGCACTTCTAGAAACATGCACAAGACCCTGCAGCATGCACAGATCTGAGATGGTGCAGAGGGAGAGTGTGAGCGTCCAGGAGGAAGGAAAATAAACGGTTTTAAGATGAATGAGGGGGGTTGGGGAGTGGGCTGGTTCCAGAGAGAAACCGTGAAAGGAGGGAAAGTCAGATTTTTTTTTTTTTTTTTTTTTTTTGAGGCCCAGCCAGACTTCAGACTTCAGAGAGCCTGCCTTCAATGCCTGTGTCAGGACAAAGGAGGCTGCGCCCCCTGGTGTCAGACTGGCAGTCAGCACCGCTCGCTGCCGCAGAAACCTGAGGGTGGGGAAACCAGGGTCCAGCCAGAAAAGTCCACGGGTCAGTCAGATGCCTTTTCTTCTGTTTGCTAAGGGAGTGGAAGTTGAAATAGCCTTTGCTTTCTCAGATCTGGGGTCTAAATCGAGACTGTTTCAGAGAAGGAGGATTTTTGTTGTTTTACATGCAAGTTAAGTCAACAGGACAGTACCTGTTTCAAAGTAGCCTGGTGGGGTAGGAAGTCCACTGACCTGAGAGAAAAGACGTGCATTTGAGGAAGAGTGTTGGTCTGGGGCGAGTCATTAAATATTTCAGAGCCTCCCTTTCCTCGGCTTAGAACCAAAGGGGTTAGACTAAGATGGCTTTTAAAGTTTTTCTCAAGCTCTATCCAATATTGGGATTTATTCATCGCCACCCTATTATTCTCCGAGAACCTCGAAAACTGGACCTTATTATTTTTATTTTTCTTATGAGCTTGCAGGTACAAATGTTTCAGCATGATCTCCCTGATTCTGAGCAAAGGTGTTTGTGTCCCCTTTTCTTTTAAAACGGCAAAATATGCCTCTTTTCAGCACGGAAGCCATCCCTTCACCCTTTATGGAGCCTCCTGCAAAAAGCAACAGAGTGAGGTCTTCAGTCTCTGCTCTGGTTCTTTTAAAACTAAAGTAGGAAAGTGTCGTGCTGGAAATTATGCCACTGAGTGTTACATGTGGTAGGTGTGAATATATGCTTCAACAGTTCCAGGCATGAGACCAAAAACGTCCCCAGAATTAGCAGAGTTTTCAGCTATAATCTGGCTAACATTTCTACGAATAGGTACAAAGACCGATTTGAGAGTATGTTCTCTCTAAGGGGCTGTCTGGTTGGGATTCCACTGGAATTTAAGGCCATCCCTTGGACGGGCAGGTGATTTTAGCGGGATCAGCCCCAGGAAAACTGCGGTAGGGGCTCAGAGTCGGCTCTCCTAAAACCCGCAAGTCGAATCACTGCGATGAGCGGTCATTTGTACCTCACGGCGACTGACTTCTTCCTTCTACACCGCACTTGAACTCTTATCTCTACCTAGTGGCTACCTTTGCTTTTTGGTTTTAAGCCACGGATCACAGGCCCGCGGGGAGGATCACTTGGGTAGTCTTGCGGACGTGGAGGGTGCGCGAGGCCATTGTCCTGTACCCTGCAGGGTCACTACTCCATACACTACATGAGAGGACCGGTTCCCCCGTACGGGAGAGGGGATCAGGAGGAAGAGAAGCAGCACAACCAGATGAGCCATGGCAAGGATTGGGGGCCAGAGACTCGGAGCACGGTGCTTCTCTGAAGTGAACAGCTGCATTGTGGGCCTCGACGACCTCCAAAGTTCATAGGTTGAAGGCCTAGCTGCCGGGACTGCGGGCTACGACTGCATGTGGACATAGGGCCTTTAAAGATGCTCTTAAGTGAAAAGGAGGCCGTTAGGGCAGCTCTAACCGGTGTGACCGGGGAAGTCCTCGTAAGAAGAGGAGATTAGGACAACAGCCAGGTACTGTGGGAAGACCACACGAAGACACTCCAAGGGACGGCGCCTTAGAAAAAAGGGACTCTACCGACACCTTGTTCTCAGACTTCTGGCCCCCAGACTTGCGAGGAAATAAGTTCCTGTCTTCTACGCCACTCAGTCTATGGTACTTTGTCACGGTGGCCCTAGCAAGTGACTCTAGGTCGTAACTTGGCGCCCGCCAATCTTGTGGATCCATTCAGGGATGCAGCCCGGAGTCACCGATGTTTTTAGTGTTTAAGAGAGGTTAAGAATCTTTTGCTTTTGAAACGTTGGGAGCAGGGTACATTTCACGAACACACAAGCGGTGCGGTCACGCGGCACCCCACGCTTGGCCCAGGAAGGGCCAGGTGCTCTGGCTGAATGTTCTGCTATGGCCATGTGGAAATTCGTGAATTTGAAGAAGGGCCTGCACTTTTGGGTTGCACGGGGCGCAACAAACCACGTAGTTAGTCCTTGTTGACAGCTAACACAAACTTAAAATACAGTGCTGGTTAAGAGTATGAGGGCCAAAACAAAATAGGTCCGAGGCTGGGTGTAGCGTGGGACACTGGTAAGAACTTTGTGTTGCCAGTTGGATACAGAGAATCCTTCCAGTCTCTGGGGCACCTGGGTGGCTCACTCGGTTAAGTGTCTGACCCTTGATGTTGGCTCAAGTCATGATTCGTGGGATCGAGCCCCATGTCGGGCTCTGTGCCGACAATGTGGAGCCTTCGTGGGATTCTCTCTCTCCCTCTCTCTCTCTGCCCTTCCCCTCCCCCGCTTATGTGCTCTCTTTCTCTCTAAAATAAATAAACATTAGGGGCGCCTGGGTGGCTCAGTGGGTTAAGCATCTGACTTTGGCTCAGGTCATGATCTCACGGTTTGTGAGTTCGAGCCCCACGTCGGGCTCTGTGCTAAGAGCTCTGCTCTCTGCCCCTCCCCCCGATTGTGCTCTCTCTCTCTCTCTCAAAAATAAATAAATATTTTAAAAAATTTAATAAATGACCACAAAAAAAGTCCTCCCGTTTCTCTGAGAGCCCCTGGGGAAGAATTTATGGGACCCAGAGATTTTCTGGGGGTGGGAGGAAAGGCACAGATATTCTGCAGGTTTGATTCCCTGGGATTCTGCATGAGCTAGTGTGGCCCTAAGATTCCGCAGCCCCCCCACCCCCGCCCCAGGGATGGGCAGTGAGAACTTCACAATAGGAATACTTTGAGGAAAGGCCCAACATAAGGAGCTAAATGTTTGGTTTGGGGGAGGGGGCTGGGTTGGGCCCTGCGTACGGCTGATGCCGGAAGCTTTTCCAGAGTCATCCATCCAGGCACTGGAGTTGGGCTTTGGAAACCGCGTATGCTTGTTCCCCAGTATGAACAGTAGGACTCTGAGGGGCAGTGCAGCCCAATGTCAAGGCAGCATGGAGACCCGGCGGTGAGAGAGGAACAGTGGTGAGAGAGGACTGGCTAGACTCCAGCTTCCTGCCTGCGGTGTGTGACCAGGATTCTCGCTTTGGAGCCAGTCAGCCCCAGGATTCTTGAGGGGTTCTCTGTTGGGCCGAGCTGCAAGAGAGAACCCTGGCCTGTTTTAAGGCCGACCCGAGCACTTAATTGGAAGTAAATAATAGACTTCCATTTCATGGTGCGTGCCATAGTAGTTGATTCTAATTTGGAAGGGGCAAGCTGTGCCCCTGATGAAAGGAATGTAGTCATCAGGGCTAGAGTCATGGGGATATTATGGGGATATTACGGGGAGATCCTGTGTTTAAGGATATGCACTGATTTATAGACGCTCACTGAAAATATTATAGTGGAATGTTTGGTCAGGAGGTCTGCTTTTTTGGTTCTATTTCTGCCCAGTATTGGCGAACGGGTGAGTGTAAATTTTAAAAGAAGTAATTTCTTATGCACATTTGTGCAAACTCCCTAAGGGGAATCAGTGAAAGACTGTTTGAGACACTGGTTTTCTTGGAAGAAAGTTGCTACATAAATTAGTGTAGAGCTTTTTTTTTTTTCCATGGCAGGTTTGCAGGACCCTCTGAAGAACCCTCCCATCATGGAAGGGAGAAAATGAAACTCTCTACTAGCGTCTATTAGGGAAGCTAAATGTCTCTCTTTCCGGCAAGTTTCCCAAACCTCATGACTCTGATTTCCAGACCAAAGAGTAAGGTTTTATTTTTATTATTCTTTATACTTGGCATATGGAGGAGAGTCCCACAATGAGGCAGGCCAGACTTAGGTACCCCAGGGGGAATTCAGACACACCTACACAGTGCACCCCAAGCCAGCTCCTCCTTTCTCCTGACATACAGTGCCCTCCTTCTCCCTGAAGTGTATGAACAGGACTCCCCCTCAGAGCTGAGCCAGACCCTGGATTCTCAAGGGGTTGGGTGAGTGGCCCAATATTTAAGATGATTGAAATTCTATGTGTGGTGTTTCTGATTTAATTCCTGAATGACAGTTCCCTTAAACATGTGGGAAATAAGAAACCTCACTAAAAATTTTAATCTAAAAGACCATTCGATTCGGAGAAATGAAACTATGTCCACATAAAAGCTTGTGTTTTAAAACAAGTTTTAAATAAATGTTGACAACAGCATTATTCACAATGGCCAAAAAGGGGAGACAATCCGAATGTCCATCAACTAATGAATGGGTAAACAAAAATGTGGTACATTCACACAATGGAATACTATTTGGCAAAAAAAAGGCATGGAGTATTGTTACATGCTACACTGATGAACCTTAAAACATGCTAAGTGAAAGAAGCCAGTCACAAAGGCACACATATTGTATGATTTCATTTGTGTGAAATTCCTAGAGTAAACAAATCTACAGACATGGAAAATAGATTAGTGATTGCCGAGGGCTGGGGGTCAGAGTCCAGGCATTGAAAGATGACAGAACAATAGGACAGGGTTTCTTTTTGAGGCTATGAAAATGTTCCACAATTAATTCATTGTGGTGGAGAATGAACAACTCCGAAGATGTATCAAAAAACACTGAATTCTGGGGCGCCTGGGTGGCTCAGTCGGTTAAGCGTCTGACTTCGACTCAGGTCATGATCTCACAGTTCGTGGGTTGAGCGTCGTGTCGGGCTCTGAGCTGACAGCTCAGAGCCTGGAGCCTGCTTCGGATTCTCAGTCTCCCTCTTTCTGCCCCTCCCTTGCTCGTGCTCTCTCTTTCTCTCTCTCTCTCAAAAATAAATAAACATTAAAAAGAAAAAATAAAAACACTGAATTTTGCATTTTGAATGGATGAATTCCATCATGTGCAAATTATATCTCAATAAAATTGTTAAAATTGTTTAAAAGAAATGATACTTTTAAAAAGACCATTGGTTTATGTCTCTTTTTCTGAAGCTGATTCCCTTGGGACGCAGGTATCCGGGCTGAAAACCGGATTTTATGAGCTGAGTAAGATGACAATGTGAGAAATGGCGATTTTCCCTTAGGCAGAGATCTGATTTGCAGATCTGTGCGTACCCACAATGCTTGTGCCTGCAGCTGCTTTGAACTTTGCTGAAAAGATTTTTCTTAGCTTGAAATCATTAAAATATGTTTAAACGGCACTGAAGTGGCTTCATTGTTGTTATCTATTCCTTTCCCTCCCTTTAAGTAATAGCACCCCAATACCCTCTTAAGGAACCACCCACCTCGTTTTCAGTTCATGTGGTTTGAATATTGCTGACCCTACGCCTTAGGCTCTATGAGTCAGGCCTGACCAATCAGCACATTTCATCCAGTGGTGTGTCAGAGCTGGCTCATCCCAGCTTATTCGAACCAACTGGTAAATTTTTAGGAACTTTGTGAGCCAGTTGTTAAATATGATCACTATTAAAATTTTAAGTACATAAATTTATAATTAAATACGTTATACTTAAAATGGAGTTATTAGGCACTCAAAACTCATGGCCTCCTAATTATTTGAATACATTCTACTATACCTGTTCTCCTGAGGTTACTTACATCTATCAGATCTTCATGATTTAAGTGCACCCCTGTGTGTCTCTTTTCAACCCCATGTTCAGTGACTTCCTGTCAGCAGCTTGGCCTTGGCCATGGGCAGTGTTTATACATCACAACTATGTAAATGCTGCATATCAGGGCTTCTTCTTTCCTGTCAAGGAGAGTGTCAATCATCTGCCAGCTGTAGCGGCTTAAATAGTGCCCCCCCCCCCAAAAGATATTTGTGTCCAAATCGGGGAAAGGGATGTTTGCAACTGTGTTTAAGATAAGCATCTTGAGCTGAGAGCATCCTGGATTATCCCAGCATCTCTAAATACAATCACACGGGTCCTTATAAGAAGAGGCAGGGGAGTTCGACACACACACAGGTAATAGAAGGAGGCAATGAGACCAGAGAGATTGACTGAAGGAGTGCAGCCATAAGCCAAGGGATGCCTGGAGCTGCTAGAATCTGGAAGAGGCATGAAACAGAATCTCCCCTGGAACCTCTAGAGGGAGCACAGCCTTGCTGACACCTTGACTTTGGATGGTTAGCCTCCAGAAATATGCAAGAATAAATTTCTGTTTTGAAGCCACCCAGTTTGTGATAATTTGTGATGGCAGCCACAGAAAACTAACCTACTGGCATCCACTGGGGTACTATCGTACGACCAGGGATGGGCATGTTACCCCAGTTAGGACAATGGGAGGTCAGCTCCGTGAAAGAAACCATCTCCTTCTACTAGGGGTTGCCAAATGGTGCTATTTTTGCCACCATATTTGCCTAAGAATGAAAACAGCACAGAAAGTTGTCAAGTAGACCTCTGGAGAGAGAGAGAGAGAGAGAGATCCCAGAACAATGTTGTTTGAGAAGCTGGACCTAGTCTACTACTGGAATTCTCTATTGCATGAACGAATTAATTTCTTTTCTTTTTAAACCAAGTTCCTAACCGATATACACATGTGAATTTTAGGGAACATTTGAAAGTGTTCTTTTGCACAGACAGGGTTGTAAATACACAAGGTTGCTATCGTTTGATCAGTTATTACTGAAATCAGGCATAACTAACAATCAGGGAAACATATAACAAACAGTGAACAACCTGAGATCTACCTGAATTCGATCGTGTTCGTTTGTTCCACAAACACTTACTGAGCCCAACCATGTTTAAAGTGTTCTACTCAGGGCACATATCCATACATTTAACAGCTTACAACTTATTTGCCAGTAAGGAGTTTAGGATAGCTCACATTACTGAGGTCACCAGCAGTATTAACTTTTCATGACATAGCCCATATTTTTCTGGACAGTACTAAATTCATATAATTTCCTTATTTTTCCTAAAGAGAATTTGTTTAATGTACAATGAAAATATTCTAACTTCTTTATGAGATTCCATTTAAGTACATTCACAAATCATAAAAAAAAAAAAAAAAAACTTTTGACAAATTGAATATTTTAAGTTGGGAATTATTCTTCTGGTGATTTTCAATGACACTGTGCCTTTGCTAATTTTGTACTTCTCCAGAATTTTTATTCTCCATTATCTTAGTAATTTGTTAGCATGGATAGGCACATTTCTGAACGGAGGGTGTCACAGGAAATCCCAGAGATAGACATACTGTATTGAATATTTTTAAAATAAAAGGAAAATCTTTTTACACCCAGAATGTCTACCTTTATTTTTTTTAGTTCAGGAGATTTAAAATTAATTCTGCCCCCATAATTCTATTTTTTTCTCATACCTTTCAAATAGCTTTTTTTTTTTTTTATGAGCACATTCTTCATGTTGGATGAATTCCCAGCCAACTTTTTAAATCTAATTAAACTCACCTAAGTTTAACTCAGATAGCATTTGCGGTTAATTTCTTAATGGTTGATAAACTGGAAACCCATCTTTGGGACTTATTAAAAAAAAAAAAAAGAGGTTCCTGAAGGTTGCTTATTGCTAAAAGAGCCCGTTGCTAATAATGATGTCACAAACATCAATAAACTAATGCCCATTTGTCTGGACTTAAAATAGAATAAACTTTCAAATGCAAATATCCAGGGGCACCTGGGTGGCTCAGACTTCAGACTTCAGCTCAGTTCATGATCTCACAGTTTGTGGGTTGGAGCCCCATGTTGGGCTCAGTGCTGACAGCTCGGAGCCTGGAGACTACTTTGCATTCTATGTCTCCCTCTTTTTCTTTGCCCCTCCCCAGCTCACTCTGTCTCTCTCTCTTTCTCTCTTTCTCTCTCTCAAAAATAAGCAAACATTAAAAAAATGCAAATATCCAAATATTATATTATTCTTTTACACTTTATATTTGCTTATAGCTTTGCTTATCAAAGAAAGAATTGTCCTGAGTATTTTCAAGGCAAAAGTAACAACAACAATAACAACAAACAAACAAATCCATAAACAAACACATAAGGAACAAGCAAGCAAACACACACACAAGCACACACACGTGAGGCATAGGGAATAAGAGATGTCACTAGGACATACAGCAGACATTAATGAAGCAACAATAATTCAAGTCTACTCTCCTTCCAGTCTGGAACAATCCTGTTTGCTATGAAAAAGTAGCCACCAAAATCTTTTGGGAGATTAGCATCATTATCAATACGGATTTCAAGGAAAACGTGAACAACATAAAAACTTAGCTTTCAGATTCCCCATTTTTATAGCCCCATAAAACCTAAAATAAAAATTGGGAGCACATCCAGTTTATCAAAGAAAGGTCAACAACAGACTCAAAATAAAAGTTTAGGAAGTCACTTTCTATTAACAAAAGCAGCTTTTAAATATTACTTTTTCTTGATAATTCTGGCTGAGAAGAACCCAAGCAAGTTAGCTTTTATCCCTAAGGCCAAAAAGAAACTCACCACCAAAATGGAAATACAAGGCACCGGAAAAAATCAGTGATTTTTTCCCTGATGGCAACTTTATGCCAGAGACACAAGAGTTTCTTTACACGAACTTGTTTTCTTCATGTGGAAAACACTGATAGAAATCTAGGTGAATGGATATAATTAAGTAATTGTGTGGCTCCAACTCTAAAATGCTTTTTTTTTTTTTTTTTTTCCATCAAACACCTCAGCGTTTGCCCAGTAACCAGACGAGAGGAACAGCCTTCTAAGAGTGAAGCCCTCAAGACGCTTCCAAGCCGCCTGGACAAAGGCTTGGAATGACTACAATAGTGAACCATCCTGCCTTGGACCTGAATCTAGATCGATGACCTAATACATCTTTTCCAACTCTGACTGCCATGGTTTTATGAGCATCAAGGACTGGGCGTCTGCCATTGTCAACAAGTAAGGCCTCTCCAGAGCTTGAACATCCACAGAAACTCAAGTACCCCCCCTCCCCCCCGAAAAGCACAGATCGCCCAGTCTCCCAGGGCTCTGCGTGCTGCCTCTAGCTTTCACGTGTGACACAGAAACTCCTCTTTGGCAGGATTAATTCTTAAATAAAGGAAGTGTGTCCGTTACTCTCCCCTGTTATCTTGGTTTAAGAACTCTGAGTCAGAGCAGATCTCTGAGAAACTAATTAAGCTTAGCTTAAGGGCCTCTCTTTTTCAGGGGCCCTTCCAAAGGGCTGTACCTAATTTTGTATTTGTAATTTTGCATTCTTTTTAAAGGTATTTCTTTATTTATTTTTGAGAGAGAGTGCAAGTGGGGGAGGGGCAGAGAGAGAGAGAGAGAGAGAGAGAGAGAGAGAGAATCCCAAGCAGGTTCTGCGATGCCAGTGCAGACCTGGACTTGGGCCTGGAACCCACCAACCTCGAGATCATGACCTGAGCAGAAGTCAGAGGCTTAACCAACTGCGCCACTCAGGCACCCTGGTCACTTTGCATTCTTTTTAATAAAAAGTCCCCTTCATTGTATAAACTATAGCCCTCCGGCCCCATCCCAGGCGATAGGGATCTACCCTTGAGCTAGGTAAATTGCACCAAATCTTAGTTTGATAAAAGTGTAAAAATTAAACACAAACTCCCCTTCACGTTTTATGATGTCCCCCCCCCCCCACCCCCCTTCTGGCAAGTCATGGTTAAAGAGGAGACCTCTTAGAGTCTCCGGTCCTCAGCTGTCCTCTCAACTACAGCGTTGGCTCAAAAACTGGCTGCGTTTTAAATTTATTCTCCTTAGCTCCTCATTAAAAGAACACGCCATTGTGGGCTAATTATTACAATAGCGTGTAGACTCTAAAGGCCAAAAGAATTTCCACGAGTGGCCTCCCTTTGGTTACGCGGCATCCCTGTTCCAATTTCAGCTAAGTTATGTTTTCCAGTAAAGTTAATGGATTTGGACTAGGCTTCTATACTTTGGTAACAGGGCTCTCAAGGGACCAAGCTACAGAAACATTTATTTTTTCTGATCACAAAAGTAATGGCGTATCTATATAAATATATATACACACATACATAAGTAACTTGAAACATTATAATAATGCATAGCTTTGAAAGTGAAAATCTTCCATAATCCCACACAGCTGAGAAAACCCGTTAACATTTTTTTTGAAGGCATATATTAAAATTTCATTTATTATTTTACCAAAAAATGGGATTATACTTCAACTTTGAAGCATGCTATTTTCCACCTAGCACTATGTCTTAGACATCCTTCCATGCCACTCTGTAAAAAAGTGATCTTTTTAATCTTCTTTTTTGATGGCTCCATGGTTTTGTACTCTATGGCCAGACCATGCAATCCTTAACCAATTGCCTGTTAATGACATTTCGGTTCTTTCCAGGTTTCCCTGTAACAAATATTCTTGCAAACATCATTTTACACTTACATCTTTGAGCAGTTGTAGGGGTGTTTCTCTATGATGAATTCCCAGAAGGTGAATTATTATGGGGTCAAAGGTTATGAGCATTTCATTTTTAATAGCTATTGCCAAATTGCCCTCCAATAATTTTATACCGATTTACGCCTTCAACCACACTGTAAGAAGGAGGCTGTTCCCCTCCCCACCCCCACCCCCCGCCCTTAGCAACACAAAAACCATGCAATTTAGGGATGTCTGATGTGAGTTAGGAGTTAAGAGGTTCAGTCTGCGGAGTGTTTTGCCTTTGTGAAAAGCTAACAAAGACATCAAAAGTCTCCCCCTTTCCTTGATGAACCCCCGGCTTTGAGTGAGCCAGTACCCAGACATCTAGTTAACATGAGAGGTTCAAATTCTAACACCTAATGCTTGTATCTAGCTGATTTTTGGGGGGGATAATTTGTCGCTGAATGTATAAGCAAATGTGCTAGCTATAAAATACTTAGTAACCTAATTATTAGAGAAATATAAATTGGTCTTGACTTTCGCACTGCTGTCTTAATGGGAACGACACATTTAATGTTAGAGCATCAGTATGTTTCCATCTGCAAAATGCCTTGATTTCACCTTTTCGTTGATTGGTGCGCAGTAATTTGGAAAAACCTATTCTTTAAAGACATGCAAAACGTGGCTTTGAGTCAGCCTATTAAAGAGGAGCAAGGTTTGCCAACATCCAGTCTTCAAGAATTCATTTTGAGGCTTACTACAGTTTACATCTCCAGAATTAGGATCGCTGGGTGTTAGATGGGAAAAAACTTTAGGGGTTATCTAGTCAAAAGACTGAAACTCTATTCCACAAAGCCTTGGGGCTGCTTCAGGGAGACAGAAGACGTTGGTGGAAGAGGAAGTCAGCCCGGCCTTTAAAGGTTCATGGTATTGCAATCCTAATTCCACCACAAGAGCGCTGCTCTGATCTGCTTCCTATGGTGGGTTATATATTATGTTATATGGAGCAAGTTGATCTCTTATTTTCCTCTCCTGTTAAGACAGACACGATGACAGGGCTTATTGAAGAGTAGTGGAGTTTTGGGGCTCAGTTGGTTAAGCGTCCACCTTTGGCTCAAGTCACAATCTCCTGGTTTGTGAGTTCCAGCCCCGTGTGGGGCTCTGTGCTGAGCTCAGGGCCTGGAGCCTGCTTCAGATTCTGTATCTCCCTCTCTTTCTGCTCCTCCCCTGCTCTCATGCTCTGTCTCTCTCTTTCTTTCAAAAAAAAAAATAAATAAATAATAGTAATAATAATTAATTAATTAATTAAAAAAAGAAGAGTCGAGAAGGTTTGTTTTTTCTTTCTTTTTAAGTGAGCCTCAGGCCCCATGTGGAGCCCGACATGGGGCTGAAACTGAGGGCCCTGAGATCAAGACCTGAGCTGAGATCCAGAGCTGGACGTTTAACCGACTGAGCCACCCAGGTGCCCCAAGAGTAGTGACGGTTAAATTAAGTAATACTATACACTTACAGTGCTTAGCTTTGTGCCCTAAACATGCCAAGGAACCAAAAAGTGTTTGCTAATTTATTATTTAAGGTTGTCCTTTGACAAAGGATTTTGTTGCTTAAAGATACATTTCAAAACCACCCATTTACTTTTACATCTATAAAACAAGGTGATTATTCCGGATGGAGTGGCTTTAGATTTTATTTATTTCCTGCTTTCCAATCCAGTGGTCTTACTCACAGATTCCAGTGCACTTTGATGGAGAATGCTGGGGGGCTCTCAGCGTAACTGGCCTCCCACACACCAGGTGGCGCCACCTGCCATCCAGCTGGCCAAGACCACGGCTTGTCTATCTGCCTTGCTCTTGATTTAGGAAAGAAACATGACCTTGGGAAGAAAAGTGTCCCTTGCCCTGTGGGAGAAGCTGCCCACGGGTTCACCCCGAGAACCAAACATGAAAGTTGGAAAATGCTAGAAACATTACCTAGGTGCTATGTCTTCTGTGATTATGAGGACAACTGAAAGGAGTTCAGAAGTGGACACTTCAGCCTTCTACAACGAGCTGAATTTTCTATTCTTGGCCAGACACTTTCAAAAGGAAGAATTCACACAACAAACATACACCCTTATCAATCCTTTTCTTAGGAAAGCTTGGCTTGGTGGAGGGGAAGTTTTCAAGTTTGCCTAATGAATCACAGACGTGAGGCAGGAAGGGGAGAGCTTCAAGCATTTTCCTCTTTGAGAGGTCTAACGGGAGACCAAACATCAGGGAGTGAGGAGCAGAACCTTCTAAGCCATGTATCTTTTCTACCCCAGAACTCTTTCCAGTGCCAGTCGCTGCTGCTGCTTGAGAGCCAGACGTGGGCTCGGGGAGGGGCTTCTCTGTGTCAGGGCCATTCAGGGTCTGTGGCAGACTTAGGAACAAGTAGACGTAAAAGCTGTAGAATTAAGAGTTGAAAACAGCACTTAATGAAACCCCTCCCTCCAGACGCTCGTGATCAAAGTCTATCCTTGCACTAAGACAATTGATCTACAGTTGCATCCATAAAATTTTGGCAACACTCTGTCCTCATTGCTTTCAACAGAGGCTTTAGACCTCTGAGGCTGGGCATTGTCCCAGAATTGAGAGCCAGTTGCATTACGCATACCAGAAGATACACCACCACAGCCGAGGCCCGTGCAACCACTTTCTTTTAACCTCGCGTCTGTGAAAAATTACTTTCCAAAAAAATAAGTGAAACCCGATGTCTTCTCCGGGTGGTTATTCTTGCGCCTATGAAGTCAATAAAACTCTCCAGATTTATTAGACAGCCCTGCTGCGGAAGACAAGACCACTTCCTATTCCCTCCCAGAAATGTGTGCCTTTCCTTTCTGTAACCTTCTGACCAGACTTTAATTTTGTTCATTTCTTGGATTATTTATTTATTTTGATTTTTCAGAAAACTGGTTCGAACCCTCTAGGACAAGTGGCTCGGCCTGTGCTAAAATCCCGATTTCTGGCCTCCAAGAGTGATAACATGACCACATTTTGCCTCCTCTAGCTTTTCCTCTTTACCTTCCATTTTAGATAGGCCCTCTTCTTCACATCAGAAGTAGCAGAGTTTAGGGGCACCTGGGTGGCTCAGTCGGTTAAGCGCCTGACTCTTGATTGTGGCTCAGGTCATGATCTCATGGTTCGTGAGTTTGAGCCCCACCTCGAGCTCTCTCCCTCTCTCTCTCTCTCTCTCTGCCTCTCCTCTGCTTGCTTGAGCTCTCTCTCTCTCTCCAAATAAATAAACTTAAAAAAAAAAAAAGTAGCAGAGTTTGGCTCTCTTTTTCCACCATGCTAAGCATGAAATGTAGTACCTACCAACAAGTTATACTCCTGTGAGAGCCTACTAACCATGGGTTGATGATGATGATAAATGACAGTTGTATTCAATTCTATTTAATACAACAGTATTTATTGAGCTCCTCCTATACATGCCAGGGCTTTCCTGGGTATAAAGATGCAAAGATACAGAGGAAGATGTGCATTCTTTCAGGGGGGAAATTAACATGTTAACGAGTAAAAGTCATCTAGTGTGACAGATTCCATAATAAACAGAATGCTGTGGGATACAAAAACTGGAACCTGGAAAGGAAATGAAAGGCTTCTCAAAGGGAATGACTCTGTGTTGATTCAATTTTTTTTTTTACATGTTTATTTTTGAGAGAGAGAGAACGCCAGCTAGAGAGGGGTGGTGGCGGGGGGGGGGGAGAGTATCCCTAGTAGGCTCTGCATGGACAGTGCAGAGCGAGATGTGGGGCTCGAACCCATGAGCCATAAGATTATGTCCTGAGCCAAGGTCAGATGCTTAACCGACTGAGCCACCCAGGCACCCAGACTCTGCATTTACCGGTGAGTAGGAATTCAGCAGATGAACTTGGGGAAGGGCATCTCAAGCAGAGGAACTGGCAAATTCAGAGAATCAGAGGTGTGAAACAGCAGGGCCTATTTGGGACCTAAGAAGTTCTGTGCATTGAGAATGAAGGCTGAAAGGTTGTATGTAGGCAACCTGTGTTCTTACATGAATGTGGGTATATTTGTTTGGTGATGGGGAGCTGGATGGGTTAAAGACTTGGGGCAATTGTGGTAGCATGACCAAGGAGGTAGGGGCCAAGTGACCAAGTGCTATCCCGAGAAGAAATGAAGACAGCCTAAACTGGACCAGTGTGGCTGAAACGGAGAGGAAGATTCAGAGTGAGAGCAGAGAGAAAGACATGAACAGGGAGTAGAGTGGTAAAAACTGTCACTCCAGAATGACTTCTAAGCAGTTGTATTCCACTATTTAAGAGTGTAAATTACCTCCAAAATGCTTTTATTTATTTTTATTTTTTATGAGAAAGAAAGAGTGAGAGAATGTGTGCACGAGTGGGGGAGGGGCAGAGAGAGAGAGAGAGAAAATCCTAAGCAGTCTCCATGCTAAGTGGGGCTTGAACTCACAAACCGTGGCATCATGACCTGAGCCGAAATCAAGAGTCAGACACTTAACTGACTGAGCCAACCGGGTTCATTTTTTTATTTATTTTCTTTTTAATGTTTATTTATTTTTGAGAGGGAGACAGAGCATGAGGTGGGGGGCGGGGGGTAGAGAGAGGGAGACACAGAATCCGAAGCAGGCTCCAGGCTCCGAGCTGTCAGCACAGAGCCGGACGTGGGGCTCGAACTCACAGACCATGAGATCATGTCCTGAGCTAAAGTCGAACGCCCAACCCACTGAGCCACCCAGGTGCCCCCTCCCCAAACGCTTTTCACTGTAAGTGATTGAGTCGCTAATTCTTTTTCCCTGCCCATTTCCGGAAAAGATTTAAGGTAGGAAAGCTATTTTGCAGCTAGAGCCAGGGCCATCCTATATGACTGTGTGACGTGTTGAAGAGCATTTGTAGGACACCATCCCTGGTTCAGTCAATTCTGAATACCATTAAAAGAAATTTACACCCGCGTTATCTTGGCTAGTTTCAGTTCTGATTATCCTCATGTGAATACGCCGTATATCGCAACTTAACTGGCACTTCCTTGGACAATAACTTCTAGCTTATTTACTCATCTTTTGGGGCATTGAGAGAGAAGGTGTGCTTACCTACATCAGCCATCTGACAAAGGAAAGAAGTGCAACGTTTTGGGAGTCCGATAACTCTTGGTTTGTTCCCCCCGGGAACTGGGGCAAGGTGCCTAAGCTTAGTCTGTACACATTGCATAATGAAACATCATTAATATCTACCTCACAGTTTTGGGATAAGAATTAAGAGAAAGTGCTTGGCACCTAGGAAGTGACAGGTTCATAGTCCTCTCTACGTGTCAGGCACCGTGCTGACTGCCTGACGGTAGTGTCTCCTTGCAATCCTCGAGTTTTACAAAGAAGATAATTTAAGCTCTTTTTTTTTTTTTCTTTGAGGGCAGGGTTTATTTATCATTATATTCCCAGTCCCCAGAATAGGATCTGCCCCAAAGCACAGAAGTGTCTTGCTAAGAAGGATTCAATAACAACTTATTCAAAGTCAAACATCTAGTAAATAAGATGATCAGGGTGCAGATCTGTGTCTGCATGATTCTAAGCCCAGTGCACCTTTAATGACCTCCCAAGTTTTTTTTTTTGTCTTGTTTCCCCTCAAAGAAAATGACACGGAAGCTAGTCAAAGTGCTGCTTTGTGCTTTCTCTTACTACTAGTTTTCAAATCATTTAATTACCATAAGTGGGGGATTCTCAGTATAAGCCATTTCCATCTGTATCACTTAAAGATCATGTTCAGAGTATTTTTTTAAAGTAGGGCATAGGGCTTGAACTGACAACCCTGAGATCAAGACCTGAGCTCATAATCAAGAGTCAGACACTCCACCAACTGAGCCACCCAGACGCCCCCTAACTATTTCTACATGGGTCAAGCTCTTGTCTGATAATCTTCCTTCATGAGTCCCAGTTCCAGTTTTTAATGCTTTCTTGGTGAGGTTCACCTACCAGACTCGTCTATTTTTTTTTAAACTCATAAAACTTTATTGAGTGTTTAAAACGTCATGTGAGATCAGAGTCTTCTGAAGGCACTTCAGCTGTAACATCTCCAAGTGCAAACTCAGCAACTAGCCCCCATCTCCTCTTCTCCCCACTCCCCTCTCCAAAACACCTGCTTCCCCTTAGATCCTGAGAGGTGGCGTTTTCATCCACCCACACGTTAAAGACTTTGGAGTCCGTCATTACTCCTCCCGTTTTCCTTCTCCAACTGGTCCCCAAGCTTTATTGTTTCTACCCCAGTAAAGGTTTTCGCGTCTGGCTTTTCCTTTTCATCTCAGCTGCTACTTTCTCAATTGGTCCTTCACCATGGTTTGAATGGAGACTTTGGACAGCTTCCCACTTGACCTTCTTACCTTCAGTCCCTCATGAGCCTTTTGAAGGCAAGATTCTCTTCCTATAGCACAGAGCAGATCAGGCGCTCTTCTGGTCTAACACCATTGGTGGGGCTCGCCTCAAGTTCATCTCACCTTGGGGAAGGGCATCTCAAGCAGAGGAACTGGCAAGAGGCTACGCTCCCTACGATGTATTAGTATGTTTAAACCGAGCCCAGTCAGATTTTCCTGCCACTGTCCTCATGTGTCCTTGGCTTCAGCTATACTGCACCACTCGCGATTCCCCAAACACCCATCACACTATAGGACTTGGTGCCCCTCTTCCAGCTGTGTCTTCTGCCCATAATGACCTTCTCCCCTTTTTGCCCTTAAAAATTCCTGCTCATTCCATAAGGCTCAATCGAATGTCACATCTGGGATGAGGCCCTCTCCACCTCCCCCCACCCCGTCCAACTCAAGAAAAATCAATGGCTCCTCCTTTGCATTCATCATAGCATTTCCAACACTTTTATTTTAAAAGTTTATTTAGCCTTTATGTATTCACGGTCCACGGAGTCTCAAGGTCAAGGGCTACTTAATTCATTGCTAAAACCCCAACACGAGGATAGTTCAGTCTTTTTTTTTTTTTTTTTTTTTTTCTATTTAAGGAAAAAGAGCACAGGGGCTTTTTGAAAATTAAGTGAATAATGGGGCACCTGGGTGGCTCGGTTGTTTGAGCCTCCAAATCTCGGTTTTGGCCCAGGTCATAATCTCACAGTTCATGAGTTCGAGCCCTGCAGGGATTCTCTCTCTCTCCCTTTCTCTGCCCCTCCCCCTCTCACACTCTCTTTCAAAATAAATAAACCTTAAAAAATTAAAAAAAAAAAAAAGAAAATTGAGTGAATAGCATTGTAAGTGGTAAAAGGAAGGTAAATCATGTAGTAGGTGGGGTAATATCAGATGTTTGGGAATTTTGGTCTAGCCCATAGTAGGTTCCGAATAAATGTGAGTTACTCCACACACAAATCTATTTTTTTGAGGTTCTCTGTTGTTTTTTTTTCTTTTCTCTTTTTACTGTTTACAATTTTAATTCCAGTCTTGATAACATACAGTGTTCTATTAGTTTCAGGCACAGGATCTAGTGATGCAACACTCCTATGCATTACTCAGTGCTCCTCATGATAAGTGTATGAACAAATCTATTTCACAAGTACTCGACTTCACCATAGGCACAAATCTGTTTAGTAACAAAGGTAAAGAATGGCTCTGAAAAGAGAAGACTGGTCTCAGGATGATATGAAACTAGAAATCCATGGAAAATGGATGACCCCTAAGAATGGAGCTTCTTCAGACTTGGATGCTTTCTTCCCCTGCTATGGGTAACCCTCACCACAAGGTGCGTTCAGACCCTGCTTGGACTTCTGTCAATGTCCTTGTTTAAAAAGTGATTTCCGGGGCGCCTGGGTGGCTCAGTCGGTTGGGCGACCGACTTCGGCTCAGGTCATGATCTCGCGGTCCGTGGGTTCGAGCCCCGCGTCGGGCTCTGTGCTGACAGCTCAGAGCCTGGAGCCTGTTTCAGATTCTGTGTCTCCCTCTCTCTCTGCCCCTCCTCTGTTCATGCTCTGTCTCTCCCTGTCTCAAAAATAAATAAAATGTTAAAAAAAATAAAAATAAAAAAATAAAAAGTGATTTCCAAGCAGCCAGAGGACCAACCTTTTCTCACCGTGCTACAGGGCTGTTATCTCAGGAACTCATGTCATCTGTTCCATCGTCATATGTCAGCTTTGGAGAGGAGTTTTCACGTTTTTGTTGTGGGAGAAAACACTAACGTGAAGAACTTTCACACTAACTACATCTCACCTCCTACTTAATAGGTTCTGTAGTTTACAAATCTCTCTTGAAGGGTATCTGATGGTGTTTTAAGGAAGTCAGATCTCACTGGATGGAAAGTCAGGGGCCGTAGGTGCTAGTTCTGACCCTGCCACGAGATCCCTTGAGTTACCTGTGAATAGGTCACTTCAGCATTAGTCCTCTTTTCTGTCTCAGGGATGGAAAAGGTTGCAAATTTGGAGCACCTAGTACAGCTCTGGACCACAGAGGCACACTGTTCACCCCTTATAGTGTTTGAATGAGGTGACCGTTTAATTGGGAGATTTTATATCAGGACACAGGGTTTTATTTTCCCTTGAGAAATCAGAAGCTCTGGTCACACGGGTCAGGTCCCACATTTCTACCCAGTTACAATAGCTGCCCTCTTTTACAGAGCATGGGCTTACCAGGGCCCCAACGACCTTCTCGTTTTCGGCTGCCCTTTCGTCTGCCTTATGCAGAGGTAAATACCAGTTGCTACTTGTCATTGTACTGGTACTCAAGGGTGATGTTAAAAATACTTCGCTACGAAGGCCTGGGGACTGACCTATCAGAATGGATACCTCTGTACTAGAACAACATCCTGCGCGTGCCTTGCTCTCCCCAGCTGCTGGGTCATAGGGAGAGCTGCGAGTTCCTAGAGAAAAAGCAGGTGCCCAGAGGTGGGCCTCACTCTGTGGGCTGAGAGCAGCTTCTACATGTCAGTTGGTAAGGACAAGGCTAACCTCAGGGGTATACCACCTGAGCATAAGCCTTGCTTCAACTATAGTTTTCTCAGAGTAGACAGATCTATTCCTGCACCCCTGTCCCTCATGGAAAACGGGGAAATGAAGGAAAACTGTAGAGAAAAGGCCAAATGATTGCTCTTGTCCTTGACTGCTTTGTTCTTTTACCCACTGGACGCTATGGCATCTGAGTTTGATTTCCTGGTCCTAACCAATCTATAAACTCTTTTCCAGCCTAAGCATAAGGAGCCTCTAATTTTATCCATTTCATAAATGGAGTGAAAATTTTGCAAAGCGTCTTGAAGAATTTTGCAAATCATTGTACAGAATTTATAGAAGGTCTAAAACACCGTTAGAAATAATAAATCGCCCATAAATTATCTCCATTTTATTATTGGGCTTTTCAATTTTAAAAGCACTCTGAGGTTCTTTTTTTTTTTTTCTTTTTTAATTTAGCCATGGCTATTTTTCAAATGGAATTAATGACCAAAAGCTAGCCTCATTCTCTAATTACAGTAAGAGACACTAGACAGGAGTTGTTCCAGACACTGACCCATCTTGGCTCAGGGAGAGGCTCTGGGCAGTTTTACTATGTGCTGCCTTAGTACCTGGGGCCAGGAAACATCTGTTATAACATGCAGTCCAGCGGGTGCTCCGCTTAATTATAAAATGGCATTGCAGTGTCCCTTTGAGTTGGCTGGCCTTAGCTTCTAACGCTCTACTATCAAGCAAAATGAAATTCTTGATATTCTGTTAACTGAGTATCCAACCCGAGCGTTGAAATGCTCTGAGGAGAGTGAAAAAAGTTAAACCTTTGCCCTCTGGAAAGGTGTGGGGAAAGACAAAACAAAGAAACGCTTCCTACAAGTAATCGAGAAGCTTAGCTATGACTGGGTGTCGCTTATATAGGGACTGGGGGAGCGGATTCGGGAATGACTCACACTTCTAGAATGAACTGTTTATATAGCACTTCCTCCTCTTCGCTCCAGGGATCCTGTTTGGAAGGTCGGGGACAAGGACAATTGAGAAGCGAAGAGAAAACTGGAGAAGAGTGGAGGAATACTTGGAACACCAAAAGGCTCGTTCACCTTGAATCAGAGGACACGTTTCTGTAATGAGTTCATGCAATCAGTTATGGCCCAGGACTTAGGATTTATTCTTGGAACACACACATTTGGGAATTCTTCATAATGCTGTGAATCTCTTATTAACTATTATGAGAACTTACCTTCTCCAGTCCTCATATGCTAATGGGAAAAGAGAGCTTATTGTCCATACTGTCTGCCTAGGAATATCCTTTGTCTCGTACCTTGTTGTAATCACTTCCAGACCGGTGGTATATTTATGATTTACATAATGTTACAGAGGAAGAAGTCTTAAGGATTTTTTTTTCTCTAAATCTTTGTGAATTATTATTTTAGACTCATTGCCAGATTTTTTTTTTTAAGGGGGAAGTTGATGAACTTTTAAACATGTCATTACATTCCGAAATAGCAACTCTTTGTTCTTTCAAAGTTTTTTTGGTGGGGATTTAAAGGGCTGTGTGTGTGTGTGTGTGTGTGTGTGTGTTTAGAAACAGGTTGAGAAGGAAATGGGTAAAAGAGAACTCTTGAGGTTCACTGATGAAGTTAAATACAGATTTTGTGTTTCCAGTAGAACAAAAGTTGGCAGATTTGGGGGATCTTACCTAACACGTGGGGTAGGTTTTGGAAGGGTGGCTCTCCATTCATTTCCAATCATGTTTCAGTAATTAGGGGTAGCAACCGAAGGGTTAAGCCCTAAAGCAAGGAAATATCTCTAAGTCAGAAAACAAAGGGAAACTTGCATATTTCTGGAGATGACATCGGATAGGCCTGTGAATTTCAAGCAATTATGTGATATTATGATTCCCACTGAGTATGCATTAGTTGGAATACTGTTCTTTTTCTTTCTCCGTGTCCCGGGGTTGTACACTGAAGAGCCCTGTTCAACTTTGCATGTCAGAATTTTGAAGGAAAAATTATAGTAAAATATGTTTAAAACAGTGGGGCCTTATGTGAGCGAACACAACATTTTCCAAGGCTTTCAAAACTCCTTTTGTTAAAAATATGGTTTTTATTTTGTGTCTTTTTTTTCTCTCTTTCTTTCTTTAATTTTTTTTTCTTTTACTCAAGCTTTTACTTCCCCTCCTTCCTGGAGGAAAGAAGAAAGAAGTTTCAAAGGATATACATAACACAGCCTGCATCTTAGGGACTGGGGACTTGCAGTGGGTTTGTTTTAAATGAGACACCCCACATGGAAAATAAACACGTGAGAAAAGTTCATCTGTGTACGTAACTTCAGTTCCAACGACTATGATACAGTCACAGTGTCTGAGTAAATGTCCCCTAGAGTCATCTGATGAGCAATATGATTATTAATTGAGGTTTCTGGGAGTTGAAAGATGGTTATTCTCAAAGAGTAGGAATTTTTAGCTGGAGTGCGAGGAACTAAAGATTCAGCCCCTGGGTTGTTCTAAAAGATAAAATGCCTTTTGAAAATTGAATTAATTTAAAACAAGACAAAACCAAAAGCAGGCATAATGAAATGCAAAGATTAGGAATGATGATGAATGAATATCAAGTTCATTTTATTCCATGGTATTCTTTCTTGCAAAGAAGAGAAGTAATTTGTTTGATCAGCTCAGAATTTTATTTCGCTCTCAATGACAGGCAATTAACATCAATGGCTTAAACTTATAAAGGTTATTTTTTTTTAATATGTACTTATATTTAAGGCGGGGGAGGGGTAGAGAGAGGGAGACAGAGGATCCTAAGCCAGCTCTGTGCTGACAGCAAGGAGCCCGCTGTGGGGCTTGAACTTACTAACTGTGAAAGCGTGACCTGGGCCGAAGTCGGATGCCTAACCAACTGAGCCACCCAGGTGCCCCTAAGGGTTATTTTTAGCATAAAAGAAATTCTACCCCTGGCTATCTGGGGCTCAGTTTGTGTCTTCTCAGTCATCAGGGACTCAGGCTCTTTCTAGATCTCTGTTCTTCCATTCTTATGGCATGATGTCACTCTCCAAGCATGAAGGAGGAAAAGGGAAGGCAAAAGGGACACCCCTCCTAGTTTAGTTAACTCCCTGGAAGGAGCTTCCCTTGAAGTGCCTCAAAGTATTTTCATTTATAATTCATTAGCCCGACCTTTGTCACATGGCCACACCTAGCTGCCAAGGAGCCTGAAAAATGTGGTCTTTTAGGAGGCAAAAATCACTGTCCCAAATGAAATCAGGGTTCTCTTACCAGTAATAAGGAAAGCTCAGGTTTTGGGTAGGAAATTAGAAGTCTCTGTCCTACTCATATAAAACCTCCATAATGCCAGTATATATTATCCGAGGCGGATGGGTTGCTTCCGGTGGAATTATGCAATACTTAAGGCACTAGTTTAGGAACGCAGTTTTGCATTGCATTGCCTCCAAGTGGATGGCCAAAATAAATACTTTTGCACATCGTTGATCCTTTCCTCCACTATCTGTATAATTTAATCTTGGAAGTGTTTGTGCTCAGGAGGGACCACCTTGTCGTCACTTGAATTTCTTCACTTACCTCTTCTGTGCTGCTTAAAATTCCACCCATTAAAGAGTCACTTCAGGTGAATCTTTAGAAGGGGATGTCAATTTTTTTTTAAGAGCTAATGTTATTAGTCATGCAAAACTCAGTGCCAATTACTTTAATCAGATTGCTTTCCTACCGGCTGTGACACAATTTCACCGCGTGGCAGGCCTCTATCTAGTTTCTCCTCTCCCTTCGTATGAAACATAAACATACTCATGGCAAAAAATTCAATCTAAATAAAAAGTCTCCATTTCACCCCAGATTTCAAGAGTCTTTCCCTTTCTGATGCGGCAGTGAGTAAACATTTCTTGCAGGTATTATCCAGAGATATATGTAGGGATTAACACACACATACACACAGGGTCAATGCATAACAATCCTTTTGTTTTATCCAAATAGCCATATATTGGGTGCATTATGTGGTGCCTTTTAAAATAACTTTGAAGGATTACTGAAAAAAATTTTAAATCAACACATATATCCGCTACATTAATAAAAAGGAAGGGGGATGGATGACTGAGCCTGGAAGGCGCAGCCCAATAAGCATCTGGCTCTTGGTTTCGGCTCAGGTCATGATCTCACGGTCCGTGAGTTCGAGCCCCGCGTCCGGCTCTGTGCTGATAGCTCGGAGCCTGGAGCCTGCTTCGGATTCTGTGTCTCCCTCTCTCTCTCTGCCCCTCCCCCGCTCACACTCGGTCTCTCTGAAAAGTGAATAAACATTAAAAAGTAAATAAACAAATAAAAATAAAAATAGATCGTGGTGGAGCGACTTAAGAAGAAAAATTAAGTGAGTATAGGATAGTGCTTGTCAGTTAGAAGTCCCACCATCCCCACTCACCCCCAGCCCTTTCAGAAGAGAGGATCAGAGTGTAGTTTGAAAATAGCGCAGCGCTGTGCACTTCTGACTTGATTCAGTGTTGACTTTGATATTAACGTTTAAAAAATCTCCGTAACACAGAAGGATGCCAGTGTCTCGTGTCTAGCAAAGGCGTATATGATGGCGAGACACTCTTGTAGCCATTTCTACTGCACACGCAGAGTGTATTAATCTACTGATAATGCAGCTGCTTCAAAGACAGGGTTCAGGAAAACTTAAAGCCAATCACATCTCAGTACATCATTACTATGTGTGTAACTTTCCATACATTTATTATTTCCCCAAAGAGCGTCCCTTTATGGATCTCCTGGCAGAAACCACGTCTCCAACGATGAATGGCAATTGTTTGTTCTCACACCTGGAAACTCCTGAGGCCTTTTAGGGAAGGATAAAGGGACTTGGACTCAGAGTAGGAGTGGATTGGGGAGGACAGAGCTATTGAAAGAGCAGGCACAGGTATTTTCCCTTCATATTCATTTTCTTAAAATTGAATTAGGTTCTTGTGAAAACCTGTTTTGTAGAATAATGACCTCTTTATGGTTTCACCAGCTGAAACATAAAAGGCTGTTTGTGCTGTGGTGTAAGTTCTGAATGCAGGAGAAAATTCCCTACTTTGCTGGTAATTTTCATGATAATAAGAATAATGTTTGTAAATAACCTGACCCATTTAACCAGGAATCTTAAAGTCCACGTGTCACTGTGGTATATCATCACCTCCACTCTGGGTGAGAGGGTTGCCCGAGACCTTGACTTATTTTCACATTACAAAATTCTTTTCTCTTCTTTCTCAGCAAGAGAAGGAACCATTTTAGTTAAAAATTAACTAAGATTTAGTTTAAAAATTTTAAAAGCATCATTTGACCCTTGGAGAACAAGACCTAGGAATACTTCTGGCTTCTGCCATTACGTCTTATCCAAATAATGTACAATTTTCTAAATACATTTTGAAAGAATGAACTCAGTCCAATAAGTAGACTCACCTCTGAGCTATTGGCCAATGGAAAATTTTAAATGGCACACAGCACCACAGGAAACTTCCTTTCACCTAGATCTAGAATGCTTCTGGGTCTTTAACTTTGGGAACCCCAGAAGAAGCAAGGGAAAAATCAGTTTAATCGCACTCATTAGGATGGCCCAGAGGGTTATAGAAGGTAGATTGAGAGCTTGAGGACTAAAGGCCAGGTACAAAAAAACAAATCAAGGACCAGTTGTTGCCTGACCAGATTTTGACCCAATAAGCTGGTGATGTAAATAGAGAAATGCAGCAAGGCCGTCAGAACAAGGGGGCAATGTCTCCATTCACTTTGGGCCAATTTGGAAGTTAGCTACATGGTAAACAAGAAAGCAGAGGAATCCTGCTAAGGTCAAGAGCACCGTGCCATACGTGGGAGACGTTAGACTGGGTTCTTCCTAAGAAATGCATTTCCGCTGGAACACCCCTGCCTTGAACCTTGTGCCAGAGCATTGAGTCGTAACAATACAAGAGGTACCATCTCCGGAGGTGCGCTCTATGTCGGGCTTGGTGCTTTTCCTGCGTTACCTCTAATCCACACAATCGCACCGCAGAGAAGGCCTCTCCACACCCCTGCTTCTCAGAGGAGGAATCTGGGTAATTTGCACAAAGCCACACAGCCTGGAGCGGTGGCGCAGGGATTTGAACCCAGGGTGGGGAAATAGGGAGCTGTCACGGGTCCAACTTGTCCGTTCCCACATCACCCAGATCTCTGCCACACTGGGGTTCCTGTGCCCTAGCCCCCAATTTTCTCGCAGTGACCACCTGACGTCCTGCGCTGCAGATGAGCAGAGTACCTGTTGAATGAAACTCTGGGTCTCAGTGACTTTGGCCGCAAACCGCAGTGGTGGTTTAATGCCCCCTAACAGCACGTGTTACTGCCTTCGGGGCCACTTCCCATTAGCCCACAAAATTTATGTTTCTGTTCCTTTTTATCAAGGTCATATCTTTTCTCTTTCCCCTCTTCCCTCTCTATTATACTCCTTGCCTGAAGCCTCTCCTTCCTGTTTTTTCTCTTTAAAAAAAAAAAAACAAAAAACAACCCATAGACATCAGCCCATATCCCTCGATTCCAATATGTATTCATGCCTCAAACCCACTTGTGAGCAGGTGATTGTCACCTGTGCTGCAGGTGCTGCAAGGGGTATGGACATCGCTGAAACCAGCACTGTCTGCCAGAACATTCTACGGTGATGACAACATTATGCAATGTGCACTGTCTCATACAGTAGGTCCTGGAAACGTGGCTTATGTGACAGAGAGACTGAATTTTCAATTTGGTTGAGTTTTAATTTTAGTTTAAACAGCCACATGTAATTAGCAGTTACTGTAGTGGACAGGCATCCCAGGAAGGCTGAAAGAGTATTTCTGAAGGTCTTGGGATCTTCAGAAACCTACTACGTACACGGAGCCAGGCCTGGGACTCACGCCTTACTTTCGTAAGGGCTACCTTACTTGTCGGAGTTCCCAAGAATCCAGAGTCACGCTTTAAGAATAAAGATCTGGCTAGGCCTGGGACTGGCCATGGGAACGAGAGCAGGAGCAGGTCTGGCTGTAGCCAGAATAGTCTGCGGGTTAGAAGACGGGGACAAATTACAGAGGGAAGCATGCGGGACAAAACCTCAGTCTTTATACTTACTAGCTGTACGACCTTGGACACACAGGAGTTCCTCAATAAGGAATTGTTTCAGATAATCACGTTGGGGGACACTTTAGTATTACCCACTAAGACAGGCACACCCCATGGCACAGCGATTCTACTTCTAGGTATAAATATTCACGATGCTCTTGCATAAGTGTATCTGGTTACATGTGCGAGAAAGTTCCTAGCAGAGCTGCTTGGTAGAACCCCCAGATGGAACGAACCTGAGTGTCCCCCAGTGGGATAATAGAAAATAGGGATGTATTCATCCAATAGAATATAGCCCGGCAACAAAAAGGATTGCAAGAAATGCACTGCAGCTCCAATACTGGGGGATGGCATCAAAGCAAGAATGAAAGTCCAGAAAAAGAAAAGCAAGCAAGGAAAGGAAGAGATAATTAGAAGGTTTGGCGGACAGTACAGGGGCGGTAACATGACCATGTCTTGAACACTGCGTTTCCTGGGCTGGGTACCTGGAAACTTCCCAACAGCGTATGCCACAGCTTGGAAATAGGTAACTTATCAGCTTAGCCTTAGGCTCAAGAAAACAATGTGGAGCGCTTAAGAAGAGGGTTATTTGGCAAGAGGAAGATGACAGAACTTGAAAACAAAAGTTCACAGGCTCACTCCATCCTTGACACTCTGACGACCAGTTTAGCAAAGTGAGCTTTGTAGCAAAGTCACTTAGAACTATTTGTAATTCATCATAAATGTGAAGTTCACCTGCTTAGGAAACCCATTTACAGCTTTATTCGTAGGGTGATGTGGACTTATTCTCAAGTAAAGCTCCTTTCATTGAGGGCTCAATACTGAAATACAAGCGGATCCTTATATACCATTGATTACTCTTTCGGTGCCCGCAAAGGGTGGATCTGTTTGCCTTCTAGGCTGAGAGGAAGGAGGTGTTCCAGAATTAATAATTCAAATAGGGCTGTTACACCAGGAGAGGAGAGAAGAGTGTCGGAGGCAGTGTTAAGAATCTGGGAAGGCTGCCAGCGTGGTTTGCATGATAAGGGTGGCTAAAAACATACAGAGAAATATGATCCAGTGGTTGATCTGTTTCCTTTTCATTTTTAAGGGTGGTTTACTTTTAAACGAAATTGTGCGATTTTCAAGTTATTATAAGGACCTAGCTGATTACAGATTTCTTTTAAGACCAGCGTTTCTGCAAGCAGCCTGCTGACAATAAGAGAATTTGATCTTTACGCTTTTTTTTTTTTTAATTTTTAAAGCACCTTTCACGATGGCAGAGGGTGTACCCTGAAGATTTACACCACCCCATCTCATCTCTGGCCACCTTGCCGCGTGCCGCCTATGTGGCCATATCTAAAGCCCATTACAATTTACAAATTAAAAGCCAGTGGGAAAGAACATAATCTTGGCAAGGGCCTCTTGGGAAATCTCACAACTGCAAGAGCGCCATGGAAGAGCGCTTTAAATACCAAAATACATCGTGGTTCATCCAATCTCATCACAATTGTACAGAAGGGCATGTGGCCAAAGCCTTGCAGGGAAGGGGCCGGAGTGCTCCCGCCCAGGATTGGCCAGGGTGGGGCGCGATGCTAAGCAAGCCACTTAGCCCACTTGTGCTCCATGAGGAGCACGCCACATGCTTCTTTGCACATTCTTTTCAATCCTCGTGTGGCTGGCATTTGGGAAAATATCGGCTGCAACCAGACCTCGCAATCTCGATGACAGCTCTTGAAATCCCAACTTTCTCGCGGCAACGTCTCCTGTCGGCTCCCCACCCCTGTCACCAGAGAGCCTTCCCCACCCAAGTTGTGCTGCAAATAGAAAGAAGTTCAGATGTACATGTTTGGCTGCCTCCTCTAAAGGCCTCGACAACTATTCAGGTGGTAAATAGCCCAAGAGAAACGCGGCTGATAAAATTAGTTCAAATATTTCGCAGAAAACAAACCTGACACCGCCATGACACTTGATAGCACAGCCTCAGCACCTCGAACCTTTCCAAACCCTCTTGCCTTCAAAGCCCAAATGTCTGCTTTTCAATTGAATTATTTTTTTTTTTCTTCCCAAAGCCAATCTTTACCACCTCCTCCTCTCGAAAGAAAAAGAGAGAGAGAGAGAGAACCATATGGTTACAGGATAGATGGTCCAACCAGGAATTTTACATTATAAATGACTCTGTGGAAGGTTAATATCCAAGGTCAGGTGTTATTAATATCTATTTGAATTTTGTTCGTCTGGTCTATGATATCATCTGAGTCACTTCATTGATTTATAACATGGTAATCCCAGACCATCATTCAATTTCCTGAAATTCTATTCAGGGCTGGGTATCAGACCCTCTCTCGAATACCCTTTTTGGTTTTCTCTGATCAGTGGCTTTGCAGTCCTTGCTCTTATCACCTTCCCACAGGTAACACTATACCTGGTGTCCAAGATCATTTGATTGATTTTTTTTCACTGTGTCACCTTCTCCTTTTCCTATATCTTATTGTGGAAAAAAAAAAAAAATTAACCCTTCTCCTGAGAAGTGTTTCATGGTATTTCTCTCCTGGAAGCCCGTTTTCCATCCTGGTTTGTACATCCTCTGGAGGCATACAGGCCTGCTAGTTTGTCTGTCTCACATAGAAGACGTCCTTTCCAATGTAGCTAAAAGTCTTGGGCTCGACCCCTTCGTAAGAATCAACAGTCCTCAGGACTCACACTGCGTGTTAGCTACACTGAGGGCTAAGGGCTTTGATGGATGCTCATCTAATGAACGCTCACAGCAAACCTTTAGGGGAGGTGACATTATTTTGCCCACTCAGCAAATGAGGAAACTGAGGTGCCGAGAGGCTCAAGAAACATACCCAAGGTCAGCCAGTAAGAAGTCGCCAACATGGGACCTGAGCCCTCAGTCTCTCTGTTTCCAAAGCTTGTGGATATTATCACTTTCTAACTGCCACGGTCAGTCTTTATACATGACACAGTTATTATTCCAAAATGGGCTGGGAGGTCTTTGCAAAACATACATTAACACTAAAACATATCAGCATCTGGTATACTTATATACATTTTTTTCTTGTGCGTCTAAAAATAAAATCAACTTTTTAAACCATTGGAAAAGTAGCATATGCTAATATAGAAAGTTCTTAATTAGAAAGAAGGGGAAAAAAACCAGCAATTCAAAGGCTACCACAGCTAAAATTTTGATACTTCTTGTTATTTTTCCATGCATGATTTATATATTTGTAATCTTCTGTACATATAAATTTGTATCCCTAACATGGGGTCAGAAACCCAGTGTGACCTTGATAAACATGCTGAATCGTAACATGAAATCTAGTCAAACATTGTCGAGTACGTTATTGAATAGGTAATACATATACTTGTTTAAAATTTCAAATATAGAGAAAGATATATAGTGAAAATCTGTCTCTCACACATAAAGTAATTACTCTTAGTTTCATCTTATGAAGATGCCTTGCTGTCCGGAGTTTAAAGGCCTAAGCTCCAAACTGTCCTTCTTCTTTTTTTTTTTAAGTTCATTTATTTGGGGAGGGGGAGTAAGAGGGGCAAGAGAGAGAGGGAAAGAGAGAATCCCAAGCAGGGATTCTGCCAGAGCAGAGCCCAACACGGGGCTCAGTCTTTCAAACCACGAGATCATGACCTCAGCTGAAATCAAGAGTCGGATGCTTAACTGACTGAGCCTCCCGGGTGCCCCTGTCCTTCTTGGGAGCGCATGCATGGATAAGCATATGCCAATTACCTAAATTCTGGCCCAAAAGAATAGAGTCCAGAGAGAAAATTTTCTCCTAGCAAATATCCCACTTCGGAGTTTCTATCTTCTGTCACGGAAATCTAGGTTTTCAGCTCAGTGAGAGACCCTTCCAAAGAGCCATACCTTATTCTAGAGAACTCAATAGGCAATCACAATCCCATACACCCCAACAATTCTCACATGATTAGAGATACACATATAAAAGAAGAGGGTAGTTTTATTATGCATCTTCGTGGAGTAACATACAAGATTCCATTAGGAAACAAAATTACCCTTATTATTTCTCTTTACAGCATACGAGTTCAAGAAAATGGAGGTTGGTGTTTCCATTTGCATACATTTGCTAGGTTGTTTACATAAACTCCCAACACAAGGGAAGGCGGTCGTAATGGCCTGAGATAAAGGTTTTCAAGTTAAGAGATTCTCAAAATCCGTTCCATAGGCTATTAGTTCCTTGAGATGTTATTAGGTATTGCACAGAAAAGGGGGATCCCACAGACTAATAAGTTCAGCAATTCTTAAGAGAAGAAAAAATGAGAAATGAGACTGACCACAGAATATTTTTTAAGGAGTCGTGTTCCCTACGGCACACTTTGGGAAATGGTGTGCGATTTTGGCAGCTTTGGCTATTATGTTTGGCATATGACAAGTATATGGCTTAGGATTAGGTGACTAGTTATTCATCCCTGTGTATCTTGGTTTCATCATGTAATCATTTACTTGTTACGAAAAAGTTGTTTTTTAGCCTGGGTTTGCCAGTAGCTAGTAGAAGCAGATTGAGAAGAGCTCTGTAACCTTGGGTTCAGACCCGTGTTCTTTTCGACCTCGTTGCACTGTTTGGACAGCAGGCGTGATGACACCATTCAGGACTGTGCAATCATGAGCATCGAGTTTCTTCTTCATTTGAAGCATACACTAGAAAACACACATTTTTATGAAAAATGACCCTAAAAATAAAAGGCAAGCCATACATTGGAGCGAAATATTTGCAGCTGCGTGTAGCCAACAAAATATGAATATCCAGAATATAGGTAATCATTGCAAATCAGTAAGAAGAAGAAACAAGCAATTCAATGGGAAAATGAGCAAAAGAGAGAAACAAGCAATTCACAAACCATAAACATATGCCAACAAATATATTAAGGCTCCCTGATTTGGGGCATCTGGGTGGCTCCATCAGTTAAGTGGCCAACTCTTGATTTCAGCTCAGGTCATGATCTCACAGTTTCATGAATTCGAACCCCATGTCGGGCTCCGTGCTGATAGTGCGGAGCCTGCTTGGGATTCTCTGTCTCCCTCTCTCTCTGCCCCTCCCCGACTTGTGTTGTCTCTGTCTCTCTCAAAATAAATACACATTAAAAAATTTAAAAAAAAAAGACTCCTTGGTTTATCAGGGAGATGCAAATTAAAACAAGGTATCATTTCACCTCTCTCAGACTGGCAGAGAATGTTCAAGTCTGGCAAAGTGGGCGTGTAGATTGGTATAATTATTTTGGAGAATAGTTTAGCAATAATTGTGGAGTGAAACATGGGCCTATTTTACAACACAGGGCATCCTTATAATCAGATTTGTTGGGGCAAAGTTATCCGCTAACTAGGATTTTCACTATACTTTTTGTGCATTTGACATACTTTGCAATTTAAAAAAAAAAAAAAAAACCTAGATCAATGGTTTCAAGCTAGGATGCACATTAAAATTACTGAGGAATTTAAAATTTTTTCCATGCCAGGGTTGCACCACAGACCAATTCAATCAGAAACTTAAGAGGCGGGGCCCGGATATCAGTATTGTTTAAACACTTTTCCAGTGATTCTAATGTGCAGAATTAGAGACCCACTGAGTCAGATGATCTCGAAAGTTCCTTTCAAATGATATTCTCTATTTCTAAACGTCTTAATTGCACTGTTTCCTCATGTGGTTTCATGTGAACGGAACGGTGTGCAAAGCTAGGCTCTGTTCATATTCACTAAGAACTTTCCTCTTATCAAAACTAGTTATCTTCTCCTGGTGCTCATGCGTCTTTTGTTTTCTAGAACTACATGTTACTCCTCCCCCATTCAAGTTCATCTCTCCCCCTGTCTCCTCCCACCTTTCTGAGTCCATCCACACAGGCAATTCATCCAAACACCACAAACAGGCTCTGAGTCATTCATATGCATTGCTTTTGAACATATTAAATAGATCCATATGCTTATCTCCAGTAAGATATAGGTTTTTCCTTCAGAAAATAGAATACAAAAAAAAAAAAAAATCATTCCAATGTGTACACTTTAAAAATTTTAAGCAGGCATCTAAAACGAAGCAGAAATTAAAAGTAACTTGGACCGGAATTTTGAACATTAAAACATTACAGCAAATTGGTAAAACATAAACCAAATATATAGATGTCTACTTTATATCCAAAAAAGTTACTCTTTCCCTGCCACGTATATATAGGCAGCCCTCCACTTCAATCAGAGTTGGATCACAACTGGAACAGTAACGAATGTGGCCTTTTCCAACATTTCTACCCCTAAAGACTCTTTATTGTCTCCTCCAACTTCAGAAATTCCTATGAAGTCATTACCAACCAATCGGAGTTTCAAACGGTTTGAAATAACTGATGTAGCCAGCCACAATGAGTTGATATAGAATCAAAGAAATGTGACATTCTCCTTCGCCTGGGCAGTTGTGTCATGGGTAAACGTATGATTTCTATTAGATTTCCCAAAATATGGAAAAATCACTTTCAGACCCTCAGCACTACCTCTGGGGATACTTATTTTAGATTAGAACCACTAACCAAAGTGCCATTGTCTTGAATAAACCTTACGAAAATCTGATCTCAGAGACAGTAAGAAAGGAAATGCTGAAATACAATATATGTCAAGAGCCCAGGAGAACGTCCAACACTACCTAAGGCTCATTGGAAGGCAGCCTGATATCCCAAGAGAGAAAAGAAAAGCAGGAAATCATGCTGTAGTTATAAGATTAGACAGACCTGAGTTTTAATCTCGGTTGTACGGTTTTTTTAGGGCATAGCCTTGGGCAGGTGGCTTCATATTTCTAAACTTCCATTTCCTCATGTATAGAATACAGAAAATAAAAATAGTGACTTCCATACCCAACACCCAGATCTTGTTTTTTCTTTTAAAAAAAAAATTTTTAGTGTTTGTTTATTTATTTTGTGAGAGAGAGGAGGGGAGGGCGGGGAGAGGCAGAGAGACAGAATTCCCCAAGCAGGTTCTCCATTGTCAGTGTAGAGCCCGATGTGAGGCTCGATCCCACAAACCATGAGATCATGACCTAAGCCGAGAGTCGGACGCTTAACCAAGGCACCCAGGCACCCCCAGATCTTGGTTTTTAATACCCTTCTCTAATATGGGAACCAGGACTCTTTGTAACTTTGGGGCAAGGAATCTATAAGATAAGCCTGGAGCATCTTGCAGTGCAAGGAAGTTAGAAGATCCTCAAAAAAACAGAACAAGGGGAGTATGTCAAAGGGACAAGAGAACCAACTAAAAGTGCTCCCAGTGGCCAAATCTGAGACAATTTAATCAACAAAATCAATGTGGTATTGGATTATAACCAAAAGTATAAAATAAACATCCTTGAGTCCAAACCCATACAGATAAGTGAATCAATGAACGCGGAAGAACGGACAAACCACTAATATAGAAAAATTCCAAATAATTTATGTAGATTATGGTCCCTCAAAGAGGTGGAATGGAACTCCCCTTCCTTAACCATGGGCCGTGCATTTCTCCCGGAGTGCAGCATGGAAAGGAGGTTGGTGGGGAGTAACTTTTCAGTGGAGAAACCTGACAAACACCATTTCAGCCCTGGGTTCAAGCAGCTTCCCGTTATCAGTGATAAATTCCATAGGTAGCAGATGCTCTTGACATCATGTGATGAGAATGGAACTTGACCTCCAGGGTCTTCCTCCTAAGGACTCATTTTCCAGTGTAATCATGGGAAAAACCCAAATGGAGGGACAGTCTACAAAATACCTGACCAGTACTCCTCAGAACAGCCAAGGTCCAAAACAAGGTCCCAAACAAGAAAAATCTGAGAAGCTGCCATAACCAAGAGAAGCCTAAGGAGATATGTGGTATCCTGGGACAGAAAAAAGGAAAGGACATCAGGTAAACACGAAGGAAATCTGAATAAAGTATGGACTGTAGCTGATAATGTATCAATATGGTTCATTAGTTGTGAAAATGTACCATACTAATGTAAGAGGTTAATCATAGGGGAAACTGGGTGGAGGCGTATACTGGAAACCTCTATACTATTCTGAAATAAAATCGTTATTAAGAGAAATAATTACCTCATAGGGTGGTGGTGAGGGTTATGAAATAACACATTTAAAGCATTTAGCACAGTGCCTGGCACATACACAGACTAATTCTGGGTAATTATTGGCTAGCCACATTGCAGTTAATTCATGAACTGCTTACCAATCTACTCCAGAAGCAGGATATGCGTATTATTGGGGAGCATTCGCAGCGATCTAGTAACTCCCACCATCTTAAGTATACGTGTTCTTAAAGATCAATAACCTTGAGAAGCCTATTGTTGTCCTCGCTAGGTGAGCCTATTCCATTTTTCTGCATTATTCTGCATGTCAGGGTAGACCTCTGAGTAATGAATTGGACAACGCTTCTGGATGATTCAACTTTCTCTGCACCGAGCTGGGCAATGCTCCTTTAATAACTTTCCTCCAACCCCGTCTCCTTATCCAACAAATTTCACTCTAGCCATTTTATGAGAAACGTGCCGCCTACACCTCCAGCACGTTGGAGCATCTCTGTGGCGCAACGGCACTGGGTACAGCCTAAACCATGTCACCAACTGCTCCTTGCTTCCCCCGATATCGCTGGCTCCTACTGATACATCCATTCCTCCCACTCTGTCCATTAAGCCTCTTTGACCTTGCTCCCACCTCATACTGGAAGTCACAGCAACCTCCTCTGTGTGCCGGATTTGGATTCGTTTTTGAACACTGGGGCACAGCCCTGCGCTGAAGGTGTCTGCAGGCATTCTGCATAATCTCTCCTAGTTTGTCAGCTCCCTCCGGGCTGAGGCCAACCCCAACTCCACCTGGTAACCTTCTCCACATTTAGCACCAAGTCGGGCACATCCAGTGCTCCAGTAAACATTTATTGAAGTGATGCTAATTTGGATAGCATCCAAAAAGTAACTGATGCCCTCAAATGCAAGGATTCATCTCCCTCAGCAGAGAGAGCTCCAGAGAGGGCTTTACCGAGTTGTCTGAAGGGACAATTCCCAGGGATCCATAATAAAGTAAAAGTAAAGCCTCATTTTTCCTATCAGGTTTTTTTGGTTTTTGTTGTGTTTTGTTTTGTTTTTTTGCTTAATCTAATTCTCCCTCCTCATCAGAATTGGTTGTCTTTTCTTTTTGTGTCTTGTTAATGTTAGTTACACCATTTGGGGCAAATTAGCAAATATTGAAGTCGTTAAACCCAACATGTCCCACGTCTTTAAGGCCATGGGAAGGAGTTTTGGGGGTCGAACTGCTCATTGCTCAATGATACACATAGCTAAAATAAACTTTTATCATCCATCCATCCATCTATCTTTCATCCATCCTCTTTTTTTTTTTTAATTTTTTTTTAACGTTTATTTATTTTTGAGACAGGGAGAGACAGCATGAACGGGGGAGGGTCAGAGAGTGAGGGAGACACAGAATCAGAAACAGGCTCCAGGCTCTTAGCGGTCAGCACAGAGCCTGATGCGGGGCTCGAACTAACGGACCGCGAGATCATGACCTGAGCCGAAGTCGGATGCTTAACCGACTGAGCCACCCAGGCGCCCCTCATCCATCCTCTTTTAACAGTATTTACTGATTGATATAAGCAGGTATTATGCTGGGTACTGGAGGTGCACGAGAGAGTCCCTGCCCTCAAAGATCTCCCAAAGTAGTGGGGGAAAGAGATACACGAGTACAAGTGCACCATGACAAGTGTCATAAGAGTAATGAGGGCACTCTAGTCAGAGGGATATATTCATAGAGGAAGCGATGCTTGAGCCCAAAAATGAAATCAGTAAGAGCACTGATTGTTTCATGGGTTTCTTCAAACAGCTTCCATGTCTAGAAGGCTCGGAATGACACCTGGCGTCTGACATTTCCCAACTTTGACCATTGGCAAGTCACTGACCCTCAGTTTCCTCCTCTGTACAATAGCATCCCTGTAATGATTGCCTAAAGGGCTGTGAGAGTTTAAGTAAATTATTATTATCATATTTATTACAAGGCAAAGGAGAATATTTTCCCCTTATAACCTCTTCCACCCCGCTCAACTTCTGCAAGAATGGGAAATTTTATATGGATCTGTTCTTGCTCTCGAATGATCTATTTAATCAAGCTTTACTTTGCTAGACTGCGCTGGGTGGCTTTCTCAACCCCTGGGTGCCCCCGATATCAACGCATGGTGCGAGAGCACGCCCGACAGCCGGATTTGGGGTGTCCTTATATGCGCTACCCCCATGGCTCCTTCGAACAGGATTCCTGGACCGCAGTTGTGGCTGGTCTCGTCTTAGAACCCAATATTCCAGTCTAGTTGGACACGGATTCCTATTTTGCGGCAGCAAAGGAACAAACACTAATACAAAAATCAAGAGATGTCGCGTCTTAAGGAAGAAACCTTGGGTCCCGTTTGAAAAAAGGTAGCGGCGATTGAGAAGGGGGATCCAGGCAATTGCGAGCGTCCGAAAACCATCTCTGACAGGCTGGCCCGGGCTTTGCGTCCTGGAAAAATCCAAAGCAAACAGGCCTACGGGACATGGAGCCACATGCTTTTCTTGTGAGCCCCACAAATGTAAAGCTCCCTTAATCCACACGAAAATAAACCTGAAACGTAAGCCGGCCCAGATCTGGACCCAGTATGACCTCTTCCACCACCACACAGCCCATTCTGCGACCTACTGGGTTGCCAGGCCACGCTAATTTCACCTAAAATTCTCCCTCGTCCCTCCCCCCACCTCCTCTCATACTCCTTTGACATTTTTGCCACCCAAACAGCATCCCAAAATGCCTCATTTGGTGACATCACAGATAGCCATGGGTTGCTTCTGGTGTCCCATCTGTTCCTGCAGGGCCTTGCCTCAGTGAGGGCGATCTGAAGGGAGTGTTCAGTTGAGGCTGGGGTGGGGGTGGGGTGGGGATCGGGCCTTTGAAGCTGTTTTCTATCGGGGCACTGCAGCTGTCGGTGTTGGCTGCGGAAGCCAGTGATTGTCCTTGGAGCTCCCGTTGCCGGCAGGGCACTGTGCTTTTGGATATTAATTGGGCTTTCATTATGTGAATGTACCCAGAGGCTTTGCAGTCGATTCCTATATCTAATATTGATTCATAAAAAATGCCAATAAAGAAGAGCTCTCTCAAAGCAGCTTCTAATCTTTTCGATAATGAGTTGGTTTATGTTTTCCCCCAATTTTCTTTCTTTCTTTCTTTCTTTCTTTCTTTCTTTCTTTCTTTCTTTCTCTTTCTCTCTCTCTCTCTCTCTCTTTTTTTTTCTTTTTTCTTTTGACACATTACCGCATAATAGATCACAGAATCTTTGGGACAATGGACAGGCACATTGGCTAAATCACCTTATTACAGTTCCATATAGTTGAAAAGAGGCTTAATGCTAAATTATCAGATCCCCGCTATTGTGGAAACCAAGAAAGAATAATGCTCCAAAATAACACTGTGGTGCCTCTGTGCACTCATTGTCCCAGAAGCTATTGGCACGTCTCCTGCGGGAGTGTTCCATTGAGTCAGCAATCCCCTGAAATGAACGGTGGGGCCCAAATTCGGGCTGGGAGTGAGTCTCTCTACTTTTTGGTGTATTATAGGTTATGAGATCTTTTAGGGCCTGGGCTTTCAGGAAAAAAAAAAAAAATCTTGTTTTACATTTGTGTGTAACTGTGGGCAAAATTATTTCATTAGCTATGAAACGCCCCAGATTAGGCATGTCACAGACTACCTCAGCATGCAGAATTACTGTATATTATCCCACACAAAGTGGAGACGAAAGCAGAAATTGCACATCCGTTTCATTTCACTGAAACTTTTCAAAGGAAGGAAGGATGTTCATTAAAAGTTAACAGTGACACAGCTGTGCAGAACTCTCAGAGAAAATGTCATTGTCAAGGGAGCCCGACTGTGACCAAGTATCATTCTCCGTAGCAGAATGTGAGGTTCCTGTGGTCTGCTGAGCTGTTAATGGCATTGAAAGAGAAGAGCAGTGCCCCCAAGAGAGTGAGCGTGCAGACGGGTTTGGGGAGGTCATTGTGCTAGCCTGCGTGCCACAACTTTAACAAGGAGTAAACACGATTTTGTTCCCCCAAACCAGAAAGAGTCGGAGAGCCTAACGAAAGTCTTCCTCTTGTTTCTGGGAAGATGAGGAGACACCATTTCTTTACAGTAAACTCTGTATGTCCAACTGTCTCTGTCTCTCTCTCTCTCTCTCTCTCTCTCTCTTACTTCCTCTTTAAATAAAGGGGCCACGCATGTTAAGTGGACACCAGTGGAAAGGCAAAAACAAAGAAAACAAACAAAAAACCTAACTCCTGCTAAAACTGAACTTTAGTAGTTGCTGTTACCGTGTCCAACTCTTTGCTTTCTCTGCAGGATTATATTCAGTTATTTCTCACGCAATCTCTGAGGGGGGAAGAACAAGCGTGCAACCAACGGCTTCGGTAAATATGCAAAGATAACTGCGTATTCCTGCTATTAGATAAATTCCTTTTAAACTGCTTGCAAATGTTCAGTGGGGGGCTACGGAAATTTAGGTAGGAGTAAAGATAATAAGTAAGTGCTAATTTTGGAGAAGATCCATAGTTCTCAATTCCAAGAAATTTAAAAATACCCAATGCGATACATCTCTTTATGAATTGAAAAATGGGTAGAGAATAAAAACAATTTTTTCCCCAAGATTTAAGAAATCCTTCTCAAGTCTTCATCTGACCCAAGACTGAGAAGGGACTCAGAACCAACTTAAGAAAACCACTAAATTCCTATTCAAGACCATAAGGACTCATGATTATACCTTGGTACAAATATTTTCTTTAAACTTAATAGGGGAATAACAAGTCAGGCAGCAATATGATGCAAAACCTTTATCTTACTGAGGTGTTCTGTCTCTAGTAGCTATACAAACGCACCTCTATTAATTAAGGTATGTTAATAAGGAAGAAAATAAGATTCCTTTCAGAAGGGTACAAAGAAGATATAATGGGCATGCACTGCCTTTCAGAGCACACAGATAAAGCAGAAAAAAATGACAGATATTAAAGAGATGGCGCCATTCAGTCATTCTTCTGGTTTTCTCATGTTGCCTGGATGGTTCATCACCAGTATATTTATAGTAATGACCTCCATTTATTTAGTGCCCACTGTGTTCCAGGTTCTACGCAATATGCTTACCTAATAGAAATATTTCCCATACCATTACGGGTTATGTTATTGGAGCTGGCAAAGACCAACGACTTTTTATTTAATTTTGATAAGGACTTTGGAGTGGGGTATAATAGTAGAAGATGAAAAGGACAATGAAAGGTATTCCTCTGCGTTTTGTAGATTTTTCTCCATTTTTCAGCTTAATTGCTTCTTGACTAAACTCACAACCTGCGGGAAGGGGATAAACCTCAGAATATCTGTGCTATTTCTTCTCCCTGAAATATCTACAATTTATCCTCAGGCCTCTTCTATTCTTTCCCTCACCATTTCCAAATAATCCTATGTCAGCTCCGAAAGCCTGGAAAGCCAGCATTGAAACCAGAGGGAACTTGGCCAGAGTGGCCATATTTTCTGAACCTCGAATCGAGACACATGGCCAAAGAAGGGCATTTGAAAACAACAACAACAACAAAACGGGCTACACCATGTGAAATTTAGACTCTCCCAGAATATCCAAGGCACAGAGTTCTTTTAGGAATCACAGGGTTACATTTCAGGATTGCACACCAGACAACCCAAAAGTCGGCAGATACTGGGATTCTTTCCACATCCTGAACGGATCGCTGACAAGATTCCTGTAGGCTCTGCCCCTCTCAGGTGGGCCATTTTAGAATGTTTGTTTCAGGTCACTTTCTCCAGCGTGACTATCTCAGCAACTCAACGTCATAGGCATGAACAAGCAGAGGGTCCCACAGGTTGAGGGTGACTGATGTATCTTTATGGAGCAAAGCAAGCTGTTCAAAGCAAAACAGAACAAGAACAAAGAGTTCCTCCTGTACATACCAGGACTCTGTTCCACTAACAATCTAGCTCTGACATATAAATCTTTTAGACTGGTGTCAGAGCAACGGTGCTATTCTATAAAGTCATTCAGCCAATGTTGTTCGAGTATAGGGGTTTGATCATCGAGACTTATATTGTCCAAAACAATAGCCACTGGCCACATGTGGCTACCGAGCACTTGAAACGTGGCTGGTGCGGACTGAGATGTGCTGTAAGTGAAAATACATGCAGGATTTCAAAGATTTAGAGCGCAGACACAAAAAGTAAAATATCTCACGTACAGTAAATACATACAATTTCAATATAAATACTGATTATATGTTAGAAAATAATTTGAAATTAATTTCACCTGTTTCTTTTTCCTTTTTAAAACGTGGCTATTAGAAAATTTAAGACTGCATGTGTGGCTTGTGTTTATGGCTCACATTACATATTTCTGTTTAATGTCGCTGGTCTAGATAGCTGAATAGAGAAATAGGATGTGATTTTATAGGCTAAGCCAACAAATTTTTAGAAATTACCTCTGCTTTGCTCTTAAATTTGTGGTTAATAATAATACAAAGATCTTACATACAGGCTGAGAAAATATTTTACATGTATACTTTTGTATATATGTATTTTTTAAATTAATGTTGAGTCTCATTTTTAATTAAGAATAGGCAAAGAGCTTTTAAACAATTAAAATATCATCTTGAAATACGAAGTTGCAGATACTTAGTCTTTGGTGTTTAACTTTTCATATTCTAAGAATTAGAAATAATAATGTTTTTGATCCCTGAGGCCCAGAAGATTATTAAAACAAGTTTACTTGGATTTGATTTTTAAATTTTTTAAATGCAGAAATTATGTTCAGGGGGAAAACGGCAATGTTATGACTCTGCTTGTTACAGTCATTACTTTGCAAGGAAATAAAATACTATACTATTATTCAATGGGAATTATTCAAAAGTTGCATATATATTTTAGGTTTTATTGTTATTTTTAGTAAATGAAGAAAGTTCTCATTTTTTTTTTGAATTAAGCAATGTGGTAAATATATATTTAACATTTAATTTATGCTATAACATAGTAGTGCCCAAATGTACCCTGTGCCTGGCCAACTCACAATGGTTCATATTCTTTCCTAGAACGTTGAAATCATCTTATATGACAATTTCACCTTGATGCAAGTAACAGCTAATCAGCGGTAACAAACAAAGTACTAGATCAAAGGCAGAGACACACATTTTGCTTCACTAGCAAGTTCTGCAGTTTAAATCTTCAATAAGCAAATTTAAAGCATGCTTTCAGAATAAGTATTATGATACAAATTGCAGAATGCATTATAAACTGTAGCTTTATATTCTGTTTACTTACAAGGATTCCATTTTGCACTGATGATAAATACTTGGTCTTTAGACATAAAATATTTTCACTCGGGGACATGATTCTTGCTTGATAAATGTGTGGGGTTACTGTTATTTCTCAATCAGAAAGCTTAAAAATATGTGCATTCAGAAACGTTTGCCGTATTATTTGCAGGCTTAAGTTTTTTCATCCTAAGAGAAATCAGTCTAAAAGCTGACACCAAGGGGATGATTTTGCAGAATAAAAGCTACATGACTTTTCCCCTCGGATTTTCTGTTGTTTTATTTATTTATTTATTTATTCATTTATTTGCCCAACTTTGGATTATTGAAGCATCAGGTAAGAAGCCGTAAAATATACATGCTACCTATCCTGAGTAATATGCAGACCACAGCTGTAACTCAAGTTAAGCCACCAGCTAAGAATAAAAGCACCAGAGAACAAACCAACCGAAACCTAGAGCAAACAACATGCTTATCACATAATCACTATTGAATAATGCAAATATTAACAAAGCAAACCAAGCAGGGGGTCTCCATCTCAGGAAGAAGAAAAGCCAGCAAAGAGAAGGCAGTGATTGGGAAATCAGATCTGCTCTTCCTCCCTGGTTCATTACTGAGAAAAAGTGGATCAGGACTGACATCTGCTGGCCTTGTTAATGGGATGTACCCATTGAAACCAGGGTCTTGGAGAACAAAACATTCTGGTGGGGTGATATTGCATCACTGGGGTAGGGAGGAGGCGATGGCTTGGCAGAAGCCTTGCTGGTGAGCCACCTGCAAAGTGGCCAATCAGCGGCCACTCCACCGGCCAAGGGTAGCCTCAGTTTTTCCCCCTGATAACCAGCAATGTTTTTCTAATCACTCCAAGAGGGGACAGAGTATTATATAAGCAGATTTCTTGTTAGAATTATGCAAGTTCCAAGGAGCGCTGGTCAACTAGATACTCAATAGATATGACCAGACAATTTCGCATCTTTACCCAACAGCTCATTGGAGAATAAATTACTTTCACACGTGAAGTATGTATCACACCCTGACGACCTCAGTAGCTTTCAGTACGCGCCGGGGTAGCAGCCTGTTGAACGTTCACCAAGTCAATGACCCAAATCTGACTTTTCTCATTCTCTCTTTTGTGCCCCCGCCCCCCCCCCCCCCCCCCCTTTCTCAAATGGAGTCTATCTCACCGAACAGACAGCAGGTTTGTGAGATTCTGTCCTCATGAGGTCTTGCTTCTAATCTCCCGGGTCTTAGTTTTCTAAGCAGAGTGTTATCCATCATTGGGGAAGGCAAGTTCTTATTGGCTTGAGGCGACCAGATGCCTGAGACAGGGTCTTAGTCATGTTCTCGGCTCCTAGCACAGTTCCTCCTACATAATAGTCACCCAGCAAATATTTGTTGGCTTACTTGGAAAGTTGAATGTTCTATACTTTCCCCATGTCGCTTTTAGGAATGCAATTTCTTTTTTTTTTTTTTTTTAAGTTTATTAATTTTGAGAGAGAGAGAGAGAGAGAGAGAACATGAGCAGGGGAGGAGCAGAGAGAAGGAGAGACAAAATCCCAAGCAGGTTTCGCGCCATTGGTGCCCAGCCCATTTGGGGGCTGGAACTCACAAACCCTTGAGGTCATGACCTGAGCCCAGATTGAGAGTCGGAGGCTTAAACGACTGAGACACCCAGACGCCCCCGAATGCAATTTCTTTATGGTGGATCCGAACAGAGCTCAGTCGCCTAGTGTTTCATTGGAAACACCAGTTTTTTGTTTTTTTTTTTAATTTTTTTTTTTAACGTTTATTTATTTTTGAGACAGAGAGAGACAGAGCATGAATGGGGGAGGGTCAGAGAGAGGGAGACACAGAATCTGAAACAGGCTCCGGGCTCTGAGCTGTCAGCACAGGGGCCGGATGCGGAGCTCGAACTCACGGACCGCGAGATCGTGACCTGAGCCGAAGTCGGCGCTCAACCGACTGAGCCACCCAGGCGCCCCTGGAAACACCAGTTTTAATTGGAAATGAGCAATGACGCTCAGTACTTTTGTATCTTCTACCAGTGCCCGCTTCCCTATCAGTTAAATTTCTCTCTTACGGGAGGCGCAGTCCTAGTGTGTGTAATCGCCAAATTAGGTCACGGGTTACAGAAATTCTTGCTCAGAACAATCCTTAACGTGCTTCGTTTCAGTGATAAAAGTGAGACTGGTGGGCCAGAAATCTCCACCCCTCCCCACTCTTTGCTTATGTGAATTCCAAAGTATGTCAAAAGTGTATATGACTGCTGTCACATACGTGTGTGTGCCTTCTGGTGTATGTGTGCATGTGTCTCTGGACATAAACAACTTACTAAAAAAATTTTTTTTTGTAAGGCATATGGAAGAAACGAAGCCTGGAAAACTTTCCCGAGAGACAGAAGGAGAAGAGAGCCTGAAACTTTGTTGAGCTTTTAAGAGGCATGCTGATCATACACTGTCTTCAAAAACACTAGCAAAATCTATCCAGCTTAGAACTAAGCTCAATCAAATTGCCACCTCAAACTGCATTTTCGGAGGCGGAGGCAAAATAGTGCACAGAAATCATCAGCTTTAAGGTGAAAATCATTGGTTTATGTCAAAAAGTGTACAAAGCCCATTTGCTCTTTTTATCTTCTTCCAGTTTCTGTACTTTGTTCCCAGCTTACACAAAAGAAGAGCAAAATAGTTTCACTTTTCTTAAATATAGTTGAAGCAAAGGCCCCTTTTTAGAAAAAAATTCTGAGGAGGTGATTGAGTATTTATTCCACAGCACTGCTATGGATTTCATAATATATGTAATATAGATATAATATATATTATACACAATATGCATATATTTAATATATAAAAGTATATACATATGTAATATATATATTATATGTATTTTTAAATCCTTTAAACCTCAGGATCATTCTCAGATTTAAAAAATTGAGATCTTAAGAGAAAATAAAGGACTTAAGTTATTGGGTAGTATCATCTCAATATTTAAAACTCTAAGTTCAACGGTTTTGTTGAAAACACGTTAATTTACATTTTGAAAAAAACTCGAAGGGGGAAATAAAAATCATCCTGCTCAAAAACTTTGCAGAGCGTGTTGCTTTTTATATACCATGGTAACCTAATAAAGACACCGTCACTTGGCAGATGGCGTGGCATATTAGCCTTGAAATAAAACACGAGATGCCAAACCTATTAACTCCAACGTGCTCGGAAATTAAAATCAATTTTTTTTCATTCTGTGTCCCTAGCATTTTTTTCTTCTTTCGTCTTATCCTGCAACAAAAAGTAGTGAACTTGTCAAAAACTTTCCGTACCTACTCGAAGGCCATTTGCAAATACCAGGAAGCGTTTGAAATACAGATCCTGGAAAAGAACACCTTGGCTACTATTCTCGGTCCTGTTTAAGACCCTTTTGGCCGGCACCTACAGACTCTCCACTTCTGCCTGGTGCGAGCAAAACATTTCTTTTGTCTTGCTCTTGCTTCTTCCTCCCTAGCTCCTATTCGAACATATAATTGATGGAATAAATACTTTGCTCCACACTCCTGAAATCTAAGGATCCATAGCCATGAAGCATTGCAGCCACGAAGCATTTGAACTCTGTTCAAAATACAGTCTTATCTCTTTAAGAGATGGTAGCTGTTTGCATGCAGCCTCAGCAGGCTATGCAAGACACTCCTGTCGGGTGTCAAGGTCCAGATCTGTGTTCCAGGGTGTTATCGAAGAGGTGGGGCACCCCCTTTCCCCAAAATTTCTCCTGTTTTTATGGAGGCTGACATACTTGTAATTTTTAAGATCTTAATTCTAAATGTAAGTTGTGTTGGATCTTTCCTTTCCTACTTCCTTCCCCGCTTCGTTCTTTCCTCCTAAAGATCTCACTCAGCACCTAACTTTTTAACCTTGTCTACATCAGGGCCAAAGGGGAACAAAAAAGCGCGTCAGAGCAATGCGTGTCATAGTTTTTCATGCTAAAATAATATGGAATGAAAGGAGACTGTCTTGCTAGAGAGGAAAATTAAATGTCTTGGCCCCATATTAGCCGGCTGTCTTTGAAAATGTTGTCATGTAATTTCAGTGCCGCTTAAAATGTCTATAAATGCAAATCTTTTCCTGCCAAAGAGATGTCATAATTCACATTCCCAGAAAGGGATTCTGTGCTCACAAGAGACAAACACAGATTCCCATGATACATAGTCAAGTCCACTAGCCTACTAAAATAAAATGAAATAAATAAAAAGAAACCCCTCAAGGGGAAAATTCCAAATATACAGGCCAAGAGCATAAATCTCTTTGCATTATTATTATTTTTTAATTTCCAGATTTAAATATCAGTGTGTCCTTTATGAAAAGTGAACTTTAACAAAAAATCTTACAAATAATCTTGCGATGTTTACTGCTCTTTCCTCCCTCCTCTGGTTTTTGCTTTCCTTTCTGTCATGTGACCCCATCACGTAACTAGGCAGGTGCTTCCACAGCCAGATATCAGGCAGGGACATGTCTGTGCTTGGTCTAGCTATCTAAAATTGACGCTTTAGTGCTCTTCTTGCTTTAGTTTTTTACCAGTCCCTACTAGTCATCAGAAGAATGAGGAACAGAAATAGCAATGAGCACCCTTACTGGGCCAAGGATTCTTTCATTCAATAAATATTTTTTTATTAAAAACAATTTTAATGTTTGTATTTATTTTTGAGAGAGAGAGAGACAGAGCGCGAGTGGGGGAGGGGCAGAGAAGGAGGGAGACGCGGAATCTGAAGCAGGCTCCAGGCTCTGAGCTGTCTCCACGCGGGGCTCGAACTCAGGAACCGGGAGATCATGACCTGAGCCGAAGTTGGATGCTTCACCGACTGAGCCACCCAGGTGCCCCAATAAACATGTATTGAGTGACTACTAAGTACCGGGCACAATTCTAAGCCCTAGAGATACTGTGGTGAATGAGACAGGTCGAGACGAGGGCAAAAACCTCAACATTCTGGGTAGATAGGAACCAAGAACACACGCACACACACGTACAGAATAAAGTAGGTCACTTCCTGCTTGCCCAAAATACTCTGCTACCAGCTTGCCATGTTTGGCCAAAGTTTCCATCATGAAATCAATTCCTTTGATTTAGTTTGATTCCCCATCTTTATTTGGAGAGTTTCTCATCTTGGGAGTTATAATGGGGACAGAGTCTGTTGCTCACTCTATGAGCTAAAAATGTGCAATTGGTGTCTCAGTCTTATTTGCAGTAAGAGAGTAGTGGCTGTACGATCTGAGCTCTACTCCTTGCTCCGGGCTTTGCTGTGGTGCTAATGATTTAGAGAAGTGACTTAAAACCACCGAGAACCCATTTGGGCCGTGGACAGGGTGACGGCAGCAGCAACATTGTCCTTTCGGGGGGAACAGTGTGATGACCGCATCCTGTTGTGATGCCAGAGGCATCCGTGGTCCAAGCGTCCATGTCTAGCCCTTGTGCAGGAAGAGCAGTGATGCCCTCACTCATGTATTGTTTAGTGTGATTTCGGCTGTGGTTTTAGTTTACAGAAGAGACTCTATAGGTTTTCGCCCGTTTTCCCTTACTTTCCCTTACTTCTGGACATACTGCTGGACTGCATGTTCCATATCTATATAGTCTCCTTTTAAAATCAGGGGTGACCTCAGCTCTGCACTGGCAGTGCGGACCCTGCTTGGGATTCTCTTTCTCTGCGCCTCCCTTGCTCACGTTCTCTCTTTCTCTCAAAATGAATGAATAAACTTGAAAATAAAATCAAGTAAATCAGGGGTGACTTTATTACTAAATTCTGGCCAATAAGTTGCTGTTGAAAGTGCATCTGACACTTCCAAGTTAAACCCATAAAGACTTCCTACCATATCCTCCACAATCTCTCTGCTTCCATCTATCCATTGGCTACTGGCGTTCACAATAGCCCGGAGTCGCGTGTTGAGTATGACGCAGCCTTCATCAGCCTGGGCCCCTGAATGGCTGTAAGGGGCAGGGCCTCCTTGCCAATTAGATTTTAGGGGATGAGAAATAAACTTTTATTGTATTATGCTGCTGAGATTTCAAGGTTTATCTTTATAGTAGCTAAATTTCCCTAACTAATGGACACATTTGTACCAGAAATGGAACGTTACCATAACAAAAACCTAAAATACGTGATTTTGGGTGAGCCGTGAGCACGTGAGCGGCAAGGAAGCTGGCTTGGAGGCAGGACAGATGAAGATCTTTGTTATGCGCTGGCAATATCTTTGACAAAACTGCCCCTTGATAGAACTCAGAAGGCAGGTCAAGCGTATGCTGATTCTTTAGCTCTAGAGAAAAGGGCTGGAAAACAAAACGTTAGTAGCAATTTGCAAAAAGGTGGATGAAGTCAAGAAAGAATTGGCTTGTTTCAGACAAAACTACGACTGGAATGTCAGAAACTAGGGGTGTTGAAAAGTTGGAAAAATTGACCGCTTCCCAAACTGAAACAGCGAGAGATCACATTGTATAAGGCTTAGCCCTGCAGCTCAGATCAAATCAAGGGTGAGGTCTTTCCATCCGGGTTCTATGGCCTCAGGCCGTAGATAGAGAAAGCATCATGGGGACTAGGAAGCCATAAATCAGGCTTGAGGATTCTGACGAGGAAAAGACTTTGGGTATAGTTACCAACACGGGAGGCTAATTGGAAGCAGATAGGTGAGAAGTCTACTAGGCTTTTGAGGAAATTATACTGCCAAAGAAACCATAAGTCTGGACTAAAACAAGCCTTTGAGCATCATAATAAGTCTTGGGCTCCCAAATTTATCAACAATATATGGGTTTTGAAAACTATGCAGCCTCTAAGGAGGACTTTCCTCTATCCACATCAAAGTGCTCAAGGAGGAAAAGGACAAAGAAGAAACTTCCAGATGGTGGAGTCAGGAGCCATGAAGAACAATGAAGAAGACAGTTTCTCCCAGAAAGCAGATCTAGGGTCTTTTCTGTAAATTTTTCTCACTCTCAGGGCGAGGTTTTCACCAAGCCTGCCCATGAGGATTTAATATCTTTACATTTTTTTTTCATGTTTTTATTTATTTTTGAAGGAGAGAGACACAGAGCATGAGCGGGGGGAAGAGCAGAGAGAGAGGGAGACATAGAATTTGAAGCAGGCTCCAGGCTCTGAGCTGTCAGCACAGAGCCCGATGCGGGGCTCCAACTCACGAACTGTGAGATCATGACCTGAGCCGAAGTCGGACGCTTAACCGACTGGAGCCACCCAGGTGTCCCTCGGATTTAATATCTGTATGTACCAGTGGCTTCTGTAACTCTCCTCTTGTCCTGGTTCTACCCCTGGATAGCAGATGTGCTGGGAGAGGAGGCAGTAGGGAACTGGTCTTTCTAGTTTTAGGGCCCTAGACCATGATGAGCTGTAGATCCAGACCTGCTGGAGATTCTGAGCATCCCCAGGAATCTGGGCTTAGTGCCAAACTCAGTGACTGGACAGCACTTTGATTTATCTTTCATGTGTGTGTGTGAATGTGTGCGTGTGCGTGTGTGTGTGTGTGTGTGTGTGTGTGTGTGTGTTGGGGGGTGATTGTGTTTTCAGTGTGGGAGGAAACACGGTGTGGATATGTAGTGACAAGATGACGGTCTGGGAAAGACACTGGCTAGTTAGTTATTCCTCTTTCTGACTGAGCCTCAGCCGGACTAGATCTTCTCACCTCTCCTGCAGTTATGTGTGGTCATGTGACTGTGTTCTGACCAATAGAATGAGTACAGAAGTGATGTCTGTTGCTTCTGGGTTTGGTCTATAAAAATTCACATGGGCTCTATTCCCTCTTTTCTCCCATCTGCTAACAGAATGTTGAGGCTCAAGGTGTTCTTGGAAGTCATGTGCCGAAAATATTAAAGCTCTCACCGGCCTGACTTCCTTAGTGACTGGAATGAAGCCTGTCTTCCTTTTCTTCAACCACTAATTGAACTTTGAGCGAGAAACATATATTGTTTTAAGCCATTGAGATGTCAGGGTTTGTCTGTTAACACAAATAGTATATCATATACAACTAATGTACTGGTACTGACTTATCTTTATTCCTGCCATTTTCCAAGCCTGATTCTGTGGCCCTCTTGGCAATCCCGTGAGCTTCTGAAATATCCTTTCAATTTATTTCTTTTCTGTTTGTCACCCAGAATTGGTTTCTCCTGCTGGCAACTAGAAACCTTGATTGATATATTAGCTGTAAAAACTTGAATTAAATAGTGTCCTCAGAACAATGTCTGACACCTACCTATTCTACAAATATTAAACTTCCCTTTGTTTTAACTGAAAAGGCGAGGTAAAAACCTCTGTATGGGTCAATGATAGGATCCATCATAGCGTCAGATAACATCCAATGCAAGTCAAATTATTGTGTCTGATTAACTGATCAGCTATTTGGCAATGCTGTAAGGAAAATATTGTATGTAACTGGTTACTTGTGATGAGCCCGGGAGGGGAAGGCTGTGATATTCCTGAGCTGGAGTAGCTCTGAGGAGCAGGTGATCTCGTGCTTGCTCCTGCTCAACTCAGGAGCCGAGCTCAGGTGGGAATGAGCAATTAAAAGGAGTCAAAAAGGGAAGCAAACTCTGTCTACTTGGGAAAAACCAAGGGCAACATTGGTTATGAATAATACATAACACTCTAGTGTGGTATAAAAGTTCAGGAACTTCTCAAGATGGGAAAGTGACAGGTGACACTTGAGGATGCAACTTGAGGCCCCGGGACCACACGAGGATACAGAACGTTTCCCAAGGAGAAGTCCTGAGTCCCTGTGGTGAAAGTTGGTCAGTGCAGGAAAACGTTAATGAGCAAAATATACCTGCAAGTAGGTAGAATTATACTTTTATGGCTGTGTTGCCAGCCATAATGTTTAGTTAGTTTCACTCTTGGTCGTAGGGAATAGAATGTCAATTACATTAGTTCGGGTAATGAAGTTTTATTATAAAGATGCACAGGCAATAAGGGAGATGGAATTTTCCAGAAATCCAAGAACATAAAACATGTTAGCTGGGTTTCACGGATCTGGAACTAGAAGATCATTCAGTCTAAGTTGAGCTCTAAAGACCTCTGAAGCCTGGATCCATTCTTATTTTAAACCATGAACATATTTCAACTACTTTTTTATATTTTTTCGTGCCATCAGCTCTGACTTATTTCATATTTCTTTGTTCAAATTTCTAACATCCATAGGTTGTGGCTTTCTCTCTCATGCTCCAGTATGGTGGCTTGAGGTCCAGGCATCACCTCCAAGTTTCAGCCACGAGAATGGAAGAAGAAATAAAAAAAAAGGGGGGTAAAAAGAACTTGCCAACTGTCACTGGAGATAAATTCCTGGAAGTTACCACATAATACTCCTGTTCTTAGTGTCTTGATCAGAATTTATGCCTGAGAGGCTGAGAAATCTAATCTTTATTTTGCATGACCATGTGCACAACAAAAATTAGATGTTTTATTAGCGTGGAAGAAGAACGGAATAGATTTTGAGAAAAGAGAAACAAGTGAGATAAAGTCAAAGAAGGGAATAGTGACCCTTCGAATAGTGTGTATTTTATTTAACAAATGTATAGCGCTCAGTAAGTTTCAGGCAATGTCCCAAAATGCTTTACAAATATCAGCCTTTTAGTCCTCATAAAACCCTCTGAAGTCGAGGCCATATTATCTCCATTTTACAGATGATGAAACTAAGGCCCAAAGAAATTCACATGCCTCACACAGGTTAATCACACAGCTTGTTAAATGGCAAAACTTGGGTTTAAACCCAACCAGCCTGGCTCAACTACTAACACAAAACTTGGGAGTAATAAGAAGATGTTCCTAGAATGCTGGAAATGGTTAACAACTGGTTCTCTCAGCAGGGGAAAACCCTGATTTGCTGTGTGTGCTGATATTCATGGTGCAAATATTCTCACTGTGGACAAATAGCCTGAAGAACATCGATGACAATAACATTTGGCCAAGTCATTAGGAAGTGACTGTTTTTGAGTATTATGTTTTCTCCCTAATGTAGTTTATTTGATTGGAAGCATATATAATTTAATTTTTAATCATGGCTATGCTTAATCAGTGGCTTACAAATTTCCTGAAAATTTAACAATCGGCTCTTGTGAGCAGGTGCCAGCCACGTTGAGCACCGTCTCGCACAGGATATTGCAGTGACACAAAGTCCAGAGTCAGAGAGAATAAACAGGTTGAAGGTTATGAGCACAGGGGGTGGGTATTCCTGAGTCCTCAGGTAGATGATGCTCTTACTGTCCTAGGAGCATCCACACTCCTTACACAGCCATTTTGACACACAACAGCTTTCACTGTCTTAAATGTGACATCATTCCTGTGTTCTGGGGACTAGAGTGCTAGGCTCACACTGATTCAGACTCAGATCACAAATGCACACAAAAAATGATGAATTTAAAATTCAGACTTGTTAGTTTCTTTTCTCATTTCTGTTGATATCAGGAATATCAATTTTATTTTTTTTTAATTTTTTTTAACGTTTATTTATTTTTGAGACAGAGAGAGGCAGAGCATGAACAGGGGAGGGGCAGAGAGAGAGGGAGACACAGAATCTGAAACAGGCTCCAGGCTCTGAGCTGTCAGCAGGGCTCGAACTCACGGACCGTGAGATCATGACCTGAGCCGAAGCCGGATGCTTAACCGACCGAGCCACCCAGGCGCCCCAAGGGAATATAAATTTTAAAGATAACCAGTCTCTGGGTTTAGTCTTTTGTTAATGATTGTTATCTTTGATACCTTGCAGATGTCAGCAAATTTTACCAGACCTATAACTGATGCTTTAAAAATGTTGATAGTGGCAAGTAAGAAGTAATGAACTGTGATTGTTGTAGACGTCTGTTTCCATTTTGACATTGTTCTAACAATGAGCATAAATATTAAGATGCCATTCATTTGGAACTCTACTAAACATCCCTGACCTTCAGTTACTTCTCATAAAGTCAGTATTAAATGAAGACCAAAATAAGTCTTAGTGAACACGCGTTACTGGATGTTAGCAATTTTGGTTGGTAGTTCTGGATACTGACCCTTAGAATGACATCTTCTTGGTCTCAACATTGCACCAGTAATAATGATACATGTCCATATTTATGACCCATACAATTTATCAATCGATCTATTGCAAAGGTCGTAGTAGAGTTCAGATAAAGCTCCTGATGCTGGGGGATGGAGCTCAGAGTGGCCAGAGTTTAACATCTTTTATATCACACTTTCATCTTGACTCAGAAAGTCATGGGGCCTTAGATTGGCTGAGCCCAATATGGGGGCATGTGGCCACCTTAAGCATTCAGAGAAGGAAAAGATGGTGGCAGGAAGTTGGAAAGATCTATAGTAATAAATCTTCACGAACAGTGGAAGGATACTGGGGTTCAAATTCTATTCTTCCTGTGGTCTTCATTTCTTTTGGGGGCTTTCCCTGATGCTCCTAGACTGGGTATGGTAGTCGGCCCCCCGATGGCCCCAAGAAACCTCCCTGCTGCTATTTATGCCCTCCCGTAGTTCTCTCCTCCATTGTGTGTCAGCGTTGGTCTGTGACCAATAGAACACAGCAGAAGATCATGAGTCACTTCCGAGGCTGGGTTATGAAAACACTGCAGTTTTCCAAAAAATAAAAATAAAATAAATAAAAATAAATAAAAAATAAAAATAAAAACACTGCAGTTTCTGTTTCTTTCTCAGATCTCTGGCTCTGGGGGAAGATGGCTGCAGCAATCTCATTATCGACTTTGAGCCAGAACTACCCGGTGAAGCTAGTCCCTTGACTCTTGACTCTCAGGATCTGTGTAAGATAACAAATGTATGTTGTTTTAAGCTGCCAAATCTGGGGTTATTTGTTATGCAGCAATAAATAACTAATAGATGCACTTAGGTTGTCTGCCTACATGGTCCCACATAATTTATTACTCTAGATTGCAATCACTTATTCATGTGTCCGATTCTCCGTTGAACCATTTCTGCTTCGAGGAAAGAAATTCAGTGGGCCGTTCAATCCCCATACCTAGAATCATGTGTGGCACACAGGAGGGATTTGGGAAGTGCCAATGAACACAAGAATAAAGTGAGATAAGAGAGTGGACATGGTTTCACACAGCACTACTAAGGAATGAGTCAGCACAGGTGAAATTAGGTTATTGTCTCCAAGTCTGAGAAATGCATAAGGAATATTCACGTCCTCTCTCGTTGTTACTGGCCTCCCTAATATCCTCTCAAATACCTCGCAAGTCAGTTTCTACTCTCTTCTCACCATCCTTGGGAGCTCCTGGAGAGGTAATCTGGGGTCTCCCCGTTCTCTCTAGGAAGGAAATTTCTTCACATCCCCGGACACAGGAGACTCAATTTGTGGGGACCTCTTGCAAGGGGACTGCTCGGGGCGTGGCATATACAATGAAACTAGACCCAGGGACAAAGCAGAAGTAGGGGTGGGGATACAGGCTTTTACGTTTCTGTATTCAGGAGCTTTTAAAAATGTTTGTTAAAGGAGGCTAAGTCCCCCCACACCCACCCCAAATCATGCCTCTCTAACTGGCAGCTGCCACCTCTAACTAAAAGACTTTATGTGAGAGTTTTTCAAAGAACCCCTGGATGGCTCCGAACTCCCACCTCCCATCCGGCTCTACTTTTCCTAATCTGTTGATAAAGTCTTAATGAAACCTGTAAAGGCCACAAAGCTTTTGGATCCAAAGGACTAAGTCTCCAGCGGAGTGCATGATTATGGAGATCACATTTCCAGGCAGGTAGAGCCTTCCCAGTGTATTGAAAACAAAATGAAAAAAAACAAACAAAACAAAACCAAAAAAACGCCACTTTGGGGCACCTGGGTGGCTCAGTCAGTTAAGCATCTGACTCTTGATCTTAGCTCAGGTCTTGATCTCCATCCAGGTGGTGAGTTCGAGCCCCATGTTGGGCTCCGTGCTGAGTGTGGAGCCCGTATACAATAGGATGCTCCTCGGTGATCAAGAAGAATGAAATCTTGCCACTTGCAACAATGTGGATGGAACCAGAGTGTACTATGCTAAGTGGAATAAGTCAGTCAGAGAAAGACGGTTATCATATGATTTCACTCTATGTGGAATTTAAGAAACACAGCAGGTGAACATAGGGGAAGGGAAGGAAAAATAAGATAAAAACAGAGAGAGGGGCAAAAATAGGATAAAAACAGAGAGAGGGAAAATAAGAGATTCTTAAATACAGAGAACAAACTTTGGGTTGCTGGAGGGGTGCGGGTGGGGAGATGGGCTAAATAGGTGATGGGCATTAAGGAAGGCACTTGTTGGGATGAGCATTGGGTGGTATATGTAAGTGATGAATCACCAATTCTACTCCTAAAACCAATACTGCACTGTATGTTAACTAACTTGAATTTAAATAAATAAATTAAAACAAAAATACCCCCCCCACCCACCATTTTTGGTCACATGATCAGGCCAATTTAAATAGCTTTATTTTTCTGCATGCTCAAGAATGAGGGGGGTGGGGAAGTGCGGTCTATCACATTATCATTTCCCATTAACAACTTTTAGGCAGGGCTGGGGTGCACCTAGGTGGTTCAGTCGGTTAAGCGTCCGACTCTTGGTTTCAGTTCGGGTCATGATCTCACAGTTTGTAAGTTTGAGCCCCGAGTCAGCTTCTGTGCTAACAGCTTGGAGCCTGCTTGGGATTCTCTCTCTCTCTCTCTCTCTCTCTCTCTCTCTGCCCCTGCCCCCTCCCCCTGCTGCTTGCTCTCTCTCTCTCTCTCTCTCAAAATAAATAAATAAACCAAAAAAAACCCCACGAAAAATAAAATTATTATTTTTTTTTAATTTTTTTTTTAATGTTTATTTATTTTTGAGACAGAGAGAGACAGAGCATGAACGGGGGAGGGGCAGAGAGAGGGAGACACAGAATGTGAAACAGGCTCCAGGCTCTGAGCCGTCAGCACAGAGCCCGACACTGGGCTCGAACTCACAGACCGCGAGATCGTGACCTGAGCCGAAGTCGGATGCTCAACCGACTGAGCCACCCAGGCGCCCCTAAAATTATTTTAAAAAAAGAATTTTTTTGGTGTTGGGAACAGAGTCCTGAGCACGGAGCAAGATGGTCATCTGTTATTTCTAACTGTTTAACCACACACAGCTCAGCTTTTCTGAGTCTCAGTTTTTTTTTTTTTTAACCTGTAAAGGGAAGACACTAGTAATTACCCCCTAGCACTCACTAAAAACATGTTAGCTGAGTCTGAATAGGGTTCTTACAGCCAACAAAAAGTCAAAAAAAAAAAAAAAAAAGCTGCAAGTATAATTTGGGAATGCTCAATTAAATGTAAGGCCTGCAGAAAAAAAGTAAATCATAGGAGGCCTACCAGCTTGGGATGTGGTGCTGCTTTTTCCAAAGGTAATTTAATATCATTCTGGGACACATAAAAACAGCACGACCCATGAATGCCACAGAACTGCACTTCCACTGACCACGTCAGGTTCAGTCTTTTGCGTCTCAATTTTGACAGAATGTCAGTAAAACTGAGACTATGCTAGAAAAAGCCACTGAAATGGAGACAACATTGCAAATGGCTTGCCAAAGTTAGTAGGCCTGCAAAACGCCTCCTGTATGGTCCAAGAGTTTGGGCTTGCTACCATTTCCACCTTTACAGATGCACTCAAGGGGCACCTGGGGAGCTCAGTGGGTTGAGCCCCCGACTCGGGCTCAGGTCATGATCTCCCGGTTCGTGAGTTCGAGCCCCACATCGGGCTCGCTGCTGTCAGCACAGAGCCTGCTTTGGATCCTCTGTCTCCCTCTCTCCCTGCCCCTCTCCCACTTGCGCTCTCTCAAAAATAAATAAACATTAAAGAGATAAAGAACATTTATAGATTTCACCCAACTGTTCACTGGTGTCTACTTGGCATTTTGTTATCGTTAGGTGAAATACAGCTGCAATGAATTCACACAGATCTTAGAAGTCTTAGAGGCTCATGCCACGTCCAACTTTCATAATAGCTAGACATAATAGCTTTAGACATCTTCTAAAGATGAAGATACGTGGAACCAAAGACACCAAAGGGCAAAAGCCTGTCTTGCCTTTTGATGCTCGTCTTTTTGTTTTTTTGTTTGTTTGTTTTTCAAGTTCATTTAATAATTGAGCTGACGGTCTTACTTCCTGGGGCCTCAGCTTCCTCGTCTGTAAAGTGGGATTAATAATACTGCCTATCTGCTCGGACGGTTAAGAGAATTAAGTGAATTAGAATATACGGAACACTTCAAGGTGCAACGAGCGTAGAGTACATAGTAAATAAATGCTAGTTGTTATAACAATTACTGCTATTTTTTTTTAAGGGAAATTAGCTTTTATGTAAATGTCACACAAGATTTCAAGCATGGTTCTGATCCGCCATAACTTGAAATACGTACAAGTATATAAATACGAGGTCCCTTTTGAGCCCGGCACCCAGGCTAAATGTTTCTTTGGCGGCCTTTCCAAATAAGCGTTATACACCCCCCCCCCCCCAAAACGCACGGCCGGGTAAGTCAAATCAGATGGTTGGTGTCTTCATTTGCTATTGCTGAGTAATAATTTACCACAAATCTAGTAGCTTCAAACAGTGCATACTTATCTCACAGTGTATGTGGGTCAGGGGTCTGAACACAGCTTAGAGTGCTTTCTACTTAGGGTCCCACCAGGCTGCATTTACACAGGGAGGCTTGACCAGGACGAATCTGCTTCCAAGCTCCTTTCGGTTGGTGACAGAATTCATTTTCTTGCACTCGTAAGACTGAGGGCCCTGGTTTCTTGCAGGCTGTTGGTCGGGGACTGCCCTCAGCTCCCAGAGGCCATCCACGGTCTCTTGCCACATGAGCTTTCCAAACATGGCTGCTTACTTCAACAAGCCATCAAGGAGAGTCTCTGGGGGCATGTTTTCTTGCCAGGCAGTGTTTTATATAATATTACATAGCTACACAAATGACACCTCATCACCTTCATTATAGTCTATTGATTAGAAGCCATCAATAGACTACACTCTGCCCTGCCCCCACTTAGAGGGAGGCGATGACACAAAGCATAAGCCCCCGGAGGCCACCTCAGAGCTGTCCACCACTGCCACAGAGAGGAAAAGACGTTGCCCAGTTTCCGTGTCAGTTTCCCAATTCATTTTCTGCTCTAACCGCACAGGTCAGGCAAGGTTTTCCAGTCTGTTAATTAGAGGGATGAAACTTCAGGAAGGTGAGGGAAAGGAGGAAAAACTGGGTTTAAGAGAAGCTCAAAGAAGAGAGTCACCCTCTCCATGTGGGCTTGGAAGTGGTGATGTCAGTGTCCAAAACCAGTTGCTTAAAGCCCCAGAGTCCTCCAAAATGAAGGCAGTCTGAGAAGCCACCTGAAGGTGTTTGCAGTCCAGACCTAATTCAGCCATCCTTGGACCCACTGGTTGGAGACTTAAGGAGGGAAACTGGCTCCTGACCACAAGCATATCTGTCTCCTTGTGGATTAATGGGGAGACAACTCTAACCTCCTTTAAATACATAAAAGATTACCATGAAGAGACTATCCAATTATTCTCCATCTTTTCTGAGGAGGGAACGGGGAAATGGGCTTGAATTTCAGCAAGCAGGAATTTCTATAGACCTAAGGAAAAAAAAAAAAGTCTTAACAGTAATGATGATTAAGCACTGAGCAGGCTATAAAAAGAAGCTATGAAATATCTGTCCCCTGAGTTTTTAAAAAGTAAGCCAGACACCTATCTAGATGGCAGTCCAAATGTGGCGGAGAAGATGGTCCAGACCTATCACTAGGAGCATAGTAACACCTCAAAAATAAACACTTAGTAATGTCTTAGTCAGCTTGAGATGTTATAAACTAGAGGGGCTGGTTTAGAAAGAACACATCTATTTCTCATAGCTTTAGAGGCTGGGAAGTCCAAGATCAAGGCACTGGCTGATTCAATGTCTGGTTAGATCCTGATTTTTAGTTCATAGACGGCCACCTTCTCACTGTGTCCTCACAGGGCAGAAGGGGTAGAAGGGCTCTTCGGGGCTCTCTGAGGGTTCCACTCTCACGACCCAATTATTTCCCAAAGGCCCCACCTCCTAATACCATCAGATTGAGGGGGTTAGACTTCCACACATGATTTTGGGGTTGTGGAACATAAACATTCAGTCTATAGTAATAAAATATATTGAAGTTTGCTGGTAGTTGTTGAACACCAACCTGATGGCGGTATTTTGCAAACCGAGATCCTTGGACCAACTGTGTTAATTTCACCTGAGATGGTATTTAAAATGCAGACTCCTAGGTCTATCTATGGATGCAGTGAATTAAAATCCCTTGGGGCGCCTGGGTGGCTCAGTCGGTTAAGTATCCGACTTTGGCTCAGGTCCCGATCTCATGGTTCATGGGTTCGAGCCCCGTGTCAGTCTCGGCGCTGACAGCTCCGAGCCTGGAGCCTGCTTTGGATTCTGTGTCCCCCTGTCTCTCTGCACCTCCACTCCTTGTCCTCTGTCCATCGCTCTCTCAAAAATAAATAAACATTAAATTTTTTTTTTTAATCTCTTGAGGCAGGGCCTACGTGTTTGCTTTTTTAACAAGTACCCCGGGAAGTGTTTATGTACACACTAAAGCCCGCACACCTCTGTAGACAAAATAGAATCGGCATCAGAACCTGGTTTCTTCCATTCAGATCTCCTCATCCCCACGCCCAGCACCCCGAGCCTGAATTTCAGATGGACAAATATTGCCTCCTCCTCTGAGCAGCCACAAAGTATCCCACAGGCCTCATGCTTCCAATCGCTAAAGATGGCCAAGCAACCAAGTGCTTCGGACACACGCAATGGCCGCTGCTGGTTCCCCTGGGAAATTATATAATAGGCCTCTGGCTCGTATCATGGTTACTAGAATTACAAATGCACGCCCACCCCCATCTCTCCAGGAGTCCCGTGTTCTGAGTAAAACCACAACAATACGTCTGTTGCTTAGACCCTGGGGTGAAGAGTGGACGGGCATGCTTGGAAAAATGTGTGTGGTTTGCTGTCCCGAAACTCAGGGTGCCCCATCAGCAGCAGTACCCTCTGCGGAGCTGTAGCCCCAACTCTGTGTCTCTGCATACTGTACTTGAATTTTTGCAGGACCCTATTAGGGTCCCCAGGAGACCTCTCCTATGAAGTCCAAGAAATCTGAGGAAAATGTGGAGCTTACATGATGGACTAATTTCATTTCAATAAAATTCCCATATTACATTCAATGTGCCTGGCTTTATTAAGTTTTGTCATAAACGCTGGGAACACTTCCAAATTTAGGCTTGCACAATTATTTTTATTGGTGCGTTAACTAAAAATGGTATATGCATAAGTCAGAGTGTACATTTGACTTCATCTGGGGAGCCGAAATGAGCTTTCGGTTGATTTATAGTCATTTTACCCCTGTAAATGAGATACAGGAAATAGGAGTTAGTGTTTCTGATCACAGCATTCCTAAACCCTCTGTCAGTTCCATCCACAGATCTGCCATGTATCTAATGAATTTAAATTCCAAATGTCTATCGGCAACCCACAAAGTCACCAAACAAAGAAGCTGGCTTATTTTCAGACCCAGAGCCATCCACACTGGGCAAAAAAATAGAGGTTTGTTGCACTAACGTGAGACTGGGAAGCCCTCGGTGCTTTGAAAGGTTTTAATTGCTATGGAAAAAATCCTTTCAAAGATTTTTTTCCTTCACATGGGCCCCTTGGAAACTTTTCATAGGGGAACTGTAAAATATTTATACAGCTAGCAGCACTGTTAAAAAAAAAAAAAAAAAAAAGCAAGCAAGAAAGAAACATAGCACTGAATGAAAAGCAGACTTGACTTGAAGCGAGTCCTGCAGATTCGGGGGACCCAGGGAGGGGAGGTGAGTGTGATTTCAAACCCTGGAAAACAGGATTAATCCCACCCAGCCAGGCCTACAGCCAGGGCCAACATGTAGAATGCCCTGCATTTAGTTTAAAGCCTTGCTGTAGCCATTTTGAAATTCTTGATTTTTTTTTTTTTTTTTTTTTTAGTTTCTTACCAGAGGCGGGGGAGGGGCAGAGAGAGAGAGGGAGACACAGAATCCGAAGCAGGCTCCAGGCTCTGAGCTGTCAGCACAGAGCCCCACGCGGGGCTCAAACCCACGAACCGTGAGATCATGACCTGAGCTGAAGTCGGAGGCTTAACGACTGAGCCACCCAGGTGCCCCTGAAATTCTTAATTTTTGAACGAGGGGTCCCACGTTGTCATTTTGCACGAAGTCCTGCACATCCGGTGGCTGCCCGACTCACAGAACCCCCCAGGACTACTTTTTCCAGACATCGCAGTATGGTTTCCCATCCCTTCTTCTCCATTGCCTCCTCTTCGGCTTTCTATCTTTCTTTCTTTCTTTCTTTCTTTCTTTCTTTCTTTCTTTCTTTCTTCTTTCTTTCTTTCTTTTTCTTTTTTTCTTTTCCTCTGGGAGAGTCTTCAATTCTGACCCTCCATTTTGCCAATCCTCAGTAGCATAAGCTACATACACTTCCTGTCAGTTTCGCTGGCTGGCATACATTCTGTCCATACAGCTCTATCGCCCTGGGGCATAGGTCGCTAACAATCCATATTCAAATGCTTAGAAAACACGGTGCTGACTTTGTGAATAGACCAAAACCCTGTAGAATTTTGGAGTTAAAAGGAACCATGGTGATCTCATTTTATAGAGTAAATGTCGTCCTGGAGAGAGGAAGGAAATTTCCCAAGGCCACTTTGTTTATTAATATCAGGTTAGGGCCATGGCTAGTTCATTCTATAGCATCTATAAAAACGGGTTAATGTAGACAACTACAGTCCTCAAATAAAGTCCTCAAATAACTCCCAAACTCATGCGGACTCTTTCTTCCGTATTTTCTCAACTCTATACTCAACAATGACATTATTAAAAAGGGGGCTGAAAAGATCATCATTTTCTCCACACTACCCCCGGCAAATATTTTCATTTCCTCCCACACACAACTTTACCGGTGAAGATAATTTGGTAGTAAAAAAAACAGATGTAAGTCGCATGGCCTCTCCAAGGCTCCAGCCTACCTATCCATGCTGACTACCCGGTAACCCACGGAAAGGGGAAGAAGAATCCAGGGGCTCAGAAAACCGGCAAAGTAGATAATTAACACCAGCGAAATTAAGATTTGGCTACATCATGGTAGCTAAAGTACTAAGGGGCAGGATGAGACACAGTCCTGAAACTTTCCAACACGGGAGAATGGTTACAGAATTACCACAATTTCTTCAATCAGAAGGGACCCTCTTGTCTCAATGCTGACTTAATTGCCATAATTCAATTAACATGCTGCCACTAATTATATAAGCTTCTAGATGACAGTTCAACAGCAGCACCCTGAGAGTAAGCCAATTTTTTTTTTCATTTTTAAGTTAATCTTAAATTAATTATAAGTAAATTGCATTGATTTCTTCTTCATGGCTTGCCCTCAACTGTTTTGGTACTGAACGCTATCACATAATTTTAAAAACTCTAGGTCTTATGCAAAAAAAGCATTTAGTGCCATGTGAAATAATTGTAGCACTCATAAATATAAGTTCCCTCCTTCCTTCCTTCCTTCTTTCCTTCCTTCTTTCCTTCCTTCCTTCTTTCCTTCCTTCCTTCCTTCCTTCCTTCCTTCCTTCTTCTTTCTAGATGATAGTTCTTTTCAAATGTTAAATGAGATAAATAGCAATCACATCAATTGGAAGAACATTAATTTTCCAAATTCTCAGACCTAGAACCGTGTTCGGTACATGTCAGGAGCTCAAGAAATTTTTGTTAAATAATTACCAATATTAGTCACTGGAGGAGATGCTTTAGGCACGACACAAAAAGTCTGAAGAGGCATCAAAGCCCTGGTCCCTGATTTCAAAGAGAGGTAGACATTCTTTTGGGAGGAAAAATGCAAATGCATGAACATTACAAGTCATTCAAAAGCTACCTGAAATGGAGGATACTAAGGAGGAATGCATACCCTACAGTACAAAAATGGTAAACCAGATTAGCTCTTCCACTGAGGACGATAAGAAAATGGGCTTTCAGTATGAATTATCATATCTGCATCCAAATCAGAGTTGACAAATGTAAATTACCTGCTATGAACCAATGGACAACGGATCCATCGCACCTGGAAACATTTCAACAAAGCAAAGGATGCCTTTGCTAGGATTGGCCAGGTGCTAATTCGCACAGCAGCCCAGATTGGTTTTTGATACCTTTAGAGTTCACTTTCAACAAAAATACATGGTCTTTGCACCAAAACATACGCAGTCTTCCTATATTTTCATCTTTGCTTGAGTAAAAATGGAGATATGTCAGAATTTTTATAGTTGTTTAAGCCTCCAAAATAATTCACCACAGAAGAACTAGAATTACTATTTTTTTCTCGAAGTTTATTTGTCCCACTTTTCTACCTAATCAGAGTTGCTCTGATGCAGTTGCTACTCAATAATGTGAGAGAAAGTAAAAACAAAACAAGTACAGAAAAATTCATATTTCCACAAATATTATTAGATAAACAGGCTGGAATAGCTCAGTTAGTCAGAAAAACAAAAAAGACATTTTAAAATTCAGGTAGTCACCATCCCTTAAAATTTGGGTAGCTACCATGGGTTAAAAATGACACAAGAGACCTTGGCCCGTGAAGATGAGGCTAACACTCAACCCTCTTCAAGTCAGCCATCTTTGTGGAAACTTGGCTGCCTCTTCCCCGGTCGTGAGGCCTCCACCGTTTTTCAGGGAACGCTGAAAATTTATTAATTATTAGCAATCATTGAACGCCTGCTCTTTCCCATAGGCCCTCATCTCCCTGAATGTCAACAGAGCCTATATGGATCACCACCGTATTTCAGGCCTGACATGTAGTATGCCTTCTATGAACATGGTTAGGGAGTAAGAAAAAGAAAGTAACACTCCCTTCTCATTCTGCCCATGTCCCTGGGTTAGTTGGAGGTCTCTTTCGAGTGCACGTGATAAACATCCAGCTTGAACTGCTTAAAAAAGGCAATAAGGCTTATGGGCCAACAGGTTCATAAAACCCAACCTCAGAAACCAGGCCTAGAGGCAATATTCAGTCACCAAGGGAAGATTTGGATTGACCCCGCATAATCGTGTGTCTGCACCTTGGGCTAATCACTTTGGTTACAAGGATATGATCCCAACACGGCCTAACCTGAGTCCGGTGACCACCTGTGTGGCTGAGGGGGGTATAAAGTACTGTTTCCTGGCCACAGCATATTAGGAAGCAGGAAGAAGGGTGGGGAGAACATAGAATATGGAAAACAACGATGCTCACGGATTCTCCTAGTTTCTTTCAGCCATTGTGGACTCTCACCACAGTAGTGTTGGTATGAGCAGCTTTTATTGTATTTTGTTTATGTAAGAGTTAACATGGATTCCTGACAGCTCAAATTACTATTCTTATCACTATTGACTCTTCCCTGAGGAACAAGTATGCCCACAGGCCAATGACAGTATCACAATTTATTTCAAAGAGTGCTACCAATATAACCAGTTTTTACCGACTTGGAAAATAAGGCAGAAGCAAGCAAGCTTCTTGCTTGCCAGCAAGCAAGAAAGCAAGAAGGAAGGAAGACAGAGGGAGAAAGAAAGAAAGAAGAAAGAAAGAAAGAAAGAAAGAAAGAAAGAAAGAAAGAAAGGGTGCTTCATTGTTCTCATACACGAAAGCACAGAGTGACCAGTAATATCTGATTCTTCTGGAACTCTGCAGCTCCCTGCTGCTTTGCTGTGTGTTTCTCCTGCTAAAGCTGCTCATGTAAATCAACCCTCCTTGTACAGAAATGCGTACAATAGGACAGATTTTTTTTCTTTAAGAGTTATACTTTCGACCCACATGTGGCTGCGCACGAAATATCAATTTTTTCCCCCTTTTCACTTTGCATGTCGAGTTGGGCCTCTTCTCTGTTTACACAAAGACAGAAGACAAGTTTGAGGAAGGTAAAAGGGTCACTGGGCCCATTATCCTGGCCGTCTACGGTTTTCTCCTGCCATTTCCTCTCATCCGTCATTGTCCTCCCTAGAAACTCATCCGTATCCCTTGAGATTCAATGATTTTTTTTTCGTAGGTAATGCCCCTTTTAGGGAACCTATTTTAAGATCATTATGTTCTCTGCAAAGCAGTTTTGCCAGAACTTTCCTGTTGATCCCAGTTTTCTGTCTGCTCAGATTCTGTTTTCATTGTTCAGGCCACGCAGGGAGTATTTGCATTCTTTCTGATTGTGGGGAACTGTGCAGTAATCTTACACCATATGTATTTTTATATTGAAAGTCACAAGATCCTTATTTTGCATTCCTTAACCATGAGCCATCATCCACTTCCCATCCTTCACAGGGGCAACTGGGGCCTGTCTGCATCTCCACTAGAGACTTCCCAGAGAAGCCCCGGAATTTGGTTCTCCTATCTCTCATTTTGGCATAGAGGGGTTTGTCGTTGTTGTTGTTGTTGTTGTTGTTGTTGTTGTTGTTGTTGTTTTTAACTATGGCATAAACCCTTTTAATTTCTATTGTCTCCAACTGTCTGATTCCCAGGTACTTCATGCTCATGACACTGATGTCACAGTTGTTTTAGTGGAAAATAAGCACCGAGCTTTAGGCAATGAAGAAAAGTCCCCGTTAGGAAACAAATCAGAAATAGAAACACTTTTGCCCTAACATTTGCTCTGCTCGCTTAATGAAAATGGGATGGGATCCATTGATTCTGGGGACAAAGGATTTTCAGTGCCTTCCATTCCTGTAATGCAGTATTTCCAGAAGATGGGACAGAAGTGTTCCATGGTCAAATAAGTTTGGGAAACAGCGCATCAGAATTCATAGAACACATTAGCGTAATAAAGGCTCTGTTCTGTTGGTTTCACATGAAATAAACCTATTTAACCTTGTTTAATTTAGCATTCCCTAAATGTATTTGAGCTTGAAACACTTGCCACAGTTTACCCAGAGGCAACCTGCAGAACAACATTCCTTTAACTATCCAATTAGAAGACAAAGAAATACAATCCTATTATCTTAAAACTGATGTGCTTTTTGTAGATATTAAAGACATGCATTTAATTTCCTTCCTATATCATTACGTCCCTGCATCTCTCAAAGATCTGAGCCATGAAGTTTATTGGCTCTGAGGCAGAGCTTCCAGAATGGGCTCTTGACATCGTGAATGAGACGGTAAGTTTGGAAGAGGGAAAGGATTTTATCCCTGTCGCTCCAAGTTGGCGTATCTGGGGCGGACTTAAGCTTGGTAGACTGACTCCAGTTTACATAGGGGATGTCTAGGTAGGAAGAGGAAGTGGCTAAGAGAAGCCCATTCTTTCTAGAGCCAGCAGGATTCAGGGGACAGTAGGAGGGTGAGCTCATCAGATCTGTTAGAGAAGAGAGAGTAGAGCTGGGCAAACATAGCGTACTAAGGCCCCCGATTCCTTCCTAAAATACCTGGGGTTCAGCCTATGGTGTGCACACGCAGAGTATCTGGAATTACTTTTACTGTTCCGCCTGCGGTTTCTCTATGGCGTGAGTGACATCCCCAATGTGTTCCCGCATCTTTCTGAACCATGACTCAGAACGAGTCTTAAATTTATATGACAGTTTTGGGCTTGAATGAAAAATAGAGCCTTGCAGTCGTAGTTGGAGAAGCTTGCTAATCTCTAAATGACTCTAATGTCCTGGTCTTCATCTTGTGCCCTGTCATCTTCACCGTTGTCAATTCCAGAGGCCGGATATAGATTGTTGTGTCTTTACAGTTTCCATACCCTCCTCTGTGTTCTCACGAGGGCTTATAACGACACAGTTTGTCGGATTATAAGTGAATTCATGCTTGTTTTCTCCTGGAGAATGCAAACCCGTTGAGAGTTTTGTGTTTGTTACTGTATCTCCACACTCTATGGTGTGGGCATTTAATATACGTGTGTTGACCGACTAAACTGGATATCTTATGATTCTGTAATAGCAGGAGCAAGAGAAATTTACTTTCCATGTTTAGAGGTCTTTATATTTTCCCATCCCAGCTGGTTTGTCAAGCCTGCTAGAAGTCATAGAACTTCTCCCTTCCCTTCACCATCCTTCTGGCTGAAGGGACGCCTGGGTATTTCAGGGAGGGCCTGGGAGAAAAATCAGAAATAAGTTTTCCTTTTGCTCTGACCATGTTGATATATGCCCCGTCTTGGGAGCCTCTAAGGCTCCTGAAGATACAAAACCCTCAGGTTGCAAAATGGTGCTGGATTTTCCCTGGGTCTCACGGCCCTGGAGCCATGCTGAATCCCAGCAGGAATGGGAACGAGGCTCCCACCTTCCTGCGTGTGCTTTTCCCACAAAAGCCATGAGAGATGAGTGTATTGGTAGCTATCCTTATAAAGATTCCTCCTGGATCCCGTTTGGGTGTACGCACTAAAGGGAAGTGTTCTCTCGACTCCCAGCTTACAGGCTCTGTGTCTGTGTGCGGTTATTATACCTGTGGCTCTCCTGTTCCTAATCTCATCATGCTGAATTGTAAGTGCTGGTTGACTTCTCTGTTTCTTCCATGGGCCTGAAAGCTCCATGGAGACAAAGATACTATCTATTTTGCATACTCTTGTATTGTCTTTATCTACCATTATACCTGGCATATGATAATAGTGGTAATTATAGCCATTGTGATAATAATAATAGACAGAGTGAACACTCACGTAGTACTTTCTCTGAACCAGACATTCTTCTTCTTCTTCTTCTTCTTTTTTTTTTTTAAGAGTTTATTTTAAAGTAATCTCTACACCCAAGATGGGGCTCAAACCCACAACCCTGAGATCAAGGCTTGCACGTTCCACTGATTGACCCAGCCAGGCACCCCTGACCCAGACACTCTTATAAGTGCTTTACTATAGTAGCTCATTCAGTGCTCACAAAACCCTTTGAAGTAGGCACTATTATCACTTGCATCTTACAGATGGATAAACTGAGGCACAAAGAGGTTCAGTAACTTGTCCAAGGTCACCTAGGGAGCAGCTAGGGAAGCTGGATTTTAAATACAGGAGTCTGGCTCCGAAGCTCATGTGCTTAACTACTAGACAACACTCCATGACTCTGCAGTAGACAACTCTACATGGTTCCTCTGGGCAATGGGCTCATTCTTAGAAGCAGATAGGGTCAGACGGGGCTAAGAAAGAACTTCTGGGGGGTGCTGAGGGGACTGTCAGCACGACAGGGAGCAGGGAGCCCAAGTTTATGGATGGGACAGGGAATGTGAACAGGAGGTAGAGAAGGGTAATCAAAGAGTGGATGTTTGGAGAACCAGGAGAAGAGGGGGGCCACACGTAGAAGCTGGGGTAAGTGGGAAATTCGGCAGAGATACGTCAATGGGAACTTTCAGATATATTTCTATGTGAGGCAGTCTCTAGAGTCCTACACCAGCTGTTCTAGAAAACCTCCGGTAAAAATCCACCTGATTTTTAAACATGGCTTCCTTTAAGTGAGACACCTTACGAAGACTGGGCTACATGGCATTCCAGAAGTGATTTAGGGTTTGTGAGTAGTTTGTGAGAGCATCGTTGCAGCCTCAACCTCAACCGTGGCTTTGGATCTTTTGGGGGAAGAATGAGGAGAAATGGCTGTCGCGGTAGCTTGAGACCAGCTGTATCTAGGATTTCTGATCAAGTTCCCTCCCGTTTGGGAGTTTGGGACAAATTAAAAAGACTAGGAAAAAGAAAGAAGGAAAGAAAGGATGAGATGGTGAGTGAGTAAGAATAAGAGAAAGTGAGAGAGGATGTAGAAAAGGCCGCTTCTTTGATTTGTATGGTGTGATTTCTGAAATTGTTCCAGCCTCTACATAAATCTACGGGATTTATGTGCCTTCATTCGTCACACCTTCTTTTGAAATGGAATGTTCTGCCTTGGAACCTTTGAACGTTGACATCCAAATACAATATATTCTTTTAAAATCACCTCTGGATAAAGACAACTCTGTTGAGGTAATTCCCCCAGATTGTAGGTGGAGTCTGTTTGGTCCTCAGATCTTGATGGGAATATGCTGAAAATAGGACCTCTCTTCAGAGAACAGAAGAGTTCTAGTATGATTAGAATCCCAGTTGCAGACACCCTGGGCCAGGAACCAGTGCAGGAGAAAGAAAAAGAAAGAGAAAGAAAGAAAGAAAGAAAGAAAGAAAGAAAGAAAGAAAGAAAGAAAGAGAAAGAAAGAAAGAAAGAAAGAAAGAAAGAAAGAAAGAAAGAAAGAAAAAGAAAGAAGGAAAGAGTCCCTTGTCTTTGATGAACAACAAGGAGCAGTGCCATCTAGTGGCAGCTCATGTTTATCTTGGAGTGGGCTTGACCATGACCCTGCAAAAGCTCTTTCCTTGCTCCTTATCAAACTGGGAAACACCTTTCTGGTGGCCACAGGACCTGAAATCAAACAGCAGCCCTTGAGTGAAGACACAAGTGTGTCAAAGCTGCTGCCGATCGGAGGCTGAATCCCAGGCACGTTTTGTTTTGTTTTTGTTTTTTGGGTGTTTCCTTTTGTGCTTGTTGTTGACTTTTGAATGCCGGGAAGTCTACACAAACAACGGAGAACAAAGGTTGTATTCCCAGGAAAGGACAGAAGGGAAGGGCAGTACTGTGATCCTCGTCAGGGTTCACACTACAGACACGTCATCTTATCTGACCCTCATATTCTCCCTGTTCTGCTAATGAACCAAGGTGCAAAGAGGTCAAGTCCAAAGTCAAACTGGCAGAAGCAGCAGAGGGGTGGAATTTGAATCCAGGTGCTGTTTAGCGAAGCTTTCTCTCTGATTCAGCATCTGTCTGTGGGAATTCTCCTCTGCCAGTTGCTGCCTGGAAGGCCCACATTTCCAGGCCCTGCCATAGACCCTCCGCCTTTTGGGGTGATGTGACTGGGATAAGAACATGTCAGAGGAGATCGGGCCACTGGAAGGACCTAGCAGCTGAGCTGTAGGAGGACAAAAAGCCCACACATCATCTCTCAAAACTCAGATCCTTGGGTGAAGTTGCTGGTGGGTAAGTGTTCTCTTTCTGCAAAGTCACCACCGGCTGCCACGTTTGGGGACACTACTGATCCAATGAGTTGAGCCTCAAGACCTCCCACCTACCCCCACAATGATGCAGAAGGCAATAGCTCCAACCATCCTTCCTGCCCAGCCCTGCTCCCTGGAAGGGATTCCATCCATGGCTGTAATAAATCATTTCCCATGCAGGAGTGTGGTTTTATTGCACAAAAAAAACCCCCAAAACTGCATTTTTTTTTTTTTTATAATTAGGGAATAGACAGATGTTGATTTTTTAATACTATTCACTTTACTACAAATTCACCTCAGGCTCTTCAATTTGATTGGAAAAATAAATGTGAATTTCTTCTATTTATGAAAGATCGCTGAAATATAAACATAGAAGATATTGGAACATAAATTCTCTTCAATTCCACAGATTAATGGTGGAGATGAAAACGATACTCTGCCTTACTATACTGGACAGAGAAAGAAAGAGACAATTAGCTAAAGCCCTAGCTTCTGGTAATGAAGCAAGCATATCTAGGCCTGAATTTTTTTGTTGTTTATTTATTTTTGAGAGAGAAAGAGAAACACACACATGCACGAGCAGGGGAGGGGCAGAGAGAGGGAGGTGAGGATGGGAAGCTAGCCCTGAGCTGACAGCAAAAAGCCTGATGCAGGGCTCGAACTCACGAACCATGAGATGATGCCCTGAGCCGAAGTCGGACACTTAACCGACTGAGCCACCCAAGAGCCCCTAGTTCTGAATTTTAATTTAGTTACTCAATTACAGTTACATAGGTACAATTTTTTTGTTTGAGCAAACTCTAATAGACCACTATAGCTACACCAACATGAGTGACAAAGTAATAAGTCATACAGAGAATTAAGACTTCCTCTGGCTATTTTTGTTGACTCCCAAGATGAGAAGAAAAAGAAGGTTTCTTGAATTTTCAATTGGTAACTGACCTTATAATCTGTAGAAACAAATTTAGGGGGTAACGATGCCATTGATTGGTGGAAACCATTGCTGACAAAGCCCTGCACTCAACAAGAATTCTGTTAGTATTCTAATATCTCATCATTAATGTTAAAAAAATTGTTAAGGAATCCAGTTGTGAGTGGCTTATCTTTGTCCCGAAATGCTTTATAGCTGACATGGTGGAGAGACAATTTTTGAAAGATTATATCGGAGTCACCTAATGCTTACCAGCAAGTATTGGCTTTGGTATAAAACATAGACAATGTGAGCATGGCAACAATAATGGAGTCTGTGGACATCTTTGTAAAATGCTTTTTAAAAGGTGAAAAGCAGGGGCACCTGAATGGCTCAGTCAGGTAAGCATCCGACTTCACCTCAAATTATGATCTCACGGTTCATGGGTTCAAGCCCCACACTGGGCTCTGTGCTGACAGCTCAGAGCCTGGAGCCTGCTTCGGATTCTGTGTCTCCCTCTCTCTCCACCCTTCACCAACTTGCCCTCTGTCTCTCTCTCTCAAAAATAAATAAAACATTTAAAAAAAGTTAAAAGAAGTTATTGTCTCAGAGTTAATGTAACTAAACATTAGAATTAATTGCCTCTGACAATTCAGGCTTTAGCACTTCTGCAAACCAACTTGATACAGAGTTAGTTTTAGAACAAAAGCCCCAAATAGTTAAGCATCAGTACGAAAAACAGATAGGGAACCCAGTGTCAATAAACTCTTTGTTGATGAAAACAACCCTTGATTTTTAGGACCCACGGTCACAGTAACCATGTGAAAAGGGAGTGAACCAGAATGGCAAACTTAGATGGGATATGGTCACTCAATAGATGTGACTTGTGCCACCTCTGGTTTAGAGTCCACTCTGTCATTTTTTGAAACTTCTGAAACCTATGGTGAGGAGCCCTTTTTCTGATGGAAATCTCTTTCTAGAACTTCTACCAATGGACACTGGATGGGGGAGGAAGGCACCATGCAGCCTTGGAATAGGAAGAATAAACCCTATCTGTTGTATCCTTCTTAGGTGCCAATGTTGCTGTTCTGTTATGAACCTTTATACTGTTTTTTTTGTGGGGTTCTTTGTACATTATTCTTTTCATTCTTGCATTAACCTCCCCCCTCCCTGCTTTTTTAATTCTGAGAGCTTAGGTAACTTGCCCACGTTCAGGTGGATTTCTGTTGGCAAAGTCATCGAGAGCAGAAGCCCCCTTTCTGGCAGAGACAGAAGAGAGACAACATGAAGTGCTCTTTGTTCAAGCAGGTGCTCTGACTGTGTCCCTAAGCTCCAAGTTGGGTCCAGACTAATTGTCATATTCCGACCACTGTCCCCAACCCCGACTGTTTTTTTTTTTTTTTTTTTTTTTTTTTTATCTTTCACAAAGCAGTAAAGATGTTAATAGTTTGGGAACTGAACACATGAGTTTGTGGAAGTAGACGGCCACCGAATGGTATACTCCAGTAATGCAATGAAAAAAAAACTTTTCAGGGAGGTAACCCAGGTGGCTTCTGGGCCGCCAATTCTCTCGCTTTGGGACTGACCTCAAGACAAGGGAAGGGCTCTCCGGGCTCCATCCCCACGGACATAGCTGATTGGCCCAGTGTTGGACATCTGACCCAAGCAAAGCTAATCAAATCCTTCTCTAAGATTTTTGGAACAGTGGCGAAAGGGCCGTTTTGCAGGCAAAGACGCTGTAAGATAGAAAGAGCAGGAATTGCTGCTGGCTGCCATGTTTCCAGCCATGTAATCGTTTGAGAAGACAAAGGCAAAATTCGGGAAGAAATGTGGGATGAGACGGAGTGTGTCCCGATCACTTTTCAATAACGTGATTTCGATTATTCTGAAGCTCCCTCGTGTCCATGCCTGGGTACATCTCTTTCTTTCAATCTGTACTTGTTGAGTCTCTGTCACTTGCAACCACTGAGCTCTGACCGACACAATCTCCTTCCAATGATTGCTTTCTTGGTCTCCTGATAAAATACATATAACCTTGTACTGGCTTATTCCGTAGGCTGTCTTCGACTAAAGACCAATTGCAATTCGTCTGTCTTCTTAGAAGCATTATTCGTGCCAGCCAGCTGAGAAGGCCTTGCAGACTTGAGGCAAGGCCCAGGCTAGGCCCTCTGGGGAGGGGAGGCAGGACTTGGGAGGAATAGGGGAGGGGGGTGGGAGATTACGGAATAAGTCGCAGGAAGAAGACACCTCAGAGTAGAAAACAGTCTTGCAAGCGAGTCTGGGAGGAAACAAAAAACACATTTGTCTCGCTGCATGATATTCTGAGGCCCACCTTTTTGAACACGTAATCAAACAGAAATCGCTCTTGTTTGGAAGCGGGGGTGATTTTTATTGCAATTTTTTAGAATATCATTTGTAAGGAATCGCTGACTCTGAAAGAACTTAAGAGATTCTGTGCCTACCCTCAGCACCTATTTTCATTCGAATTTTTCTTAGTACTATATAAATAACAAACATGAGTTTTGCTAAGCCAGTGGCGAAACAGGGGCGAGAGCCATTAGAAAGCCCCTTCGAGTGATCCGTTATTTAAAACATGGCGGGTTATGATTTTAGAGCAGTAAACCTCATTATAACATACTTATATTTGACATTTTTAGGCTGTATTGTTCATGTTTTTAAGTCCTGGAGAAAGGCCCATTAAAGCCGTGTTACTCACATTAATTCAACGTTTAGCCGTTTATAATACAAACCCCAGTCTTTTGGAAAATGTCATTTAAAAAGTTTCACCATATATGGACATTATTTATTGCTTGAGCCCCATTGTCTACTTATAATATGCCCTTTATCAGACCCAAATGCCCACTTCAGAGAATTTCGTTTTGAACAACTGGCTTCTTACATTATCCAATGATGCAGGAAAGTTAAATTACAGCCAGTTCATATCATAGAAACAAAATGTTTCCTGCAATTACAGATAAGGGACAGTTCATTTTCTCTCTGTCATCCTGAAAAAAAACCTCCTGACAACAATTCATGCCTGGTTAAACAGGATTTCCACATCTACTGCTGACATCTTTCCAAATAATTCAGGCTTGTTATTACCATACAGTCCTGGCAAGGCTCAAAAGCAAGCAGACTTGACGAGTCTGCTCAAAGCAGAGCTTAAGTAGTTGTAATTAATAATAATTACATGCCCACTACACTCCAGTTTTATCATATTATCCGTCAGTGCAAATAAAAAAAACCACACACAACACGCTTGAAACAGGATTAGTGCATTCATAAAGCCACCCCGCGTACGCCCTCTCTCTAAAGTTTAACATGTTTGCAGTGGTTTCTGTTTTATGGATTTCCATCATTCTGCGTCTGGTTGCAAAATGTTAGCTGGATGCGGGACAACCCGGGGCCAGGGCTGTTCTCCTTCAAAAGCCTTCACCCCTCCTGCCGTGACTCGGATTCGAACCGAGGTTGCTGCGGCCACAACGCAGAGTACTAACCACTATACGATCACGGCGAGCTACAGGAGAGCTGGGTACTCAGCCTCCTTCAAGAGCTACTGCACTATTAAAATTTGTGGAAACACTGCCATCTATTGCCTAAATATGCACATTCTCTGAACGCTGGGAAAGGGGAGCCGTGTCTCTGTAATCTGTCATGATGTAGAGGAGTGGTAACCGAGTGCCAGAACATGCAACCGACATTGGGAAAATTGTAGAAGGTAAGACTCACTGTCCTGCTGAAAATAACAGGACTGAGAGAAGCCGGTCTGTTGGATCACGCTTTCTACTTTTAACCAATAACGGATATGGATTTCTCACCCCCAACTGCCATCCCACCAATCATGTCGTCCCAAGTGGCATATGAATCGGAGTCTCTTTTGTGGTTTCTCCACCACCAGTCTGAAAGCCATGTGCTTGGGCAGCACAGTCGTAAAAAATACGGCACCAACAAAATGGTCCGAGGACTGGGGACAATCAGAAATACTTGTTTTTCCTATTAGAGGAAGCCAGGATGACTATACTTCGACTGATCAATGTCAAACTCATTGATCCCTAAAAGCTAATTTTCCCCCTGAATATATAGGTTTTAAACCTCCAGTAATCTGAAGGAAAATAATCCTTAGCAATTTACCACACAAAGAAACTGGAGTGTTCCATGCTAAGTAAGTTTCAAGGGGAAATTTTTTATAAATTTCCTTATTATAATAATTCAAGGAGTCTGCACAAGATATTTCAAGGGCTGAAAACCTTAAAAGAAAGCACACAGAGAAACCTATTTCTAATCGCCGGATTATTAGCAGGGTGTCCCCTTGAAGCCGTCTAAACAGAGAGGACCCCGGGTGCAGTGGGGGCTAGCCGGCACGGTGTATGGGTGACAAGAACCTCATTCATCTGCTGAGTGGGTGCGAAAGTTCCTGTGATTCTGGAAGGAGGGTATTTCTGGAGAGGAAAGCTTGAGAGGCACATGGTCACTAGCCCCTCCCCTCTGATCATCTCTAGCCCCTTCCCTCTTCTTTCGAATTCTCCCAAACCCATTTTCCTTCCATGCTCCCAAGGAAGAGTACTACCCCAAGTTCCTGAGCCCCACGCATCTGTGGAGGCCCCAAGGCCAAGTGCTCTCTGGCCATGCCAGGAGCAGGTGGATGAACCTGGTAAGAGGTCACTCATGGCAAGGAGGTGGGGGGGGGGGGTGGCAAAGCAAATCTCCTGGTTGGCAAAGAGCAGTTTCCCAAAGTATCATCAGGTGTTTACCACACTTAACAATTTTTGCTATGTACCAAGTAAGTAATAAGGGAGATATTTTGAAGAAATCAATTCACAGGGTACAAACTGTAGAAGCTGATTGCCCAGATTCTAATTGTGGCTCTGTCCCTTACTAACTGAGGACCCGAGGCTGCTTATCTGACCTCTGTGTCTCAATTTTCTCCTCTGGAAAATGGAGTTAATAATAGTACCTATTTCACAGGATTGTCATGAGGATTAAATAGGTTATTACGTGCCAAAGAAACTTAAGGCTGTCAGCACTCTAGAAATCTTAGTTATATTATTATTTAAATAAAAATTGGGGGGAGGAAAATTTTTAACATTCCATGTATTCAAAATACACAGTATCACATTCCATAAATAGAGGTCATTGTGAAATAAAATGTAATGATGAAACAGTAGAATTAAAATTCTAGCCAGGTAACTCTGAGCGCTGAGCCCCAGCTCTGTTCCCTGTTAAAAAAAAAAAAAAGGCGAGTCACAGAGCAGAGTTGTTGAAAACACGGTGACCTCTGGTTGACGCTTCTCCTCATCTGAACGACTGGAAGTGATTTGGAAAGGGAATAACGTTCCCGTCATAGTATAGTATTCAAGGCTATGAAGTGCCACAGTCGTCACACCCCCTTAAACTACTCCCCCTCCCCCCCCCCCCCACCGTATCTGTCAGACTAGGTTATGCTATGTGACAACAACCACATCTCAGTGGCTTAAATTAGGAAGGTTTTCCCCTTGCTTGTACTCTGTTCACTGCAGGGCCCTGTTCTGTGTCTCCTCACTCTGGGACCCAGGCTAAGGGAACAACTCCTGCCCTGATCACAGCTTACTGCTTTGCAAATGGAAGGAGCGCTCTAGACCGTCTGGAACCAGCGGCTGAAAGTTCTTCTCGCAGCTCATTGGCTGGAACTGGTCACACGGTCCCTTCCCCTCCGCTTACAAAAGGGCTGCTCCTGTAGTTGATGATGTCAGTTACCTTGTGGATAGACTCTGCGATATTTGTGCCTATTTTCTAAAAAAGTTTATTTACTTATTTTGAGAGAGAGAGCCAGTGCTGGGGAGAGGGAGCCCAGGAGGGGCATAGAGAGGGGGGGAGAGAGAATCCCAAGCAGGCCCCGTGCTGTCAGCGCAGAGCCCCACGCGGGGCTCAAACTGTGAGATCGCGACCTGAACCTGCCGCTTAGCCAACGGAGCCACTGGGGTGCCCCCAAATATTCGTGCCCATTGAAGTGGGTGGGCTTTGGAACAACTACCAGGATTTTCTCCTGCCCATTCGCTGTCGTCTAGGGGATATGTTTCGTCCACCAATACCTACAACCCAGTTTAAAGGGGAAGACTGATTGAATCAAAATATGGTTTCTGATGTCCTTTACAACTTCTTTGCAATCTACCATATGATTTTTTTTTTCTGACCTTCCTATGTCAACACCAATGTTATCACTCTGCCACGAATATATCATTCACAAATACGTGTTGGAGATTTACTATAGTCCAGTCGTTGTTCTGGATCTTTAGTATTCAGCACAGAACAAGAGAGGCACGTATCATGACTTCATGGAATGTATAGTCTGGAGAGAGACAGAGAGACAGAGAGAGAGAGATGGATGAAGAACAGATGAATAAACAGAATATATGAGTTGGCATCACGGAAAATACATATATGCACGTATTGCTTAAAGATTCTGATGAAGTACAGAAAGGCAGGGAAGGCATGGTGCTTCTTGGGGAGAGAAAGAAAGAGAGAGATGGTGAGGGAGAGAGAGAGATAGGGACAGGGAGAGAGAAAGACAGAGAGAGACAGAGAAGAAGCAGCTTGCTTGGTCTGAATTCAATTCCTTTCCCCAACCCTTTTACCTGTCTGACCTGGGGCTGGTCCCTAGACGTCTCTGGGTCTCTATTTCCTCATCAGTAAGGTAGGAGAAACTGGACTAGATTCCTCACATTTCTGATGTGCCAGACATTTAATTTACAGACACGTTGTGAATAAATTCACAAACGAGAGACACATGTAAACATTTTGAAGGAAGAAAAAGCCAATCACAAGCGAGTCCTATGGCTAGTATAGCTGTCCTTTTTGTTTTCCCCAAGTTCATAGAAGCCGTCCTTTTTGTCACCTTCTAAATATTGTCAGCTTTGTTTCCCTGCCTATGGCAACATATTTTGGACACACAGGGATTGGTCTCTTGATTTAAGTTGGGTATAAAGAGGAATGTCTTGCCTGTGAGGGGCATTTAGCTACAGGATTCATTTTCAAAAGAGATTGTGGACTTCTCTTTTCAGGAAGCCTTTATTTCTATAAGATTGTTGCCCACCAACATCTCATTGTTAGAAATGAGGGAGCATCAGCCTCCCTGCCTCTCCTTCTGCGACCCGGCTATGAGATTCTCCTCCTGATGGAGTCATTACTTTCCCAGATTTTTCATGGTGGATTCTAACAGGGGAGCAGGGGCTGACGAGCGGACCCCGGGAGCGGTCGAGGCCCCCACTGCCCCAGCTGAGTCCTGCCTCCAGTGTCGCCCCTCCTACCTCTTTTCCCAGACCAAGCTCTGTGTTCTCCGCCTCATCCCTCTTCTCAGCTTGCCTCCTGCCTCACTGGGGGTAGGGAAATGACAGTCAGATCCGTCACTGGGCTGGAGGCCAAGAGCGGCAATCCGCTGGGTTGGGGCTGGCCCAGTGCCCAGTTTTCAGACAAAGACAGGTTGGGAACCCCCCCTGCAAAGAAGGCTCCTCTGTCCCCTCCTCCCAGAGTCCTGTTTCCAGTTGGGGCCCAGCCAGCTCTGACCTTATAGGGACCTTAAAACCATTTATTTCTTGGGATCTTGCTAGAACCCCATCCCCATCCTAGTAAACTGTGTGTGTGTGTGTGTGTGTGTGTGTGTGTGTATGTGTGTGTGTGTGTGAGAGAGAGAGAGAAAGAGACAGAGAGAGAGACAGAGAGAGAGAGAGAATCAGAGAGAAAGAGAGAGACAGAAAGAAAGAGAGGGAGAGGAAATAGGGAAGGAGGAAAAGCTGGACCAATCTAGTACATTCAGGGGAATTTGGTACACACCAGGGAATGAAGGATTGTTCATGCCTGCCCTTGGAAATATTTTGGGGGGAAAAAATAAGATAGCTGAAAACAGGGGAAGTCCAAGTAAATGGTAGCTGCCGATTTCAGATCTCAAACTCTACAGCCACATGACCTTTACCATAAAGAACGCTAAGAGCTAAATGTTCTTTGACTTCACCACTTCGTGTTTCCTGCATGTATCGGAAAAATCTTTGATTCTAAGAAATCTGAAAACACTAGAGAAAACGCATTATTTTCAGAATGCTTGTAACCGCAACATGTTTTAACAGTTTACATTTTCAAGAGTAAACTGCCTGGGGTGCTTTTTCCCCCTTGCTTATTAATGAATTCTATTTAACCAAGTCAGAAATCTTGCTGTGGGGGAAAGCTGGAATGGTGGGGGCGGGGGTGGGGGAAGGGGTGTTGGTTGTTGGTTTAATTTTAATTTTTTTTGCCTGAAGGCACCATTAGAAAACTCCAGATGCAAAGCTTTCTAATAGAATTCCTCATCTGACACAGCCCTCCGGAATACGTAGGCCTAACCTTTACGATCTGGCGGGCCAGACCCCTATTTGGAAACCTTACGAGGGGGGCTGATCCATTAATGATAATGTGCAATAACTCGGAGTCCCAGAACAGCTGAAAGCCTGGGGCGGCGGCGAATTACCGCTCTGCATCTAGGAAAGGTGGTGGCAACCGGGACCCCCTGAGGAAGGGGGGTGGAGAGCAGGATCATCGAATAGTGGAGAACCAGGGAATGCCCCATGACCACACTTTCTCTTCCCATTACATCAGGAAGCTGAGGTTTTAAGAAAGAGAAGTGTTGGCAGGTCTGAGACCAGTTAGCGTTTTGGATTTACGGCCGCGAGGGTTCTAACCAATCACTGCGGAGCTACTTTTCTGAAAGAAGTTTCTGCATAGGCTCCCGGAAGTTCGGGGACTGATAGCCTTGGACAAATGACTTAATCTCTCTGCCTAAGTTTCCCTCGTAAAAGGGGATGATGATAAGAAGAATGTCTACTTTATAGAATTGTTCTGAGGGTTAAAAGAGCAAACACTTTAAAAGAGTGCCCAGGAGGTAGTAAGTGCTTAATAAAATACTAGCACTAGTTTGGTCAAACCAGACATGGGGGAACACTTCTCTGAGCTTCTGGCCAGGATAAAGAGGTGCCAGAAGAGGAAGCATGTGCCAGGACCCAAAGGGGGTCTGAGGTTCACGACGGGACTCTGTTTATGACAACAAGTGGCACCGGGGCTAGTAGGCCACAGCTGGATGCCAGAGGGAAGAACACCTCAGAGTCTGGACAGGTGGCTCCAAGCCCAGAGCGAGGGACATCCCTAGGACACAGGGTAAGTGTAGGTAGAGAGGCACAAACCCAGCATAAGAATCAAGAAGGCCCACAGCGGAGACTATTTGCCCCGGTTGCATGTTGTCATGTTGTCCCTTCTGCCCTAAAGGGGCCAATATTGGAGCCAATTTAGTCAGGAGGTAAGTGTGGGCATGGGAGCAGAAGGGCTTTGGGATGGGAGCTGGAGGGAGCAGATGTGGTTGAGACAGATAGGAACCAGGAGTCATCCCTCCAAGCCCTTCTGTATGGAATGATCCAGGTACTTGGCTCACCAGTTGGCCCTACTCTCTATCTAGATCTTTGTCTTGCAGCGGTGACGACAAATTTGCTCTTCAAGTGACTGAACTCTTACACGTATGAGGTACCTGGCCCAAGTTGTGGGGTTGGGGGAAATCCATGACCACAGATGTCTGCAAAGGAGTGGACTCTCTCTTACTTACCTGTCTACCTCCCACACCCTTAACCTTGTGCCTGACACAGAGCACAGGCCGACTAGATTAAAACATTAATTTGGCCCACGTGTGGATCGCAACTCCAAAGTTTAGTCTCATTTTAGAGCTTCAGAATGAGCCGCTAAATATTTTTAGAGCTCTTTATCTTATCTTTAGGCGTTTTGTTTTATTGGTGAGTTTAATTTTGCTTTTCCTGAGACACATCTCACAGGTACACTTCTGTCGAATTGCCTCGGGTCTATGTCTAGTTCTGACCTTCGTGAATGGCAGTAACCAGTTGGGACCACCATCTCTCCTGACTGAAGCGGGGCCATGAAATATACAAGCACATCACAGATCAGGAAGGGACCGCTGGTCGCCAGATCAGACCTCAACAGTATGAAAATTAACAATACTTGGGAATAGTATTAGCATCCCCTGATAGCAATTCTTCAGTCACTTGAGAGAGAGAAAGAGAACCCAGGGAATTGAACAGCCTGATGGAACAAGCACTACATTACCTGTTCGTGTTTGGTTCTGCTTTATTCATGATGAAGTTTGTAATTTGAGGACATTTGATTTTTTTTTCTGAATGTTTTTCAATTTGCCTCAATGACTTTAAAAAGAATAATAAGTCTCCTCCTTATCTACTACATTAAGGTCTTAAGGCAAAATGTGAAATATTCAGAATGGTTTGAAAGGTGATGCATAGAACATACAACCACAGTTATTCTTACTGTATTAGCATCATTCTTTTTTTTTTTTTAATGTTTATTTATGTTTGAGAGAGAGAGAGAGAGAGCATGAGCAGGGCAGGGGAAGATAGACAGGGAGACACAGAATCCAAAGCAGGCTCCAGGGTCTGAGCTATCAGCAAAGAGCCCGATGTGGGGCTCGAACTCACCAGCCATGAGATCACGACCTGAGTCGAAGTGGGGCATTTAACCGACTCAGCCACCCAGGTGCCCCCATTATCATCATTCTGATAGCCACCACTAATGTAGAAGGCAGATATTAAGTTTACAAGATGGAGCCAGATTCTACCCTAGGTAACCCTAGAACCATAAAGATCTGTTGGATGAAAAACCTGCCCCCCTGACAGCTTTCCCTTAATTATCATCAATCCTTTGAGTAGGCTGAAAAAGAGAGGGGGAGAAGGAGGGAGAGAGACAGAGAGAGAGAGAGAGAGAGAGAGAAAGAGAGAGAGAGAGAAGGAAAAACCTACCTAACCGAATGTAGGATAAACTATTCATTAGCAAGCTAAATCGTTACGACATTTAATAACCTATCATGCCTCATGGAAAACCAAGGCATTGCCAAAAGTAATTGAAGTTTGTGATTCTCCAAACTGTTATTTAAAGCAGGGTTTGGCAAGGCTCAGTGGGTCTGCATCAATTTTAATTGCATTTTTAAAATGCAGGATGGTGATTGCATTCCTTTACTTGTGACTTGTGTCGTGAAATCCCTTTATGGTGAACTTGCTTATAGTGAAACCTTATGCCGTGATTTTAAAGTTCAAAGCATGTGGGCGCCATCTATATCAAAAGCCATGCTTTACTTTCTGACCTCTTAACGGATGCATTCCCAGGTACATATAACCCCCAACTCTTTCTCTTTCTGTTTGCCTGACATCTGAGGATGTGGCTCGAATCCTCATCACTACCACAAAGAGCTTCTTAGGAGATTAAGGTGGACTTGACCTAGGGAGAGGACCTTCACCAGTGACGACTTGATGGGCCCTGGAAGCAATGTTTGCCCGCGGAATAAGCAGCAGCTGCCTTGTGTCCTTCGCCCCTAGACGGCTAGAGACCATTAAATATACACAAGGTGTTCAGCGTAGATCTTTTGCACAGTACGTTCACTGCACAACTATAGTTGCACAGGCAACTATGATGGTATCATTACTCATCATTACTGCGGGGCTTCTCCACTCCCTTGTTACTTTGCATGGGTCATTTTGTAAAAGGGCTATTTGCTGAGCACATAGTAACGCAGCAGACACCGTGCTAAGCGTTTCACAGGAATTCGTCCATTTAATCCTCGGGGAGAACCTTAGGTGCTACTAATTTTCCCCATTGAACCAAGGTGCGGCGTTGGTTAAGGATTTGCTCAGGACCGCACAGCCTGAGCCACCAGATCTGGGATTTGTACCTATGCGACTGACTCTGGATCCCCCCTGTTCTACCAGTGCCCTCCGCTACTCTACCGCTTAGGGTGGGCTGTGTCCCATCGGATGACATTTCCTGACTTTCTCCTCGCTGAAATTCCTGTGCCTTATCACAGAGAAACCTGGATATCTGATCGTGTTGGCTTCCTACTCTGAAAAAGGGGTCACTGATCATGCCTTCCCCAGGAGGGTGTGAGGATTCAGTAAGAATGAGCAAAACATGCCCTTGGGACGATATCAAACGATACACAACCGTGCGGTAGCTTCCCAGGACCTCTGTAATCAGGGTCCTGCAAACTAGGCAGCTTAAACACCAGGCACGGATCCCACAGCTCTGGAGGCTACAAGGTGACAGCGAGGCTGGGTCCTTCTGAGGCATGGGAGGGAGCATCTATCTATCCCATGCCTCTCCTCTAGCTCCCCCTGCTTTGCTGGCAATCTGTGTCGTTCCTTGGCTGGTAGATGCCTCACCCAGGCTCCTACCTTGGTCTTGACTGGCATTCTCCCGCTGGGCCTGTCTGTCTCTGTGTCCGTGTAAACCTGATTATTTCTCTAAAGACTCTATTTCAAATAAGGTCACATTTCTGAGGTTACTGGGGCGGGGCGGGGGGTTATGACCCAATAGGTCTTTTTGTGGGGGAGGGGTGGGAGGAAACACAATTCAACCCGTAACAAACCACGAGCCACTCTTTTTCTCAGTAATGACGGTCTTTATAATGTTCATCACTGCAAACGTGTTTTGTTTGTTTTTCTTTAAATCAAGTTTAGTGATGGCGATCTGCCGGGGACCACTGCGCACAATGCTTTAGCCCAGGGCCGTGCTGGTCCCTCAGCCAGTCTCATGGCAGGCGAGCTTTCCCCGCTGTTTTAAACCCTACCGTCTCACAATTCCCTGCTGACACGTGGTGGTGGCTCTGTCCATCCCAGAATAAGTCACGGGACAGTGGGAGGCAGAAATTTGGCAAAGGGAGGTCAAGGCTGCACAGCCAGTTACGGCAATACTAGGACTAACTGGTTTGCCGATGCCTTTTTTTTCCCCTTGCCTGTAGTATGAATGATCACTTTCTTGCTCCTCATCAGCAATCCCGTGTCACCTGCCCGCACCCACCGTGCTCAGCTCTTACTTCCTATAGACGGGGTCCTAACCCGTGGCTCCATTTTCAGCTTCTCTCACCAAACACGATCCTGCGTCTCCAATCAGCTCCTGCAAGTCCCCTAGGTATTCCGGGCTCGCTGCCCAAACTGAAATCAGGTGACTTTCACACCCCCCTTTCCCTTCCTTCTCTATCACCACCTCAGGTAAAGGCGTCATCATCCCTCCAATGGCCCCCCAAATTTGGGGGCCATCCTCAGTCCCCTCCTCTAGCTGCGCTTCTCCATCCTATGTGTTGTAACCCGACACACCCGTTCCAGTACATTCTACCTCCTAACGCTCTCAGAAATCCCTCTTTGCCTGACCCTGGCTTGAACACAAATGCATCCCCGATGCCAAACACAATGCCCAGCACATAGTAGGTCAGCACTTAATACTTGTTCTGTGAGTAACTGAATGGAAAATGAAAATCCCCATGCGAATCCCCATTGTCCACAAGGTCCAAACTCTTAAGCAAAACACCAAAGGTTCTTCAGTGTCTGTTCCCAAACTAGTTTTCTAGTTACGTTCTCTACATCACTGTCCAGTCCTCCACACCTAAGACCAGCGAAACAAAGCTATCTGTCATTTGCCAAGCATGCCTTTGATTTTCATGCTGCTCCTCAGACAAAATTGCGTATTCGGTGTGGGTTTGAGATATCAATGCGATAGCCAAATTGAGATATCAGCTAGGCAATTGGATATATGAACCTGGAACTCACCATAGAAGCTTAGTTTGGAATAAGATGTTTGGGAGATTCAGCATATAGGTGGCATTAAAACCAAGGCAATGGCTGAACTCAACTAGCAAGAGTGTGTATATTAAGAAGCGTATTCACAAACTCAACATAGGTTGTCAAAGCAGACTCGTAGTTTCAGGTGACAGTAGGTCATTCGAGTGGCAATGTCTAGAAGGCAGTGTCTAGAAGAAATTGACACATGGATGATAGGAAGCAATAGAAATAGAGTTTTGGACACCTGGGGGCGCTCAGTTGGCTAAGCATCCGACTTCGGCTCAGGTCATGATCTCACGGTTCGTGAGTTCGAGCCGTGCCTCGGGCTCTGTGTTGACAGCTCAGAGCCTGGAGCCTGCTTCAGATTCTGTGCCTCCCACTCTCTCTCTGCCCCTCCCCTGCTTTTCCTCTCTCTCTCTTTCTTTCAAAGATAAATTAATAGTAAAAAAAAAATAAAGTTTTGTAAGTCATAAGCAGATTGGTTATTTTTGAAGCTCTGACGAAGTAAGGTTGAATTATCCCTGAAGGTATGATCAGCCTCATACGTCATCATGATCAGATGTGGGAAAATTCAGAAAAAAGTTTAGATGCTACAGCTACCATTTACTTATGCAGACATTTGATATTTGCTCAGTTTTGTTCTTCTTGCCATCTGCTCTTTGACTTTCTAAAAATTGTGAAATATGTCAGAAGAGTATAAAAACACATGTACAGCATTAGTAATTAAAAGCTGAATATAAGTTCAACAAAGTTGGGGCACCTGGGTGTCTCAGTCGATTAAGTGTCCAACTTCGGCTCAGGTCATGATCTCACAGTCTGTGAGTTCAAGCCCCGTGTTGGGCTCTGTGCTGGCAGCTCAGAGTCTGGCCTGCTTCAGATTCTATGTCTCCCTCTCTCTCTGACCCTCCTCTACTCACGCTCCCTCTCTCTCTCTCTCTCAAAAATAAATAAACATTTTAAAAAACAAAGTCAAAAGCATACATTGCTAGAATTGTGTAAGCCCTTCTTGTCCGCTCTCTGCCTTCTCCCAAAGATACCAACACCTTCATTTTTGCAGTAACCATTCCCTTGTTCTATTTTATTGCTTTACTACCTATGTGTGCATTCTGCAACCATAGATTGATTGTGTTTGTCTTTGAACTTTACCTAAATGGAGCAATACAGTATGCGTTCCTTTGTGACTTGAATGAAGCCACTTGAATGAAGTTCCTTTGTGGCGAATGAAACTCACATACCCCTCATAGCGTTTGTGAGTTTCATTCGTGTCGCCGCATGTAGCTATAGATGGCTCATTTGTACTTTTTGTTCCTTTCGTCTGAACTATCTGATGCTGATATTTGAGACTGTAGCTGATTTTTCCATTACTTTTTATCTGGCAGGCTTGTCAAACCCTGTCATCGATTCTAATAATTAACTTATATATGTTTTTTCAGATTTTCTATACTCACACTATCATGTGCAAATATTGACGGTTTTGATACTTTTTCTTTTTTTCTGTATCTTTTCCTAGTTTTATCGTGCTGCTCAGGATCTATAGTGCAAATTTGAATAAAACAGGTGGTAGCAGATAGTCTTGTCTTTTTCCTAATCTAAAGTAAATGCTTTTAACATCTTAACCTATTATTAAATATAGTACTTACTTTAAGTTTTTATAGATACCTTTTATCAGGTTAATGGAGTAATCTTCTATTGTCCATTTGTGTAAAAATATTTTATCTGTGGTAGAATTTAGATCATAAAATGAATATTAAATTTTAACAAATATTTTTTTTTTTTGGTATCTATTGAAGTGATCATACAATGTTTCTTTTAACCTGTCAGTGTATACCCTAATTTTCAAATATTAAACCAACCTTGCATTCCCAAAATAAACCAGAATCTATTTTCTTTTTGGGGCATAGCTGGTATGGTTTTCTAAGATTTTCCTTAGGAATTATGCTATGTTCTTGAGTGAGACTGGCCTGACATTACTTACTTTCTTACATAGCCCATTCTTATATTTATTTGCTTACATATTTACCACGTTCTGTGTTCTTCTTTCCTTCTTGCGTCTGAGATTTGGGAACATTTTCCTGATGGCCAAAGAGTGTTCTTTAGCATTGCCGTTAGAGAGCTTGCTAGTCTGAAATGTCTTGATTTAATCTTCATTTCTGAAGTACATTTTCACTGGGCATAGAATCCCAGGTCGTTCTCTTTCTCAGCAGATTGGACAGTTTCATTCCCTTCTGGCTTTCATTGCTGGGAAGGGAGGTCTCAAACCTGCGTCACTAAAGAACATGCCTTTGCTACCTGTCTCCTTCTAAGGTCTTTCCTCATTTTGGTCTTGTCTTTATTGGTTTGTTATGTTTTCTTTCTGTTTTGGTTTCACTCTAATGTGTCCAGGTACAAATCTGTTTTTAGTTATATTGCTGGGGATTAGTTGGGCTTCTGAATCTGTATTTGGTATATTTCATGAGTTCTGGAAAATCCTTAGCCGTGATCTCTTCAAATACTGTGGCTGCTTCCTTCACATGCTGCTGTTTTTTTTAGGACTCCCAATGGATGTATAGCACACCTTCTCATTACATGCCCCGTGTCTCTCTGTTTCCATTTGCACTTTCTATTGTTTTGTTATTCTGTGCGTCTTCCTGGATAATTTCTATATGTTTGAGTTTCTACAGTTCACTAACTTTCCTTCTGGATTTTGTTACTCTACTGTCCAACCTACCCATTTCACTTTTTTTCGCTAATATAGCACCTAATTTATAGTCTGTATCCGCCTGTGAATATTTCCACATATATTATACCTATAGTAATACAACTTGAAATTACTTAGGATAACCCACACATTTAAAAAATCATATTTGGAAAAACTAATTTAAAAGACACAATAGGGGCGCCTGGGTGGCTCAGTCGGTTGAGCGTCCGACTTCGGCTCAGGTCACAATCTTGTGGTTCGTGAGTTCGAGCCCTGCATCTGGCTCTGTGCTGACAGCTCGGAGCCTGGAGCCTGCTTCGGATTCTGTCTCTCCCTCTTCTTCGACCCCTCCCCCTCTCATGCTCTGTCTCTCAGTCTCTCTCTCAAAAATAAACATTGAAAAATTTTTTTAAAAATAAAACAAATGAATAAACACTAAAAAAAAAAATTTTTTTAAAGACACAATAAAAACATCGGGGCCCACAATAGTGAAGTAAATAGACTCCCTGTCCCTTAAATAAACTTATTATTATAAAATTTTTCAGACCTGTGCAAGAGTAGAGGCAATGGAATAAAGAAAAACTCCCCATGCCCATTTCTCAGCTTCAAAGATTATTAACATTTTGACAATCTTATTTAATATTTCTCCACATATAATCATTGAACAAGTTTTTCTTAGAGCATTTAAAACTTTTTTTTTAATGTTTATTTTTGAGACAGAGACAGAGCATGAACGGGGGAGGGGCAGAGAGAGAGGCAGACACAGAACCCGAAGCAGGCTCCAGGCTCTGAGCTGTCAGCACAGAGCCTGATGCAGGGCTCGAACCCACAAGCAGGGAGATCATGACCTGAGCTGAAGTCGGACGCTTAACTGACTGAGCCACCCAGGCGCCCCGATTTCTTAGAGCATTTTAAAGCACTTCCCAGGAAGCATGTAATTTCTCTGAGATGACATTTGATCTGACAGTATCTTGGCGTTAATCTCTAATTGACAAGAATATTTATTTTTTGGTGGAGAACTACCACACTATCACCACACCTAAGAAAAACAACAGTCATTCCTTATTTCATTGAGTTTTTTAAGAGTTTTATACTTCGTTTCCAGAAGTTCAACTTGGTTCTTTCAAAACCTGGTTGTCGTATTTTACAGTTTGTTTCTTGCCCATATTTCCAAGTTCGTCACTTACTGTTAAACAGTTTTTTATTGTGCGTGTCTGAAACTCCCATGATCTGAAGTCTTTATGAGTCTGTATCTGTTTTGTGTATGTGGGGTTTTTGTTTGTTTCTTTTAATTCGTGCTCATGGTGCTTTATTTCCTTGTGTATTTATTAATTTTTATGGTGCTCTGCTCATTATTCTTAGAATTGTGTTTGAGAATTCTTTGGGGCTTGGAAAGTTGTGTTCTTTAGAAGGGATCTACATTTGTTTCTACCATGCACTTTGTGACATGACTAGTCTGGGGTCACTCTCAAATAAATTCTTGGCTTGAGGTTTTGCAGACCACGCAGGGAGTGTGAATTCAGGCTGTAAACTTGATATGAGCTCTAGGTCCAAGTTCTCAATAGTGACTTCTTTTCCTTTTTTCACCTTCGCTCAGCATCACAAGTTATAAGCAGTATATTTTCTTGACTGAGGGAGAGGGTAAAGAGAAGCGGAGTGTTGTTTCTAGTTCATTTTTACCCTGAGGGCATAGCTGTTTGGGATATGAGTTTTGGACTCTCCACCTTGGTAAGCCCTGGGATATGTCTCCCATTCCCTGGACCTTGTAAGTTGTGAGAACAGGAGTTCAAGTCCATCTGGTTCAACAAAGGGCCTCATTTCCTGGGCTGAAAATTTCTTCCTTTCTTGAGAGTTCATTGATGGATTTCAGTTGATGTCTTTCATCTATTTTAAGCAACAATTTTAGTTGTCTATAGAAGGAGGGTTGATGCAGATACCTATCCTAGAAATGGAAGTTCTCTATTCGTTCTTTAAGTCATACCAATCGGGCCTTCTGACCAGTGAAGTCAAAAAATTTGACCACAAGTCAAAAAAACAATATGTGTTACTACAGTGGGATTGTGAAAGAGCCTGGTCCTTTGAAATCATCTAATATTGGAAAATATGGATCTCAGAAAAATAAATGGCAATGTACTGAAATAGATTTGTGGAAGCTGAGTTCATTGTATATACAATTAGTCTCTTGTATTATACCTTAACTATATCTTTTTTTTTTTTTAACATTTATTTATTTTTGAGACAGAGAGAGACAGAGCATGAATGGGGAGGGTCAGAGAGAGGGAGACACAGAATCTGAAACAGGCTCCAGGCTCTGAGCTGTCAGCACAGAGCCCGATGCGGGGCTTGAACTCACTGACCTCGAGATCATGACCTGAGCCGAAGTCGGCCGCTTAACCGACTGAGCCACCCAGGCACCCCACCTTAACTATATCTTAAGAGTCTGTCTTGAGGCGCCCGGCTGGTTCAGTCAGTTAGGCATCCGACTCGATTTCAGCTCAGGTTATGATCTCAAAGTTCATGGGTTTGGAGCCCAGCGTCAGGCTCCATGCTGACAGAGCAGAGCCTGCTTGGGATTCCCTCTCTCTCCTTCTCTCTGCCCCTCCCCACTCTCAAAATAAATGAACTTAAAAAAAAAAAAAAAAGAAGAAGAGTCTATCTTATGCCTCAACTAAACTGATTATTCCTGGAAGATTTGTTACCCGTGTAGTTTGCATATTTTTTAGCACCTACCATAACTTGCATAATTGCTACCTGAGTTAAGAAACTAAATTGTTATCACAAAAAAAAAAAAATTGTTTTATTTAAAATCTCAACTAACTTAACTGGTTATACCTGCGAAGAGACTGGGAAAGAATTGTCATTATTCTCCTAAGAGTGACACTAGCATTTCTCTGGTGCTTTCTTTTCCTTAAAAGATCTAGTGGGGATAGAGAAGGCACTGTTAACATAGATGCTTCATTGTTTATCATTGTTAATGAGTTTTGGATATGCAAACAGAATTCCAAAGTTCACTATGGGGATGAGGCTAGAAGCAACGAGAATGGTTCTGCATAAGACAATGGTAGGAATTTTTATTTTCTCTTGAGAGGGGGGCAAAGAAGCGTGAGTGAGAGAAGAAAGGTGGGTGGGGTTGGTACCTGTACAGCATGCAAAGTGGCCAAAGGACTTTTGAGGCCATAGGTACCTGATATCTAATATCCTACATTAAGGATATCCTACATTAAGGTTTTCATGTTTCTGTGACATAAAACCTCTTTTGTCTTTCCAACCTCCAGCAAAGTCAGCTACACCTGCTACTATGACCATTTGTGTGTGTTTGGGGCGGCGGGGGGGGGGAGGGGGGGGATGTGCTGGGATGACGGAGCACATGTGCAAATCAAAGAAAGGGAGTTAAGGCCAGAGTAGACTAAAGGAACAGCATACACTACAAGAAGGCAGCAAAGCAAAGGAAGTTAGCGGAATGGGTCATCGAAGATGAAGCTTGCCACGAAGCTTTAAGTCCCTGAGAAAGGCGATACAATTTGAATCTAGACCTGAAAGGGCAGGATGTTTGCACATAACACCTGTGTCATTATTAATGTTTCTAGTGAAGTTGAAGGGCACTAGAAAGCTGCTCCAACAGTAGTTGGTGTCAAGGTCTAACCCGGGTCTTATACTTCCCCTGTCAAGTTTTTACCTCTCCAGCCAGGCACCGAGCTGTTGTTCTCAACCTTACATGCACATTGGGAGAGTTTAAACTGACCGATGTCCAGGCCCCACTCCAGATATTCTGATTTGATTGGCCTGAGGTGGGACCTGGGCTTTGGGACTTTTAAAACCTCCCCATGTCATTCTACTGTCCAGGCAAGGTCCAGGACCACCGGTGTAAAGCTAAAATAATATTCTTTTTTTGTAATTTTTTATTTTATTTATTTATTTTTTTGAGAGAGAGAGAGAGTGAGCACACATGGGAGAAGGGCAGAGGAAAGACGGAGAGAGACCATCTCAAGCAGAGTCCACACTCAACGTGGATCCCAGTGCGGGGCTTGATCTCACGACCATGAGATCATGACCTGAGCCCAAATCAAGAGTCGGACGCTCAACCTCCTGAGCCACCCAGGTGGCCCTACAATAATATTCTAAGGACAGTCTGAAACATTCAAATGAGATCACAAAAAGCAATAGAGAATATGTGAGTTGCCATAAAGGAAGTGACCACAAAGGAAGCTAATTTTGCTGAAATGTGTTCTTATATCATATAATCCCCGTGCATGCTGAGGCCTAAAAATAAAAACACAGACAACAAAAATATTTCTTAGAGCCCTTATATAAACAAGAATAAAAATAATCTATACCCATTCAGCTTACTGTTTGCATTAATCTAACTTTACTATTCAACTGCATTCATCTAACTTTACTAGTCCAGAAAACTCTTGCTCAGAAAGCTGGCATTGCAGATAATTTACTCTTTGTTTCCAGAAATTCCCCCAAACCCATTTATTCCTTCTCCATTCATCACCCCTTTCTTGGGACAAGAGATCGCTTCAAAAGATGATTCTTTCTTCAAGACTCCTTTTGAAATCCTCCCAACTCTGTCGACCAATCTACCAATCTTTATAATATAATAAATTTTTCCCAGTTTCAATTAAGTGTCCCCTTACGCTGCCACTGAAAGACCTACCTTAAATCAGACTCCCTCAAGCTCATAAATATCCCAACTTTGTCATTATTTTCCTATGAGTATATTCATTCTTCTCCTAAGAATAAGAGTATTGTCCTCCTGAGAGTATTGTCATTATTCTCCTAAGTGTCCTTCCACTCCTGGATGCTGCGAAAACTCTTTCAAGGTGATGATACCTTTCCTTTGGGTCAGCAGCAAACTGAGCTTTGTTGTTATCAACTAGCCATACGGTGTTTATCAACTGCTGGTTCAGAGGGGCTCGTATATTTCAGTTAGGAAATGTCCAAATGTCTTCTTTTAACACGTCAAGTAAAATAGCTACTATTTGCCCCGTGCCAACTGGGTGATTTACAGACATTGCCTGTGATCCTCCGAGGGTGGGATCACTAAACTTATTTTTTAGATATGAAGCAATGGGACCCAGAGAAGGTTGGAACTTTACTGGAAGTCACACAACCATAGGCAGAGCAGAGGTTTCCATCCAGGTGTTTGTGATTCTCAAGGCTGAGTTAGCTCAACAGTTAGATCCACAGCAGACGCTGCATTGCCTCACAGAAGACTGACTCGAGATCTACTCTCGCTAGCTGGCGTGGCCTCAACCACATATGAGGTGTCACCAGTTTTAATGAGTCGACATTAGCCACTACCTCCCCGAAGGGGCACCACAAATGCAGCCAGACAATCGAAGGAAGAATAAAAGAGGTGCTTTATAATTTGTTCAACCACAGTTTTCTGCTTTAATTCTTCAGGTGGAGAGTGGATGGGTAAGTGTCCACCAGATTATTCTTTGTTACGTCTTTGTGCATCTGATGTATTTTATAATAAATGTTTCTTCTTTAAAAAATTTTTATTATGGGGGCGCCTGGGTGGCTCAGTCGGTTGAGCGTCCGACTTCGGCTCAGGTCATGATCTCGCGGTCCGTGAGTTCGAGCCCCGCATCGGGCTCTGGGCTGACAGCTCAGAGCCTGGAGCCCGTTTCAGATTCTGTGTCTCCCTCTCTCTCTGACCCTCCCCCGTTCATGCTCTGTCTCTCTCTGTCTCAAAAATAAATAAAAACATTAAAAAAAAAAGTTAAAAAAAATTTTATTATGAAGCATTTCTAAGGGTTTATTTAAAAATCTTTTAACATTTTAATGTATCTTTGAGAGAGACAGAGACAGAGTGCAAGTGGAGGAGGAACAGAGAGAAGGAGACACAGAATCTGAAGCAGGCTCCAGGCTCTGAGCTGTCAGCACAGACCCTGATATGGGGCTTGAACCCAGATCGCGAGATCATGATCTGAGCCGAAGTCAGACACTTAACCGACTGAGCCACCCAGGCGCCTCTTGTTTCTTTAGAGAAAGAGAGAACACGAATGAGGGAGGGGCAGAGAGAGAGGGGAGAGAGAATCCCAAGCACGATCCATGCTCAGTACAAAGCCCAATGAGGGACTCAATCTCATGACTGACAGTGAGACCATAACCTGAGCTGAAATCTGGAGTTGGATGCTTAACCGACTGAGCTACCCAGGCACTCCTGAAGCATTTTTAACATACACAAGATAGTCAAAATAATATACTGAGCCTTTAATGCGCTCATCATCCAGCTTCAGCATTGATGGACTCTCGGCCAATCTTGTTTTATCTATATCCCCATGTACTCCTCCTTCCAGTATTATCGTGAAGCAGATCAAAGATAGAATAGAATTTTTTTCATAAATATTTTGGTAGGCACCTCTAAAATATTAGGAATTATTCAGTAGATATCTCTAAAAGAGAAGTACCGTTAACAACAACAACAACAAAAACCCCACAATATCATTGTGTAAGGAGACAATAGTTTGCTAATATCATCAAACGTGGAGCCAGTGTGCAAACATCCAATTGCCCCCTAAGTATCTCAGAGCTTGTACAAGGTGATTAACGTCCAGTGACTCAACATTTCTTCCGGTTAAGTTAGAATATGAAAACTCATCCTAGTGGGGATGTTTCTCTTTTAAAAAGTCTTGTCTCATTTTTCAAGTAGGCTTCATGCTCAGCACATAGCCCAACACAGGGCTTGAACTCACGACCCTGAGATCAAGACCTGAGCTGAGATCAAGAGTCAGATGCCTAACCAACTGAGCCACCCAGGCGCCCCTTGTAAAGAAGCTTCTATTATCCACCCCCTCTCTGACCCTGGTCTCAGTTCTCAATTTTTTTATTTGGACTTTCACAAAAATTTTTATTTTCATGAAGCCTAAGTTTTTTAAGCATGGTCTTATTTCTTTCAAGTTCTGAACCTATGGTCCCATTTTAATTTGCATGGCTGGACCAGATGATATCTTTATGATACTCAAAGCTCCTTGGGGGTCGAAGAGGATGCAGTTAGGAGTTATTAGCAATACAAGTTAATCTGGGACGTCCGCTCTTATATTTCATGTTTAAATCAGTAAGTACTTTGACAAATAAATTTGACATTTTTCTTGCAACAATTCATATTCCTGTTCATACAAAGCATTTCTTCCCCATTCCTTTATGGCTTTCTGTGTTTCTGATGAGCAATAAAGAAGATGTCAACAGTGGATGTGAACCAAGAAGGAAAACGCCTAGGGAGTATATATTTAAAGGTGTGAGCTACTAAAGTTTTCCATGCAGTTTTCAAAGTGCACCTTTACTGGTTCATTGTATCCATGGCATTTTTTACATAAAAAAAAGTAAGAAGAAAGAAAGAGATAAGGAGGGAGGGAAAGAGGTAGGAAGGGCAGGAGGGAGGGAACGAGGGAGAAACTAACCCACGCCTTTGAAGTTAGATAGTGATAAATTAATCTTGTCTTTCTTTCTTCAGGAGTGGCCTAGTCGGGAGCCCTACTGGTCACCTGTCAGAACAGAATTAGACAATGTCAGTCTTGGGACTTTATATTCTGCCCTGTTCCCTAGTCGAAATGTCTATTCCTGAGGAGGAGTCCCAACTTGGTAGTGGCTCTGTAAGCTAAATTTCTGCCAAAACATTAGGCAGATGGTTATCAAATGATTTCCCCGTTCCCTGTATGAAGATCACTGTGCCCTGCTGTTGATAGGATTACACAGGGACTAAAGCAAATTAATGGCAAGCGGGGGAGAATCCTATTAGTTGGGACCACACATGTGGTTAAATAAAAGCAGGAATAATCATAGCATTGGGTTTTATCTAGATCCATACGTGCTTCCTCAGAGGGATTGAAAGTATTTGCAATGTGATTTGTCCTTTTTCTACTCACACCGCTTGCTTTGTAGCGTGGTGTCTGTTTAAGAAACCTCATGGGTGCATAATCCCACTCACTACTGTGTGGCATTCGCTGTAGAAGTCCTACCGAGGTGAGTTCCTTGCTTGCAGCTCAAAATCTTGTTCAGGGTGTTTTTTTGCATGGAAAAGATACTGAGTCCTTAGGAGTTTCAGAGATCCCATCTCTGAAACTACTACTGACAAAGAATAAAAACAGACACCATCTAATCTGTGTATTATATAGCAAACACTTGGCAGATTTCTCATTCTGTGCTTAACTTTGACATGACGCTAGGCAGTAATGTTTGCAGATCAAATGAGATTTTTGCCAGCCCACCACTAGATAGGGAGGATTTATCTACCACCTTACTATGATGTTCCCTTAATACCTTTCAAAAACACAAGTGCTTACATACTAATAGGTTTTTAGCTTAAGATCTAATCATCCACTCTTGAATTAAGATGCTTGAATGAAGCCAACTCATTTGGAACTAAGCATTTTAATGTCAACAGAGACATATGGTATGGAGACAGAATTACAAAGGCTCTCTTCTGAAGCATCCATTAGGAAAGCAAGACTAAGACCCCAGCATCATTATTAGTTCACTCATTTATTTCTTTGTAAATAATTGAGCATAAGATCATCTTATGAAAGTGGAAATGGTCTAATAATTACATGTTAGGGATAGGGTACATTTCCTTTTGAAAGATTAAACCATTCTCTTGCTCTGTAATTACTACCAACTTTTTTTGTGAATGGCATTGCATTTTTAGACCAAGGAAGGTACAACATATATTACACATATTGCGCAAATACATAGGTAGCCTTAATATCAAGACTTTTATGTCGCCATTTGTAGAAAAGTACCTCTCAGCCTAATTACAAGTTGTCATTTAGGGTCCCTCAAAACCAATGAAAATGTCAACACCATAATGCAATTATAAAGTCATCTCTGCCTTATTATATGGGAAAAACATATTAATAAGGAATTGTGGAGTACTGAGTCTTGGAAAAGAGTATTTTTATTGAACTTAGATGTGGAAAATCTGCAAATTAGCAGGATGTTAATTTAGTGCATCTTGGTCAAATTAGTATGTTCAACAGTTTTGACTGACTTCATTATTTGAAGCATCTAAGAGGCAACTCTCTCTCCTGCCTAGTTTATTTCTATTAACTTTAAAATACCTCAGGGCACCTGGGTGGCTGGGTCAGTTAAGCGTCCGACTTCAGCTCAGGTCATGATCTCACGGTTTGTGAGTTTGAGCCCCAGGTCAGGCTCTGTGCTGACAGCTCAGAGCCTGGAGCCTGCTTCGGATTCTGTGTCTCTCTCTCATTCTCTCTCTGCCCCTCCCCCCGCTCGCACTTTGTCTCTCTTTCTCAAAAGTAAATAAACATTAAAAAAAGAAAAGAAAAGAATTTAAAAATTAAATAAATGAAATAAAATATCTTTTGGAGATGGTAGGAAGGGAGTCTTTTAAACCATCCAGACGATGTTGGCTTACCCATTTTATCTTTTCTTAACATCCCCTCCTTCTCTTTTGGAGCATTTGTCACAATTGTGTTATTTGGTTAATGTCCTTTTTTCTTGCTAGCTTGTAAGTGCTGTGAGATCAGTCCCCTATCTGCCTTTTTCACCACTGTGTGGCTGTGCTACATTGTGCTATTGGATAAAAATATTCAGTGTCTTAAAAAATCGATCAAATGAGGCGCCTGGGTGGCTCAGTCGGTTAAGCGGCCGACTTCGGCTCAGCTCATGATCTCACATCCGTGAGTTCGCGCCCCGCGTCGGGCTCTGTGCTGACAGCTCAGAGCCTGGAGCCTGTTTCAGATTCTGTGTCTCCCTCTCTCTGACCCTCTCCGGTTCATGCTCTGTGTCTCTCTGTCTCAAAAATAAACGCTAAAAAAAAAAAAAAAAAAAAAAAAAAAAAAAAAAATTAAAAAAAAAATCGATCAAAAAAGAATATTCAATACCTTCCACTAAAGGACCCCTTCTTACCAAAACATTATGTTTCCAGTCCCACTGATCTCAAGCTTAGTCATGTGTCTTGCTGTGGCCAATGTAATATGAGTGAAATTGTCATGTGCCACTTCCAAGCGGAAGCATTAAGAGTTTCCACGTGGTTTTACCATTGTTCTCTCCCCCTTTGTCAGGAGAGCAGCATAGCCCAGATGGGGCAGCTCCTTCGATCTGAGTCCTGAAATGGAGCTTTGGAGTAGAGTCAAAACTGAGCGGGGGTGGACACAGAACGAGGGGAAAAGACATCTTTATGTTTGTAAGCCACAGCAATGAGGTATTTGTTATTTCTGCTTAGCTTACTTTGATTCATACAAATATCCAATGTCCATCAAAGTGCGGGCATGCGGTAGGCACACAATAAACACCTGTTGACAGATGGAAGGGAACGGATGAGACACGTGATCTATACACGCAAGAAATTAAGGCATACACAGACTCAAAGTAATAAAAATCTGGGTATGCATCAGCATTTCCACCATAGAGATTTGGGCTTAATATAAATGCATTTAAGTGTTTGATTATCGCTTTTGAAACCTAAGCCACTCGAGGTAAATATACGCGTGTAAAAAATGGCGCGCATGATTTAGTGCCAACTGGTGCTACGGAGCGGTGACTTCACAGAAGGGAGGGAACAGTGGAGTATCACACTAGCCGAGCAAGATTTCACTCAAAGATGCGATCTGCATGGATGAGTGGATTTATCAAGGCTTTTAGTTAGTGGAGGGGTGAGAGGAGGACACAGCCTGACAGGAAAAGGTGTGAAAACAAGGAAAGGTGTGGATTAGGGCAAACCAGGGATGCGACTTAATGAAGCTGGTGCTTGAGGCAGATGAGGTGGCAGCGGACCAGAGAATGAAGAGAGGAGACACAGTTCAGTAGCTACTGCCGAAAATGTAATGCCATAAAAATGGTGATTCACCCTCAGCTCAATCTGTAAACTCTAACTGATCTTGATAAAAACACAAACAAGATTATTTGTTTTTTTTAGGAACCAGCCTAGAACATTCTACATTCACGTGGCGAAATAACGGAAGGAAAGAGAGGAAGATTCTGACAAAATGAGTAAGGAGGGATTAAAACATATAAAATCTGCATAATTAAAACAGCAATTTGAACGGGCAGGCGCATCAATGGGCAAGTTTTGAAAATTAGAAACAAACGCAACCTCATTTGCCAAACTGGTGTGGGAGAGTTGGCATTAAAAATGAATGAAAATGCCCACTGTTGGTAGGAATGCAAATTGGTGCAGCCATCCTGGAAAAGAGTTTGAGGTTCCTCAAAGAGTTAGAAATAGAACTACCCTATGATCCGGCAATCAGACTACTAGGTATTTGCCCAAAGAATACAAAAATACTAATTCAAAGGGATACATGCACCTAATGTTTATAGCAGCATTACCTATAACAGCCAAGCTATAGAAACAGCCCAAGTATCCATCGACTAATGAATGGTTAAAGAAGATTATATATAATCTTATAAATATAAATATATATACGTATGTATAATATATAATAGACTAGATAACATTAAAACATTATAATCTATCATTATAATGGTGAAATATTACTCAGCCATCAAAAAGAATGAAATCTTGCCATTGCAACCACATGGATGGAGCTAGAGAGTATTATGCTAAGTGAAATAAGTCAGTCAGACAAACACAAATACTGCATGATTTCACTCATGTGGAATTTAACAAACAAACTAAATGGGTATGGGGGAAAAGAGAGAGAGAGACAAAGGCAAACTAAGAAACAGATTTTTAACTATACAAAACACACTGATGGTTACCAGAGAGAAGGTGACAGGTGGATGGGTTATATAGATGATGGGGATTAAGGAATAAACTTGTGATGAACACCTGAAAATAATATCACACTGTATGTTAACTAACTGGAATTTTTTTTTAATTTTTTTTTAACGTTTATTTATTTTTGAGACAGAGAGAGACAGAGCATGAACGGGGGAGGGTCAGAGAGAGAGGGCGACACAGAATCCGAAACAGGCTCCAGGCTCTGAGCTGTCAGCACAGAGCCTGACGCGGGGCTCAAACTCACGGACTGCGAGATCATGACCTGAGCCGAAGTCGGCCGCTTAACCGACTGAGCCACCCAGGTGCCCCTAAATGAAAACTTTAAAATATGAGTGGGGAAAAAATGGCTTTAGTTGAGGTCGCATCTGCAAAAAACATTAAGTTGGACTTGACCTCATATCTTGCAGCAGAATAAATTCGAAGTAGATCAAAGAGTTAAATGCACTAGATTGAACCACATGACGATTTCTGTAGGTCCAAATTGTTAAATGTTGGTAATTTCACATGGTTCACTTAATAAAAACTGAAGTCATGGAAGTACGCAAAGAAACCACTGTTTGTGTCATAATCTTGAGACGGGAAATACTTTTTAAACTTACATAGAATTCAAAGGCCTATAAAAAAATAGATGGCTAAATTCAACTCCTTAACAATGAACTTTTTCTGCATGGCAAAAATGACCATAAAAACAAGCAAAAGCCACATGATAGACATGGAAAAATATTTCCAACTCATGCCATAGATATGGGACTAAAGTCCCTTTATCTTTAGGTAAAGAGCTTCTATAAATTAATATGCGAAAGACCAACAGCCCACAAGAAAAATGAGACTAGGATATGAACAGAGAGTTCAGGGGACAAGACAAACAACTGGCTCTTAGTCACATAAAAGGAGGCTCATTGTCATTCATTATACGCAAATGCAAATTCAAATTAAAGGCAGGTAGCACGTTTCCACCTATCAGATTCCAGAGATCTGGGAATTGGATAACATTCTCTATTGGCAAACCCATGCCTTTCTGGTGGGAGTTGAAATTGGTACAACTTCTGTGGAAGGAAATTTGGTCCTATCAGTCAAAACTACTGAAGTACATACTTTGGTCCAGCCATCCCATTTTGGGGAATTCATACCACAGAGGAGCCTTCACATATGTGAAATGAAAATGCCAGTGTTATTAACCGCAGCAGTGCTTGCAAAATCAGAAGACTGGAAACATTCTGAATGTCCGCTATGGAGGATGCTGAACCAAGCTCTAGGGCAGGTTCACCTACTATTCAGCTGTAACAATGAATGAGAAACTGAATACTAACATAAGATGTCCAAATCAGATTGCATGACAAAGGAAGACAAAGGACACTACCATTGGCCTTAAAATGGTATGCAGAGACTATATAAATATATCTTAAAAGAATATATGAGCATATATAGTTTTGATACGCATAAAGTTTCTATGGAAGAACATAAAAGAGCTCCATAGAGCATTGGTTGCTCTAGGAAGAGGAATTAATGGTTAGGGAACAGGATGAAGTTATACTTTTCACATCCTGTGCGCTTTTTGAATCTTGAACCATTTCATATATTACCTCTTCACAAAATTAAATTAAAAATGCTATTTCGGTTAAAACGAATTGACATCGACATCCTTTGCAGATAAATTTGTATCCGACTTAGGAAAGGCAAAACAAAACAAAGGCAAAACCCAAGCCCAACATCAGAAATGATCATAATAGTCTACGTGTGAACCTACATGCAATTAGAATAATCAAATTTTAAGTAAATGATTATGCAGAAAATCTATTTCCAAGGGGCGCCTGGGTGGCTCAGTCGGTTAAGCTTCTGATTTCAGCTCAGGTCATGATCTCGTGCTTTGTGAGTTCAAACCCTGCGTCGGGCTCTGTGCTGACGGCTCAGAGCCTGGAGCCTGCTTCGGATTCTGTGTCTCCCTCTCTCTCTGCCCCTCCCCAACTTGCTCTCTCTCTCTCTCTCTCTCTCTCTCAAAAATAAACATTTAAAAATAACTTTAAAACAAAGAAAATCTATTTCCCACACTGCAGTTGGAGTGAACTTTTTAAAGATAAACTCGATAATGTCAATCCCTTGCTTAAAGTCCTCTTCTGGTTCCCCGTTGATTTAAGGATGATAAAATCCAAACTCCTTACTATGACATACAAGTCTTCTATTGATCTGGCCCAGCTTCATTATTCCACCTGCATTTCTCACCCCTGGCCCTACTGTCCTCCATTAATCCCGAATTTGCTATTGTCTTTAGGAACCGAGCTCCACAACAGACCTTTACATATATCTGCTCACCTGCCACCTTTCCTTATTTACTTATTTATTTATTGCCTTAAGGGATTCCCACCTCCCTTTCCCTACTTCCCCACCCCTTTGTTTTTCAGTAATTAGACATCAAGTCTCCCTGATCCCCAAAACTGGATAGGCCCCCATCTTTTCCGTGGTGTCATAACGTTCTGCACTGTTCTCTGTGGTTGTCCTTACCCCTCTATTTGGTAATCAGCTCATTTGTCTCCTTCAGTAGATTGTGAGTTCCCTGAGGGAGCCCTGTGCTTGGCCAACGGGCATAGAGTTGTGCACGTTTATTGAACGAGAATACGATTGAACCACCTGTTGAAGAAAACCAACTATGAGGTGGCAATGAGGATGGAGTGACATTGGTGATAGGGAGAAATAATCCAAAAGAAAAGGAAACAGGACCTGATGACAGACATGCCATAGCCAACTGATCGAATTTCTAAAATTTGCCAGAGGTGATATTCTCTGCCAGGCCTAATCTTACAGAGCAGCAGCACGCACGAATCCTTCGGGCGCAAGTCTTTCTTCCTCCATAGTAGTACCTGCAACAGTGGGTTTCCTCCCCTCCGTATTTCACCAGCCCATTCACCCCAGTCGGTATAAGTTACTAACGTGTCACACAGGAGGCCAAACGTCATGCTCCACAATCCAGTTTCTGCACTTCTCTCCCTGTCAGCCACAGAAACTTGGCTGTGGTAGTGACTCTTTCAAGGGGCAGAGAGGATCCCAAGCAGGTTCTGTGCTGTCTGCGCAGAGCCCAACGTGGGGCTTGAACTCACGAACAACGAGATGGCGACCTGAGCTGAAACCAAGAGTCTGACACTTAAGACGACTGAGCCACCCAGGCGCCCCACTCTTTCAGGTCTTACATGGGTGCTCTAGAGTCACTGGACCAAATGGTACAAAAGTGTACGAAAAGCATCAAAGAATCTTCCAGAAGAGTACAATGAGCAACCAGCACATAGCGAAAGCGAGGCAAGAACGAGGTTCAAGTGTCATGTGTATGCATCCTTCCTGACACTTAACTCCTAGAGCATCTCAGTCCTTCCCCAAAGAATGCCAAAGGCAGAGAAGACTGGGACCCTCTGAGAAACCTGGGCAGTGTGCCTGGTGCTATACCGGCATACCTCATTTTATCATGCTTCATTTTATTGGTGCTTTGCAAATACTGCATTTTCTACAAATTGAAGGCCTGTGGCAACCCTGTGGCTACTAAGTTCATCGGTACCATGTTTTTCCAACACCATTTGCTCCCTTCGTGTCTTTATCACATTTTGGTATTTCTTGTGTTATTTCAAACTTTTTTTTGGTAACATTTATTTATTTTGAGAGAGGTTAGGGACAGAGAAAGAGGGAGAGGGAGAGAGAAAGAGAGAGAGAGAGAGAGAGAGAGAGAGAGAGAGAGAATCCCAAGTAGTCTCCATGCTGAGTATGGAGCCTGACTCAGGGCTAGATCTCACGACTGTGAGATCACAGCCTGAGCCAAAACCAAGAGTAAGATGCTTAACTGACCAAGTCACCCAGGTCCCTTCAAACTTTTAAAATTATTATATTTGTTATGGCAGTCTATGATTTTTTAAAAAAAATTTTTTATGTTTATTTATTTTTGAGAGAGAGAGACAGAGTGTGAGTGGGGGAGGAGCAGAGAGAGAGGGAGACACAGAATCCGAAGCAGGCTCCAAGCTGTCAGCACAGAGCCCTATGTGGGGCTCGAACTCATGGACCGCGAGATCATGACCTGAGCTGAAGTCAGATGCTTAACCGACTGAGCCACCCAGGGTCCCCCAGTCTATGATCTTTGATGTCACTATTACAATTGTCTTGGGGTACCACAAGCCATGTCTATATAGGACAAACCTTGATAAATATTGTGTGCCTTCTAACTACTGTACCGACCAGCTGTCCCCCTCTCTCCCTCTCTTCAGACCTGCCACAACAATGTTAAAACTAGGCTAATTAATAACTCTACCATGGCCTCTAAATGTTCAAGTGAAAAGAAGAATCACATGTCTTTCACTTTATTTCTTTTATTTGCTTATTTTTTTTAAAGCAAGCTTCATGCCCAGTGCAGAGCACAACACAGGGCTTGAACTCGTGATCCCGAGATCAAGATCTGAGCTGAGATCAAGAGTCAGCTTAACCGACTGAGCCACCCAAGTGCCCCACGTGCCTCTCACCGTAAGTCAAAAGCAGAAGTAATTAAGCTTGGCAAAGAAGGCCTGTCAAAAGGTAGACCAAAAGCTAGGCTTCTTGCGTTAAACACGTAGCCAAATTATGCACACACTCACGAATGGTACAAAAAGGCAACAACCTTATTACTGAGGTGGAGAAAGTCATAACATTCCCTCACGCCCGAGTCTAAACCACAGAAAGGCCCTCACTCTTCAGTTCTGGGAAGTCCAAGAGAGGTGAGAAAGCTGCAGAAGAAACGTGTGAAGCGACAGAGGTTGGTTCATGAGGTTAAGGGGAAAAAAAACCCATCTCCGTGACACCAAAGTGCAGGGTGAAGCAGCAGGTGTTGATGTCGAAGCAGCAGCCAGTTACCTAGAAGATCCAGCTGAGATAATTAATAAAGGTGGCTGCACCCAACAGTAGATTTTCGATGTAGACGAAACAGCTTTCTAGTGGAAGAAGGTGCCATCTGGGACTTTCATAGCTAGAGAGGAGAAGTCGATGCCCGGCTTCAAAGTTCCAAAGGACAGGCTGCCTCTCTTGTTAGGGGCTAATGCAGCTGGTGACTTTGAGATGAAGCCAGTGCTCATTTACCACTCTGAAAACCCTAGGCCCTTAAGAATTATGCTAAACCTGCTCAGTCCGTGCTCTATAAATGGAACACCAAAACACATCTGCTTACAACATGACTTACTGAACCTTGGAAGCCCCTTCTTGAGAACTCCTGCTCAGAAAAAAAAAGCCCTCTCAAACTGTTACCACTCACTGACAGTTCATCCGGCCACCCGAGGGCTCTGATGGAGATGTACCATGAGATGAATGTTCTTTTCATGCCTGCTAGCACGACATCCGCTCTGCAGCCCGGGAATCAAGAAGCCATTTTGACTCTCAAGTGTTATTCCTTAAGAAATACATTTTGGGAGGCTGTAGCTGCCATAGACGAGGATTCCTCAGATAGATCTAGGCAGAGTCAGTTGAAAGCTTCTGGAAAGGAGTCGCCACCATTCTTGAGGCAGTCATGATTCATGCAAAGAGACCAAAATACCAACATTCCCAGGCGTTGGGGAGACTTGGATCGCAACCTTCACGGATGACTTTGAGGGGTTCAAGTCTTCAGTGGAGGAAGTAATTGCGGGCGTGGTGGGACCAGCAAAAGAACTAGAATTAGAAGTGGGGCCTGAAGACATGACTCGATTGCTATAACCTCATGATAAACCTCCACTGGCTGAGGAGTTGCTTCCTACGGAGAAGCCAAGACAGCCGTTCCTTGCGTTGGAACCTACTCCTGGTGGAGATGCCGTGAAGATGGTTGAAATGACAACAAAGGATTTAGAACGTCGTGTAAACCAGTTAATAAAGCAGCAGCGGGGTTTGGGAGGATTGACTCCACTTTGAAAGGACGTTTGTGTGCCAACTGCTGTCAAACAGCGCTTCATGCTACCAAGAAATCACTCATGAAAGGAAGATTCAATCGATGTGACAAACTCCACCATGCTCTTATTTGAAAAAATTGCCACAGTCACCCCAGCCTTCAGCAACCACCACCCTGATCAGTGAGCAGCCATCGACATCACGGCAAGCCCCTCCACCAGCAAAAAGATTACGACTCGCTGAAAGCTCCCGTGATGGTTAGCATTTTTAGCAATCAGGGAGTTTTAATTCAGGTATGTGCATTGTTTTCTCGACATATTGCTACTGCACGCTTGAGACCACAGTACGGTGTAAGCATAACTTTTACCTACCCTGGGAAACCCAAAGCTTCATTTGACTTGCTCTCTTGCCACATTCACTTTATTGCGGTGGTCTGGAACCAAAGCCACAGTACGGTCGCAGTGTGCAGATTTGGCCTTATGGCTCATAATTTATCTCTGGCTATCTTACTATAAATAGATTTGAAATTATTTGCGAGTTAAATTGTCCAAAAACTGTAGTGCAGTCGGTGCTTTAGGTTGATACACAAAACATATCCTTCGGTTTCTGCTTATCAGCCCAGTGTACTGTGGGGCACATCACTGAATTTTTCCGGTGGGGGTAACCGGTAAAAGTACAGGCGGGATGCCTGGGTGGCTCGGTCAGTCGAGCGTCTGCCTCGGGGGTGAGAGAGGGAGACACAGGACTCGAAGCAGGCTCCAGGCTCCGCACTGTCAGCACAGAGCCCGACGCGGGGCTCGAACTCACGGACCTCGAGATCATGACCCGAGCCGAAGTCGGCCGCTCAACCGACTGAGGCATGCAGGCACCCCTTTAAAAAAGTTTTCTAATGGTTACTTATTTTTGAGACAAAAGAGTAGATTTCTTCAAGTGACTCTCAACGGGGAGAATTGTCCCTTCCTGAAAATGACACTTTCCTGATTAGCAGGATTGTGGGGCCACTAGGCGCATATTATAGAAGAGTCGTTCCCAGGTATTTAGAATGCTCTGGCTATCTGGGCACAGAGTCACAGCCTGTCAGTTTATTGTATTAATTTTTCATTTAGTCATAATCATCCAAAGTCTGCCCAAAGGCAGAGAGCACGTTGCATTCATTGTGTGCACCACTGAATCAAAGCTGACCACAGCGGTTCCTGTTCTGTGTATACGTATACAGCAAAGGTTAGAATGGAAATATTCACATAGTGGTACAGTTTTCACCAGACACAAGAATATGAAACCTCTGGTGGTACCTTAAGTAAAATACAGCCTATGAACAACTTCTATTATCCAGGAATAAATCTACCAAAAATACATAAAAGTCTTCACGAGCCTAAGCACCAAAGGGTATAAAAAGAAGACTTGAATAGTTACCCCATGTTCTTGGACGGAGAGAGTCAATGTGTAAAGATGTCAATTCTTCTGGATTAATCAATGCAACTTCAATGGAAATCCCCACAGGAATTTTTCCTTATGCATCTACTACACGCCCTGGAAAAAGCAGTCGCTTCCCTTACCCGTCGATGTCAGGATGGTGATGCTCTTAGTGACAAAGAAACTCTATAATGACCCTCTCCATGGCAGAGTAGTACAATCAAGTGGCTTTTCCTCACATTTATTAAAATCTGTATTTTCTGGGACATAGGAGGCCGCTCAGATAATTTACATGACTGATGTCATTCTGTTTTCTCCCTTCTTTTCTAAAAATACAGCCTGCAACGGGGTCTGGGCTGCTGGCCCACATGTTGCATTTCCATAGCTGCAAATCCTGGAAAGCAGGAAAAAAGCCCACTTTCTCTCCAACCCATCACTAGTGACCTACTTCATGAATGACTGAATATAATTGGGAGGAATAGGTAGAGAAGAAAAGAGAAACAGAAAGGCAATAAAAATTGAAAGAGGGAGACCGGGCTGATACCCTAACAATGCAGTACACTTACAAAGAGTTTTCGTCCTCATGGTCTCTTTTATTTATCGCAGCAATTCTGGGAAATGGGTTGGGCATGTTAATTCAGTCTGTTCCGTTTAGTTTGCAGGGAAGGAAGGAGGCGCAGAAGCCTTGCACTGGAAACCCAGGGAAGGGCAGAGATGGGTTATTTTTCTCTCTTTAGGCAATGCAGCCTATGGAAAGAGCCAGAGCTTCAGATTCAGGCGGGCTTGCATCCAAACCTAGACAGCGAGCGTTCTCAAAATGGAAAAGATAAGGGAGCGCTTTGTGGTGGTGGCGGTGGTGACAGGGCTTTGAAGCAAAACCGGTTTCAAGGTGTTGGGAGGGTGAGGAAGCGCATTTCTGATGAGGACAAGGATCAGACGGACCTGGAGTCGAGAAAGCACTTAGCTGAGGGCCCGGTGGAAAATGGTCTCAGATGTGGAGGGTTATAAAGAGAGCATCACAAGAAATGAAGGATGGGTGGGTAGAAGAGGTTGAATGCCTGGTGGAGACCCTGAGGGTGACTGTTCCGACTATCCAGAGCCCTGAAAATTTCAGGGGGGTGGGTGGGTCAGCGCGCTTTGGGATCTGACCTTCATTTTTGCCCTGATTACTCACTGGCTCAGTGATCTTGGGAAGTTACTTATCCTTTTATGTCTCCGGTTCTTCATCTGCAAAATGCAGAAATACAGCCTTATATGGGGCACGGTACGTGTCATGTGGAATTTCCTCAATAAATATGATGATGATCATGATAAAGAACATGGAAATGACATGATGACAGGCTACTGGTTAAACGGAAAAGGTCAGTTAGACCTCAAATAATCCATTCATTATTACAAAGTATTGCTTGGCTGGGAAAGCAGCCCGTCATAGACAAGGCATGTTTTGCAGATTCTTCCCTGTAAATGCATTTGAGCGCACGCTGCAAGGTTTGCGCTGTTTCGGGTTCATGTGGTCAGAATCGGAATCTTAAAATTACCTTCCACCCGCCTTCCTGGCCCCCTCCAAAATGCATTATCCATGAGCTGTCCGGTCCGACCGCTTCTAACGTGCTCTTTCCAAAGGCGCGACTAGGAAACATGATGAAAACTTTTGGAGATTCCATTTAGGAAGGAAACACAGAGAGCACCCCAGTTCACACTCAAGCGCTCCTCTACATGCGAACATATTTCAAAAAATAAACCCTCTGTCTAACTAATCGGAAGGAAATCTGCTCTCCACTCAAAGGCCGCTGCATAGATATTAACAACATGGAGAGAAGAAAATGGCTCATTAATGATTCATGAGAATCACTGTCACCATCAACCAAAGCGTGTTTCGTGATGGGTAAAATGTCTTGTTTAGCGCGCGCGCGCACACACACACACACACACACTCCTGCTAGCCAAACCTCCTGCCGCTTTGGGCCTTTCTTGGCTGTCATAGTGTAAGTCACCACTAGAGGGAGCCCAAGTTTCTTTGGTCCTGGGCTCGTCACTCTTCCGGTACCGCAGGGTGCACTTTGGGGGCGAGGTAAATAAAGCTTTGTTGAGGGGGCTGTCTGGCACATTGCAGGGTGTGCAGCAGGATCCCCGGCCTCTGCTCCCTAGATTCCAGTAGCAACAACCACCCTTCTCCCAGTTGGGACCATCCACATATCTCCAGGCAGCACCACGTATCCCTTGGGGTGGCGGTTGAGGGGCGTTTGTCCTCCAGTTGAACCACGGCTCTGATGGAGCCCGCAGAGCTGGTGGGTCCCCCCAAACTTTGGTCTCTGACAGAAAAGCGGGGCAGAACGGAGAGAGTGGCGAGGCCAGTCCTGTGAGTAGCCCGGGGAGAAGCAGGAGGCACGAAGGGGTGATCTGGTCCCCTCCCAGCCACGAAGGTGTTACCAGAGCCCGGGCATCCTGGCCAGGCTTTACGAGGAGAGAAAACACTGTCAAGGGCCGTCTGGGGTGGGGGGAGCCGAGGCACTGCTGTTCTCCTCAGGCTTTTGGTAGCCGCTCAAATGATTTGTTAATTATTCATTACTATTTGTCATAAAATCCTGAAGCTCTGCCAAGTGGTAGCACGCGGGCAATACTCAAGAAGGGGGACACGTCTTTTCCTATTTTCCAGCGACTATCGGACATGGAGGGACTTTGAAGACACACACAGGACCCCGGGCGCCGGCCCTGGAACATGCAGATGGAAGGTCTAGGAACGAGGTCTCGGTGGCACCATCGTCTGGGGCCCTGCGTGTTGCATTCTCCATCCAGACTCCCTGCTCCATTTGCTGCCGAGATCACAAGGCCGGAGGAAAAAACCTTGGGGGTGGGGGCTTCCAGAATGAAAACAAAATCCCAGGCACTGTCCGTGCTGAGACTCTCCTATTTCAGAGCTTCCCCTCCTCCGCCCCGCAGGGGTGGACACAGTCCAACCAGCGAGGGGCCCCCTTTTCTTTTCTCTTCTCCCCCACCCCTCCTCTGCCCCCCAAGGCCCCTTTTGTGATGCCTCCTCCCTCTTTATTTCCCCGATATGGCCTCCTTTGATGTGCATTTTAACCAGATGAAACTATGTGGGTTACGGCTGGGGAGCTGGGGCTGAAGTGAGAGGAGCCCCAGACCATGCAAACCCCCCAGGATGGCCTTGCTTGGAGCCCCACAGAAAGGAGACCCGCAAGGCTTAACTCCTGAAATGGAGCCAAGGCTCTACAGTGCAGTGAATTTCCGTGAAGTTAGAAACTCAAATTCCAGAGACACAAAGATTCCTCACCCCAGGGGGGCTAGAACTGAGGCCTGGTTCCTCTGATGTGCGGGAAGGCAATGTGGGACCCCAGTGTGCCAGGCCCATGGAGCTGGAGAAACCACAGAGGTCCATCCTGGTTTTTTTAGGGATCCCCCGAAGGAGTTCCGGGGACGTAGTAGTTCTTTTCTTGACGAGTGTTGTTTAGAATCTAGAGTTCATCCCTTGGCAACTCCACCTGAGCACCGAGCACAGGGGAGCAGCACGGGTCAGCGAGGACACTACAGGCTGCCCCAATTGGAGCAAAGGGCTGTTTCTCTACCAGAGGGAGAAGCCCCCCCACTTTCCCCTGTGACCTGCATCCCAGCTGGAGCACTGAGACCTTGTCCTCGTTCCTGGTACGGTCAGCATACAGTAGCTGACCAGTTCACAGACGGATCCAAGCTCGTCAGCAAGGTATTAAGAAGCCTATAAAATCTGGTGGTGATGGGAGAGTGCGAGAAACATCGCACAGAGTAGCCAGAGAGAGGCTGGGAATAGCCTCAGGGCTGTCAAACGAGCCCCTGACAACTGGTTCTTATTAACGCTTATAGAGTGTCCGGGGAGGGGGGGGCGGGGGGGGGGACGGTGTCTTTGTTCTAGAATTTTATAAAATGTTTATTCATTCAATATTTATTATTCATTTATTCATTCAGTAATCATTCATTAAATACATACCTATTCAATAATATTTATTGATGGATTCAATAGTATTTGCTTGTTCATTCAATATTGATTCAATATTCATTCAGTAAACATTTATTGAGCACCTACTATGGGTCGGTCGCTGTTTTGGGCTCTGGGGAATCTGTCAGGGAAGAAAATAGAGACTTGTGTCTGTGGAGCTTTTGTGGGGCACCACTCCCCTTACCTTACACTTGACTCAATCTTCACAATAAACATGCATGGGATGCATTCTTGTCCCCATTTCACGAATGGGGAAACTGAAGTTTTCTGAAGATCAAATAACAATGTCGATATTAAAAGGTAGAAATGGTCATCAAGGTCAGGTTCGTGTGACCCCAGATCTGTATTCTTGCTGCTCATCTGTGGAGATGTCCTTTTGCCTGGGGATTTATCTCTGGAATTTATTCTTGGAGAGGAACTAACCAACTTACACACAAGGTGCCACAGGCAGAAAACCAACCAACTCAGCCAACCCACTCAAACTGAGTGTCCAAGGATGGATGTATGTTCACTGGGAAGCATGATCTTATCAGATCCTAGCTGCATAATACGGTATTTAGCAAGCCTTCATGAATGAGGAAGGAACTTTTAAGAACTTGCCAAATTTAAAATAAAGGTAACTAGTGCAGAAAAAATGCTTGTACTTGTACTTCCTTCTGGGAGGCAGAAGAAAAGGCTAATTAAAAGAAACCTCTTGACTAGTAAGATACGATGGGAAGATACGGGTCTAAGGCTTCCCAGGGGCTGGGAGGGCAGCCATTTTCAACATCTCGCATGATAAAGACACAAGAAATACATACTTACATGGGAAAGAGATCCTTTGTTCACAAGAACCCAGATGGAGCAGAGGGGTGGAAATGGGTATTCCATTTGGTTTCAGAAGCTTTAAATTTGTTGCACTATTTCTAAGTATATGAAAATCACCGCCCATAGCGACTCTTTCCTTGTTCCTTTTCTTTGTACTTCTGTCAGGGAGAACTTGGGGCATGAGATACAATCTGCCTTAGCAGCACATGGCAGAGACTACTCGGGAGATGGGGTGGAGATGTGGAGGGTGTATATGAAGAAGGAGCTAACGTGTGTGAGAGCTTTTTGCAGGCTAGGTGTTTTACTTACGTATTTCATTAAATTTCAACACAACTTCAAGAGGTAGATCTAATCACACTCACTCATAGATGAGAGAATTAAGACTCTAAACCAGCAAATTGCCCAAGATCTCACAGCTGGAAAGAGACAGAACCAAATCCTCCTCCTTTATTGTTTCCCCAGAGAAATCATAGACCCTTCTCATTTGAAGGAATTTATTGCTGATCACGGCGATGAAGTAGTCAAGGAGTAACACCTACAATAAGCGTGAGGAGTTGCAAAGTCTACCCTCATATAAAATCTGTCTCTGAAACCGGAGGCAAAGGAGGAGCTACTGTTTGGAACGAAAATAAGTCCAGAGATATTGGCAGCTTCTCACGCCCCAGCCTCTGCCCCTCATGCCCTCCTTCGTCTCTCCCTATATCCCTGACCATACCTCATGCCTACATGTTCCACACTCACCCACCAGGTAAGTGGAGCAGGGACAGGGGAACAGATACAGCAATGCCCGATTCTCACGTTCTGCACACCTTATGTTGAATGGCTGTTGGCCTGTGTCTACTTTCCGGGGGCCGTCTCTTTCCCCTTCCGGGGAACGATCTTTTTGATGTCCATTTTTTTTTTTCCAAGTTGGCAAGTATACCAACATTAGGATGTGGAGGGACAAAATGAACTTGGCAAGGCCCTGAATTCCTTTAGCAATGGGTTGACACAGAGCCCTCCTGTCAGAGGACCCCAACTTGATTCTTCCTACTCAGCAGGCCACTCACTAGTTTGGCAAAACACAGTCTCAGCCACGGAGGATGGGGGCTCAGTTGAAACAAAGGCCTGGAGACTCACCTGGACTCGATCACCTACCAAGCTGTGTAGCCTGAGGTGAATTTCTAGGACTCAGTTTCACTATCTGGCAAAGGGATGGGACACACTATCAACCTGAAAGAGTTGGTGTAAGGATGAGATGAGATAATGATCAACACTCTGGTGCTTCACAAACTTCCCTGATGATGAGAATCACCCAGATGCTTGTTCATGGACGGCTTCCCAGGAGTCTTCTCTGGAACTGCAGATTTGGTGGGATTAGGTTGGGGCCTATGGTTTGGTTTTATCAATGTATCGATTGACTGATTGGTTCATTAATCATTCATAGATTCATTCATTCATTCATTCATTCATTCATTATATTAAGCTCCACAATGCATTCTAATATTTAGCATAATGAAGGTTTGGGAAACATTGTTTTTAGTGATCGATAAATATTAGTTCATTGATGTTATTCTCTCTCCTGCTGACCTCTTAGCCAGTGGCTCAAATCCCAGCTATTTAAAACTCTGTAGCCCTCTCAGTTGGCTATATTTTATGACTTTTTAAAGGACTGGTTCCTCAGAATCACAGCTTTGGTTTTGGCCATGTTGAGATTCCTATATTCCTCTCACTGATATAATTTAGGCACAGTCAGTGAGTTTAACTTTGCCCCACAGTCACGTTCTAAAATGACTCCTAAATTCCAAGTTTGGATGGGACTTAGTCTTTTGCATTTTACTGGTTTCTTGCCTTAGCACACATGGTCCCAAATCATTCAGTAGATGCCTGAGACTCATTGGCTAGAAGCTGAGCATGTGGCCTCTTTTGTGGTTAATTAGCTGTGTTTCCACTTCCCCTCCTGTTTCTACCCCTATCTTATATTCCCTTTCAGATATTGGGTTTGCAAGAACCTCATTTTCAGCCTACACTCCTGAGGAAGGCCTCCCCCATATCTTGGCTGCCATCTTGGTTCTGCCTGGGGAGCTTTCAAACTCTAACTCGAATAAATGAATGAGACATAAAGACTGTTAGGACTGAAATATATAAATGACTATGCTTTTTCTAAGGTGGTTTTTTATCATATGCTTAAATATTTCAAATCAAAAATTTCCCAAATATTCCATCTCTGTTGTGTTAAATAAATAACTACATTTTTGATTTTTTTTTAAAAAAAAGAGTTACATTGAGGATTACGACATGAGAGACAGACAGACTAGCAGGTGCTATAGCACTAAAGTGAGCGGTGTGACCTTCAGCAGGTTCATTACCTCTCTGTGCCTCGATTTGTTTACCTGAAAATAAACACAATATTAATATCCAGCTCATGGCTTGCTGCGAGGGTTAAAACGAGTTCATACAGGCCAGGTGTGGAGAAGAGCGCCTGGTACAGTTTGTTTTCAAACTATCCCTATTCAGACTTCATGAACCCACTTCCAAAAGGGAACTTTCTCTCTTCCTTGGTTTACTCTCCTGGAAGAAAGAATCTCATTGCCCTAGCTTACCTTCCTACCCCTTCTATGGATGAACTTCACAGGGCCGGATGATCGTCTCCAGACTGGTTAACAAGAGCAGGATTAGAGGAATTGCATGGTACAAAAATCTGGCTGCTTAGGCGGCAGGGGATTGGGGTAGGGCGATTTCCTTGAGAGACAGCATGGACGAGCAGGCAGGCAACGAATAGCATCTTGTAGTATAAATTCAAGACCATATGTCCACAGCAGTTTTATTCAGAGTTTCTTTCATGAATTCTGATTGCTGTGAGAACCAGACAAGGGGCCAGGGGAATGGAACCTAGATTCTGCCCAAAGTTTGTTGTTAAGACCTTTGATGAGTCACTTTATCCCTCCCACCCCTGCTGCCCCATGGGCGTCAGATTCCTCATCTGTGAAGAGGATGGAATGGGGTGGGTGAACTCTAAGTTTCTCTTCACCTCCAAGACAAAAAAAAAAAAAAAAAAAGAATAGAAATGGAGAGGCATGGTGCCTAAAATCTGACCTTGGACCACGAAAAAGAAATGGAAATGGAGAGGCATGGTGCCTAAAATCTGACCTTGGACCAGAAATGGTTAGGTAATTGAGCTGGATGCATAGTTTAAAGCATTAATGATCTGAAAAATTCCATATGTACTGATATTCTTGGAGACAATTATCTATACAGTAAGCATATGTTGAATTAGCATAAGGTTGCTATTAAAAAATACTGTGGAAATGAAATCTAAACTTCTTTAATCGTAGGAAGCAACAAACTCAAAATCACTGAGGCAGTGTTTCACTTAAACAAGTTTGATGACTAAAGCTCCAACTTCCTTCCTCACAGCACTGACATCGCACATTTCGGATGAGGAGTCTAGATGAAAGTTGAATGCTTCTAAGTCGATTTGCCTGCTCCCTGAGGTCAGGTGTCGGCTCGTCTTTAATCACTGTTGTCCTGTGGCTGGGCTTATTTATAAACAAGTCAGATAGTAAAAATGCAAACCACATGTGGAATGCAACCCAGAAGTGTTGCCAAGGCTTGAGCCAAACACTGATTTTATAGGAATGGAAATGTGCAGTAAGTGACATGGGGAAAATGGGACTTTTCCCCCCAAACAGTCATGAAGACTGCAAAGCTACCAAATTATAGCCATTAGTTAAGAAGAACACTAAATTCGCCCATCTTTGGACATCGGATACCTTGGCCAGACTTTATCTACATAGTTCTTTTGCCCAGTTGGGAGTGGAATTTAAGGTTTGTCTGGTTTCACTTTTGCTGCTTTAAAAGCAGCAAATACCTACTTTGTTCCTTGTTTTGTCTGCCAACGGGCCCTGGAACTTTTCCAGGGAATTTAGTCTGCCGCGTTACCAAACCAATTAGTGATGTTCAACCTCAGAATGGCCAGACATCATGGTCATGTCCAGTCTGAGCTACCTTCCAGCTGGGAAAATAGGCTTATCACCCAAGGCCCCTGAAGTGATTGGTTCACCCACGTTGCTCAGACTTAGAGTCCTCAGATCCTACTGCCCTGAGCTACTTGGCAAACCTCATTCTCTGCTTTATCCCAGAAAACCCGTAGGGGACATTTTCCCTTCAATGAGTTCCCCTGCTCTTTAGACGACTGGTAATAGGCATCCTCACATAGTAAAAACAGTACTGATGGAGGGTCACGAACAACAATTTGCCTTGAACCTATAGATCATTGGGTTGACTGAAATCCTGAGGTGGATTTTGTGTCCCCTGCAGTAGAATACTTTCCAACACAGTATTTTCTGATGCTACGCTCACTTAAGTGAGCACTATAAATGTACATGTTGCTGTGTTTTCTGAAATGGCTCCAGGTTAGGTCCAAGTTATGGATGAAGACCTATCATCCCCAATATTCTCTAGCCTGGTGCTATGCACCGTGGTGGCCCATGGACTAGTGTCCATCTGCAAAACCTTCTTTTCCAGGTCTCCAGTGGGATAAGTACAAAAGTGGAAAGTGGGGGCTTAGAAATGTTACGGCAATTTTACAGAGTAACTTTTAACGTCCGCTGAACCCAGTAATTAAAGCTTGGAGCTTGCATTTGTATGACTTTTAAAGCCTCACTTGTCTAGTTGTTCATTCAGATCGCAATTTGCGGAAGTGTTCATCTGCAACAGATTGAAAACGAAGAACCAAACCCAAACTAGTCCTTCCCCACAGATAGCTTGAGAAGCGCGGCTTTAAAATTCCTTCCGCTTTTCTCTCTAGCTTTTATGAACCTCATCCAGTGAAGTCCCTTAACATTGAGACTTTAAAAAGAGAACTCATTGTTCAGCACCTCGTGGTGTGAATTTTCCCTGCACCCCACCCACCACCCAAGAACAGGGGATTTTTGTAGTTCTGGAGGTAATGGCATGAATACCTCTGAGGTCTCAGAGGCCGGGGGTATTTCAGAACCCTCCCCCTCAATACTCCTGGGGAAACACTAAAGGACAGGTTATGTCTCATTAGGGATCCCTGGGAAAATCCAGTTGTATAATAAACATTATACAAACAGTCTGTCACCAAAGGATTTAATTTTTGACCCGGTGGCAATAGAAAATCCATGGTCATCTGCCACATGGCCAAGATTCTAAGACTAGAATTAAGGGTCATCCTTTGGATTCTGTCACTTCATAATTTTCAGAGAAGAAAGCCTTGAAGAGGTTCCTAGTTTAGTAGAGAAGTCAATCCAGTCTTATTAAAAGTAAGCTGCTTGCAAGTCTTGGTAGCAAACTCATCAAGCCCAAAGGAGTGAGTTTTTCACGAACGGCCCTTCCAGCCACGTTTCCATGCTGGGTTTTCACAGCCTTCTCTCCCAGCATCACAGTCCTGCAACACTGGCCCCGTATCTGCCTCTCATTTCACCCATGCCACACAGCCCACCCTCTAATCCTTGAGTCAGTCACCCTGTGCCATATACTGCCTGGCGCTTGTCACACCTGCTCTCAAAGAATATTCCAGAAAAAAGAAATGACATGCTCTTCATTCTTTTTTTTCATTTTATCTAGGCCCATAGGATTTTCTCTGTGTCACCACCTTTACTGAGAAATTAATAGGTTTGTTTTCCAGTTGTGGAAAGGAGAGATTTCCAACATGCGATGCGTCGTTTTTCTTGAGTAACTGTTCTTGTCTTTTTGCTGTCACCCCCTAAGTGCTGGCCCTAGAACTGGCTCCACTCCGCATCGGGGTCACTGAGCAGGCTTCGGGGGGCTGCTGGACATAGTGTGAAGAGGGAATGAGGCTATGCAACCCTCATAGAAACCTCACAGGACAGGAGTATAAGAAGTATACTAAGTACATGCATTCTGCTTTCAGGCAATGTTTCCCTCTAACACTTACTGGGCACTTCATATGTGCTCCGTAACTAATTTCATCTTCATAACAGCTCATGAAGGAGGTACCATTATTACTACCCCAATTTTGTATTATTACCCCAACTACCCCAAACGAAGCGTAGTTTCCTCACTTGAGGGATTTACCCAAGGTCACTCAGCAGGAAATTGTAGAGCTGTGACTTGAGCCCAGACAGTCTGGCTCCAGGGCCTAGCCTCCCAGGTTTCCCACAAATTCAAAACAGAGATAACAGCTTTTTGACCATTAAGGTGACAAAACAGAGACTGCAGAGCCTGTACTCATAACCTCAAACAGTGAGGAGAAAAACCTTCAAGCCTGAGTGGTTCATTCCGGAAACTGAAAACCTATAGCAGGCCAGGGCCAAAGGCAGATGAGAAAACAGAAAAAAAATGAGTCTTGACTGCCCACTGTTTCCTTTCCTTCACTGCTCTCCACCTCGGAGCTCAACTGGAAGCCCTAGTTGCCCACCCCACAGAAACTTCCACTTTTCCCCACCCCTCCGCTCAATGACACGCCCCTTCTCCCCGACCCCACTCAACTCCTCACAAGGGTATATGTTTCAGGGTCAACCAACCCACCTACCAAACTGCCATATAAGAGCAGGAATCTGAGACTTCCAAAGACCCCTTCTAATGCCGTTTTGGCAAAAGGATCAAATTTCCCAGAAAATTTTGTGATTTTTACCTGACTCTCAGTTCCACCATCTTTGTGCCCAGGTAATGTAATTGGCATGCCCCTTTTCCTCAACTACCATGCCACTGGAGAAAGGAATTCAAATCAGTAGATTTGTCCCACATTACTCAAATTAACTCCCTGAGTTCCAAAGGATCCGGGTCATCAATCAGCAATGCTATTGGAATTATCAATAATGAAAAAGGACTTAACGCATCCAACCTCAGAAAACACAGTTCTTGGCCTCTCACTACAATTAGGAGTCAGAGCTAAAGTCAATAGAAAGCAAGTTTGAAACAAAATGAAATCAGTTCTGACCCTAATCCCTAAACCAAATATAGGGTTCAAAAAGAAGGTGGTAGAATTTTTTCTGATTAATTTGCAAGTGACAAGAATAAGGTCAATTTCCTGGAGTTTTCTAAGTGCTTTTCCTTTTTCATCAAGGAAGATGAACTCAATTGGGAAAAAACCCCTAATGCTAATTGATAAGGAAAAATAATAAATAAATTGAACCAAGAAGAGAAAAGACCTGTGTATTGAAAACTACAAGACATTAATGAAAGAGACTGAAAACACAAATAAATGGAAAGATATTCGATGCTCACGGATTGTAAGAATTAAAGCTGTTAAAACATCCATACTACCCAAAGCAGTATACAGATTCAATACAATTCCTATCAAAATTCCAATGCAATTTCTCACAGAAATAGAACAAATCCTCCTAAAAATTGTATGGAACTACAAACAAACATGAATAGCAAAAGCAATCTTGAGAAAGAAGAACAAAGCTGGAGGTATCACACTCCCTGATTTCACACTGTATTACAAAGCTACCGTAATTAAAACAGTATGGTATTGGAAAAAAAAGAGACCCTTCGATCAATGGAACAGAATAAACCCATGCATATATGGTCAAATAATTTACAACACAGAAAAGTCAAGCATATACAGTGGGGAAAGGACAGTCTATTCAATAAATGGTGTTGGGAGAATCAGACAGCCAGATGCAGAAGAATGAAACTTGGTCACTCTTACACCACACACAAAAATTAACTCAAACTGCTAATTAAAGACTTGAATGTAAGACCTGAAACCACAAAACTCCTAGAAGAAATCATAGGCAGTAAACTCCTTCACATGGGTCTTAGCAATGATTTTTTTTTTTAATCTGACACTCAACACAAAGGCAACAAAAGCAAAACTCAACAAGTGGGACTACATCAAACGGAAAAGGTCTGCACACCAAAGAAAATCATCAACAAAACAAAAAAGTAACCTACTAAGTGAGAGAATATATTTGCAAATTATATACCTGATAAGCGGCCAATATTCAAAATATATAAAGAACTCCTACAACTCAACAGTGAAAAAAAAAACCCAAATAATTTGATTAAAAATGGGCAGAAGATCTGAATAGACATTTTTCCAAAGAAGACATACAGATGCTCAACAGGTTCATGAAAAGATGCTCAACACCATTAATCATCAGGAAAATGCAAATCAAAACCACAAGGCGACCTCACCTCACACCTGTTAGAATGCCTATTAATCAAAAGGATTAGAAATAACAAGTGTTGGAGAGGATAGTGAGAAAAAAGAACCCTGTGCACGGTTGGTGGGAATGTAAATTGGTACACTTACGGTGGAAAATAGTATAGAAGTTCCTAATTCCACTTCATCTAAAGAAAATGAAAACACTAACTTGAAAAGATAAATGCACCACCCGGTACATTTCAGCATTATTTGCAACAGCCAAGAGATATGGACACAACTTAAGTAACCTAAGTGTCTACTGATGGACGAACGGATAAAGAAATTGTGGTGTGTGTGTGTGTGTATGTGTATGTATATATCTTGTCAGTTGCAACAACGTGGGTGCACCTTGAGGGCATTATGCTGAGTGAAATAGTTCAAACAGAGAAAGATAAACACCATATTATCTCACTCATATATGGAATCTAAAAAAAAAAAAAGCTCATACATACAGACAACAGATTGGTAGATGGTGGAGGTGAGGCATGGGGAATGAGAGAAATAGGTGAACCGGTTGTTTGCTTGTTTTTAGTTAAGTTTTTTTTTTGCTTAAATAAATTATTTCAAAAAGAAAAAGAAAAAAATAGAATGGGTGAAGGTGGTCAAAGGGTACAAACTTTCAGTTATTAGATAAATAAGTTCTGGGGATCTAATATATAGCAGGGTGACTGTAGTTAACAGTATTGTATTGTGTACTTGAAAGTTGCTAAGAGTAGATCTTAAAAGTTCTCACCCCAAACAAAAAAGCGTTAAGTATGAGAAGTGATGGGTATGTTAATTAACCTTATTGCGGTCATCGTTTCACAATATACATGTATATAAAATCATCACGTTGTACACCTTAAACTTACACAATGTTATATGTCAATTATATCTCAGTAAAGCTTGGGAAAAGAAAGAAAAAGGAAAACAAAAAAAATAATAGAAAGTGGAAAAAAATACTAACAGGTTAATATTTTATTTGTATCCATGAACTAACAGGGAATATTGATGGCATCCACCCTAGGCACCTTGACTCATTCCCTCAAACATGCATAGGGATGTAAGCCAGACTGATTTTCAAGGTCAGATATTGGCTGTTGGCCTCTCATGATTTTCACCAGTAAGTTGAATTAATGGGTTATGTAATAGGATTCAAAATTCCCATATGCTATTATGTATAGTGTTCTGGATAATTTCTGGAGGCTTTTCATGGCTTTAGGATTCTTTGTCCTTTTAAGTGCATCATGTAAAATTCTTGATTAATTTCTTGATGTTAACATCACAAATGGATTTAGGTACCAATACAAACACTGGAAACTTAAGCTTTTTTAAAAAATTTTTTTAATGTTTATTTATTTTTGACAGAGAGAGAGAGAGAGAGAGAGACAGAGCGTGAGCGGGGGAGGGGCAGAGAGAGAGGGAGACACAGAATCCAAAGCAGGCTCCAGGCTCTGAGCTGTCAGCACAGAGCCCGACGCGGGGCTCGAACTCACGGACTGCGAGATCATGACCTGAGCTGAAGTCGGACACTCAACCGACTGAGCCACCCAGGCGCCCCATAGCTTTTGAAGAAAAACCCAACAACCAACCAAAAGACAACAGAAACCCCCAACAATCCCCAGGAACGGAACATGGGGGGTGACATATATGGCCATGATCTTTTCAATTGTTAAAGACCACAACCATTTCTCAGATTAAAACTCTGTGAATAAATGAACACATTCCATGTGCAAAATGATAGAAAAAATTACGATAGAAACAATCCGTTTTGTAGCTTCTGGCTCATAATGTTCAAGTGAATAAAGATCACATTAGGAATTGCAATTTCTCAGTGGGCTAAATAAATACTAGAGTACATACATTTCTCTTTCTTTGCTTTTAGGGGTATTTGCCATTGTTATGAGGAGTGCTTACCCTAAGAGTCCATGGAACAGTTAGATAATGTTAAAAATATCTTAAAACAAGCAGCATCTAGCTGCAGCTGATTATACACACGGCACTCCATTCTTCTTGAGGTAGTGTGGATGGGACAGTATCCCATAAGCATGTGACATCAGGAGGAATGAGTGCCTACCAAGTATGGGATACGTTAATTAAGCTGGAGAGCAAAAGATACATTTTTTTTCTTTAATTATTTTAATTATAATATATGCTTATATAGTAGTATGTCAGGTAAAATTAAAAATTCCCCTTTGAAGCAGTGGTAGGTATCATTTCAAATATGTTTCTAAGCATGCATGTGAATATATGTCTAAAGAATAAAGCATTACCGATTCAGATTTCTTTATTTTGTTTAATTTTTTTAGAGACAGCATGTGCATGAGTGGGGTTGGGGGGGGGGGTGCAGAGAGAGAGGGAGAGAGGGAATCTTGAGCATTAGAGCCTGTCACAGGGCTTGATCCCACCACCCTGGGGTCATGACCTGAGCCGAAATCAAGAGTCAGGCACTCAACTGAGGGAGCTGTCCAGGCGCCCTTAACCTCTTCAGACATCGGCACCATCCACATAATGGAATTGCTCTAAACGAAGTTTTAAAATTATTAGCATTGAAACTATCATGTCACATACTAAGAGAGGGTGATTTTTTTTTTTTCCTGTGTGGTACATGGTATCTACTGGGAGTGCGTTGGTTGGTTGCCACGGAGATTTGTTGGGTCAAATATTGTGCAGAGAGGTTGGTGGTCATTTGGTGATTCATGAGTTGGGTTGCGTTAGGGTTATCTATCTGTTGTAGCAACAATAACATTTAAGACATTGACTTGGAATTGTGCAAATATATTCCACATCCCATTCTTAATCCGCAATCCATAGAATAGAAAGTGAAACTAAGAAGATGCACTGGGTTCTTTTGTACTTAGATTAGTAGATCTAGGTTAGTTAATCTGATCATATTACAGATATTTTGGCAAAGAATACATCCATTATATTTATAACCCTGATATTGAGCGATGCCCTCCTGCCCCATGATCAAGGGTTTGCAACCCCTGGTGTTATGCCGTGAGGAAGTCTAATGCCTTCCCCCAAATTTCTGCAGGTTTTCACAACAGAGTGGGGGGGTGAGTGGGGGTGTGAGTGGGGGTGGGATGTGACCAAAGCCAGGCAGGGCCCCTGCATCGGTACCTGCTGTCTCAGTCTCAGTTCCCCATCTCTGACTCAGACGGGCAACTCGGCCCCTTCTTGGATTTATACCTCCATCCGCACACCTCCTCATACATGGAACGCACACCATCATGTTCCTGCTCAGGCACACACATGTCCACACCAAGAAATAGTGACCCTATTCACAGTTTGAGTGTTATGAGGCAGAATTCCCACCATAATGGACACGGCAAACAACCTACAGTCATTCATTGACTATTTGTGTTCTTCCCCATCTTGCCCCAGGTAGCTGCTTGCTCCCTTTTGTATTAGATGCTGCCGACCTCTGACCACTTCTCTCCTTCTTTCTCTCTCCTCTCCTCATCTTTTCTGCTCTCCTCGCCCTCCTTCAAATATGCAGAACAAGTTAGACTTTCTCACCTCTCTCTGTACAATCTCCATCTTCAAACCCATGAGTAGAATCATCTAACAGGGTCCACCCCAAAAAGACATTATGACTGTAAAAAGGAAAATAGTCACAAATATCTATAGGTCATTTTGGTAGTGTTGTGTTTTACAAGATGGGATCAAAGGATACATACTGTTCTGCAATTTGCTTTTTTATCTTTCATCACAAAAAGCACTATGGATAATATCCATGTCATTTCAAGCAATTTCATGGATAGTATCCCATAATACATTAAATTTAGGAATCCTCTCTATCAATAGATAACTAATATATTTTTAATTTTTTCCTTCAACTTTTCACTATCATAATGATGTTTTTGTATCTGTATGAGTGAATTGCTATAGGAAAAACCCTAGATGTAGAATTACAGGATAAGTGAAAAGCACATTTAAAATTTTGGGGGCATTTGGGTGGCTCAGTCGGTTAAGTGTCCGACTTCGGCTGAGGTCATGATCTCAAGGCTTGTGAGTTCGAGCCCCGCATCGGGCTCTGTGCTGACAGCTCAGAGTCTGGAGCCTGCTTTGGATTCTGTGTCTCCCTCTCTCTGCTCCTCCCCTGATCGCATTCTGTCTCTCTGTCTCAAATAAATAAATAAATAAATAAATAAACATTAATTAAAAAAAATTGTTCTGATAGACTCTTTTAAACTGTTCATAAAATAGCATGTGTATTCATTCCCATTAACAAGGTACACATTCACAAGGGATATTTTTAAAGCCTCTTATAACAATTTTAAACAGCCACTGGCATATTACATCATCCTTGCAGATGCTAGATGGTTAGGATTAGACCAAAAAGTGATTTCTAAACATTGCCACCTGAAACCCACTACAATCTTGCCTAACAGGAATAAATGATAAGAAATAAAACTGAATAGGGATCCAAAATCCTTGGCTTAATGAAAGAAAAGAGAATCTAGGTCTGGTTAGGGTTTGAGTAGGTTGCCAAGTTTAGAGACATTGACCTCGAATGTTGGAGGAAAGGTGAAAACGAGCCCCTTGTGCCAAGACTACAGGAGACTCAAGGCTGTGGGTCATGTTCCAGCAAGCTCTGGTGGAATTGCTGTCTTCTCCTTCTCTTCATGGGTAAGGCCCTCACGGGACTGAAACCTACGCTACCAGATTTCAGAACCAAAGCCCCTACGGAGAAAGAGCTGTGGGAGTCACAGAGGGCTGTGCCTAAATCTCCAGGCAAGAGTATGCTCGGCCTTTGGCCACATTCCTTCTGACAACCTGTCCATGCTGCTGAGACTTAACCCTGTGATTTACAACCTGCTTCATACACAGGACAGTGCTTTGCACTTGTTGGCAAAGTTTCTGGGGCAAAATGTTACCACTGAGTACTATTTTGGGAAAGGAAACAGGAGATCTGGTATCTGGCTCAGACACTGCCACTCACTGACGTTTTGTCCTTAGGTCACCTCTCAGTGTCTCACTTTATCCGGAAAACATCTCTGCAATGCCTCCAGCGTCTTCCAGGGAAATATCCTCTGTGATACTATGAATGCGGTCTGTAGCACAAACTGCATTTCAAATGTAAGCTTTGTTAGTAAAGGACGTTCTCCTATAGCTCTTTGTAAACACTATAAAACCAACCAACAAACAAAGCCCATTGTTAACAAGTCAAATGAAAAAGAAATCTGGAATTAGATAGTAATGGTGGTTGCATAATGCTGTGAACATATTGTAAGCCACTGACTGTTTAAAAAAAAACACAAGAAATGAAGAGGAAAGGGAAGGGAAAGGAAGGGAAGGGAAGGGAAAGGAAGGGAAGGGAAGGGAAGGGAAGGGAAGGGAAGGGAAGGGAAGGGGGAAGGGGAAGGGGAAGGGGAAGGGGAAGGGAAAGGAAAGGAAAGGAAAGGAAAGGAAAGGAAAGGAAAGGAAAGGAGACATGTCTTTCTAAGCTGGAAAGACAACAAGAGGAAGGGAAATCACTTCTCTGAGTACATTTTATGTCAGGCCCTCTTCAGTTCCTTAGAGATGGTGTCTTAATTTCACCTTCCTCCTAACCTGAGATATAGAAATTATTACCCAGATTTTTTTTTTAAGAAAAATGACAGTCTCAACACCTTTCCCACAGTCACAAGGCAGTTAATTATCTTGCCCAGAATTTGAATTTAATTCTCTTTGACTCCTAAACCTGAGTCCTTGCAACTATACCATGCTTCTTCTAGAACTACTCCAATGTTCAGAGCAAGTGTAAGAACCGTCAATGGCACCAAACCCATGTATTCAGTTTCCCCTCAAGAGACAAGACTCTACATGGAGGAACTTGAGGGCTTTCCCAGATGTCAACCCTCAAAAGTTCAATGAGGTGTCTCTGCCTGAGAAGGACAGTCCATCCATGAGTCTAGTCCATTCATCTTAACCTTCCTGGGTCTATTTGCATTTTCAGTCCAAAACTCTCTTTTGGGTTAATGAGCCCCACGAGTCCCCCAGCCAAACGTTTATTGGCTTCCAGCTCAACATAAGCTTGTATCTAATCAGTGTAGACGTTGAAACAAGTTCCATGCTGGCAAATTCCCAAAGCAAAAGGAGGTAAATGAGAACAACATGAATGAGACAAACAAGGGAACCACCATGGGGGAACAGTTTAATCAACACTTACAGAAACATGGCTGTCTCCTGCTGAGATGGAAATACATCTGTTGGGTAGATGTCCTGGTGCCTTTAACCATACTCTCTTCTTCAAGTACAAAGCCTTTCTGCCTTTCACACCACTCCGGCTGAAGATGGTTTTGTAACAAGAAGAGTTGAGAAATCTCAGATCCAGCTTTTAAATTAATTTTTTTGAAAATAAAGGATAGTAGTAGACACTGTTGGTGCCTTACCCATGACCCCTTGGATGCTCACTTTGAGTCTAGTGTCTGCAAAATCCCTGAGGATTTTGTCAGACCAGGGAATATGACAGGCCTGGGTGCAAGGAAGTTGGAAGTGCTAGGAAGCTAATCCAATGACTGGTCTTATCTACAAACTGCTCTCATCCAGTGGGGGAGTTGAGAGATTACTAATTTAGAAGACAAATAGCCAAAGACTGGGTTGATATGTATCGATAAGTAGCTCAGCCTCCTAATCCCATGGCTGAGATAACTCAGAGGCAAGCTCTACACTGTCCCTGAGTTCTCAAGCTTTAGGCAACTGGCATGATAAAGTATTCTTTATTGTCATCCCATTCTTCCCTTTCTCACTTCCCCATTCCCCTCTTGCTTGTTCCTGGGATTATCTCCCCAAAGTCTACTTGTGTTAGCATCTTTGTCTCAGAGTATGCTTCAGGAAGAACCCAAACCAGACAAGGGTGACTCACATGCTCTGGATGAAAAAGGGAATGGTCAGTAGGCAAATAAGCTTTCGACCCTTGTCTTTATTCCCCCTATTGACTTTGGATTTCTCTCATCTCTTCAGAAACTTTCTTCCCTCAACTAATCTCCCGAAGCCTCAAGGTTTTCCCAGCCATCTGTAAAGTCTCTTCGTCTATGGCCACTCTTACAGTTAGATGGTAGCATCCACTAGGTCTCTCTTTCCTTGGAAAGTTCAATGTTTTCATCTTTGGTTCTCTTCCAGGTGCCAGGGCCACTAGATTACTCCCGAACCCATTCACAGTCTTCTATTTCTCATGACCAACCCCCATCTTCTGCACAAAGAGTTGGAATAGTGAGACAACTCCAAAAGGAAATGACCACCAGATTCTTCCTGAAATGCCATGTTCTACATCACTCCTTTCTCCCACGAACAAGACCTTTTTCATCACTGAGCCGGATAAATTCATGTGTCTCACTTCTTTTCCTGTATCAGAAATAGCTCCTCAGTTTTTCTCCTTTCAAACAAATCCCTGCCAAGTACAGTGCCATGGTCAAGGGTGTAAGGAGCCATGAAATCACCATATTTCTGCCCCCACCCCATTCTGATGGCACTGGAACAGGAGGGGATATATCCTCCTCCTACCCTGTGTCCACCCTATGGGGGTCCTGCCAGCGTCCTTTACTAATTCACATTTGCAGGAACCCCCTTACAGTGAATTCAGCATCCTTAGGAAGACGGATCGAGAGTGGACAATTTGGACATGATTTCGATTCTCCTTCGATTATACAGAAGAACACAAAGCAAAGAACGTTGTGAAGAGGGATACAATGCATTACTCAAGCCTGTCAATCTGTGCAAGGCCTTTAAGGGACTGTGTTGTTAACCTAAACTGCTACGCCACCCCCCCTCCCCAGTTATTATAGGAAATGCTGTTTATATCAATATTTAAATACGCTATTTCCCCCAAATGAACCACAACAGCTTCATTTAAAGTTATTTTATTATGCTGAACAGATATTTGGACAATTTAAAATTCCACTTGCTATACAAACAACTCCAATAATGCCTCAGTTTAGCATGTAAATACATATTTAAACAATTTAAAACCACATTGACTGCGTAATTTGTATTTGTTACTGCTCAAAAGAAAGGACTTTTTATTTAGTGTGCCAAATAATGTGAATTTGGATGCCTTCTGAAAGGATGCATTATTCATGTGGAAGAGAAACAAAATCAATAAATGAAAATTCAAATAAAAAGAAAACCCATTATGATACTGCACTCAGACAATGATCATCTTGTGTGTTATTTGCTCAAGGAAAAGACACAGGAAAATGGCCCTTTTGGAACTGAGCTATGGACTGAATCATAAACTCCTGCTTAGGCTGTTGGAAAATAAGCAGAACGATACATTTCTAAAATTCTCCTCAATTTTCCATTTGTTTGTGACCGTAAAAAATGTAAAAATTCAACAACAAAATACGTTTGGAAGATTAAGATGTTATTATTGTTGTTGTTTTATTTAATTTTATTTTATGTTGTTACCACGTCACTTGTTTCATTGCTGCAGGGTATCTAGAATACAGGAAGGTCCTCAAAAGGGTTCTGAGGAAAATCATCTTTCTGCTTATAGAGAAAACCAGTCAAGTGTGTCTGGTTGTGGGGGGAGGAAAAGAGGGATGTCGATTCTGGCACATCTCGGAAAGTTCCCTTCATTTTCGCATGGGCACCAATAGTGGTCAAAAGGTCCGATGTCCTGGCTCAAACCTTGCCTCTAACAACGCTACTACCTTCTCTAGGTTCTATCATTAGCTTTGCGAAGCATTGGTTTGTCACCTGTAAAATACGAGGTTAGTGATAGCACCTGCCTCAAGGTTTTGGAGAGGATTAAAGGAACCTGCCAGCCCGCACCAAGTACAGAGAAGTTACCCAACTGAGGTTAGCAATAAGCATGTCTGAGAGTCACCCTGCCTTTCTTACAGACAGCCGACTGGCAAAGCATATGGCCATCTTTCATCAGCAACAATGAGTGCATGTGCTGTCGTTTCTTGTTGAAGAATATGATTTCAGACTCTGTGCTGCTCATTTCTTATCAAACGTTATGAGAAACAACCCTCATGGAACACTGCCTGAAAATAGTCGACATTTTATCCTTGGGTCAATACAGATCACCAAAAAGCTGTAACTGATAGAACGCATAAGAGCGGGTATTATCGAATTCGTTTTGGTGAATGATATTTCATGCCATCAGTTTATACTGAAGTGTGAGAAGTAAACAGCTCGGGGAAATTAAACATGTAATTATCATAGGGATGTCTTGAGGATGTTATGTACTTTTTTACGTGATTTCTTCTTTTTTGAAGGTACTGTAGTGCCAAAGACTAGGAAAATACTTATTAATTCATCAAAAAGTTGTATCTTGCTCACTCAGTTTTTGTTGGGCGCTATTCTGGCTACTAAAAATACAAGAGTGAAGGAAAGAGACAAAAATCCCTGCTCCGACTAACAGAGTTTACATTCTAACTGCTTGGCAACTGGTTTATTTTTATCTTATGGATACTGCAAATCTTATAACTGACTTGGTTCAATTCTTTGCTTTGGTTTCTAGCAAGTTCAGAGCCAAATGGTGCAGGTCCTTATCGCGTACAACGTCCTGTGCTTTCTTCCAATTTCTCATCTGTTTATTATTCTCCTGCAAAAATTCATGTTTCCGTAAGCAACCTCAACCCCTTTTAGGAGACACAAAGTTAAGAATTTGTAAAATCATCAAAAAATGAATAAACAAACAAACATAACAGCACAAACCTTGGTCTACGGAGATTCAAATGACTATAAATTAAATGTACCTACATCTTCAGTGTAGACCATCTAATTTTACTTCCCATTACCTCTCACCTCCAACCTCAGGGCAATAATTCACTGCACTTCATTCATTAACAGCTAACCATTGGCCATCTGCAATATGCCCTATTCTATTCGAAACGGAGGGATTAATAGTTAACAAGACAAATGATGTCAAGGCTCTCTGAGAACCCGGATCTATATGGAGGCCTCACAAACACTTGCCCAATATTCAAAGACCTCCAGGAAAGGGCTATGGTGAGGTCCTCATGATGGAATTAACGCCCTAATTCAAAAAGAGATACGAGATTGATTTATTGCCTCTCTTTCTCTCTGCCGATCAACCAATTTAGGCCATGTGAGGACATACTCAGAAGAGGGCCCTCACGAAGAACGGACTTCCAGCCTCCAGGAACTGTGAGAAATGAATTTCTGTTGTCTGAGCCACGTTGACTACGGTATTTCGTTACAGCAGCCCCAATGGGCCAGAACACATGTGATGAAGGAATTCGGCTGATAGGAATTGCACCAGTCTGCCCCATACACCACAGAGAATGGTGTTAATAGTTGTGTTGGCATCTCTTCATTCAGCAAATATTGTGAGGCCACCAAATTCCAGACACTGCCAGGGGCTGGGGGATGTGAGGACTATAAACGTGATCTCTAGTCTTAGTTTAATAGGACATACAGACACGTAAACAGGTACCGACAAAGGGGTGGCGTAAGTGCTCGAGGTGGAACAGGACAGAGTGTTATGGGCACACACGGGAAGCACGCTGTCTTGGGGTGTCAGCCAAGACTTTCCAGACGCAGTAATGTCTAAACTGAAAGCTTCTTTTTAACTTTTAAAAATATTTATTTATTTTTTAGGGGGGGCGGACGAGGGGGGGGCAGAGGATGCGAAGCCAGCTCTGTGCTGACAGCAGATAGCCCCGTGCAGGACTCGAACTCCCCAACTGTGAGATCGTGACCTGAACCGAAGTCAGATGGTTAACTGACTGAGCCACCCAGGCGCCCTCTAAACTGACATCTTAAAAATAAGCAAGGATCATCCGGGGACAGTGTGTCTATGAGCATGGGGCAAGAGGGTGATGTCTTTCAGAAGCGAGGGAGAGCTAATGGCAAGGAAACTTGGAGGTTGGAGAGGGCATAGCTTCGTAGGAAAACGAGCAGTAGCACGATAGTATGGAGAGTGGGGAGGGGGTAGATGCAAGGACGGAGCACTCAGGAGCAGCAACGTTTAACAGATAGGGGAGAATCCTCAGTGACATTAGCAGTGAGTGGCCCACAGGTTCACTGTCACGGAGGTCAAAGCAAGAGACTGTTCCAAAAGGGGAGAGTGGGGGCCTGAGTGAAAAAGCTGAAAGTAAGGAGGGAAGAGTGCCCAGGGATCAAGGAAAGGAAGTGAAAGTTGGCCGACAACATGAGGAGAACAGTTCCGAAGAAGCAATGGGAGGAGATGGTCTTCCCACCTGCTCACGTCTACCTTGCGGGCTGTTATGAGGGGAAGTGATTAGATATCTGGCATTCCCTGGGTGCGATCTGTGATCAAAACTGTAACAGGCATGTAGCATGGATGCATAGAAGTACACACACACACACACACACACACACTTGACTGTATGTAGTGTAGACCAAAAAATATTAAAAATGATTTTCTGTGTGGAGGGGGTATATATGGGTGTCGGGTAATAAGCAATTTTTGTTTACGTCTTATTTTTTTCTATATTTTATATGCTTTCTACATTGGACATCCATTATTTTTGCAATCGTAGAAACAACAAACTTAATTTCAAAATTGATTTACACAGGGGATTTATGGCGGGTGTCAAAGTTGCAAGGCTGGGTTGCATTATCTATGAACTAAAACATAAGTGCAGCTTTATTTTCATATCGATTTATCCAAGTGCGTTTTTTCTGGCTTTCTTTGATTCCCTAACCGGTGATATTTCGCATGCTTAGAGACCAGGGAAGATTTTGTCTGAATAAGACAAATCAGTGTTGTGGGACAGAAAGGCATCTCCTATTTGGCGTAATTATTATATTGAAAATTTGCCCCGGATTCAGATGAGCTTTGAGTACATACAAAAACTGCCTTTCTTCCCTTTATGCACAGCAGGAATTTTTAAAAAGAAATTGTGAAGGTAACATTCGCCTAGCTCGGCTTCAGCCAAAATTGGAAGAAGGACAGAAAACTCAAAATGGTCAGTTTACATTATAGTTACCCCCTTTTCAATTAGAATATTTAGAGGAAGTAAATATCTGGCAGAGAAAAGCACTTTTCCCATCTAATGGAAAGAAAGATCCTGTTAAAATTTAAGCTCTTTTGAGAAATAAACTGGTAATTCACTCACGTTGCAGAAGACAGGCAGTTAGGTCCCTGATGAATAACGTAGCCTCAATGCCTACTGCCCAGCACCTACCCTTTCTCTCTTGGTCCCCCAGCTCCTAAGCAAACTCTCAGAGGGATGACAACTGGGTGATTCCAACTGGAAAACAGGAAATCAAAGAACTTGAGTCCCTTGCTGGAACCCATGACATGTGATTAAAAAGGAAACCTGGAATTCTTCCTTCCTTCCTGCTATACCCCACACACCTCCCACGGCTAACTCGGCAGCCGGTACCATGGCTTTCCAAGCTAGTCATTAGAGTCTGCAAACCTCTACCAAGCAAGCACTCTTAGACTGGATCAAGAAATACCTGAAACGTTTTCATGTGCTCATTTTCTGTCTCCTAAAACCACAGGATAAATGTTTATGAAGGTTATTAAAACAACACAAAGAAAAGCAGAACACCTATTTGTATGTGTCCTGTGATCACAACATTTACATAAACCGGCGGACGACCCACAGTAGTGTCTGACTGGGGTCAATAGTCAGAAGTCAAATATAAGTAAGAGCAATGGCGGTTTTACAGGTGTTTCATAAAGAATGTTGAAGGGTATGTGCATTGATGTTGTGTTTGCCACCTAGACTGCCCCCTCCTGGCTGGAGACAGTCCTCCAGCTCGCAAAAACATTGCCCTTGGCTAGAGGGAGCTGCCCAGCCCAAGGCCAATGCCCATTCCAAAAAAAGATTCTCTTCCAATGGCTGGTCTGTACTGACATACACACATCCAAGCTCCTTGCCTCCATTTGGAACAACCGTGAAGGGCCATTTCAGTCTCTGAGCTCCCCGGTCGCCTGAGGCCTTCGGTGAGCCTGCGTCACAGTTCATCCTTTCTCTCCACCTGATCCCATTTCCCATACTCGCTCACGGATGCTGTTCCAACAGACCCCCAAAAACATTTCTGCAAGCAAATCTCCGTCAGAGAAAATGTTTCCTAAGGGATTCAAATTACTATGCAGCCTGGTGGATTATTACTATTTGCAAACATGTGGCTTTTCCTCTCAGTGGGCGTATTACATCTCTACACTTGCTGACGTCAGGCTGGGCCACGTCACTAACCTCAAGTGATATTCAAAGAAAAATTCCCCAGCATGGCTAAAATTAACAACACAGGAAACAACAGGTGTTGGGGAGGATGCGGAGAAAGGGGCACCCTCTTACACTGTTGGTGGGAATGCAAACTGGTGCAGCCACTCTGGAAAATAGTATGGAGTTTCCCCAAAAAGTTAAAAATAGAATTACCCCACCATCCGGCAATTGCACTACTAGGTATTTACCCAATGAATATAAAAATACTGATTGGAAGGGATATGTGCATTATTATCATGCTAGCAGCATCATCAACAATCGCCAGATTATGGAAAGAGCTCAAATGTCCATCGGCTGATGAGTGGATAAAGAAGAGGTTATATATATATATATATATATATATATATATATATGTATAAGAATATTACTCAGCCCCCAAAAAGAATGAAATCTTGCCATTTGCAATGACATGGATGGAGCTACGGTGTATTATGCTAAGTGAAATAAGCCAGTCAGAGAAACAGACTCTTAACTATAGAGAACAAACTAAGGGTTACTGGAGGGGAGGTGGGTGGGGGATGGGGTAAAGGGGGGATGGGCATTAAGGAGGGCACTTGTTATGACGGCACTGGGTGCTCTGTGTAAGTGATGAGTCACGAAATCTTACACTTGAAACTAGAAAATAAAAGCAAATAAAATAAATTTCCAAACTAAAAAAAAAAAAAAATTATCTGTGTAAGATAAAAAGAAACTGAGAGAGGTTATAAAATTGGTGTGACAAGTATTTAATATCTAATTCAGCTACAACCGATTAATAGGCATTGTCTGAGTATTTATATTCAACTGACAAAGTTGGACAGTTTCCTAGAATCGCCATCACGTGCCTAGAACTGAAAAAGAAAACATAAGTCACTTAAAAAAAGTTCCCGTTCCCCATTCTTTTCACTCTCAGTATATCTAACACTTAGCACCTGCCTGTGAAACTGCTCTTTCCACAGCTGAATTTCAACTGTCTACCAGAATGTAACTCCATCTTTCCTGAACCCTCCCCTGAGCAACACAGGGTTAAGAAATGGCAGAAAGAATTCTGAATCTCCTTAGAGGTTAGGGCAGAGGAGGGGGTGGAGGGACAAGGAAAGAAAGAAGGCCAGCACCAAAAGATGAAATTCCTTTAGCAGATTGCGGCAGGAGGGAGGAGGGAGAGGAAGAGTCCAAACCCTTCAAATTTAATACCTCTCCATTCATCCTTGTTACACACGTAAGAGCGCGGGGGATAACTACACCAAGAAATATGGCCAGCAAGACCAAAACCCAAAGGTTGACAGTGTTGAGCCGAGGAATTATGGGAAGATTCTTTCTTCTATTGTTTTCTAGGATTGCGAAAGTATTTCTAACGAACACATAACCTTCTGCGATTAGAAGAAATCAAATACTTCAAGAAGAGAAAAATATCCCTGAGCCAGACAACTGTTAACTGCCATAACCCACCTCCCCTGACTATCTGATGGAGGTCGGAAAGCAAACTCAGGTGTTAAGGGACAGAGCTGGAGGGAGAGGTGCTTAACCTGGAAATAAAGGTGTGTCTCAACCAGGAAGAGGGACCAAAATGTAAAGCATCAGGCGGCATGGAAGAACGTGATGTGCCAGGTCAACGATAACCATTCTGAGGCAGAGAATGGTAAAAGACACGGCTGAGAGAAAGTTCGGGGGCCTGGCATGAAGCAACAGTGATTGAGCATCACGGCATCCTCAAGACACTCACAGCTTTCTGAATCTGAATGGGACAAAATCCTGATGGAATAATCTAGAAACTTTTCCTTATCTGGTGGAAAATTGCTCCTTATCTCGAGTTTTTTGTTTTGTTTTGTTTTGTTTTGTTTTTTTCTTGTCTTCCTGACACTGGCCAGAAGTTGACTTATTAATTGGAAGGTCCATTTTTTTTTTTAATACAAAGATAATAATGACATGTCACTTCTATTTGGCCTGTAAAATCTGCATCCATTTTTTCATGAAGGAGACCCAAAACTTCAACATTGTGATGCTGGAGAGAGAAATAAATGATGATCTTGTTTCTGAATTCATCTTCTATGAATTGTTCATGCCACCAAGTAGTGCCTCACAGTCTCATGCACATGAGCTCATTGTAGCCATGGTAGGACAGCAGGGATCAAGGTGGAAGCCACTTGGTTCTTCTTACACTAAGGCAGTGCCCCCCCCCCCCTCCTTTGTTACACCAGAGATGCATCCAGAAGGATGGAGTGGAGGGCCATGCGGGACTTCACCTGTTACTGTCTCTAAGAGATTTAGCCTGCCTCCTATTATTATGGCTTGCGTTTTCCTGCCACACTTCAGGAGACATCATCACTATTTCACATAAATTATCACACCATGTGACGTGAGTGAGTAGAATCATAGATTTTGTTTTAGTTTTTGGATTACCAGGAGTAAGTACTGATGACTGAGGAAGAAGCACTTCTTGCTTGCTAAATATGATTTCAGATTTTTAGAAAGGAAAAGGCATTTTTTTATACAGCTTTCTCATTAGATCTTTTTTTTTTTAATTTTTTTTTTAGCATTTATTTATTTTTGAGACAGAGAGAGACAGAGCATGAATGGGGGAGGGTCAGAGAGAGAGGGAGACACAGAATCTGAAACAGGCTCCAGGCTCTGAGCGGTCAGCACAGAGCCCGACGCGGGGCTCGAACTCACGGACCGAGAGATCATGACCTGAGCCAAAGTCGGACGCTTAACCGACTGAGCCACCCAGGCGCCCCTCGTTAGATCTTTTAAAAGAGGAAAATCCCTGAATGTATTCCATTGTGAAGTTCTCCCATAATAGTGTAGTCTTAATGCTTAAATCATTTATTTTAAGGCTGTATTAGATATTAACTAAACACCCTGGGGGCAAGGATGCCATAACTCCTTCCTCTGTCCAACACTGAGCACAGAAGTCTTTGTGTTCCTACTCAGCTCCAAGTAGGTATCTGTAAATATTTCTTGGATGAATATTGAATTGTGAATGAAAATACGGCTGAATGAACCGCTCACAGGACTAGGATGTGCTTTAGCATGTCTGGCACAAATTAAAAAATATGAAAGACTTTCTTTAATCTCCATGTGAGGCTGTTTTCCTTCTTCATCCCTCCTTACTCTTTCCCTATAGGTAAATGTTGTTTCACAATATGGGGACGGTCTTTTGAGGCAAAAGGATTATTATTTATTTCTCATTAATTAAAGTGGCAGAATCAGAGAGGACTAGCTTTTCCTTTGAAGTAGATCAGTTCTTTTAAGTTAGATCAGATTTCATGTCAATTAAAGGCACCATCACTGAGCGTACCTGAGGAAATACACCTCCTCTCTCAAACCCTTTAAGGGCTTGGCTAATACATGAGAGATTTCCTTAGGGAAGGGGGATTTTTGTCTTTTATTCTGTCTTATGTTAAGAGTTCCTGGTGGGATGTTGGAGTGGAATTCACATTTTCCCTCTTTTGCTCATTTTCCATGTTTAGATTCAGCAAAAAACAAAAACAATAAGAACAACAACAATCCCATCCCTCATGGAAGGAGTTTACGTTCAGGATAATAAATAGCATTCTCACATTTGACTCAACACGTTCGACGTTCATATCAGGAAACATTGAACGTCGTGAGGTAGTTGTTGAATTTCTTGGTGTCATTGTTGGTTCTCTAATCCTACGACATGTCAAAGATCACATTTTTGATTTTCCACCAGCATTACGGACCAAAAAGGGTCTTTTAATTGCTGCTGTGTGCAGATATCCTTCTAAGCCTGGGCTGGCTTCCCCGGAGCTCTTTTCTTCTTGACAGGGCAAGGGATCAGGCTCTTTTCACATTACGAATGTCACTGAAATGGAATGCTACAGGGCTGGCAAAAGGGTAGCTCGTAGAGCATAGCTCCATGGCTCTGACTCCTGTTACAGCTATCGAGATTTCTGTTTCCACTTTTATTTCCGAACACAGCACTCAATGCATCTATTCTTTCTTACCCAGTGACTGTACCTTAGCAAAAGCTAAGTGGGCCCAGAGTCTAGCGGGGTCCTTTTCTTTACGCATAAACCCTAATCGTAGAAGGACAGGCTATTGCCTCGCTTCTCCTCAGTGTTTGTGACTGACGCCCTTCAGACTGGCCATTCCCAGTGACCCAGTCTCCACCTTCCCTGAGAAGTGACCCCTAGGGGCCCTTCCCACCCACTACGCGCATTAGTTCTGAAACCCTCCTGAAAGTCATCACCACAGCAGTAATGCTGTGCTTTATTTTCTCTCTTCAACCCATGCTTACAGCTCTTACCTTTTTGAAAAGCCATTTACTCTACTGATCGCAAACACGTTCTTCTTAAATCTTCAATGGGGAGGGGCGCCTGGGCGGCTCAGTCGGTTATGCATCTGACTTCAGCTCGGGTCATGATCTCGCGGTTCCTGGGCTCGAGCCCCGCATCCGGCTCTGTGCTGACAGCTCAGAGCCTGGAGCCTGCTTCGGATTCTGTGTCTCCCTCTCTCTCTGCCCCTCCCCTGCTCATGTTCTGTCTCTCCCCAAAATAAATAAACATTTCAAAAAATCTTCGATGGGGAAAAATGCTCAAAGTCTTCAGATTGCATGGGTAGTAGTACCTTTTAGTGTGGTCTGTGAGGCAGACAAAATTACCTGTTACCTGGGCTTTCCAGGAGAGGCATGCTGAGGTTGAGGGGAAGGAAAATCAAAAGAATCCTGTACATCCCGAACACAGCTACAGGGATTTCAGGATCAGCAGGGCTGCAGGATGTTTTTGCCAACATCACAGCAGCAGTAAGATTAAGAAGAAGAAAAGTGGACTTTGTGTGTCTGAGAGAGAGCAGGAGGCCAGTTGTAATGGCCGGACCGTTTAGACCAGTCCAACGCCTAATTCCCTAAATTCTTCAAGAAAGACCACTTGCACTTTGGAGGTCAAAGCAAACCACGCCAAGCATCGACCAAGAGCAAAGATGAATCTGTACATTCTCTCGGCTGTCCAAGTGCAGTACAATTACAAATGGGAAGGTCTGGTTATGGCAAGGTGACCCTAATTATCTTTATTAAAAACACGGATGGGGAGACAATACAAGCTAGTGTACCAGGAAAGCCTGTTCTTAGACAGAACTATGTTTAAAGATGGACTAAGAGCTTAGAAAATTCCATTATGGGTCTATTAATACCCCTGCATTTAATGTTTTTTCCCGGATTGAGTATCTTAAATCGCACCTGCTCAAGAGGGGCCAAGATGGCCGAGCAGCATGGAAGTTAAATCTCGCCTGCTCTAATTCAGAAATTATTATGGTGCAGTGGTCAAGCCTCGAGTACCACCTAGAGTTTATGTTCCACACCTTCTGCTTACTGATCATGGAATATTGGGCAAGTTGTCTAAACTCTCTCAACCTCAATTTCTTCACCTGTGAAAGGGGAATAATAAAAAAACTATCTGGTAGAACTGTTGTGAGATTTTTATTTGTTTTATTTTATTTTTATTTAGTGTGTGTGTGTGTGTGTGTGTGTGTGTGTGTGAAAAAGAGAGAGAGAGAAAGTGTGAGTGGGGGAGGGGCAGAGAGAGAAGGAGAGAGAAAACCCCAAGCAGGTTCCACCCTGACAGTATGGAGGCTTGAACCCACCAACCATGAGGTCATGACCTGAGCCCAAGTCAGACCCTTAACCAACCAAGTCACCCCAGCGTCCGTGTGGTGAGATTTTTCAAAAGCTAGAGTGCTTAGCTCAGGGCTTGGCAGGCAGTGAGCTTGCCCAGCACCCTCGATTGCTGCTATTGTTTAATGTGTGTGATTTTTGTTGACTTCAGCAGAATATGAACCTCTTCACCTTCAGAATCTGTGAGCTCTTCTCTCTCTCCTTTCTACCACCTCAGTTTCTTCTTGTAGTAGCATTGGGAAACCTTGGCACCTTGCTTTCCATGGCCCATCCAAGCCATTTCCATATTTCCTAATAAGTGAGGCACCAACACAATCCCTGTGGCATTTACTGCTCCCCAGAAAAGAAAACGTCTAATCAGAAACACTTAAGACTTCCCTTCCCAGAGCCAGATTCCTCCCCAAGGGTTTTCCTCTTATCTCAGCCTGTAATCACCGGCAGAGAGTTTATTGGGAAAGAAAATATCAACCACGGCATTTCACTTTGTTTTCTGTGAACATAAAATGGTCCACACTTCCCGCTTAGCATATAACCCACCTCTAACGAGCCCTGTGTATTTCCTTCTCCGTGAATCGAGGCAGCCTTCAAGTCAACAAAGCTTAGTTTGTTGTAGTCCATCAAAACTGAGCCACATAATACGCACACACTCCGAGGTACAAGTAACAAGTCACAAGGTGCCCACAAAGTCCTGAGAACCTGCACACAGGTTGACTTTGCCCAATCTGTACCACTTGACGGGAAAGCCAAATTTTATAGAAAAATACTTCGGGAAATGGAGCCTTAAGTCATATTCCAGATACCCAGGTTTCTGTTCTTTACCTTGTTAGTAGGAAGCAACCTTGCCAAATGTTACTTTGTTTGGGATTATTTTATATTATATTCTGTCAGTGCCACCCAGTTGAATTTTGGGGGAACCCCCCTAGCAGCTGAATGTGGGACAAGCACCAAGGGGCACACATGCATAAATGGAGGTCCTTAGGAGAAGCGTCATAAGGTTCGAGTCACTTAGGCCAAGGTAGTCCTCATGGCCCTGTCTCATGGCAGTTCATCCGTTTCTGGGAGATTGCATCCCAGAGACTTACAGCATACGTTCTGGGCTCTATAACTGAGGTGCTCTAATCTTAAAAAGGAGATTGGGAAAAGGAGGAAAAAGAACTAAAGCCTATTGAACTCCACTCTGTGTCTGGCTTTTAAAATTTTCGAGACTTTTGAAACGCCCGGAGGGCTCGCTCTGTTAAGTGTCCAACTCTTGATTTTGGCTCGGGTCAGGATCTCACAGTTTGTAAGATTGAGCCCCATGTCAGGCTCTGTGCTAAGTGTGGAGCCTGCTTGGGATTCTCTCTCTGTCCCTCTCTTTCTCTCACTCTCTCTCTTCCTGCCCCTCCCCAACTTGAGCACGTGTGCATGCTCACTCTCTCTCAAAATAAATAAATAAACATTTTTAGAATTTTTCGGAGGCTTTAAAAATCCCATCTCATGATACGTGAGGCCCCCTTACATATGCATCATAAGAAGCCCAATGAAGGAGTTCAGTAATGGACTAATATTCATTTTCCAGCATCCTTTCCATGGAGTGACCATCCCTCACATGTGCCTTTAGCCCTTGAAAGCTATCAGTCACCAAGCCTTAAGCCTTTGGACACAGGCGGTTAGGTGGCCCCGAAACTGAACAGACTGCCATGGGTTTCCCACTCCCTCCCCCCTCAAATCCAGTTTGTTTATGTCATTTGTAACTGAAAGAGTCCTAGACAAATAAAAGAGCTATTATATTCATCTTATGAGTGAACAAACCAAGCCTCGGAGAAGAAAATTTTCTTGCCCCCAAAGTGGCAGGGCTGAGATTAAATCCAGATCTTTTTGTCTCTGAAGTGTGTGCTCTGTTCTCTCCTGATGCCTCCCTAGAAGGTCAGGAGAAGCTGTGGAACTCTTTCCAGATGTCTAAATCCTCTAAGAGTTGAACTGTGACTACAACCCACACAAAAGATCCACTGTGGATCTCACGTTCGGGTTGAGCCAATATTAGCCTGATCAGAAGAGCTTACTAGCAAAAGGCTCTGGAATGGAGTCGACCTGTCTGCACTGAGTGACTCCAACTTCTCAGTGGTCAGCCTGGGTGAGCAGGGAGGATGAGGACTAGCAGAACATTAAATCTCAGCTGAAAGACAAGTAGATCAGCTCTCTTTAGAAGGAGATGGACAAAAATGCCTTCAGGGACACCCGAGGACACCTTCAGATAAGAAATAGCTCAGACCATCCCAGGATGCGGACCAAGGATGTATAGTGATTCGATCCAAATCACAGGAGGTGTGATGGGGCTCTCGGTGGGAGGAGAGATACCATACTGGTGGTGGTGGAGTGAGGGGAAACACTAGCCACGGCAGCTAGTCTAAGAGTTTTGTCTGCAGCCACGGACAGCACTGGAAACCCTCATTGTCCTAATGGTCATTTCAATCACTCAGTCTTTCATTCATTCATTCGCTTTCACAGCAAACATTTATTAGGCACCTATCATATATCAGGCTTTGTGCGGAGCACTGGGAATTCTGCAGTTAAGATGGAGCTCCTGGGGGCGCCTGGGTGGCTCAGTCGGTTAAGCGTCCGACTTCGGCTCAGGTCACGATCTCACTGTTCGTGAGTTCGAGCCCCGCGTCGGGCTCTGTGCTGACTGCTCAGAGCCTGGAGCCCGTTTCAGATTCTGTGTCTCCCTCTCTCTCTGCCCCTCCCCCGTTCATGCTCTGTCTCTCCCTGTCTCATAAATAAAAAAAAAAAAAAAAAAAAAAAAGATGGAGCTCCTGCCTTCAGGGTTTTACCATGGCAGCCATTGGCAATTGTGCGAGTGTGCATCTGTGTGTCTGTGTAAGGGAGAGAGACAGAGAGGCCAAGAGAGTCACAGAGAGATCTAGAATGTTGATACTGAGGATTTCAGAACCACCATTTATGCCAGTAGAGATTTATTTCCTTCAGGAGAGGCTCCTACATGACAAATATTCCTAGAAGGAGTAAAGCCTTATTTAACCACACTTGGGTGAGTTAGAAAGTCTGAAGGCTGGCAGAAATCCCTGGGGATGAGGACCAGGATTCTGGCGGTGGAAGGTGGGGGACCCACCCCGAGGAGAAAAAGAGCTTCTAAAATGAGAGCGGGGAAGATGGCTAGAGACAGTTGTGCTCTTTCCCTTCGTGATTCCCCGACTCAAATGAGGCATTTGGCTCGGGTTCAGGACAGTGACTGGGTCCATGGGGCCAGGAAGAAGTCAGCTCTTAATGGGTACCCAACTGGTCCGTAACATCATATGCTGCTTTGTGGATTCAAAGAATGTTTTCCATGTGCATGAGCTCACCTGGTCTTTATAGCAACCTAGAGAGGCAGCTCTGATTAATGCATTTTTCAGATGTGGAAAATGAAGTTCATGGAAGGCAACTGACTTGCCTAATATCACACAGCCTGGAACAGGGCAGGTGTGGGAACTGCGCCCCAGTCTTCTGGGCGCAAAGCTCATCTCTTCCAATGAACCGAACCCGTTACTTCTGCAGCAACCCGGGAGGCCCTGCCACTGCAACTGGCTGAGAAAAGAGGCCAATTAACGAGCAGAGAGTTATTCAGGTGGCACAATTCCTTTTTGAAGAAGAAATCTAGCCTGCAGGCACAATTGCTTTTTACTCAATAATTTGGTTAATGAGCATTCTGTGAAGAGAAGTGACTCACCGGAGGAGAAGGTGTGAGGCTCCAGCTCAGAGCCAGCCACATAGCAGGCACTCGGTCATGGCTAGATTCTGCAGCCCGCCTGCCTCTCCCGCCATATTCCTCCAGCACCTGTAGGTACTACCATGAACCCAGTATAACAGGAGAAAACAGAGGCACCGAGAGGTTAAGGAACTTGCCTAAGGTCACACAGCAAGCCGGTCGTGCATTCATAGCCTCTGGTCCACTCCACTGACTTCTCCGAGGAACTATGTGGGCAAATAAGGGAGAAGAACATTCCAGAGAGAGCCAAGAAAATATGTTTACCTCACAGTGTTGTTGTGAGGCTTGCATGAGTGTGTGTGTACATATATACATATTTATACACATATAGACACATATACATGAGTCTATATGTGTGTGTGTGTATGTGTGTGTGTATGTATATATATACACACACACATACACACACACACATATATGCACACACAGCAATGACAACTTGGCTGGCTCAAATAACGGTAGCTATCATTATTATTCATCAGAGGTCACATCAAGAACTAGTTTCTCAGGGAAACTTACGGTTCCCACCCTCTGGATTAATCCCCCTTATTACACCTTCTTATAAAAAGTCATACTACCCTTTAGAGCACTTATCTCCATTTGTTATTATATACCCATTCGTGATTTACTGTTCCATTTTCTTCAATATCTCAGTGCCCGGCCCTGGGAAAAAACAAACAAATGAACAAAACAAACAAAAATCCCAACTTAAGAAGCATTTCTTGAATGAATGGATGAGTGAATGAAACATTCCTTGCCGCCCCGGAGTCCTGCATTTTTCTCCCGTTGGTGGGAGGAGAATATTCTTCATGCCAGCCTGGAACTCTCACGCGTTTCCCACAGCTAATCTACATGGTGTTTACAGGTGCCTTCTGAAAACCGCCCACCCCCTGGTTTCTAAACTCAGCTAAGCTCTGTCTCTGAAATGTCAGCCTCTCCCGTTAAGCCTCCTTCTCAAAAGCGGCGAGAAATTCAGACAAGGAAAGTTTTCAGTTCCTCTCTTCATGGTGCCAATTGTATAATGAATCTGTGGGATTGAGTTTATTTCCAAATTTAAACCCACTCTGAGCACAATGGAAGCTTCTAAACTCATCCCAGTGGATCTCAAACCCACTTTTGACTTTTAAAGATTACAGATTTTTCTGGGTTTTGATGAGCGGCGAGTGGGAACAGAAAGTTCCAGACAACATAGTGGTGTAGTTTCTGTTCATCGGGTCTTTTTTTCTCCTCTTGTTTAGATGTGGTTCTTTAGAAACTGCGCTCTCTTTCTGCTCCATGATTGTACTTTTTAGAGACAAACATTTACCTTGATTTTCAAAGAAGCTGTATTATTTCTGGTTGCTCATAAAATGAAGAGGCGTGAATTCCCCCAAGCTCACCTTTTTGGCTTTTTTGATATAGAGATTTTCGTAACAACCTCATTTCCTTGCGTTCTTTGCTCTCTTAATCTTAGCATTTTAATTTTCCTTCTTTTGAAATCACCTTACTCACCAGACTAAAAATTGGCTTACCTACTTCAAAGGCTAATTATGAACATTAAAAATAAGATAATGCAGAATGGTCATCATTATAAAAAAGAGAGAGAGAGAGAGAGAGCTAGCAAACGTTGGAGAGGGAACCCTCATGTACTGTCAGTGGGAATGTAAATTGGTGCGGCCACTGTGGAAAACAGTATGGAGGGTCCTCAAAAATTAAAAACAGAACTACCACATATCCAGCAATCCCACTTCTGGGTATTTATCTGCAGAAAATGAAAGCACAAACTTGAAAAGATATCCGCACCCTTATGTTCACTGCAGCATTATTTACATTAGCCAAGATGTGGAAACAACCTCAGGGTCCGTCAACAGACAAATGGATAAAGATGATGTGCTATATACATACAATGGAATATTATTCTGCCACCAGAAAAAGGGAATTCTTGTCATTTGTGAGAAGATAGATGGACCCTGAAGGCCTTATGCTAAGTGAAATAAGTCAGAAGGAGAAAGACAAACACAGTATGATCTCATTTCTACGTGGAATCTAATAAAAAGCAAGGACAAAACAAACAAGAAGCGAGATCATAGAAGAACAGACAGAGAAGAGATTGGTGGTTTCCAGAGGTGGGAGGTGGAGATAGCAAAAAAAAATGGGTGAAGGGGGTGCAAGGGTACCAAGAAAAAGGAGATAATAAATGTGTGACAGTTTTAAATGGGGCACTTTGGTTTTGTTTCTGTTGAAGCTCCGAAGCCAAGAACAGTAGGTGGCAAGGACCCCCTCATTCTAAGTAGAGAAGGTGGACCCTCCAGGCAAGATTTTCCCCAATTCTTCTGTGCCCTTAAGCCTACTTCTCCCTGCAGGGGTGCAGTGAGAGGCACCCAAGGGGAGGACTCTTCTAGAAGAACCACAGGAGACAAAAGCCACAGAAGGCACCTGTCCCAGATTCCAACAGCACCAGGGGTGTGACGTGCGTCTTCCTCCTCTCTCCCCACCCGGGAGGAGGCAGAGGCTGCTGGGAAGAGTAATTCTGAGCCGTGCGGGACTGCCTGACCTCCTGCCCATTGCTGCACTACAGGATCCATGAATCAGGCCTATGCTGCCCAGGGAGGAAAGCTCCGAACTGGATGAGAAGTTGACACTTTGCTATTGGAGTAGGCTGACGATTCAAGTACAGGCCTCTGTACTAATCTCTTATACAAAAGTCTGGCGGCCAGATAGGTGTCAGAACTGTTTGGATTTTGGACAGAACGTATGTTATTTATCCTGTTACTAGGGGGGCATAAGGCAGCACCCCATAATCAAACACAGTAATATTTCTGCAACAAAATACATTGTCAGTCGTTCATAATGACAACAGATACCCTCACATCAGCTTGTGTCGGGATTTTTCCAGAAGCTTGGGTTTTTAGAGCATTGCAGACTTCAGGATTGCAGATAAGGGACTAAGGGAAAGTTCCTGACAATGAGAAGAGTTAGTGATTCCTGAAAGTACTACGAGAAGCTGAAGAAAGTACGCTCTCCTCCAGGGGCAGGAAACCAAACAGAGCGAGGTGGAGAGTGGTACAAAGCTTTTCTGCTCAAACCCCATCAAATTCTGGCCGTTCAGGAAATCAGTTCCTTATATAAATGTGCATGTACCTTGGCTGTGCATTTTTCACACAGCAGGTGATTCATAAATGTTAACTCTTCCTGCTTCTTCCACTTCTTCCTAAAGGAGGTAGGTAGGGCTTCCTAAAGGAGGTCCTTTCCCAGATGGGAAGCTCACGGAAGCCTAAGCTGCTGCATCTCACTTTGCTGGGGCCTTTTCCAAGACTACAAGGAGGAAGCCGTGGCCGGAGATGAATCCTTGTAGACATATCGTTACTGACAACAAGTTGTGAGGCTCAGACTCGTCTACAAAGCATTAATCGTGTTTTCGGCAACTCAGCTAGAAGCCCGAATTATCTTTCCATTATCTCTATAGAAAAATTGCATTACGGATCTGCTATCATACGGAGAGGGAGTACAAAATATGCCACCAGATACGAAGAAAGAGGTATTACTGAAACGTGCTGGGCAAAACCAAAACATCATGTTCTTTCCCTGGATTGTGTGAGAGTTATTGTATATGCCAGCAGAAAGTTTGCAATTTGCTGTGCTTCCTTTTCTGATTCAAAATAGCTCTTCATGAACTCTTCACGTCCTACTTAATTTTGCACTTGTAACATTTCCTTCCGTCACACTGTTATTTTCTTTTTACAAGGGATCTCCAAACCGTGTTAAGTTTCCGATCCTATGAACTAAGGCACTGGACTTCCCACTTTATATTACTGTTAACCTAAGTCTTGCATTTTTTTTTTTTTGATCACTTTTTTCTCTGTTTAAAAGTTTTCTTTGTTTTGAGAGAGAGAGAGAGAGAGAGAGAGAGAGAGAGAGAGAGAGAGCAAGCCGGGGAGGAGCAGAGAAAAAGGCACAGGTCACCACTTTACTACATAAACATTATCCATACGTGCCAAACTGTTTGGATTCCTTGTCTGACCAGAGTCACAAAGGGGAGAAACTTTTATCACCTGTCTCTTAGGCAAGCAGCCTGGCTGACAGCCCCCAGAAACTCCTGGGAGTTTCCGTCTGTTGAAATGAAGTGCCCTAGCCTGCTCTGATGGTTCCCTTTTCTCTCTCTTTCTGCCATCCAAAGGGTGAACACCAACTTCTTTTTTTCTTCTCTTTCTCCTCAGAAAACCCAGCAAAACTCTGAGCGTTTTCATCAGCGACTACCTTTCCAGAAAACATTTCTCTTTCCGGACAACCCACCTCTCCAGAAAATGTTTCTCTTCCCCTTTGGCCAGGCACCTTCGCCTGCTCTCTCAAGTTACAGCAACATTCGACGGCAAATTTGTTTTTCTCTGAAACCGTTACCATTTCAGGGGTGGGGTGAAGGGTGGAAATGAGGAAAAGGTAAGGATGGGGCCATTTAGAACAAACCTAATCCACATCTTCAAAATGTGCTCCAGCATCTGTTCCTATTTATTCGTCTTCACAGGGTTTCCAAACATACTGCCCTCTAGGAGGGCACCAAGTGCCGTTCGGAAGGGTTAAATAACCATCTCATGCACCCGAACCTACTATTACCCTGAATGTGAACTAACTGGATTTCGGGAACAACTTTTTAAAAATCAATAACAAAGTGGACATAAAAACAGCTGAATGAATCAGTAGGTAATAAAAAAAAAAAAAAAAAAAAAAACCCAAAATCATCCCCTCCGATTACTTGTTTCATATTATATTATCCTTACGAAGCCTTCGCTTTTACCATTTCTGGAATTCTTCTCCATTTCCTCTCAACAAAGAGTTAGGAGATATGACCAGTAAATCTCATGCAGCAACCCCCCCACCACCACCACCGCCCCCACCGGCTCTTTCTTCAGGAGACACGTTGCTTCTCTCTGAAGGTCTGAATGTTGGCTCATCTTTTCAGCATCTTGAGCATCTCTCATGGCTGGTCCTGGCTGGTCTTACCTGGGGGCAGCTGGTTCGTGCATTCCAGAGGATGAATCTGTCACTACGAGCACCTCTGCTTTGGGCACTCTCTCCTCCCTCAACCGGCATAGAAAATGACCAAAATACGCGTGCCTGGGTGGCTCAGTCGGTTAAGCATCTGGCTCTTGGTTTGGGCTCATGTGATGATCTCATGGTTCGGGAGATCAGCCCCGTGTCTGGTTCTGCACTGACAGTGTGGAGTCTGCTTGGGATTCTCTCTCTCTCCCTCTTTCTCTACTCCTCCCTGGCTTTTTCCCTCTCCCTCCCCCACCCCTATCTCTCAAAATAAAGAAAACTTTTAAACAGAGAAAGAAAATGATCAATATAAAAATGCAAGATTATGTTAACAGTAATATACAGTGGGAAGTCGAGTGCATTCAGTTCATAGGATCTGAAACTTACACGGTTTGGAGATCCTTTGTAAAAAAAAATAATAATAACAATGCTATGAATAAAACGTTACAAGTACAGAATTAAGTTCGATGTGATACCATGAAGAGCTATTTCGAATCAGAAAAGAAAGCACAGCAAATTACAAACTTTTTGCTGACATATATAATAACACTCACACAATCCAGGGAAAGAACGTAATGTTTTGGTTTTGCCCAGCACATTTCAGTAATACCTCTTTCTTCATATCTGGTGGCATATTTTGTATTGCCTCTCTATATGATAGCAGATCCATAATGCAATTTTTCTATGGAGATAATGGATGTGGATGGGAATGTCTGCCCAGAACCCCCTCTCTCATCCCCCCCCCCCCCCGGGATGAAACTGTCCATTGCTCATCCATAAATCTCCTTTGGGAAATTCCATTATCTTATGTAACCTCATTGTTTGGAAATTGTGGATTGGTCTAAGGGTGAGGATCTAATCCAAGCCAATCTAATCAGAAACCTCCCCAGCACCTTAAGTGAAGTCTAGAACCTCCATCTCAGGAAGAAAGTCTCTCTGTACCCAGTAGGAGGGAAGCAAAGAGGCAGTACCTGGGATGTGAGCCCCAGTCTCAAGAAGAGCCACATGCTGTTGACCTCTGGTTCCAGTGTGGCCCAGACCTAAGTTTCTCCTTTCTACACCATAATTCTTTCACATCTCCTTGGATTCCATGAACCACTAAGTCCCCCCTTGTGCCTGTGCTAGTTCAAGCTGCTGCGGGTCACCTTGAACCAGAAAGGTCCGGTCTAACATGCAGCTTACTTAAAATGTTTGATCAGTTGAGAACGGAAACTTCTTTATTGTAGCCCTGCTCACAAACTAAAACTTATTTGCCCCCCCCCCCCCCCCCACTTAGAAAATGGAAGGTACTTCACAGAATGACTCTTTGAGAGGATTTACTATCTCCTTGGGGTCAGTATTTGGCACATCTGTTATTTGGAGCAGTGAGAATGAGGGTATAGGAAACAGACACACACTGATGTCAGGAAATAGAATAGCTATTGCTTAAAACAAATGTTGGAAAGGGGTTGTTTTCTTGAAGTGAATGGATTCATTCAGCAAGCGTTCTGAAGGGCTGACTCTGGGCTGTGCACTGTTCCTAGCGCTGGGGATGTTATCAATCAGCAAAAGAACCCCAAATCTATACCCTTGTAGACCTTATACCCTATCTCTTTCTTCCACAGAAGTAAATCAGCAACTTTCTGGATGCTTTGGAACGACAGCTAGTTGTGTGCTAATTAATTTGGAAGCTTAGGCACCTTTGTCAGTGGCCAACCACACATGTTCTGCAGAAGGTGCAAGATGAAGAGCCTCTTCCACCCACTTTCCCACCCAAGATAATACGGCAAAAATTAGTTCCTTACGTTCTATCAATGAAGAACATACCATGGCACCATTAAGTTGGGCTCCATTTCATCAAAAATGTAATGGTGAGAAACGAGCATCTCCCACCTCCTTTTTCTCTCGGGGACCCCCTGAAGTATGTTGTAATCAATGTCCTGGGCCACTGAAAGTCTGCCTTGGCAAATTCCAAAGAGAACCTGCATTCCGGAGGAAGTAAATGCAAGGAACAGCACCCCCCCACCCCCCTCCTTCCACTCTTGTATTTATTTCCTTGGGTCCAATCTGGAAATCATTCTGTTTGTCAAAAGGCCAGGGAATGATGAAACCGCCCTCCTGCGTCCGAAGCACCGGGGCAAACTGGAGAGGGATGGGAGAGTGAGAAGACAGAAAGCAGCAGGACCCAGCCCACACCGAAAATGACTCTTTCAGATTAAAAACTAGCAGGCGCAGACGGTTTTCAGAGCATTTTTGTGGAAGGAGCTTTTCTTCCCATGGAGTTTATCAGGACTTGTTTTACATCTGAGACACGACTGGTTGGAGCTTAAGACCCCGAATTATCTGCAATTAGCAATAAAAGCCCCCATAGAAGTGATGCCTCAATGGGGACAGACAAAAACCACGGAGGGAATGAGGAAAAGGGCAGGAAGAAAGTGTCCAGTGAGAGACCAGATGCCCTCCCCTCTAGAACAGACGCAGGGGTTTTTTTTGACACTGTTGACTAAAGCGTGTGCTTGGGTTTGTAACAAGTTGTGTTTATTTTCAACCGGAGTCTGAGGGGAGAAATTGGATGTTAATATCTGAACCCCACGTGTAGTACGGGTAGCTTTTTTGCATATAACATGTATCATATATGCAGAGGACATTGTGTATGGGTTTCATTCCATAGAGGACATTCAATTAACCTCTCTTTTATCTTCATACAAATGTCCAAGTAAGGCTTTTACCAGTTAAAACCCAAATACATTTTCATTGTTCTCCCGCCGCGTAAAACTGCAGAAATCCACAAAGCACTAAAAAACAAAGATCACGTTTCAAGAAACCCGTGATCCTTATTGCATTGTCAAGATATAACTGCTGTTCGATGTTTCGTGTGCATCTACTCAGTCTTTGTGTCCATGTGTTTTCACTTCTTCTTAGTGACCGTATGGCAACACTGAATTGTAACCTGTTCTCTTCCCTTATTGGTAGGATGTGGTGAGAGTTCCCTCACCGCATTAATATTTCAGATGATTAAGTCTAGCTTTAACAACGCTGCTTCAATTCCTCGTAACTAAATTCGGGTCCCACATCTGGGATAATTTCCTCAATGAATTGCTAAGTCAAAAGATGTGTCAGTTTTGAAGATTTTTTTAAAATAAATATTGCCTGTCTGTCCTCCAAAGAATTGTGTTATGTCTACATGCTTGTACTCCCAGCAGCCACGTTTGAAAAGTGACGCTTTCTCCTTCCAGTACTGGGAACTATCCAGTTTTTACCAATTATAGAGGAGACAAAAAGTTCCTCATTGGTGCCATTTGAATTTCTTTAAATAGTATTAAAGATTTTCCTATATATTTTAGTCCTTTAGCACTTTTTTTTTGTGCATGGCATTGTCTCTTTATATTTTTTCATAATTTTTAAGTATTTTAAAATTAATGATTTTTTAAAGTTTATTTATTTTTGAGAGAGAGAGAGAGAGAAAGCAAGAGTTGGGGAGGGACAGAGAGAGGGAGAGAGAGAATCCCAACCAGGCTCCATGCTATGCACGGAGCCCAACGCGGGACTTGATTCCAAGACCGTGAGATTGCAACCTGAGCTGAAATTAAGTGTCAGACACTTAACCAACTGAGCCACCTAGTTGCTCCTAAAATTAATGATCTTGTATCGTAGTCTTTATAGTCCTTTTTATTACACAAATTTTCCATTCACTTTGTAATTTATATTTAAACTTATATATTATATTATTCATATATATTTTATTATTCATATATATTTGTATATAATATAAATGCCTTGTTTATAACTGTTTATATATCTATTTATAATATATTGTCATATATGTATTTATAATTTAAGTAAATATTATATATAACATTTTTATATAATCCAGTTATTGGCTTTTTCCATTAAGGATTCTGCCTTTATGGTACACTGAGATAGATATTCACTTTTTCCCTGGTTGCTTTACAGCTTGTTTTCTTCTTTAATTCTTGGGTTATTTTTTAGTTTATTTATTTTAAGACAGTAAGAGAGAGAGAGACAGGAGTGAGAGAGGAGAGAGAGAGAGAGAGAGAGAGAGAGAGAGAGAGAGAATCCCAAGCAGGCTCTGCAGTGTTAGTGGAAGCCAGATGTGGGGCTAGATCTCAGGAACCATCCGATCATGACCTGAGCCAAAATCAAGAGCTGGACATTTAACTGCCTGAGCCACTCAGGCACTCCTAATTCTTGTTTTTTAATCTTTAACCATTAATGTTTGATTTTAGTTTATGGTAGAAATATTTGGATGCATCTAATGATCTTTTTCCAAATATTTTACCAGTTGCCCCATCTTCTTCCAGAAGGTCATTTACTTTCTCCCCATTGATCTAAAAAGACCCTTTTGCCACATAATAATAACAATAATAGCAACAACCTATTGAATGTTCATTATGCACCAATTTCTGTTTTTTTAAAAATAAATGTTTCATCAGTTCACATTAACTTATGAAGTAAGTACTAGCATTATTTCGACTTTGTATCAGTAGAAGCAGGTTACTCCTACTTTTATGCATAAGGAAACAGGTGCTTAGAAAAGTCAAATGACTTGTCCGAGATCCCACAGCCCATAAGAGGCAGGTTGACATTAGAATTCGCTACATGTGACTGCTGGAATCTGCTCCCTTAGCCAATGTAGGCTGCTTCGAATGTGTTTTGAGTATTACATGTAATTGGTTCTAATTCTGAGATTTTTATTGTCTGAAATGATCTGTCTGATTTCTTACCCCAGACACATATTGTTTTAATCACTACATATTTATAATATATTTTGTTGAGTGAGAATATTTTCCCAATTTTTTTCAATCTTCTTGACTATTTCTTTTACCACATAAACTTTAGGGTCATTTTTTCAGGTTAGAAAAAAGCCCTCTTGGGTTGAATATATTTAACTTATTAACTGATTTTGGAGAACTGATATTTTTGCAAAATTAAACTGTTCTGTCTAGGAATAAAGAATGTGATTCTCCATAACCAACTTCTGTAATCACGTCTATAAAGACTTCCTCAGTAAAATGTGTCCTCATCTTCAGGCTTGTTTCGTTTATTCCTAATTATTCCATATGGATGTTACCATTGTGAATGAAATTTCTTTCCATTGTATTTTCTGACTCAGTATTTCCCAAGATGGTCTCTGAGGATCAATAGTTCTGACAAGTGATGTGGAAAATTTTGACAGTCTAACTGGGTGACCAAACACTTCTCAAACCCTATACACATATGTGGCTAAACTTCTGGACGAGGTCATTGAATGAAATATTCCTTAAGTTTATTTAGCATAGAAACTTTCTTTTAAGGGCGCCTGGCTGGCTCAGTAAGTTAAGCATCCGACTTCTGCTCAGGTCATGATCTCGCGGTTCGTGAGTTCGAGCCCTGCGTTGGGCTCTGTGCTGACCCCTCGGAGTCTGGAGCTCGTTGCAAATTCTGTTTCTCCTTCTCTCTCTCTCTCTGCCCCTCCCCCGCTGATACTCTGTCTCTGTCTCTGTCTCTCTCTCTCTCAAAAGTAAAATAAAGATTAAAAGAAATTTTCAACAAAGAAACTTAAAGAGCATTGTTCGATTTTGAAGGGACTACCTTTTTAGAGGGCACTCTAGGAGAGTCTACTCTACAGCGCCATTAATTATGATGGTTGCTACTTTGAGACAACTATTGACCATCATATTAATAAAGTACCTTCATGTTTCTAGGTATATCTTTGTTGGTGTATATCTGAATGATTATTTGGGTTTTTTCCCCTTAGAAACTATTGATGTAATAGATTAAATAATAGAAGTTATAACATTAAACCAACCCAAAGTCCCTACAGGGAAAAAAAAAAAAAAACCTACTTGATTCACCAATTTACTACGCTTTTATTATAGTGCTGGATCAATGTATTAATATTTTACTTAGTTTCTTGTATCCCTACTTATAAATTAGAGTCAGTGCTTTCCTATCTTCCCTCCTGTTTTTCTGCCCTTCCACCTTCCTTTTCCTTTTTTCCACCTCCTCCTTCCTTCCTTCCTTCCTTCCTTCCTTCTTTCTTTCCTTCCTTTGTCATGTTTTCGAATCAGAGTTAGGCTAGCTTTATACAATAAGTTGAATAGCCTTCCACATATTTTATTCCCTCAACATGGAAATTCTCTGAAACTTTGAAAGAATTTTCCCATAAAGACAAGTACAAAGCTTTTTTTAAAAAAAATAAACAAAATTCTGTTAACTTTTAAAAGGTGTTTCATAATAATATGACTTCTCAGGTTTCATATTTCAAGACCCAATTTTTGGTAGCTTATATATTCTTTAAAAAGCACTTATTCCATCTAGACCTTCAAATATGTCTGCACAGAAGTGTATAAAATATTCTTTTTATTATTAAAAAATATCTCTTACTGAACCCTACCTTCATGCATTTAGGTTTGTTTTCTTTCTTTTTTTCCCCCCAAAGGATCAACTTTTTGCCTCCAATTCTATTGTTTTATTCTTCATAAATCATTGATTTCTCTTTAAAAAAAAAACAACAAAAAAACACCTCTATTCCCACTCTCTTTTGTTATTTTACCCCATCTTCTTATTTAAAGGCTTAAATCATTTATTTTCATCTTAAAACAAAATAGACATGAAAAAGAACTAAAAGCTGTTGTTATCTTTTATTATGATTTTGACCAAATCTCATAAGTTTCTACACTAAATATAGCATAATGGCAAAAATGCAAACTCTGCGGGTAGCTTGTATTTCTGCAAATCAAGCTCCATCAGTGATTCTCTGTGTGGCCTCAAAAAATCTACTTGGCCTCTCTGTGCCTCAGTTCCTTTAAGTGTAACACAAAGATAATAATAATGCCCAGGTCAAGATTTTTGAGAAGATTAAATGAGATAATATATGCAAGGTAATTATGAGAGCAATTAACATATAGTAAGTGCTGAATAAATGTATATTATGCTACCTTTGTATTTTCCAATCTGTATTTTTAGTCTGAATCTTGATTACCTCAGTTATTAGAGCTTTAATGATTTTTATCAATTGTTAGTTTAATTACACTCCAGCTAGAGAAGTTGTCCTATAAAATTTATGGCAGTGTGGCTTTTATAGAAGATGGATGAACAAAGAAGGGAATTACATGTACCGAACATCGCTAGATGTGTATTGATGTGTTTGTTTGCTTTCAGAACTCTTAACGTGGGAATGCAGGAATCTGACTCATGGTCTGTTAGCTAATCCTGCAATTCCCCCACCATGACATTATACTTAAATTTCTTATTGTGTATTTTATCTTTGGAGTGTGCACACGTGCACACATACACATCCGATACCTTCCTGGCTTTGCACACCTGCTTGGCTCTCTTCCAACGGGAGTTTACTGAAAACAGGAGGAAGACATTTTGAAATTATTTAGGTACTCAACAGATATTCCTAATATTCCTAGATTCACTTATAAAAGAGGAAATGGCTTTCCCACAGGGTTTTTAAAGTGACTTAACAAAGGGGGCCTGGACTCTAAAGTGAATTCCAGGACACATTTGTCACTAGAAAACGAAAAATGGTGTGGGGGATAATTGAATGAGATGCGGGTCCACAGTTACCACGCACTTCATCTGAAAGGTGCCCGAAGTGGTCTAATCTGGTACAAGCCAAAGATCTTTCTGAGCAAAAACAACCTTTTTATTGGCCTCCTTGATTCCTCTTGTTAAGGCACAAGTTCTCACACTTGGCTGCTCCTTTTTAAGCACCTGGGGAACTTTAAAAAATATACAGATGCTGGGTCTCACCCCAGCCAAATGAATCATGAGTCAGGATCTCGGTGGAGGAGGGGGCTTGGACTGTTTTTGAAACGATCTTCAGAGGATTCTAGTGTGTAGCCAGGTTTGAGAGTCACCGGATTGAGACAGTATCTCCTAAGTCCGCAACAGGAACGGAGTATTTGAGACCTGGCAATTTGCCTTGAGTCATCTTTCAATTTAGCGGAGAACAGAGAGGCTGAAAGTATAGGCCTTGGGCAGGTACATTTCAGGAGGGTTTAGAAAACGTCCGGAGTTTGGAGACCCAGCTAGAAGGAACAGGTGAAGGTGTGGGAGCCTCAGGGGGCGGCTGCCCCTAGGGTGGGACATGGGGAAGGACCTGGGGCAGGGAAGCGCAAAGGGGTCAGCTGAAGGAAGTGGGTTGCAAAGCACAGAAGAGGAGAAAGGGAGCTAATGTCCCTGCAGGGCCTGCCATACACAGGACGCCGTGATAAAAATGGTTGCGGCCCCTAGCTCACTCAGTTCTCACAACCCTCTAAGACAGGATCCGTTTTCCCATGTGAAAAAATGAGGACATCGGACTTAAAGTCACTTACCAACTTTCCCACTAACCCAATAGGCCAAGGTGGATTTGAATCCATGCTCGTTCTTCCGGCGTTCCTTTAGTGTGGCGCCAGGGACCCTACCTTCCACAGACCTCCTCCTGAAACTGAATCTGGGGCCCAGGAATGTGAACTGTAACAAGTTCTGGGTGTGGGAGTTCTGCTGCTAAATGTTCCGAGCCGAGTATCTCACAAGCCAGCTCTTTGCAAACTTGAATGATGTCTCTGACTCTCCTGGGGCTCCCTGCAAATGCAGATTTGGACTCAGTGGGTCGAGGGTGGGGGCCGAGATTCCTCATTTCCAACAAGCCTCCAGATATCACCAAAGCTGCTCATCCCCAGCCCACACTAGGGGCAACAAGTTCCTGCACCACACTGCCCCAACCTTATCCATGCGGGGGCCAAAGACTGAATCCCAAACAGTGAGGATCCGGCAAGCAGCGAGGCCAGCCTGGCCATCCGAAGGCTTGTCTGCTAATGGCTGCTCAGCTGGCTTCTCCCCAGGGGAGCAGGTTCAACTAGCTCATCTGTTGGAGGGAGAAGCCAAAGCCATTGGCGAGCACCTGCTCAGAACCCTCAGGAAGCCAGCACTGAATTTAGCCCTACGGCAGCAGAGCCCCACGGCAGCCGAGCTGTGGAAAGGCAGGATTACAGACAACTGCCTGCAACCACAGTCCAGCACAGACCCAGCGCAAGCCTGTATGTTCCGTTTGTGCCAAATGGCTGGACCTGGGAAATTGCAAGGAAAAGAGCTAACCGCCAGGAGGTGGCGGGGTGGGGTGGGGGGTGGGGGGCTTTTTATTATAATTTTTAAATCAGCACATTTGGGATCTATTAGCGTGACCTTTACGTTTTCCCAGGGTGTGGGCTTTATGGGATTTCGCCTTCATTTGGGGGTATTTCAGATTTGGGAGTTTAATTCCGTTATCTTCGTTCCATGATGATAAAAACAAAGGCACTGCCCAATAAGTTGTCACTCCACAAGAGAAAGAAATCGTGTTTTCCTGTTATCTGAAAAAAAGCCATGGTTCTTTCTGAAAAATTAATCACCCTATATTTTACACATTTAAGCTCCTTGGCATCACACGGGAAATTATCTGTTCCACACTTGAATCAAGCAGAAGCAAGTCCACACGCCTGGTCCTTAATCTCTCTTAGTTTTCTTCCAATTAGATGCAATCTTTTTCCAATACTCTAATTAATACTTCCACATTAAATATTAGGCCTTGTAAGAAAAAAATCATCTGTAATACAGTCGCATCAAGCCAAACAGGATTTTGAAGCTCTTGCCCTTAATCTTTCTTTCAATTTTCTGCCATTTAGAAACAATTTTTTCCCCAACACTCTAATGAATGCAAATGATATTCGTGATTAGTTAGTATTATGCTAATCTGAGCCTGGAATTTACCTAAATCTGCATGGTGTTGTCTGAGCACCAGATTGCTTTGGGTTTCTGAGGAAAATTACATTAGCCTGCCAGATGTACAAAACATGATAGAGTAGAAATCTGAGCAAATAATCAAGATTACATTAGTTTTGTTTCTTAATGAACAACTGTTGGCATTAGGGATTACAGACAAATTATGGTTTTCCTCTCTGAGCTCAAGCGGCTAAGCAGCTGTTGTGAAGGTCCCCTTTTCCTGACTACCCCTAAATAGATTGGGAGCCGCCAGGGCAGGGGGAAAGCATCTAAAATTTCACATAATTTAATTTGTTCCATTACAAAGTAATCATCACCCCGAGGCCCACAGCTAACCTCCAACTTTCCCCCCACCAACCTGTCCCTGGAATGCGGGAGCAGTTCGAGTGAGGATCGGGGGCAGAAACTCCAATGTGTTTTTCTTCTCTCCCAGCTCGGAGGGATGCGGGTTACATGCCTCCAAGGCGTACCTGCTTTCTGTGCCCTTTGGGCCGCTTTCCAAAAGGGTGCCCGCCTAATTCCTGCTACTTGGGTGACAGAGATGGAATGCTGCTGATAATGCTGATAAGGATTATGTAGGTAACACAGTACATCTGGCCGCAGTCTAATAGGCCGGGTGAACCAGAAACTTGCAGAAACAGCAGCCATCTGAGCTTAGACCCTTGTCCTGTGTTATTTGATCTATGCCTGTGAAGTTTCGCTATAATGGAATCCTTGTCTTTCAGTGGATATGTGGTGTGTAGGTAGGGTTGTCTTAATAGCCCGCGGCCCGTTTTTGGACATTTCCCCTTTATATCAATCAGCAAAATACCACGGCTGCTGGTGTGGACTTTTCTGCTCAATTTAAGTGTCCTCGCTGAAAGCACGACACCTTCTATGTGCTGCTTTCAGGTCAAAAGCCATGCGTCTTTTCGCCACTTGGCCTTGGCACCTGCTGATCCCCCTGCAGAAATTAGTCTTCTCCCCTCTGTTGTCTGCATCTGGACAAAGTATGTCACCTCCAAGATGAGTGAGCCGCCTCTCTCATATAGTCCCGTGGCAGCCAGTCCCGGACTAACAGAGGACTTCCCACACTGCATTCTCCACTCCATGTAAGCTCTGTGAGGAAGGGAATGAAGTCTACCCTGTTCACACAGCATTTCTTGTAAATGCTCTATGAAAATCCGTTGACAGAATCGGGAGTTTTATGCAGTTGAGAATAGCGTATTCAGAGGGAAGAAAAAGTTTGGGTCTCTCTGCCACGGTAAAGATGGATGTTCTCAATGAGAAGATGTTATGAACAAGGTCATCACAAAGACCTTTATGTTTTGTAGAGAGGATAAAGAGCTATCAACCCGTGGCCCTCTGTTTGCGGTAAGAGAAGTAACTGAAGGACAGGCGTTTATGTTTGTGGACACAGGCAACTCTTGATTTGTTCTAGCTGCCTTGAAAAGGGAACTTCTTTTTCTACCTCCTGTACCTACCTCCATAATCATTCCCCACCAACTGAGAAGCCCATTGCTGGTAAGTCTCTCACTGATCAACACCACCCATTAGTCAGCTGGATAACCTAGACTCCCCAAGTCTCATTGTGATCTACTATCCGGTGGTGCGATTGGGGATGGACTGTTGGGACAGAGGGGTAGAGTACCAGTGAGAAAGGGGAATAAGAAGACGATGCCTGTTAGGTCCACCTTCAATCTTAAGCCTCAACTCCCACTATTTCTGTCCTACAGTTTTGGGGTTGAAAAGTGGGACTGATTTTATTTACAAATTTACATATTTATTCTTAATTCATATATTACTATTATAAATGTATATAATTTATAAATTGTGTGCCCAAAGCACTAATAGTGGGCTAAGAAACTGGAACTTAAGGCAAGCTCAGTCCCACTCAACAAGTCTTCTAGAATGATCCCCTGCCTGTACAAGGGTACTGGAGGCTGAGAGAAGTGGGGGGAAGAAATAGAAGATGAAGTTTTGCCCCAGAAAAACACCATTGAGTTTAGGGAAAAAATAAAATAAGTGACATTAGTAGTACATAGAATAAAATAAACAAGAGCTCAGAATCCAGGAGATATCACTTTGTCAAACAAAGTGAAGTCTTTCTGGAACTCTACTGAACTAACTGCTCAGTTGACCCTAAAATCATTCATTTGACTGCTAAGAGTCATTTCCCCAACATGCAGTGTCTGTTTTTGGTTTTGTTTGAGGGTCTTTTTTTTAGTATTATTTTCTGTTTTTCCTTAGTTACAGACCTTACTTCTTGTTAAATGTTTTATTGTAAACCACTGTGGTTACTTTTTATTTGCAGATAACAGTCAACGTTAATACGAGGACTTGCTATTTACTGGGCAAAGCGCTTTGTGTATATTACCTCATTTAATCCTTACAACAACACTACAAAACAGATACTGTCACCATCCCCCTATATAACAACCGAAGAAACTGAGGCACAGAGAGATTAAAGCATTTGTCCAAGTTAATCCAGCTGGTCAATAGAGTATTTGGGATTTGATCCAGGGGAGTCTGGTCTTAGAAACCTGACTCTTTTTTTCCTTATTTAAATTTTAGTTAGCTAACATACAGAGCAATATTGGTTGCAGGAGTAGAATTCAACGATCCATCACCTACAAACACCCAGTGCTCATCATAACGAGTGCCCTCCTTAATGTCTATCACCCATCTGGCCCATCCCTTGCCCACCTCCCTCCATCAAACCTCAGTTTGTTCTCTATCATTAAGATTCTCTTGTAGTTTGTTTCCCTCTCTTCTCTTTCCCCTCCTCTTCCCGTATGTTCATCTGTTTTGTTTCTTACTTTCCACATATGAGTGAAATCATATGGTATTTTTCTTTCTCTGACTGACTTATTTCACTTAGCATAATACATTCTAGCTTCATCCACATCGTTGCAAATGACAAGACTTCATTATTTTTGATGGCTGAGTAATATTCCTGTGTGCGTGTGTGTGTGTGTGTGTGTGTGTGTGTGTGTGTACATATACCACATCTTCTTTATCCATTCATCAATCAGTGAACATTTGGGCTCTTGTCAGACTTTGGCCATTGTTGATAATGCTGCTATAAACATCAGGGTGCATGTACCCCTTTGAATCTGTATTTTGGTATCCTTTGGATAAATATCTAATAGTGCAATTGCTGGGTCATTAGGTAGTTCTATTTTTAGTTTTTTTGAGGAACCTCTATACTGTTCTCCAGACTGGCTGCACCAGTTTGCATTCCCACCAGCAGTGTAAGAGGGTTCCCCTTCAGAAGTGCAACCCTTAACCACGATGTTATTCTGACTCTCAGCATAATCTGAAATACCCTTCAAAACGATTTTTATATCTTACATTCCCTTCCATTTTAATTTAACCTACCCTCAGTTCTCTACCTTGCAAACATTATAAAATGCACACTGGTAAGAAGGAATATGAAGTTGCCATAACCTGCAGAAACTGTTTATAATCTTTAACTTTTTTCCATTCATGTGATGCATATATACAGTGCAATGGATGACACCTCCCATAGTCCTAAGATTTCTTTCTACTAAAAATTTTGGGGCTGGGGGGACTCTTTCGGAAAACGCTTATTCTACCCACACGTTAATGTTTACCAAGAAGCTGGTCTTCGTTTCCAGCAGTAACTGAGCACTCAACACTATACACATCATTTTCCCCCTCAAGGTCTTCAATTGCATTTCATTACCGTACTTACAAAATAAAGAGCTCTCCTATAATTGCTATTTCTCTGATGAGGCTCAGAATTCAACCCGTGTGATAAACATGGACCAGCCCAGTAGCCATTACCTACTTCGCCACCTGCTCTTCTGCCAAGGGCTGACCAGACTCATTCTTTCACCCTTAGAGTAGCTCCAAGGAGAAACATCCCAGTGGAAGGTTCTACAATGGGGTCACAGACCAGGACCACAGTCTCCCAAATAATCACACTCTTCCAAGAGTATCAAAGTCCTTTAAAAGGTAGGGCTCACAAATAAAAGACCTTTAAACACAAGAATCTGAAGCACTTCTGTGTAGATAGTGAATTCAAACTCACCAGGAAACTTTTGCACTCAGTTATTTTCCAAACCGTGTTATCATGACCCACTAGGGGGTTAAGATATCAACTGAGCTGGACAACACTTTTGTTGAAAAAGACAAAATGGAATAAAATAAAAACTATTAATAGTGCATTTCAAATATGCAGGGTAAAGGTTGTTTTATGAACACTTTATTTTCCTTCTATGTATTTATATACATGTGTGCTAGGTTATGATGTTAAGCCCCCATATGTTGGAAACCACTGCATATCATTTGCTTCTCAAAGTGGCTCAAAGAAGTAGGCAGGGCTCAGAGGTCAAATGGCTTGCTTATGCTTACAGACCAGCCTGGGGACGTCTGTCTAGCTTTCTTCAATTCTCACTGTAACCGTCTTTCTACTGTCCCTATTGATTCAGGACAAGAAAATGAAGTAAAACAAAAGAAAGCAATAACACCTGGTTAACACCCAGGGACAAAAGCGATAGTGAACAGGACAAAGAAGCATTGAGAAGCCATCCCCTCATTTTTGAAACTCTTGAAAGTAGACTCAAGAAAGTTATCCAAGAACTTCCAGTTATAAGGTAAATAAGTTCTAGGGATCTAATGTACATCATGGTGACTATAGTTAACAGTGCCACATGGGATACTTGAAATTTGCTAAGAGAGTGGATCTGACGTACCCTCCCCACACACACATATGCACACACACACACACACACACACACACACACAGGCAACCATGTTAGGTGACGAGGATGTTTACTAACCTTACTATAACCATTTCACAGCATATACATCAAATCATCACGATGTACATAATGTTGTCAAACATACCCCAACAAAGCTGCAAAATAATAAATAGCACCCAAAAACTACTTTTTAATATTTCACAAAGCCTCTCAGAAATGGCAGGTTCATCCAGAATAAGGTTTCTAGCAGAAATGTCAAGCTTTTTGCTTTTTGATAGAATTACATCAACTCCACATACTGTTCAGAAGTACTTTGATGTCTTTGGTTAATTGTGGTGTAGTGGAAAGTGACGATGACCAGACTTTTCATTGTGGCACTGCCTGTTATTGAAAGAGCGGACCTACGCCAGCCGACTCCATCTTGTTCTGTGTCCTCCACCTTGAGTGACTATGTCCCCAACATGGCCCCTTTCGGGAAAATCGCAGAAACCTCAGACCACGCCTCCTCCCCTTGAGTAACCTCCCGCTCACCCATTCAAACTTCCCAATCAAAACATGCCCAGCGACCTGCGTAAGGGGACTCCGACCCTTCCCCAGCCAATCGGCCGAGGCCACGACCCTTCCCCAGCCAATCGGCTGAGGCCACAGCCATTAGCTCACCAACTGCCCGTAGACCCCAATAAAACCTTTGTGCTTTTGAAACTCGCGCTCTCTCTCCGGCATCTCACCGCTGTGTCGGGTGCAGGTAGGGGATTGAGCTCGAGCTAGCTCGAATAAAGGCTCTTTGCTTTTGCATCGGACTCGGCTCCCTGGTGGTCTTTGGGGATCGCGAATTCTGGGCATAACATTATTAGCTGCATAAATATGGGCAAATTATTTAAACCCTCGAGCCTCCATTTTTTCTGCTGTAAAATGGGAGTTACATCTACTTTTCAGTGGTGTTGCAAGAACAAAATAAGGTCATATTTATAATTTTATAAATTATAATATTTTATAAACTCATAATATTAATACTTATAATTTTATAATGTTTTATAAAATTATAATATTATAATTTATAATATACAAAGTACTTTGAAGAGAACCTGGAACATCGAGGTGCTTAACAGATGGTTGTGTCTGACAAAAGCAGTAACTCATAATTTGATTAATGGAATTTTTCAAAACACACGATAGGGATGGAAACACAATCAAAGAAGTACTTTTTTGGCCAATGTTGGGAACTATTACCTTAGCAATGCGTTAGCCTATAAATGCTGCCTGTTTGCTGAAAGATTGCAATGCTATTTTCTTATCCTTTGCCTGGGGAGATGGTTTTGGCCAAACACCTTTGAATGCTTGGTAATTATTTGCTCTACCCATCAATAGCCCTGTGGCCAAGAGTTTTGAAAATGTTAATCAGTACATCAGCAACGTTTCCTTCTACCATACTATTGTTTTGAATTCTCTTTTAAAGCTTAAGAAAGGGCTCAACTGGTGCAAGCAAATGTTTTCAAAGCATCTGATGAGAAAAGCACACGTAAAGGAGATAAAGCAAAGGGAAACATCCGAAACTGACAAATGTGGTTGGGCTCCTGGTTCTGAACTGATTGATTGATTTGTTAATTAATTTACAATGGCGCAACAGTAATTACAAGCTACTGTTTGTCAGCCAAATCACTTGTGATGAAGTCAAAGGTTCACATCTGTGTGCGTGTCCCAAGGATCAATGCATCAAATTAGCTCTGTTGGCTTTTTTCCCACTAAAAGCTAACATGTGTCATCAATATTCCAGCATTTGTGTGCGTAAACTAATTGATTGAACATTCGTGCTACATAAACATGCGGTTTGTATTATGTGGGGTACCATTTATAAACATCTTTGGGGCCAAAAATATGAATAGCCTCACACAAAATAATTAATATCCTTTTGGAAAAATAAAGCGGCAGTTTAGTGTTATTCCTTCGATTTACGGCTAAAAAGGCATTGTCGTGTCTTCTGAAGTCTTGGGCATTATTATATTGCACAGTATTTCACAATTCTGCCTAGAGCAAGTCTGAGGAAATTTACAGAGAAGGTGAAAGATTTTTGTGCGAGGTTGTTCAGGTCTATCAATAATAGCAAACTATCCGTGATTCGAGAACATCGCCATACCACTGTCCTCTGCCATGCCCGCGGTGACATGTATATTATTTGTAATCTCATATTTTCCCACTAACCTCTGCCAAAATTCGAATTTGAGGAATGTAAATTTATCCCTGCACGGCCGCATAATTGGCTGTCAGCATCAGCATTAACCTTGAAACTCAGTAAGAGCAGCTCAAGATGCCCGGAAGGTAAAGGGAAGACGGCTTATCTTGTGGCCACAGATCTTTCACTACCCTTCAACCAGAGGCCCTGCTCCTGAAGCAAGGTCAGTGATGCTGCTTGTAGCAGTGAATGGGGTTCAGGAGCAAAAGTAATGAATGGCCTACGATCAGTTTCTCCCCCCACATCTCTCTATCATCATTTCCCATCAAAATATCTGAAAAGAAGCATGGAAGGGCTGAAGCAATCTAGGTAAACCAAAGCATTAGTGTCCATCAGCTGTGGAAACATAGCTTATGTAGAAGGGCAGCGTCTAGCTGAGAGGGCTCCAACATCCGTCAAGGGCCTCAAGACTACTCCTCCAAATTCACTTTTATGACAACACCCCGGGAAAAGGGTCACGAGAGTCAGGGCGGGTGACCCTCCAGACTCTACCGATTGGGCTGTAGATCCCTCTTAGTGCTGGCATCCGGAAGCCATATTCTCTGTTTTCATTCAGACACAGACTTACAGTGGTTGAAACGGGACCTGGTCCAAATAAATGATATTTTTCACTTGCTCTCTCTCTCCCTCTCTCTCTCTCTCAAAGGAGATAATTTGGAAGCGGTTGCTTCTTAACATGGCTAGGCACCTTCTTGCTCACTTTCCCAAAGACCTGTGTCTCTGAATATTGTACCCAATCCATTTTAGGTTTCTGTTATTCTTGGCATGTTCCTCAGCCCTCACCCAAACACTGTATGTTCAGATGTCAGTACACAACTAAGGTCTTCCCCAACATTGCAATCTAGGTAACACGCATGGAAAAATAATTGAAATCTTGGAGTGGAAAAATAATCAATCCTCTGAGATGAAACTTATTTCCTCAAAAATAAGAAAAGAGACAAAAAGTTTTATCCCCTAAATACATTAGCCTTTTCCAAACTCTCTAACTCATCAGATGCCCAAAAGGTCTTAGTCACTGTAATAAAGGTAGAGTTGAGAAAGCAGGATGATCCTTGCTGACAAGATGGTTTATTCGTCGGATGCTTAGCACTTGGTAATGACCATGAGCCTGTCTGCTTAAAGGGAAATACGAATTTGCTGCTTTTGCTTTGGGGCTGTCCTCCCTCTCTAACCCTCAGCTTTAAAACTTTGCTGCTAATTTCATCATAATTCCTACACGCTTCCAGTACATTGAAGTTTTATCTTGGAAAGGGCAGGTGGTGATTCATAACGTGGGCCACAGTCTGGGATCCCATCACCAGTGACCAATGCGCAGCCTGGGGACCCACTGAGATAACTGTCTCCATTAATAAAATGGGAGACCCATAGCCTTGATGCAATCTGAAAATTATTTATTAACGGGCCTTTTATGTGCAAAATACTGTCAAGAGCTGGTAAATAAGACCTGGTCCCCAGTCCTTGGGGGGCTTATAATTTTGGATGAGCAACTAAATAACATAAGACAAACCTTATATTCATAATCACAAATGTCATCTAGTAAAGTAGGGTCATTTGTATCAGAACATTCACACAACCTACATACCGCATAAAAATTGTATCAAATACGCTAGAGTGTTCGATTTCATTTACTGATGCTATTGTTACCTCTTACAATCCTGAAAATAAGAGAACAAATAATCCATCCCATTTATAGCATACTATGCTGCCCATTATATTATGTGATAAACTAAATCTTTCCTATTATAACACATACTGATGTGATTTAAAATAACCTCACTAAAGAATTGCTACAACATTAGTCTTTTGTGGTTGTGTGAAATAAAAAAGCTACGGGTTGAACTGCAAAATGATACAGATGGCATTTTGGAAATGTTGTTTATTTCATGCTTTCCCATTCAATGTACAAAACGTGGTCACGGCTCTCACTGCTACTGCCTGGGATGTTCGTGAACTAGTCGTGCATTATCATGTGAAGGATTAATCCTTCCGAGTTTAGCAGTAGAATTTGCAAAGAGCATCCTGTAATGTGTCAGACAGCCAGCATTTTCTGTACCGCCTGGTGGCAATTCACCATTATCTCATGCTCCAGAACACTGGCAAAATTCTGGAAAGCTTGTCTTCGCCTTCCCATGTTTAACACCACCAGATAATAATATGTGTACCTGCGATTGGTTTTGCATCTTACAGTTTTCAAGTCGTTTATTATGCTTTATCTCATTGGAGCCTCACAACAGCCCCATGAGGTAAATAGATAATATCAAAACCTGAAAATGGAAATGCTTTGCTTGCCAATTTCTTTCCAAAAAATTTCCCCCAGATGGCTTATGCCTATAGCGAATCTAATTGTCTCGAGGAAAGATGAATGGAATCACATTTCCAAAGAATTCAGCCACCTCCAATCCTAGAGCTGTACAATCCACAGACGCAGCTTGGGAGGGAGTGAACCAGCTCGGTGAACACACAGAGAGAGCTGAGCCTCAGCAAGAGGTCAGGCTTGAAGCTGGAGGGGCAGGCAGGTGCACAGCAGACAGTGGCAAGGCACTTGACCGTGGTCACAAATAATGAGTCCTAGCCCAGGTCTTCGGATGAAACAGCTGATGGTTGGGTTCTGGGGAAGAAGCAGGCACAACTCCGACTTGGTGGGTTTTAGTGTCCCTTCCCGCCTGTTAATGGAGAGCACTTCAGCACATTGCTTAACCTCAGAGACCAGTGGCCTCCTGTGCGTAGTGAGGCGGGTCATGTCTATTGCATCATACTGTGCTGAACGCTGATTGATAGAAGTTGTCTCCCAAAGAACCTGGCAAACACTTAAGTAGGAGGCCCTCAATAATCATTGATTTTTTTTTAGCCTTAAGATCATAGTATACAATGTTTACAATTAAGCTAACAAGGGGCGCCTGGGTGGCTCGGTCGGTTAAGTGTCCGACTTCAGCTCAGGTCAGGATCTTGCGGTTCTTGAATTCGAGCCCCGCGTCGGGCTCTGTGCTGACAGCTCAGAGCCTGGAGCCTGCCTCGGATTCTGTGTCTCCCTCTCTCTCTGCCCCTTCCCCGCTCACACTCTGTCTCTCTGTCTCTCTCTCTCGCAGAAATAAATAAGCATAAAAAAATCATAAAATAAAATTAAGCTAACGTATTAGCTTAATTAGCTGTGGAATCTCGCTAAGTGTAAGGAGCTTCTGTCTTTAAGAAATCTGCTACAATTTGATACAGAAAATGCTGAATTTTTAGGATTCCTTTAATGTATGCAGTTCCCACTAAACAGGGGGGTATAAACTCAAAAAGTCAACATAATTATTGAAAGCGCCATAGAAAATGCTACAATTATGTTTCCTTTCTCCACCCTGTGTGTTTTTTTGAGCACCTACTAAGTGCTCACACCCGAGACTGTGTAGATAGTCCCCGCTTGCACTGGCCCCCTTGGGCATGTATCATGAACTTGGTATTTATACCACATTCACCGGGTGCCTCACTGACTCCATCTCATTCATCCTCCCGGCAGGTTGGAATGACAAGTAATGAGTATGATTATCTGCACTTTACAGCTGGCTCTACCAGCCGTGAGAGGAGCAAATTCATTTGCCAGAGGTCACCAAATCTACATTTCCCAGGATTCAGTCCCGTGCTCATAAACATATCCATTATGCTATAACCTTGGAAGATGAACGTAACAGTGGGAAGTTACAAAATGATTGCTTTCTGAATAAAGTCATTTCGCAGAGAAGTACTAGGTTAAACTTTATGCTAGAACAGTGAGAAATGAAAATTGTCCTTAAAGCTGTCCATTACGTGACATGTTAAATCCGCCCCATTACAAAGCGCGTGAAGTGTACGTTGAAATGATTTATTGATAACCTTCTATTCTCCTGGCTCTTTGTTTAAGCACTTAAAATGTAGTAAGATTTAAGATGCTTAAAGTTAGTGAAATACATAGTATGGGTACCTATATCCCTTAACAGACCTGCTCGTAAAAACAACTTCTCCACTGAAGGGACATTACCCTGACTATTCTGCACATCCCGATGCAACAGAGCAATGTGACCCTTTGTCACTGGCCTGGTATATTTTCACTAGTATACTTTCCTATATCCAAGTTCACTGTCTCAGCCCCTCAGAATATATATTACAAATCGTAAGTATGGAAAATGTCACAAAATAACAATCTCAGGGAATTTAAAAATGCCCGAAGGTAGTGATTGACATCATTCAGCTATGTTCCAGAAATATGCTGTAGTTTCAATGACATTGTGAGCATCAGATATCTCTCTTTGTTGACTAGTCTCTACACTGGAAAATCAACACCAGCTTTCCCATAGATAGAAGAGATAACACTCCTTGAGAACATGACCCTTTGCTTCCAAAAAAGAACTGGAAAAGCGGATGGACAGGCACTTGTGTTTCCTTACTCTCTGATTAAATTAATAACCATTTAATCACTATTTATTAGGATGAGATCCAAAGGATATTTTTCTTCTCCAAAGTTGATACGTTGCATTTGTTATGCAAGCACATAAGTGAAAATAAATCATGGAAAGGAAAATAAAAATCACTCCCAGATAAGAAAGTATCTTGGAGGGACATTAATATATTTAACCACATCTGCCACACAGTTCATTTTTATTTAAATATGCTAGAATGGTATTACAAGTGAAAAAGCATCACTAAAGAATATAGATATGGAAGATGCATAATGAAAAAAGCACAACCTATGACAAAATGTGAAATATGCAAAAAGTGGTAACATTATTTACAGATGTTGAAATCATTTTTTTTTCTTCACTCAGACATCATCATCATCATCATCATCATCATCATTTTTTTTATTAGAGAACTGGTATATAATAAATTGTTAGTTTTCACCCATGTCATTAATTCCACAGGAAATGGCTTAGGTAATGGCAATGTTAACGTTCACCTACAAGACCCAGAAAGAGTGTTCACTACCTTTGACAATGAGCAACGAATGAAAAGATGTATTAACTACACTTGACAATGAGTGACAAATCAGCAAATGTAATAGCTACATATTCACCAACATTATAGAGAAAACAGAAATCATTCAGAAGGCCTCATTGATATGATGAGGATTCCATGCCTATAACACCGGGACATGGGTTTGATTCCAGAACAGAGAAAGAACACTGGTCGTACCTGCACCAAGAACACTGCCTGGCTGCGGTAAGTTCTTAACAAATATTTATTGAGTGAAACATAAATTTTATAGCTTCTAATTCTGGAAATATATTTAATGGATAGGTATAATATCTTCCGGCAACTAGTTGATGCAGTAATTATCTATATGGTGTCTCTCAGTTTTGATTACATTTCTACATTCAGTTATGCTTCTAAAGGAAATAAAACACAATTTGAAATTAAATAAGTATTGGATTTTGATTTTCAGATGTATCTTTGCATGGCTAGTAGATTACCACACGAGTATAAACGTGGTCATTAGACTAGACAGTAGTTTTCTCAAATGTATTTTTAGTGTATTAATTAGGTTGTTTAGGGACTCTTTTTTTTTTTCGTTATAAAGTAAAATAAAATTCAGACCATAGGATATACTAGCCCCAGCATTTGTAAGAAGATAGATTAATTTTAGAATTTTCAGTTAAAAATAGTTCGTTGTGAACCTAAGTTCACCTCAACTTCTCAAGGACTTTTAGAGAAACATTTGCCGTGAAAACAATCTCTTCCATGTTGTTGTACCTGTATTGACGTTTGTTGTCAAATTATTTAAGTCAACTTTCTATCGAGGACAGAATTTTATTTTTAAAACAAACAAGTGATGCATCTATGACCTTATTAATGCTGTCTGAAAACAAATGATAACATTATGTAAACGTCGTATTTTAACACACCAACTTCTCAAAAAATAAATTTCCTTTCAAGAAAACTAAAAAGTACATTACAATTGAGTAGATTAATCAGTGTTCAGCCAAGAGTCATCTTTGTGCCTTTGACAATAGGAGATCTAGTCTCCTTTTTATGTTTACCTGCCTGTTTATTTTGATTAATATTTATAAGACCGAGGATTTCAAGTCTCATAGACCAGCAATTAGTTTTTCAAATAAATTTTGTGGATTAATATTTAAATAACGGCCCTTCATTTACAAATGTTCATTTACAGTTCTGATGGGATCAAAGGATTAGTCTTATGAAATTTAGGGAAAAAATAATGTCTGGTGGATACCCGTTACTCTGAAGTTCCAAATAGCTAACAAAGAAGTTCTAATAAGTCTTACTGAGAGCCTTAAATAAGCAGTGCAAAATAGAATGGAAAGTCCAAAAATTGTTTTTGTTGGTTTTTATTTTTCAGTGGTGCAAAAGGAAACATATAGCCTCATCAATAACCGTTAACAAAATAGTGCTATTTACAAGATGCAGCTTTAATACATCCCAAGTGGTATTTTTAAATATTGTGAAAGGTCATCAACAGAACTCTAAATATAGCCAACCAACTGTGACTTCTACTGCTCGCATGATTTTTCTCCTTCAAAGAGTTACATGCAAAATAATCTAAAGAAGTAAAACATCTAAGATGCACCACTTAAAAAAAACTGCACGTACGTAGATGATATTTAACATATACACACATACACACAATGAGTTTACTCTTTTTGTACTTGTTTATTTTTAGCTGTCTCAATAAAATGTTTTTCCTCCCTGTGTTTTACTAAAACATGCCTATCTAGGAAGGAAAACAGATGTAGAATTGGACAACTACGTCTTGTTTGGGTTTTTTCCCTGTCAGGAAGAATTTATGATCATTGTCACACAATAAGAGAATCTAAGTGAAACAGACAATAAGTCAGGAAGCAATTGCTGGGAGACACTGCGGCTTTGGCATTCAGGATTTGGTTACTAAAACTTCATTTCATTAAGCCAAATAAGGATACAATATCCTTTCTTACACAAAAGTCCCCAGAATAATTGCAAAAATAAAAGGAGCAGTGTCATAGTGCGAGCAGAACCACAACAAACTAGTTTGTAAGAACCTTAAAACACCTTTCAAAAATATTCCTTAAATCCCAAACAGGGGAATCATGGTAAAATCACCACAACACATTTCCTTTTTCTTCCAATATTTTACCGATACGCAATAGTTATTCTGATCAAACTTTCCACAGAGCATCTATCATTCCAAGAAGTCAGTGTTTCACTAAATATTAATCTCAGACATTTTCCCTAAATTAATGACGTTTATTGAAATTGAATTTTCCTTAATAAGAGACATACATGTTATTCATGGAACCTAACAAAGATTAAATAGGAAAATAATTTATGCAGAGTTTCTTTTTTTACTTCATATTTTGCCTCTGAATCTATCCTTACGTATATTCTTGCATCTTCTCGGGCAATAAAAGAAGATAATTTTAAAAAATGAATACTCAGCCTACACAAACCTTTACAACGTGCTTCTCTTGGGAAGCTGTGGTCTTTCTGTGCAGAACCAGATTGACAAAATTTAGTGGTGAAATAGTTCCAGGGATTACCTCCTTATGCCCACATTAATCCCAATTTTTACGTAAAAAGATTTAGAGCCAAATGTTTTACTTTTTCACAACAGAAAAATGTTTCATTTTAAGTACCGACTTTAAAACTCACTTCTGGGAACATCGTAAAATGATAGTTAGGGGTCATAGTAACTTCTAAAACACCACTTCCAAGTCTTGGTACAGTCACATCAAGCAAAATTTTTCATATAAACAGTTTGCAGTATCTTTCCCCAAGTATGTGCCAGTATTTTAAGAGTTCATCGCGCCCAGGTACCCGCCCGGTGCTAAAGTCTAGTAAGAGATGCAACCATAAACAAAAACCTGCCACTGTACAGCTTATATCACTTATAAAACGTATTCCAATTGGAAGAAAGTGGCCCAGACACAGACAGAAAGGCAGGGGGATGGAGTTCCTGGAGGAACTGGCCTTTCTTTTTGAAACAGAGCACTCAAGACAGCAACAAGTAGCCGCCGCAGTAAAGTTTTCCTGCGGGCTCTCACGCCTCACGTTAATGAGAACGCGCGCAAGACTGCAGGCTACGGTCTCTCTGCACATTGTGTGCTCAGGAAGAGCCTAGAAGCAACAGCATAACTTGTACCTTTCAGGAAGTTCACGCATTAATAAGAAACTCTCCTGGCCAGCGGCGCCAGAAGCCAGGACTAATGGGAAGGCTCTCCCTTCTCTCTGGGCACTGGGGACGGGCTGACCACCAGGGCTGGCCATACCCCTCCTCTCCTAGAATAAAGTGCCCATTGTCTCACACTGTACTAATTGTGAGAAAACAGCCCCTGTAGTAAGCATAATAATTACCAAAGCGAGCCAGCAAAAGCAGTCAAGACTTAAATGAAAGGGGCAGAAGAAAGGAAGGAACAGAAGAGAAAAGAAAAGAAGAGAAAAGAAAAGGAAGGAAGAAAAATAAATAAATGTTCAGACGAATTAGCGCAAGGATGAATTTAATATTCATACTGGAATGCTTGCCTGCGGAAGGTTTGCCCATTCATGTCACGACTATTGCATACAAGAGACCATTGTCCGCACAACAGAAATCAGTAGATTGAAAATTTTCACATAGCACTTTTTTGATGTGAAAGGTTCTCTTTCCCAAAACTATGGCCCCTAATCCCAGCATTCTGATCAAAGAAAGTTCCGACTTCTCTCCTCTCAACATTATTTTAAAAGTTGAATCACAGAACTCCTCAAGGTCCTGAATTTATATGCCTTTTTATTCCTCTTCCCCAAATTTGCAGCTGGACAAATATGGGGATAAAAAAAAAAACCCACAACCCAGCAACAACAAACCCACACACATTTGCCAGAGCAAAGAAAAATAATGAACTGAATATGCATATCCTCATTAACTAAATTTAATTACGCTGAGTGGCATAGTAATCAGTGGCTGCTCCAGTTACAGTATTCATTGAAAGGGAGGTGGATTCCAAATTAAGGCGAAGCGTGGGGGACAGTCGCATACTGATGAGGGAGCTGCACACAACATGATACAATACACTATCTAAATCACTATTCAGAGAAGCCGGAGAAAGAAGTACATTACTCTGTTTTAAGACCAATGCAAGAACAATTAGCCAAGAAGGCTCCAGTCCCCCACTGACTCTGCCCCACCTCCATACATTTCGCACCAGCCAGCCTGGGGCCCGACCATACCATCTACATTTTTCTTTTTCTTTTTCTTTTTTTTAAAAAGTGAACAAAAACTCACACTGCCTTAAAAAAAAAAAAAAAAAAAAAAAAGGGCCTATGTCCCTGGCCACAATAGCAGGGAAATCCTATCCAGCCCACTGGCGTGCGAAGGCACCCCAGGCTCCCACAACTTGAGCTTGAACTTTCCGCAGGCAGCGAACTTTATAACACGTGTGCGTGGAACAATAAAGGAGGAGCTCAAAAGAAAGGAGGGGGGAGGTTTAGGGGGTGGGAGGAAAAAAAAAATGTTAACACGCCAAACTTACCATCCACCAGGTCCTGGCTGACATGTCATAACATAGCTGCCATTTTATGGAGCTGTCCGATGTTTTCCCAGCCATTATGCTGTTAGCAATCTTCATCAGATGCAGCTCAATGGAAGATAAGACACCTAATCAAGGAAACGTCGGCGGTGGCTTTCTGGACTACATGTAGGCCAATCCTTATCACACTGCATCATGGGAAAACCTTCTTTATTAGCAGGAGGAACTGGAACCTCACAGATAGAAAGACAAGGATCAGTTCTTTTGCTTTTTTTTTTTTTTTTTTTTTTTTTTTTTTTGGTCTAAAGGGATTGGTGAAAGTAGCTAGCGTTCTTTGTGTATCATGTGTACAAGAGTTAAGTATCTTGCAAGTGGGCGGCTAACTGCCTTGCTGGGCTATGCGGACTAAAGTTTATTTGCATTCTTCTCTGTTGTATATTGTTTGACATGGTCCATGGTCCTTGCGGAGCAGATGAAGGGAGGGGAGAGGGGTGGGAGGGAGTGAGGAAAGAGGGAGCCGTAATTGCTCAGAATTAATATCTGCCCCAACAAAGACATAACAGTTTGGTTGACACGGTCGGAACGTGGTTCAGATGTCACTGCACGCGGACGTGCACGCGCGCGCGCGCGCGCACACACACACACACACACACACACACACACACACAGTGGAACACACAGGTAGCAGCAGCTGGATTCAGCCGAGGTTGCCAAAGGCTACAAACTCCACTCCCATGCTGGACATATGGAAGCAGTTTAACTCTTTGAAATCACTGTTCAAGAAGAGCGGTGCAGTCTGCAAGGATAAATCAGCCTTGAGAACAGCTTCTCCGTCAGGCCTGGCACTCACTCCCCCGCCCCGAAGATGGCCTAGAAACGTTATTTGCTTCATCCCGGGAAGACTTGGTAAAAACGACGAGGGAAGGGCAGTGTTTGCCCATAATCCTGACTCTAGACTGAATTCCTCACCGTCCCTCTCTGTCCTGCACTTGGAGGGGAATTCGTTTTCTCCTCAACACTGATCATTTTTTGCTTCACCCTGAAATCTCAACTCGTTCTTCCAATCAGCACACGCAGAAAGCAGGAAGGGACATGTACTAATAAGACAAGGGCTCTGCATAGCCTTTCTTCTTTTTCTAGAGAGTAAAACTCTGGCTCCTGCGGGGAGAAGCTTAGAGTCATGTCCCCACAATCAGCAATCCAGGCTAGGACAAGCAGATGGATTCCTGCCCTTTCTTTTGCTGAAATATGAAAAGGCAAGGGCGATGCTGATTTTCGGGACCCCTACGGCACAGCCTCAACACAAGTGACCTCGTTCAGGGCGTGTTGTTATTTTTCGTCGGTGTGCACCACTAGGATTCTCCAAATGACTTGTAGGCTTAGAAGTTACATTTGCTGCAGACCATTTAAAAAAGGACAAAGTCCTATTTGATTCAACCAAAGTGAAGGGGAAAAAAACTGCTGTATTACCGGCTATTTCTTTTCTCTGCATGCAGTTTGTGTGAGACCGCAAAGGTGACTCGTTTCGGCCTGTGAACTCCAAAGATGAAAAGCAAGGGCCGTGGAGAGCTCTGTCCTTCGGGTGTTTTTATATTCATGAAGGGTGGGGCGGGGGAGGCTGTTGTCAGACGGGACAGGAGCTCACGGTGGCCCGACTCTGGGCCAGCAGCAAAATAACCCGCTCTCCACGGAAGGGGCTGATCCTCTCATGGTGGGGGGGACTCTGGTTTCTCCTTGTTTTTGTTCTGTTTATTCTCAGGCGAGTGGGGGGTGGAGGGGACTGGATGCCCCACCCTGGCCTCTGCCTTTGAAGCCCTCCCCCTCCGCCCCCCATGATCTTCATGCTTCCTTTCTTCTCTCTCTCTCCACCCCATTCTTCAATCCTATTTCTTTCTTTTGAGCAAGGATCGGAGAGCAAGCGTGCCACTGGAAATCGTGGTTTCCAGTTTGGATTTGCTCAGGTAACCACAGCCCTGCTGAGGGCCTACTGTGTGCCAGGCCAGTCCACTGTACACACTGGAGCTGCAGATTCATGAGATACGATCTCATTCACGTCCCAACTGCCTTCCCCCAAAGCTGCCACAGGCAGGAGGAAGTCCGGCTTCTGTGGCAGGGGTGGGGGGAAGGGGTGGGCCCAGCTAGGCACTTCCACAGGCTGCTCAGGGCCAGCAGCCCTCTGGAGCCCAGCACCTCATATGCATTTCCAGAACATTCTTTGGGGGTATTGTGTGGGCCTGGAGGTGAGGCCAGTGAAGCTTCCACGTTTCCTCCCTTTCCTCTGCAATCAGACCTTGCCATGACCCCCCTCTCTCGTGGCTCTAGGTGGAAGGAAGACCGCCATCTACCTTTCTCGACTGCACGGCTTCCCCGGGGCTCTTTGGGGGCAGAGTCCAACTTCAGGCTGGGTTGAGAACACTGCTTAGCCCACAAACACTTTCCTGCCTGCCTCGGAATCCTTTTAACACTTAGCACATTGCACAACTCCTACACAGGTGTATCTGCTGAGAGGGTCCGTTGTCACCGTCACTGTGGGGACACTTCTGCTGATTAGTGGCAAATGGTGAAAGATAACAAAGGAAGTGGGAAGGAGAAGCCGGTGGAGAGGCCGCGGCACTTATGTACAAATGGGTGAACCGTGGGGAGCAAAGAGACTGGGATAGAAATAACAAATCTGTGCACTTCATTTGCCCGGCTGGGGAACGCCAGAGGCCTGGTGATGGGGGATTCTTGGCAGAGCTAGAAAGGAAGCGGGTTCCGGATTGGGGTGGTATACAAGACACATGCCCAGGGGCTGACCACTCACCATCTGGGGTCCTGGGGAATGTCTTTCATTGAGAGCAAAACTTCAGGGCAAGCACGTCTAGTTCATAAATGGGAGACACCAGGCAAACTGGGCTCACAAGTGGAAGCCAGTGTGACTGGATTCATTAGCTAAACAAATCTCACCTGAGAGAGGTTGAAGGCCTAACTAGATGTTAAAACATATGGGGCATCTGGGTGGCTCAGTCAGTTAAGCATCTGACTCTTGATTTCAGCTCAGGTCATGATCTCATGGTTCTTGAGAGAGAGCCCTGCATCAGGGCTTGGAATCCTCTCTCTCCCTCTCTCTCTGCCCCTCCTCTGCTTGGACGTGCTCTCTCTCTCTCAAAATAAATAATAAAAATATATGAATTAGACTCCTAAATCACTAATGAATAACGAGGAAGCTTTGTGGGGAGTTTAGTAGGTGTTACAACCCACTTGACTTACCTCCCTAACATACCCCTAATCTCAGGGAGTTTTTGCCCCAAATTCCTCTCTCCAAAGCATGTGCCCTTGCCCTGTGTTTTCTCCCTGACTTCTAGTCTCCCCTCCTGTGTTTTCAGCCACCTAGCCATCTCCCCCAAGTTCCACACCTCACCCAGCAAAACAAAAGCTTGTAAAAAAGCCAAATCTTTACCCCAAAGTAAATGGGCTAAACCAATCATTGCTCAGTTATGCTCTGAATGCTTTGATTTCTCCCTCATTGGCAAATAAACTGGGGATCAGCCTAGACCTGAGCAAGAGGACATTAATCCTTGCAGACAGGTTACCATACATCCCACACTGCCTTCAAGGATTCACTGTCCTTTTTTCTTTGAGGGGCAGCATGGTTGTGGTCAGTGGCTTTGACTCAGAAGCCTGTGGCCAGGATTCAAACCACAGTGTTGTTACCTACTAAGACTGTGGCCAGAGGCAGGTGGGTTAACTTCTGTGCCTCAGTGTTCTCACCTGGAAAATGGAATTAGTAATCATAAAGTACCTTATAATTGACATGAGGATTATAGCAGTTACTGTAAGTACCTAACACAGTACCCTGATGGATAAGAGCTATGTATGTGGTCATTGCCATTATGCCTTATTTACAGATAAGGACATCGAGGCCCATAATTTGACCCAAATCATATAGCCAGTAATTAAGGGGGAGTGAGAGCAGGGAAGGAAGAAATAACTAAAAAGAGAGATAAACATAAAAAAGAGAGTGATAAAGATAACCAGAGAAAGTAGAGCTAGAAATAGAGATAAGGAGAGGGAAAACAAGAAGAAAGGACAGAATGAGAAAGAAAACATGAACCCTTCTGGTCTCCACAGTGCTTTGTAGGGCCCCCAACCCACTGGGCTGGCACTCACCCAACCTTAGGGCTCTTGCTGGCTTCTCGTCCATCCCCCCAGGCTGTGAGGTTGGCCTAAATCCCATCGGGATCCATGGATGGGAGTGATCACTACTCAGGGCTCTTGACTCATGGAAGCCCACAAGTTTAGATGCGATTTGGAGAATTACTTCCTTAAACTATTTTATTGTGATTTATTTCAATGTTTAGCTTTTTGACCCCAATGATCAATTCTACCCTGAGTGCGTGAGCCCTTTGCTCAGGAGCGCAGCAACAGATTGTAGTGCGGTGTGCAGAGAGAAGCGCCCCCGGGTGGGGATTTCGTCCCCGGTCCTTGTCTGCCATTGTTAGCTGTACAGTTTGGAACTAGTCTCACTGTCAACTTCGGTTCTGGGTACCCAAAAAGGGGGTTGAAAATAGCCTCCTTCAATGCAAGGATTAAGACTGCACAAACCTCCATTCCAAGCTGTAGTTATTATCAAAATCGGTCTAAATTTTAGTTCTGGTGTTACCTGTTCCCCTCCATCTTCAAGGTCAGGGACCTGAGACCTCCCTGCCAGGCACACAGATGATCAATGGAAGGGCTAGAATTCAACCTTTGCCCTCTCCCCTCTTCAGCTAGCACTTCTTCCCCCCTTACTACCACATGCATGACTGAATTTAGACAGTGGTGACACTGTGGTGGCAGAGAGTTACTAGGGAAAAGAGAAGAGGGCGTTGGGTGTGCGGGCTGATGGAAGGAGGGCCCTGAGGTGATGCGTGGTGGATCCAAAATGGAAAACGAAGGGAGGCCGGCAAGTCCAGATAATATTAGGGAGAGAATATTAGCCTTAAGAACCTGTTTCGAATAGCCAGGCACGTGACCCAGTCACTTACCCAGACCTGGCAGCAAGAGGCCAGGCTCCTGTCAGGGAACTTTGGTGAGCCCGTCGCTGGGCCCCCGGCAAGCAGGAGGGCAACAGAGAGGAGAATGTGCCGCATGGGGGGAGGAATGGGGCAAAGAACTATTAAATCAGTCTCATCTCTTCCGAGGGAGGCTGCCCCAGTTTTCTAAGATCTCTGAGGATTCAGGGAGAGGTCTGTGACACGTGGCCATTTTCTGAGCCTTGCCCTCCCCCAGCCCCAGGCGCAGTCAGCATGCACCGCAATCCCCCTGCATCAGAGCCCACATGATCTGAGCTCCGCAGAGAAGAGACGGGGCCAATGTGTGAACGACGAGGGTTTCCTGCCCCTCGGGCCACCGAGACCATCCAAGCAGCCCACTACCCTCTTCAGTGGCCCACCTTCACCGTGACCCTTCGGTGACGATGTCTGAAGGCAGTCAGTGGCCATTCGGTATCTTCCTTTGGAAGGAAGCCCAGACTGGGCTGATCCCATGCCATGGGGGATGCGTGGGTACTTGGAAAGACCCAGCTCCCCACCACCTGCAGCAACGGCTTCTCGTTGCCTTCCACCACCGCCCCTGTGCCCTGACCTTCACTGATCTCACCCATCCCTCGTGGCTCCCAAAGGAATGCCCCAGCCCTGTCCAGCACGCTCAACAAAAGACTGTTTGGGGGACAAGTAGGCAGACCTCCCAAACAAGGAGACTGAGCACTTTAAAGAATGGAAACAACCAGTTATTAAAGCTGGAGTCATACCAGGACTGATCCACCTACAGCTTTTCCCAAAGACAGGTGTTTGTTTCCAGAGAAGAGTCACTGGATTAAAACCAGGAACAGAGGCTGAGCTTCTCTTAGAACATGCCTTTTTTTTTTTTTTTTTTTTACTTTCCTCAAGCAAGTTTCTAAAAAATGCTACATTTTCTGAACATAAGTGTTTGAAATATTTTCTCTTTTTATGTAGCTGTTTACAAGAATGTGTGGCAGGTCTGGCCACCAAATTGGGATGATTTTTTTTTTTTTTTTACTTTATTCTCAATAAAGAAAAGGGGATTGCTGGATAGCACGATCCCATCTCTGATAAACAATTCAACTGTGTCTGTTTATTTATTTATGCATAGAAAACATGTTAGAAGAATATTGACTTGATTATCAGTGGAGGGGAACTTTCACTTTATCTACCTTCATACTCCTAGAAATTTCATAATGATTGTACATTGCATTTATAAATAAAAACAAAAAGTAAGGTGAAGGGTGCAGGGGACCTCCCTGAACCTTTTTTTTTCAACTTCCTGTGAGCGTACAATTATTTCAAAATGAGAAATTGAAAAAGAAAAGCAAGTAAAAAATACATTCCCATGTAAATGTTTGAACTGCTGAACACTGATGCCGGGAATGGATCCTCTATAGAGAATTGCCTGGTTCTAGAAACATCCCTAGTCCATGGAATTCTAATAGCACTCTCTCTTCGTGCTTTCAGAAACAGCAGAGAATAAGCTACAAAAAAAAAAAAAAAAGGTGCAGTGAGGGCAGTGTAACAATATCTTGCCATGTTGCCCCTTTCCAACAAGGCAAGTCTTGCCAAGAGATACGCAAGTTTCACAACTAAGGCGCCTCAGAACGTTCAGCCCGGTGCAGGTTGAACATATGAATAACACAGATAAACATGAAACCCCCCAAACCTTGATGGAAAGCGGTGATAGGCGGCCTGGAGTGCCCTCCAGTGTAAAAGTTCTTAGGAAGAAACAAAGACACCTGCAGGTTTCTTAAGTGCTGAGTCAAAGTCCCCTACCGCGGGTCTCCTTCCGGGCAGGGTTATCTCTCTGAGGTCACCATTAAGAGACAAATCTCCCTGTACCCTGACACCTTCCTCCTCCACTCCCCTGCTCTATTTTTTGCCACACCCACATTGTTAAGACAAGCAATAGTGGCCCTAATGAACTCGGGGAGGTGACAAAGGGAAAAAGAAGGCCCCCAAAAGCAATCGAGGGGTGAGTGGTGTGGATTTGGATTGGGGGAAGGAGGGCAGGGTGGGTGGGTGGCAAGACTTTCATGGTTTCACTTTTTTTGGCCGGGCCTCATTTCTCCAGCAGATATTTATTGCTTACGTGTCAAGTGCCAGGCACCGTACTAGGTGCTGATGAGCAAAAATACACACTTGCCTTATGCTGGAGTTGCTTATAGTTGGAGGTGCGGAGATGATATCAATCACATGTTCACACAGGTAAATACGGAATGACATCTATGAAGGGTGCTTCAAGGGAGCATTACTATGAACATGTATAACTGGGAAGGCAGTTGGTTTGCAAGAATCGGGGAAATTGGGAAAGGCTTCCCTGAAGTGACCAAAGAGCTGGGCAGTATTCCTCACGATACCGTTCAAGGCAAGGATACTTCTCTTCATTTGACAATATTGCCAGTCAAGGACCAGAATACATTTGTCCCAGAGTTAAGGTGCTGGGGCTTGGAGTCAGAACCAGGTCTGTCACACTCTAAAACCAAGAACTGGTCCCGTAGGTCACCCTGCTTTTATCTCAGAAGCTCTGATTATGTCTCAGGTTCTGGTCTCCCTTAGAACCAGCCGACGGGGCGATCCCTTTCTGAGACTGGAAGAAGGAGGGATAAAAGGAAACTCACTATGTTCTTCATTTTCTTAAAACAGTTCGATCTTAGGAAAATGAAGGTTAGGACAAGACAGTTCTGCTGAGGGCCCCCTAAAACTCTTCCTCTTACAGCACTCTCCAGAGGACTATAACCTGTAACGATAGGGCTCCTGTTGCCCTTTATTATCCTAATAAAAGTTTCATTGAGAAGTGCCTGGGTGGCTCAGTTGGTTAAGCGTCCGACTTTGGCTCAGATCATGATCTCTCAGTTCGTGAGTTCGAGCCCCGTGTCGGGCTCTGTGCTGACAGCTTGGAGCCGGCTTCGTATTCTGTGTCTTCTCCTCTCTCTATCCCTCCCCCTCTCATGTTCCTGTCTCTGTTCCCAAAAATAATAAGTAAACCTTAAAAAAATTTTTCATTTAGGTAATTTACATATGGTGTCCTGTACAAATCTTAAGCGATGAATTTTTACAATTGTATCCACCTGTATAATCCCCATTCCTATTAAGATGTAGAATATTTTCAATGACCTGAAAACCTCTCCATTGCTCTCTCCAAGGTACATCTATTCCCCTGCCCCCCAGGGCACACACAACCCCTGTTATGATTTCTATCACCGTTTATATGTGCCCCTTCTGGAAATTCATATGTATGGGGGCGCTTGTGTTGCCCAGTCGGGTAAGCGTCCAGCTTCGGCTCAGATCATGATCTCATAGCTCATGAGTTCAAGCCCTGCGTCAGGCTCTATACTAACAGCTCAGAGCCTGGAGCCTGCTTCAGATTCTGTCTCAGTCTCTCTATGACTGTCTCTCTCTCAAAGGTAAATACGTATTTAAAAAAAAAAAAAAAAACTTAAAAAAATAAATTCCTATGTATGGAATCATGTAGTATCTATTCTTTTGTGGGTGGCTTCTTTCACTCAACATGATGTTTTTGAGATTTATCCATGTTATTGTCACTTTTTGTTGCTGAATCACATTCTATTTTGTGAATATACCACAATTCGTTTATCCTTTCTCCTGTTAATGGACGTTTGGGTTACTTCCAGGTTTTTGACTATTATGAGAAAAGCTATGAGCATTCATGGACAAATCGTTTTGTGGGCATGTTTGTATTTCTTTTGGGTAAATAAGCAATGGAATTCTTTGGTCATCGATAGATGCATAATTAGCTGAATTAAAAAGACCTTCCAGGGGCACCTCGATGGCTCAGGCGGTTCAGCATCTGACTCTGGATATCCACACAGGTCATGATCTCACAGCTCGTGAGTTCAAGTCCCAAGTCGGGCTCTGTGCCAGCAATGCAGATTCTCCCTTTCTCCTTTTCTCTCTGCCTCTCCCCTGCTCACCCACCCTCTCTTTCTGTCTCTCAAAATAAATAACGACACTTTAAGAAACAAACAAAAAACGTCCATTCAGTTTTCCAGTTGGTTTTATCCTTTTACACACCTGTAAATAACATACAAAAGTTCCAGTTCCATATTCTTGTCAACTTTTGGTGTTGTCAGACTTTTTAACTTTAGCCCTTTGGGTGGATGTGTAAAGGTATCTCAATTGGTATAATGTGCATGACTGATGACTAATAATTTGAGCCCCTTTTCATGTGGCCATTTGTAGTTCCTCCTTCATAAAATGTCTAAGTCTAATGTCTATTTTTAAATCAACTTCTCTTTTTACTATTGAGATGTAGAAGTTGTTTGTGCATTCTGGAGACAAGTTCTTTGTTAGATACCTGCATTGTGAATATTTCTTACAGTCCACAGCTTCTTTTTTTTTTTTTTAATTTTTTTAATGTTTATTTACTTTTGAGAGAGAGAGAAAGAGCACGAGCAGCAGAGGGGCAGAGAGTAAGGGAGACACAGAATCTGAAGCAGGATCCAGGCTCTGAGCTGTCAGCCCAGAGTGCACACGGGGCTCGAACCCACAAACTGTGAGATCATGGCCTAACCCGAAGCCAGACGCTTAAATGACTAAGCCACCCAGGCACCCACGTAGCTTCTTTATTCATTTTCATAATAATGTTTTTAATTTTGGTAAAGTCCAAAATATCAGCTTTTCTTCTCACAGTTATTGCCTTCTATTTCCTATCTAAGACAACTTGGTTTACCCAAAGGCCACAAAGATATTTTCTGATGAATTTTTATATTTTGGTCGATGATTCATCTGAAATTAATTTTTGTGTATGGTGTGCGATAAGGATCAGTGTTTTTGTTTTTCATATTGATATCCTATTGTTCCAGAACCATTCGTTGAAAAGACTTTCCATTCTCCATTGCATTGCTTCTGTGCCTTCGGCAAAACTCGTTTGGCCTTATTCATGTGGACCAATGTCTGGACTCTGTATTTGTCTATTTGTCTGTTCCATTGCTAGATTTGTCCTTTTGCAAATACCACACTGTCTTGATTATTATCATTTTTAAAAAGTACAAGTCTATCAATTTTGTTTTTCTTTTCAAGAATATTTTAGCCATTGTAGCTCCTTTGTATTTCCGTATGAACTTTATAAGTGGCTTGTGGATTTCTGCTTAGATATTCATTAGGATTACAATGGTTCTACAGGTTACTTAGGGCAGAATTGACATTTTAACAATTTTTAGTGTTCTTATCCATGAATATGTCACATATTTTCATTTATTTAGATTTTCTTTAATTTTTCTCAACGTTTTGTAGTTTTCTATGTATAGGTTTTGTTTATCTTTGTTTAAAATTTTTCTTGAGGTATCTTATATATATCTTATATATTTGAGGTATCTTATGTATATATTATTGCAGATAAACTTTTGCCTTTTATTTTCTAATTGTTCATTGCCAGACTGTAGAAATACAATTGATTTTTATTATTGACTTTCAACTTCCAGCAACCTTGCTAAATTTGCTAATAAGTTCTTACAGTTGGTGAGTTTGTTTTTTGTTGTTTTTGGTCTGTGACTTTTTGGGGGGGGGGCGTTTGTCTACTCCTTCACATTTATTTTCTTTGCACACAATCATGACATCTGTGAAGAAGTTCTACTTCTTTCTTTCCAAGCTGTATACTTTTCCTTTTGCTACTTCAGTGGATTCTATGGACAATGTTGAATGATAGTGGTGAGAAAATATGTTCTTGCCTTTTTCCCACTCTTAGAAAGGCTTTAATATTTCATTATTTAAATTTTTTTAATGTTTATTTATTTTGAGAGAGACAGAGACAGAGCACAAGCAGGGAAGGTGCAGAGAGAGAGGGAGAGAGAAAATCCCAAGTAGGCTTCGCGATGTCAGCGCAAAGACTGATGCGGGGCTGGATCCCATGAACTGCGAGATCATGACTCAAACTGAAATCAAGAGCCAGACACTTAACGGACTGAGCTCTGCAGGCACCACTCAATATTTCATTATTAAACAGGATGTTAGTTCTAGGATTTTTATAGTGACCTCGATTGAAGAAACTCCCTTCTATTCCTAGTTTACTGAAAAAATTTTTTTAAATCATGAATGTGAGTTGTATTCTGTCAAACTTTTTCTGTGTCTATTGAAGCAATCATAGAATTCTCCTTTAATCTCCTCACATTGCAAATTAATAATCAATTTTAGAATGTTAAACCAGAATTACATTCTTGTGATCAACTTCAAGTGGTCATATATACTTTTAATGCATTGCTAAATTTGATTTACTAACATTTTGTTAATGATCTTTGTGGCTGTGTTCTTAAGGGATATTTTCTGCAATTTTCTTTCCTTGTAATCACCTTGTCTATTTTGGATAGTAATGCAGTGTTAGACTCATTAAATGAGCTGAGATGGGTTGTCTTCCTCCCTGTCTTTTGAAAGACATTGTGTGTTGATGGTATTATTTCTTCCTTAAATGTTTGATAGAATTCATGATGAAGCCATCTGACCCTGGAGTTTTCTTTCTGGAAAAGTTTTAAATTATGAAATCAGTGTCTTTAGTAGCTACAGGCTATTCAGATTTTCTACCTTATTGTGTCAGTTTTGATTACATATGTTCTAAAGAAAAGAATCCATTTTATCTACATTGTCAAATTGGCCTAAATTGTTTATACTAATAATCCTCTTATTATTGATTTAATGTCAGTGGGATCTGTCATGAGAACTCTTGTTTCATTCCTGAAAATGGTAATTCATTTTCTCTCGTTGTTCCCTTGATCAGTGTAGCCAAGGTTTTTTCTGTCAATTTTATTAATCTTTTAAAAGAAGCAACTTTGACTTCATTGGTTTCCTTTATTACCCATATGCTTTCTATTTCATTTACTTCCACTCTCATTTTAGAATTTCCTTTTTAAAAGTTAACTTTCAGTTTAATTTTCTCTTTTAATCCCTGAAGGTTGACCATAGATCATTTATTCTATACACCTATTATTTTCTCATGTAGTTACTCAAAACTACAAATTTCCCTCAAAGCACTGCTGTAGCTGCATCCAACAAAATTTGATATATTTTTATATTATCACTTATTTCAAAATATTTTCTAAATGTCTCATAATTTTTTTAGTTCATATATTATGTACTAGTGCATTTTTAAAATATGTTTTAATGTTTATTTATTTATTTAGAGAGGGAGAGGGAGAGCGGCAGAGGGGCAGAGAGAGGGGAGAGAGAGAGAATCCTGAGCAGGCTCCATGCTATAAGCAAGAGCCTGACATGGGGCTCGAACTCACAAACCATGAGATCATGACCTGAGCTGAAATCAAGAGTCAAATGCTTAACCACCTGAGCCACCCATGTGCCCCTGTACTGGTGCATTTTTAACTTTACAAATACTCAGACATTTTCTAGATAGCTTACTTTGATTGATATTTAATTTAGCACAGTGTGGTCAGAGAACCCCCTGTATATAATTTCATTCCTTTAAGTGTATTAAGACTTGTTTTATGGGCTAGACTAGGATACTGTTATTCCTTGCTTTTAGGAAGGAACCTTTAAAAAGTGGTGTTCTGGAGGCAACTGGGTGGCTCAGGGGTTAAGTGTCTGACTCTTGGGTTTGGCTCAGATCAAGCCGTGCGTTGAGCTCTGACCTGACAGCAGGGAGCATGCTTGGGATTCTCTCTCTCCCTCGCCTCTCTCTCTGCCCCTACCCCACTAGTGCGTGTTCTCTCTGTCTCTGTCTCTCTCTCTCTCTCAAAATAAATAAATAAACTTAAAAAAAATGGTACTCTGAACCTCTTGCCCATCCCTTCGTGTTCCACCCTTTCTCTATTCTGGTCTCTAAGCTTCTCATCTTGCTAAGACACTGGTCATGGCCGGCCTCAAACCCTTGTCTTCCTTACAAACTTCTTTTTCTTTTATGCAAACCAGACTTTAGAGCTCCTTAAAGACTTGCAAGCAGGCTGCCCCTCTAAGAGATAGCTTCTAGGGATATTTTCGAAACCTCTAAGGAAAGGGAAATCTGGAGGGAAGTTCGTGTTGCTAGAATGTCATGGAAGCATATGTGTACCAAGAATAATAATTGTTAGACTCGTTAACATTTTTCTCAGTGATTTACATTTTGAATGGTCTCGGAAAGAGGTCAGCAAAAGGGGAAGAGAGCTTTGCAATAATGTCTTGAGGGTCTAGGGTGTGTTCACCTTCCCAAATATCCGTTTAAAATATAGTTTCATGGTTGTAAGGGGGAAATCCCACCATTCTGTTTCTCAAATGGAAACTCAAACATCTTCCTGTTCTCACTCAGCACTGCTGATGATGGAGAGCAGTGAAAGGTCTGAAAGAGTAAAATCAGAATGAGAAGGTAGTAGAAACTACTAGCTCTAACTGATATCTGGGTATCCTCTCACTTCTGGGCAGAAGGAAGAGGACGCTACCCAGCCTTCCTGCAGTTAGTCAAGGCCATGGGGTACTTGTGGCCAATGAAATACAAGCAGAAGTCCCAAGCCTCTTGGCAACCAATGACATTCCAACTTCCGCAATGTCTCCATGGATGCCTTCACCCAAACCCGCCGACATTAAATATGTAGCAAGAAATAAACTTTATGTTGTCAATCCACTGCGGTCTCAAGGTAAAATCATGACCGCAACACAACCTAGCTCCTTGCTACTCCAAGCGTTCATCCCTGGCCCAGCAGCAGCAGCAGCAGCAGCAGCTGAAAGCTTGTTAGAAATATAGATTTGGGCTCCACCCCAGACCTACTGAATCAGAATGTGCACTTTAAGAAGATCCCCCCAAGTAATTCATGTGTTGCTTTGCTAGGGGTACTATAAATCAATACCACAGAGCAGGTGGCTTAAGCCACAGAAGTCTATTTTCTCACAGCCCGAAGGCTGGAAGTCCAAGATCAAGACATCGGTATGACTGATTTCTCCTGAGGCTTCTCTTCTTGGCTTGCACAAGGCTGCCTTCTCATCGTGTCCTCACAGGCCTTCTCTCTGTGTGCCAGCATCCCTGGTGTGTCTCATTTATCCTAATCTCCTCTTCTTATAAGGACACTGGTCAGATTGGATTAGGGCCTGCCCTAACGGCCTCATTTAACTTAATTGCCTCTTTAAAGGTCCTATCACCAAATGCAGTCACATTCTGAGGTCCCGGGGATCAGGACTTCAACATATGCATAGGGGAGGGACACAGTTTAGTCCATAGCAGTTCATGTGCATGTTAAAGTTTGAGGAGCCCTGACCTGCCCCATCCAAAATGTACACCAGTCATCCTGACACTATAAAATGACTGCTGTGGTCTGATATGTACTTAACATTAAAAGAACTACCAGGATCCTCCTGACTTTGGGTCTTTTATCACCTTCCCATCATTGTTTCCGGAAGAAGTAATCCTCAGTTTGCACCGTAGTCTTCTTCCAAGAGTTGATAACGAACCAACGACGCATTTTCTGAAATGCAGATTTCATTTTTGTATTGTCTTGACATCACAACATCAATTCAAAGGCTAAAGAATCCTCGGTGGATGTTTCCAAAATAAACCAAGAGGCCATGTTATCTTCTTCTCTGGAAATCCAAGCTTTACCCAAGGATAGGCATCACACCAGGCAGCTTATGGCTTGGATGTTGGCGATCTAGGCTAGACAGACATCTTCACTTCAGTGCTAAAATCTATATACTAAAGTCTGAATTTAGATTCAGAAAGTGATCGTGCAAAGTTTAAACACACACTTTGTCATTTCCAACTCACCGACTCTTGGGGATGTAAGAATGTAGGCCGATTTTGTCCCAGTGCATGAGCTGGCTTTACAATGTGCCCACCAAGTGACTGTCTAGACTGCGTGAACAGCTCCACTGCCTTCCAAGCCAGCCTCCTCTCTCTTCCCATAAAGCTGACGGCACTTTATCTATGGCTTCCCTGAGTCACCTCCACTATTCTGTTATTCCCCTTCGGTCATATAGAAATTTAGTCTTTCCTCATACAATCGCTATTCAGCTATTTGTACTTTGCTATGGTGAGATCTGCCAGTTTTCTCTTATTCATGTAGCCGCATCTATCTGGCCCTGAGGGGGGCAGAAAACAGGGGGACAGTAGAATGCCAACACCTTTCAAATCCCTTTAAATCCTAACAACATACTTCATAAAAATGTGACCAATACAAGGCCCCTTATAAAACAACCCTCCTGCAACTCTAAGTATCCATTCTGCATTGCCAATAGGCAGGTCATTTGGCATTATTAGAAAATTTCACAAATTGCAGGCCTCTTATGCCATTGAACTCAGAGAGCTGATACGAGGGAGCAGAACACAAGGATTCGGGGCTGTGCTAATATGGCAGCCACGAGCCACACCTCTGACTGGGATCAGGCAGACCTTGGCTTTAACTCCAGTTCCCCCACTTGGAAACGTTACGGAACCTGTCAGAGCGTTGGTTTTGTCTTCCATAAAGTGGGAATAATAATAGAACTCAATAATAGAACTCATCCTACATTACCTATTCTTGTGTTGAACTCATGTGATCATGTGTATAAAGTGTTGTGTACAGAGAATATATATTCCTTATCAGAAGTTGAGAGACCAAGTAATGGACTAATGACAAACACAAGGCTGGGGCAGACCATTCAAAATCCTATGCGCTTTTGGGGTGCCTGGGTGGCTCGTCGGTTAAGCGTCTGACTTCGGCTCAGGTCATGATCTCACGGTCCGTGAGTTCGAGCCCCGCGTCAGGCTCTGTGCTGACAGCTCAGAGCCTGGAGCCTGTTTCAGACTCTGTGTCTCCCTCTCTCTCTGCTCCTCCCCTGTTCATGCTCTGTCTCTCTCTGTCTCAAAAATAAAAATTAAAAAAAAAAAAAACGTTAAAAAAAAAAAAATCCTATGCGCTTTTGTAACCAGAGCACGTACCAAAGCACTGATCATCGGCAGTTGGGGAGGTAACTTGGACTGCCCAGTGTGTAGCTCAGCATTTCTGGAGGCTGTCACCTTACATACGAAGAGTTCACAAAAGTAACAGAGTGGAAATGCTAGGGATCAGGGCAAAGCTGACAAACGGCAAAGCCAGGCAATCGGAGGTGGGGCTGTGAGCCAATGGGGCCGCCATGGAAGTGGGGCTGGAAGGAGGGCAGCTCTGTGAGCTGGGGGCCATGCAGGCCAGGCGGGGAGCCCGGAGGCCAGCTTCTATTTTGAATATATAAAAATACATCTACTAGGGGCTTCTGCGGCCAGCGTAGCAGCAGGCGAGGTGTATTTCTCTCTCTCACTGAAGATTCTAATTTCTGCTCTCGTTGGTCCAAGACTCTTTGATGAGGATAAAGCGTATATGAACCAACACAGTTTCTTCCTTCTACCAACACCATTTCCCTTTGACCAACCGAGCATGAATGGATCCACCTTTACAGACACATGCACTACAGCAGGGCAGACCATAGGGGGAAAGGAACTGGGCATGAAATCAGAAGAACCCAAAGTCAAGCTCTGGCTTCAGCTTCGTCAGCTGCATATAACATTCACCCTTGCGGAACTGCAAGGCTCTCACCTGTAGGAGAAGGATACTATTCCACGTCTGCTAGTTGCGTGGGGTATATGAAGGTCCAGAAAAGCAAGCTGCAGAGTATCCCAGAACTATAAATTTCCTGGGAAGGTGAAGTTTGAGTGAGGTCGGTGTGGCTTGTCTCTGCCGGGGACACAGGCGTGTTACCAGCTGCAGCTGAGCACGTCGGAGTTCCAACATGATTTAGGAAGAGTCCTCCTTTGCTCCCTTCTCCTTAGGTCACCAAGAAACTCAACCCAACCACACATTCCTTGCTGCTTCCTCCCAGGGGACTCTGGAGCTCTGGACAGGTGCAAGGCTCTCTAATCAAAGAACTCCACAGACATCTGGGCCAACAGAAGTCCATTTTGTCTTTGATTTATGCATTTTACTCGAATTTCTGTAAATGAAGCAGCACTTGGTGGGTGGGGGAGGTAAAATCCCCTTCCCTCCCTTTCTTCCCTTTCTTTACTATCCCCCACCACAGGCAAAAACCATTCATAAGGCCCATCTGGGACCCTGGACTCCAACAGAACCCCTCTTCCATGAACCGTTAAGGTCTGTGGGAGTGCCTGGGTGGCTCAGTTGGTGGAGCGTCCAGCTTCGGCTCAGGTCATGATCTCGCAGTCCATGAGTTCGAACCCCATGTCAGGCTCTGTGCTGACAGCTCGGAACCTGGAGCCCGCTTCCGATTCTGTGTCTCCCTCTCTCTCTCTGCCCCTCCCCTGCTCATGCTCTGTCTCTCTCTGTCTTAAAAATAAATAAAAACATTAAAAAAAATGTTAAGGTCTGGGTTTTAGAGGGGACCCATTTCCTCTGCCGTTCTCATCCCCAAACCAAGACGTGGTGGAGGAGAGAGATGGCTCAGGACTGCTTTGTGTTAGAGTAAAACAAGAGGCAAGTCTTCAGAGGCAAGTCAGTTTTGCACTGGGTTTTAACGTCCGTGGCTTGAGATAAAGAGCTTTCTCTCTGGTACTGCTGCCTTTCTACGTCTCATCCTTCTTTCTCCTCCACTTGACCCATCTCAAGCAAATTGCACGGAGAAAGAACAGCAGCCTCCTGCCCTACCAGGGAAATGTCATTTCTACACAAAGCGAATGCGGCCACTGGTTTGTTGTTACACAGAGGGGCACAGCCTGGACAAAGCCCTAAAGACGCCAGAAGAAGGATGGCTTCTCAGTGGCGTCCGCCTCCCAGATGTCATTGTTCAACGGAAGGAACGAGGACCGAGAGTCTGAAGACCCAACTTCTCTTAACAGCTGTGGGAACTGGGATAATTGACTCCTCCGTAGGCCTTAGTTGAATCCTCATCTATACCGCGAGGGTGGTGAGTCGTAAGGATGATGCTGATTAACTATCATTTAATGAGAGAGTCCTATGTATCAGGGACTGTGTTAAGCTTTTTACATGTATTTCCTCACTAGTATTACATGCATTTATCACATTTCTGGTCAGAAACTAAAGCTGGGTGCCAATAAGTGCACGTGCCCAAGGTCATGGCGTGACTTTCTCTGCAGAAGTGCAATTTATATCCAGGACTGCCTGCTCCAATGCCTGGTTTGGAAATCTCTGGGTCTACAATCGTTATTTCTCCCCTGAAGACTTCTTTCTCTTTCTCCAACTGAAGTTGACCAAATAATTGTCACACTGCAATGCAGATATGTCTGCTGACCCGTGTCTCTATTACAATTGCACCTTTCTGAGGACAGTCTCAGGAAGATGTAGCCAGAGAACCTAGCACAGTTCTTGGTGCATAACAGGTAATAAAGATCTGAGGAATAAGCAAGTAGTTTCTGCGTATCATATATGAAAGCATTAATTTGATTTTTGTAAACGGGCACACGATTCTCTCTTTAAGTACTACCACCTCCCGTCCCATCCTGGTGGTTACTCAGCCTCCAACCTTCTCTCCTGTGGAGGGGGGTAGGTGCGTGAGCAGCCAGTGGAATTCACCAGAGCTTTGAGATAGTTTCTGTGTGATTAAAAAGAGAAGGTTTTAGTTCAACCCTATTATCTTAGTATCACTGCTATCTGATCCTTCAATATATTGAGACTTAAAAGTGCTAAATTATAGGGGAACCTGGGTGGCTCAGTCTGTTAAGCATCTGATTCTTGATTTTGGCTCAGGTCATGACCTCACGGTTCCATACTAATGTTGCAGAGTCTTCTTGGGATTCTCTGTTTCCCTCTCTCTCTCTCTCTGCTTCTCTCTCTCAAAATAAATAAGTAAATCTTTTAAAAAGTGGTAAATCAGAGGCGACTGGGTGGCTCAGTCGGTTGAGCGGCCGACTTCGGCTCAGGTCACGATCTCGCAGTCCGTGAGTTCAAGCCCCGCGTTGGGCTCTGTGCTGACAGCTCAGAGCCTGGAGCCTGTTTCGGATTCTGTGTCTCCCTCTCTCTGACCCTCCCCCGTTCATGCTCTGTCTCTCTCTGTCTCAAAAATAAATAAACGTTAAAAAAAATTTTTTTAAATAAAAAAAAGTGGTAAATCATAAAACAAAACAAAACCAGCCAAGAAAATTCACAGTGTAATAAGATAGGAATTTCTGATACGTGACAGAGTTGTGCAGTTTTTTAGAGAGCGCATTTAAGAGAAATGTACTTTAGTCAGATTTTACATAGCTTGAGGAATTTATTTCCATACTCGCTTACTGCATGGTATTAAAGAACCCAAAGTAGAGAAATCTTTGGTTACTCCAAGAAAGTGGTTCAACTGTAATTATGGATTAGCACACACCCACAGCTAACAGTTGCTGTGGTTTAGATTCAATGCAACCATTCACACTGATAATATATGAAACACTCTCTCCCTCCACCCCCCAGGCACCGTGAATGACTACCAGGGCAGGATTACCTTCCACTAAGCAGATTTCATAGCTCCCAGCCTCAAATCATTTGTAATCATTAGGGAAAACATGAGACTGAACCAATTAAAAAAATAAAAACTATCCCGAAGCTCACAAAACCACATAATTGCACTGCATCACTTAGCATTTTGATTGAGTTTTTGGAAAACCTGATACAAAGGCTCAGAAACTGCCCCCAAATGCCTGATAAACACCGTTACTTCACCTATGTAAACTCACTTTAAAAAAAAAAAAATTGTTTCCGTGACATATATACATATAAATGGAGGGAAATGGATGAAGGAAGAGGCAGAGAGGTAGACATGTAGATAAATATATTGTTATTTTCCCCGGTCTAAGTCCATTAATTGTTACTTCTGTATTCATCGGTGTTGTAAATTTTTTTTTAACAATGATGCTTACTCTTTTTGCTTCTTTTTAAAGTTTATTTGGGAGGGGAGGGGCAGAGAGAGAGAGAGGGAGAGAGAGAGAATCCCAAGCAGACTCTTCATGGTCAGTGTAGAGCTTGATGTGAGGCTCAAACCCATGAACCATGAGATCGTGAAGCCATGAACCCCGAGATCGTGACCTGGGCTGAAATCAAGAGTCGGATGTCCACCGACTGAGCCACCCAGGTGCCCCATGTTGTAAATTTTTAATGGCAAATTACCATTTTACTTGTAGAAATGCCAGCAGAGTTTCCACACCGTTCCTGTCAGAGCGTCTATTTGTGGAAGCTTAAAACACGTGGACCACTGGTAGCAATCAGATGACGGAGTTTAGGGTAGATTTTCCTCCGTCCTGAGAGAGATCACTTAGTCATTTGGGTGCTCATTTCCATCAGTGAAAAGAGGCTGTCACCTACCTCAGGATTAGTCAGAATTTTTAATAGCACTCCGGAAAGAATATTCAGCTCCATAGTAAAAGCCAAAATATAAACACTAAGCGGGGATGCAGCAGAGTGGCCATTGCACTGTGTTCTCGTTGACACGAAGCCTGGGAGCGCGTCCCCCATCGCTAATGCTCTCCGCCATCCTCGTGCACTTGGTGGCGTTCATTCCGTGGGTTCTCCTGTTACTTTGCTTACCGGGAAGACAAAAGTGTGTCCGTAGCCAAGTGCTCTTGGGTTTCATCCACAACCCCAGATCCTGCATGGGAACCCGAGTAGAGATAGAAAGGCGCTGTAACAGAAGCAAAGAATAAAATTATAATGAACGTTTCATGGAGGCCAACCAGAAAAGCAGAAAAGGAGAAAGGCAGGCAGGCGAACCCAGGAGCAGGGACCCACCGGTGGGTTCACGAAGCTGCGGTGAGGAGAGAACAGCGAGAGCACAGCGTTGGGACCAGGGCATAGATACAGACAGTGGCTTTTTAAAAAGTTAGTTGATTCGAATATTACCTAGAGAAACCAGACTGCGTTCAGTATCTCTTCTATAACTGGCCCCCCAACCCTCATTACTATTTCATTTCACCTAAGTAGAAGACGAGGCAGTACAGATATGCAAAGAATTAATTTAAAAAATTAGAATAACCACTGTTAACACTAGAGTATAATCTACCAGACCCGTTCATAGTTTGTTTGGGCTTAGTTTTTTACACACAAAAAGAATCATCTTCCCCATCCTGTTTTGTAATTTTCTTTTCTCATTTAACACGCCAAGAATAGCTTCCCACGTCAGTTAATATACAGCTACTTCATCATTCTGAATGGTAATCTCATTTCATTGTATAAATGAATGAGCTTTCCCTTCCCCAGTCTCCTTTGGGCATGCACGTTGATCGTTCTTTAGCGATTACAAATAATGCCTAATGCATTGGTTCCCACTGTGTAACAAACCATCCCCAAAACTTCATAGCTTAAAATAACAACCCGTTTTCTTAAGCTCACGATTCTTTGAGGACACTGGAAGAACCAGTGCAGCTGAAACAGCAGGGCCTCTCTCTACATGGTCTCTCATCCTCCAGTGGGCTAGCCTAGGCTTCTCCACGCCAGGCCTCAGGGTCTCAGGAGGCAAGCCCTCGAGCCCAAGCGCTTTTCCAGCCTCTGCTTCCGAAACACTCACCAAACTCTTACTGGCCGTTCCTAGTCACAAATCCAACCCAGATTCAAGAGATGTTGAAACAGCCCCCTGGCTTGGTGGGGAAATCTGCAACGTTACAGGAGATGTACTTGTAAGGATGGAGATTTTTTTTTTTTCCATTTCCATCCTCCACAAGTCCTATACTAAATATTCTTTTAACTACTTCTTTGCACACATAGCTGATTATCGATGTGGGATAAATTTCTAGAAGGTAACTTGTGCCGTAAAGGAACATTTTAAGCTGTAGATTCATATTGCCACGATTGGAGTGTCTCTAATCAACTAAACTTGTAGCAATAAGAGCTCAGCGCCCAGTGTAATGCATGTTGCACAATAAATATAAATGAAATAACTGAATGAATGGACAAACAACACTAAATAAATAAATCAACAACAAGATGAGTAAATCAACAGCCTGATAATACTGAAGTTACCATTCTTCAAATTTTTGACAGTTGAGGGGCTCCTGGGTGACACAGTTGGTTAAGCGTCTGACTCTTGATTTCAGCTCAGGTCATGTTATCATGGTTTGTGAGTTCGAACCCCGAGTCAGGCTCTGCGCTGACAGCATGGAGCCTCCTTGGGATTCTCTCTCTCCCTCTCTCTCTGCCCCTCCCCCGCTCATGCTCTTTCTCTCTCTCTCTCAAAATAAATAAATAAACATCAAAATATAAACAAAAGCTTAAGAAAACAGCTATTCTTGATGTGTTAAGTGAGAAAAGAAAATTATAAAACACGATGTGGAAGATGATTCTTTTTGTGTGTAAAAAACTAAGCCCAAACAAACTATGAATGCGTCTCCCCCGCTCATGCTCTTTCTCTACCTCTCTCAAAATAAATAAATAAACATCAAAATAGAAACAGAAATACTTGCCAATTGACAGACAAAAATAGAACCCTATTATTTAATTCGTACTTAAAAATTATTAATAACTATATGCTTCAAAGCTACTTGATATTCCTCTATACTGAATATCAGTTGAGCTGATATGGATAGGTCTATTTCTGGGCTCTCTATTTTGTTCCATTGTCGATCTGTCTATTCCTAAGCTATGGCACTTAACACTATCGTATCTAACTCACTCCTTTCCTGACTGTATAATACTTCGTTGCATGAAAGTACCATGATTTCTTTAATGGCTCTTTTATTTACAGATAGATGTATTCCTAGTCTTTGATACTAAAGACAGAGTTTAAATGAATATCCTTTACACTTACTTTTTTGCGGTCAAGTGAGGATATATCTCCGGAATGAGAATTACTGGGTAAAATAGCATGTTCATTTAAAATATTGATACTTGGGACGCCTGGGTAGCTCAGTTGGTTAAGCAGCTGACTTCAGCTCAGGTCACGATTTTCATGTTCCTAGGTTTGGGCTCTGTGCTGACAGCTCAGAGTATGGAGCCTGCTTCAGATTCTGTGTGTCCCTCACTCTTTGCCTCTCCTCTGCGCTCTCTCTCTCAAAAATAAATAAATATTTAAAATTCAAAAATAAAATAAAATAGAATATTGATATTTGTTGCATAAATGCTTTCCAAAGAAGTCATTGCAATTCCCATTTTTTTCCATCAGTGGGTAAATTTGCCTGTTTCCCTAAACTCTTACGCACACAACATATCAGTCTTCACCAATCTATGTGAAACATGACATATATCACTTTTAAAAAATTATATTTCTAGGGCCGCCTGGGTGGCTCAGTCGGTTAAGTGTCCAACTTTGGCTCAGGTCATGATCTCACAGTTTGTGAGTTCGAGCCCCACGTCGGGTTCTGTGTTGACAGCTCAGAGCCTGGAGTCTGCTTCAGATTCTGTGTCTCAGTCTCTCTCTGTCCCTCCCCCACTTGTGCTCTGTCTCTCAAAAATAAATAAATGTAAACAAAAAAATTTTTAATTATATTTCTATTTGAATTATGATGAACATATTTTTTTGAGTTTATAAACTATTCACATTTTTGTGTGTGAGTGAACTGATTCAAACATCTTGGCCATTGTTTGGGTTGTTGGTCTTTTCCTTATTAATTCTAAGAGTTCCTTGTATCTTTAGAGAAATAGCCTTAACATTTTATATTCACTGTATTCCTGGTTGTTCTCTGCAAAAGTATTTAATTTTTATATGGCTTTATTTATTTATTTATTTGGAAATTGAGAGCAGGTGAGTGGGGGAGAGGGGCAGAGGGAGAGAAAGAGAGAGAGAGAGAGAGAGAGAGAATCTTAAGCAGGCTCCACACTCTCGGTGCCCAAGGTGGGGCTCAATCCCATGACCCTGGGCGCATGACCCGATCTGAAATCAAGAGTCAGGTGCAGGGCACCTGTGTGGCTCACTTGGTTCAGCCTCCGACTTCAGCTCAGGTCATGATCTCACGGTTGGTGGGTTCAAAGTCCCATGTCAGGCTCTGTGCTGATAGCTCAGAGCCTGGAGCCTGCTTCAGATTCTGTATCTTTCTCTGTCTGTCTGTCTCTCTCTCTCTTTCTCTCTCCCCCCTCCTCCACTCACACTGTCTCTCTCTCTCTCAAAAATAAATAAACATTTGGGGCGCCTGGGTGGCGCAGTCGGTTGGGCGTCCGACTTCAGCCAGGTCACAATGTCGCGGTCTGTGAGTTCGAGCCCCGCGTCAGGCTCTGGGCTGATGGCTCAGAGCCTGGAGCCTGTTTCTGATTCTGTGTCTCCCTCTCTCTCTGCCCCTCCCCCGTTCATGCTCTGTCTCTCTCTGTCCCAAAAATAAATAAACGTTGAAAAAAAAATTTTTTTTTAAATAAATAAATAAATAAACATTTAAAAAATTAAAAAAAAAAGAGTCAGGTGCTCAACCAACTGAGCCAGCCAGGTGCCCCTATATGGTCCTATTTATTGAATATGTATTTATTGTGTCTGGATCTTGAGTATTTATTCTAAAGTCCTTCCCTTCCACTCTTACAAAAAAATTATTTCCCAATTTTTCTTTTAGTACATTTGTCTTACTAACGTGTTTAAATTGTTGGGCTCTCAGGACTTTATTTTGCATGAGAAGCAAAGTTGTATTTTGTTCCCAAAGGACTAGCCAGTACCCGTTCTCATATAATGATGATAATATTATAAATATATCCATTCCCTCCAACAGTTTGGACTGTATTTTTGTTGATAGCAAATGTATGCATGCATTAAGTTTTATTTTTTTCCATTCATCTGCCTATTAAAATAATGCCAACCTTTTAAAATTACTTTAGTTTTTAGAATACATTTTAATATCTAGAGGTATTTTTTTTTCCTTTCCTCTTTTTAAAGACCTTTTGGGATATTCTTACATAGATATCTTTGATACACACTTTGGAATCAGTTTGTCTACTTTCTACAAAAGGAGTACATTGAATTTATAGATCTTTTTATTTTTTTTTTATGTTTATTTCTGAGACAGAGAGAGACAGAGCATTAGTGGGAGAGGGGCAGAGAGAGAGAGGGAGACACAGAATCTGAAGCAGGCTCCAGGCTCTGAGCTGTCAGCACAGAGCCCGACACGGGGCTCGAACTCACAAACCGTGAGATCATGACCTGAGCCGAAGTCAGTCACTCAACCGACTGAGCCACCCAGGCGCCCCAATATAGATCTTTTTATATACTCAGCAGTCTTAACCTTATATCTTCGTACTTAGAACTACGCACATCTCTCCAATTACACCAATTTTATACCTTGCATAAAATTTTAAGCTTTCCTTCGTTTAGATTCTATAAGTTCTCATTAATTTTATTTCTAAGCATTTTATTTTTAAAAATGACATGAATATATAGGACTAACACAGACCTCTGCATTTGAATAATAAGTACGTTGTCTCTTTCATTTGTGGTAAAATACACATAACGCAAAATTTACCATCTTAATCATTTTTAAGTATACGGTTCAGTGACATTAAGTACATTCCCATTGTCATGCAACCATCACCACTATCCATCCACAGCAGTGTTTCCTGTTGCAAAACTAAACCTCTGTGCCCATTAAACAGTAATTCCCCATCATCCTCCCGCCCCTTTTACTTTCTCTCCGTGAGGTGAGCACTCCAGGTCTCTCGTGTAAGTGGAATCACACAGTCTTTGTTCTTTTGTGACTGGCTAATACATAACCTCTTAGCGAAACACAGGAACACTGGAAATAAATTCTGCAGATAAAATGAACACTATTCCTTAATTTTTTAAAATATATTTTCAAGTGTTCATTGTTGCAGAAGTCAAACAATTTTGCTTTTACAACCAAAACAAAATAACCACTCGATTATACCACTCTTGGCTAAATTTATATGTATAGATCATTCCAACTTCAATTGTTTTATACTTTATTTACACCGGGTAGATCTTTTCACATTTGCGTATAATACACGCAGCTGTTCCTACTGTAATATTTTAGATCTGGAAGGTGCATTAGTGATAATCTTGTCTAACCCACTTTTCTTTTCTCAATGGAGATACTGATTTCCAAAGAAGATAGGAAAAACATAAACATTCTTCTGACGGCAAAGCCCAAGGAATTATCCCAGCCTTAATGAATATTTCAAGGGCACTGAAAGAAGTAGAAAATATGAAATCAGAATCATCAACAGCCTTTTTTTTTTTTTTGTCTTTTTGAGAAATCATGGAGAACAGTAGAGGTTCTAGAATGCTGAACAAAGCGTATGCCCTCCCACCACCATTTTTTTTTTTGAAAGGAGGAGAAAGATCACTTTAAGTATCACTCTGTTGTAAGTTTCTGGCTGACCATTGTTCATCTTCTTGTGAGGACTTAGAAAAAGTTGTGAAAACTTAGAGCTGTCATACATTCACCAAAAACATGCTATGTCAACTGAACCCACTTACTTTGATTTGTTAATTTTATTTTCAAGTTCAATGGTAAAAATGTAATAAACACTGAATGCAATATAGTTTATTAATAATAATATATAAGGGGCACCTGGGTGGCTCAGTGGGTTGAACCTCTTGGTTTTGGCTCAGGTCATGATCTCACAGTTCGTGGGTTCCAGCCCCATATTGGGGTCCACACTGACAGCAGAGCAGCTTGGGATTCTCTCTTTCTCTCTCTCTCTGCTGCTCTTCCCCACTTTAAAATAATAATAATAATAATAATAATAATATAATAACAATAATTTGCTTTTCAAATCTTTTTATAATATATGCATATACTTCACTTAGCTGTAATCAGCATTTGTATACAATTTTATTTCCTCCTCTTTCAACTCGGGATCATTGTTACAATATATATTCACTTATCCACATAAATCCACATAAATTTATCCGCAGAAATATCATGCTCAGGTCAGGGCTACTCAGAAGGCAGATCTTTTGAACTGGCAGAAGAGGTGGGTAGTAGAAATAATGCTAATTACATAGGCAATTCAAGCAAAGTCACCAATCCCTTGGGCCCAGGGTAGATAGAAGCTATGCAGGGAAAAAGAGCTCGGTGAGCGAAGCAATGCTTGACATCCCACTTGGCCTCAGGAGTGAGGTCAAAAGAACACAGTGGGAGCTTAGCGTAGAGGAATTCAAGTCTGAAGACAGGCAGAAACTGCATATGACTAGTTTCTGGTCTCCTCGCTGTGATAATTGATGTATAATGACAAAAACTGCATGAAGTTGGGTAAACAGGGTAAGCGGTAAAGCCATACGTGGTGGAGATCTGCACAGGAGTTTGTGACGGCTGTGGCTGAGAGCCAAGCCACCAGCTCACCAGGGCCAGGATCAGGACATGTGTCTTGATTTTGAAAAACAGAAGATGAAGTCTGTGATTATATCCTGTGGATAAGGTCACTGCCCAGCGTGGGTGCGAGTTACCACGTGCATTTCTGCTCGATGGACCAACTATACACAAACTGTAGGATTCAAGGTATGTCATAGGACTCTGTCTTTGGTTTCTTCTGGCTTAATAGTTTCAGTAACAATTTGAACTTGCAGTTCTTCAACGTAATTCCTTTTTGAAAAAGCAATTTGATGGACCCTCGGTGTTGGGCTTAAAGTATTTTTTATTATAATATTACTTAAATATAGGCACAAATAAAAAAATAAATAAAAAAAACAAAAAAATATAGGCACAAATAAGATTAAATATCATTTATGGCTTTAATATAACCATGAAGCTAGAATTTAAAATGAAAATGCAAACCCTGCGAAAATCAGATTAACAACATTAATGAGACATGAAATCACTGGTTTACCCCCACGTGGGCCTGAAAGTGATGGGCAGGTGCTTTGGGCGTGGCATGGCAATACTGGGAAGGGTCTCTCGATGTCTGGGCAGTCATTATTCCACAGCCTGATACAGTGTCATTGACCTTAGCTCAGCACATGTACATCATTTACACATTCAGTTGCCTAGTTTTCTTTTCTCGTTAGCCTTGCCCATTTGTTGGAAGCCCCATCTTATGTTTAAAATTTATTTTAATGTTTATTTTTGAGAGAGAGAGAGAGAGAGAGAGAGAGAGAGAGAGAGAAAGACCAAAGGAGGGTTTGGGGTGGGACACACTCTGTCCTGACAGCAGACAGCCGGATATGGGGCTTCAATTCATGAACCATGAGATCATGACCTGAGTTTTAGTCAGATGCTCAACCAACTGAGCCACCCAGCTGCCCAGCAAGCCCCATCTAAAACACGAATGCATATACATGCACCAAAGCATGGTGTCGGTCTTAACTAGAATTTTTTACTTATGATACGGTCATTGAAAGGAAAACAGGGGCGCCTCGGTGGCTTAGCTGGTTGAGCGTCTGACTCTTGGTTTTGGCTCAGGTCGTGATCCCACAGTCGTGGGTTTGAGCCTCGCGTTGGGCACCACACTAAGCATGGAGCCTGCCTAGGATTCCCTCTCTCTCTCTTTCTGCTCCTCTCACCCTTGCTCGCGTGAGCTCTCTCACTCTCTCTGTCCCTCTCTCTCTCCCTAAAATCAAAAGGCAGAAAGGGAAACAGAAAATTTAAGATTCCTTTACAGAACTCATTCATTCAACCAATAATTACTGAGCACTCAGTAGGCACCAGGCAGGTGCTTGATGTTGTAGACACAGTGATGAACTAGACAGGACACGCTTCTGCCTGCAGGAAAAACTGCAGAATTCCTACTCAGATTTACAGATGGCGCCGGGCTGGGAGGGAGAAGCAACATGTGAAAACAGGACCCGGATTATAAAACAAGTCTATACGTTTTTCCCATAAAACTACTTCGAAATTCCTAAATCACTGTATGCTTATTGCTTCAAAAAGTTGCATGTGATACAGAAGACTATATAAGCTAATAACTGAGAGCTACCCCTCTCTTGATACTCTGCAGTTCCACTCCCCACTGGTCACAGCTGTGTTAATTTGCACCTTCCAGATATTTCCATGAGTTTGAAAAACTAAGTCTGGAAAACTTCATTCTGTGAGCACAATTCTTTAGTTAGCCCCCTGGCCTTTTTCTCTACTCGATGGCATTTTCTAAAAGGTGTCCTTTTTACATCGGAAAATCCTCCCAGATTGAAGTTAGGAGGGATCACAGAGCCTGGCCTGGGCAAAACTTCAATTTTGCAGAATCACAAGCTTGTTCTAAGTGTCACGGAAAGGATTAAAGATACCGTATACACCTGGCACAGAGTAGGCACTTACAAAATCGCAATTGCGATTATTACATGAAAATACTGGTTGTGCTTGAACTGTTACTGGCCTTTCCAGGTGTGGTATACTATGTCTTGATTATGAAGCGATGGCAGTTCTTTTTTCAACAATCTTGAGAAAAAAAAAACCCACTTTTTTAGTGTAGTTGCTCTGGGGCGATTATAGCTTTTCGTATCTTTAGAACACCACTGCTCAGTCACCCTTCCATTTCATATAATATCCCCCTTGTCTTCATAGAGGAGATGTCAGAGGGGAGGTGGACGTTTGGTCATTTGAATTGAGACAGGGTATTAGTGTCAGGACCATATTTCTTTCCAAGTCTAAAATCTAATTTCCTCAGAACTGTGTTTAACAGTTCTGCATTTACGGCTTAAGTTCCCGGCGTCCCATCCGCTCGTCTACACAACATCGCTTAGGTAATGCTTGGAAAGTACTTTGAAGGAAATGGGCCCAGAAGTGCTAAGTAGAATTACATGATATGAGTCGACAGTGGGGAGCCACATGAATAGATAAAAATCTCCTGTCTGCGCTACATTTTATTTTCTCCAGTAAATTTTATAGAACCCTCATGTGTTATGCTGGAAATAAAGCAGGAAGTCACATTTTTATGGGTAATATGTATGTTGAACATTGAAAAAAATAACAAAGTAGTGGAATGGAATATTTGCGCTCAGTTGGGTCTAATAAAAACAGTCAGTTAGAAATTAAGGGTAGGCCACTTTCCATTATACAATATTTTTAATAAATAATCCCCCAAAAAATGAAGATAGGATAAAGTAAACCGTAGAGGGAACAGTTCTGGAAAAATTTCTTATCCAGGAAAAGTGGTCCCGGAGAATTGGAGAGACAGTTTTCATAAGACTATTTGCCTGTTCAACATTTATTTATTAATTAAATAAACTTTTACTACATGCCATCAGAGAGCCAAGCACTGTGTTAAATACTGGTACAGAGAGCACAGGGACATACTGTACTGGAGGCAAGACAAATCACACCCTTGTGGAACGTGGACAAGGAATCCTCTGCAAAAGTCATGGAAAGTGTCCCTCAAGGAGGTGATATCTGAACTATCCTCAGGGTGACTAAGTGTTGCTAGGTGGAGTTGGGGAGAAGGGGATCACACGGCAGTGAAACAGTGCGAACAAAAGCACACAGGACATGGGAGGTGAGGAAATGACAAGGTTTAATAACCTGGGACACATAATGTTAAGTCTAAGGGTGAGACCGAGTAAAAATCCAGCTCTGCTTTTGCAGCACCTTGTAGGTATTGCTGAAAACATGTGCCCTCTCTTCCTTTTCCTAGAGAGAACATATGTTGACACATTTGTGGAAATGATGTGTTCTACTAAATGAGATTCAGCAAATACACCCAAGGGCATTCCTGAGGACATCAAGATGAACATAAAAAGATCCCAGTGGCCCAATGCTCACAGTGCAGTTGCCACACCATTCTTCCGCACACCTTCAGTATTCACTTCAATCATTTGTTATTCTGTTGGTTGGTACCACACCCCATATATCACTTCTAAGATCAAGAGTAGTAAGGCACAGAGGGAAGAGTGGGGCTCTGAGGTCAGACTTCCTGGGCTCAATTCCTGAGTCCCACAGATACTAGTTGCTTGACTTTGGGCAAACTAACATGGTCTCCTTCTCTACCAAATGGAAGTCCTCAACATCCAAAGTCATAGGGCTACTGTGTGAATTAAGTGAGAAAATGCAGGCACAGCACGAGGCACCTGGCAGGCTATAAACACTGGAGAAATGTAAGCTGGTCTTACAGACCTGTTTTATGTGCATTAGTGTTTTAGTGAAGAGCTGTCTCCTCAGAGCATCATGTGCATCTCCACCGTGATGAAACAACCACTGCTGATTGCTCCTGTTCTGTGACTGCTCTCCTTCCTCTGCAAGGTGAGACAGATAACATTTGGAGATATTTGTTTACCATCTTCTGTAGAATCACTGTCATCATCACTAGCAATGTCATCCCATCATATATCAATGGAGAAGCCTGCATGTAAGTGAACATGAACCAGTCAGAGAGCAAACCCCAACCCAAATAGCCCAAGGGGTCAGGCAGTACTGTGGCCTAGGAAATAAATTGCTGAATTAAAAAAAAATAAAGCAAATGGGTATTACATCTGAGGAAAAGTGTTTTCTCTTCCCTCCAAATGCCAGAGTGATGTATATATTTTATTTCTGAGTGCTTTTCCCTAACCTCATTTCTATTCCACCCAAATGAAAAAATCAGATTAGGAGACAGAGGGGTTCAGAAAGATTAAGTCCAAGAATATAAACAAAACAGATGGATTAGTTCCATGTGTGAATATATTGAGGACCTATTTTAACTTCTGGCAATGAGCTTAGGACTGAATCACTGACTGGTATATAGAAAAGTAAACAATTTTAAAAATATGGCAATTACTAACTCCAGGGAAAACAGAAAGTTGTTCAAGAAAGTAAATGTAGTCATAATATATAACACAGCTCAGCTGTGAGAAATATTCTCCTAGTTATGTTAATGTAAAGTCTGAATATGTATCAAGTGTATGATATAACTATAGAGAGAGGATATGGAAAGGAAAGTGTGCATGTATGAGTTGGGGAGGCAAGGGAAGGCAGAAATAAAGGTCAGAATATTAAATCTGAAAAATCAAACCAGACACATGACAGACATCATGTTATTCAGAATATGGAGGTAACACCAAAGAAACGGCTAAAAGAGCTGAAATGGCTGCTCTGGGAAGAACACAGGCAGAGGTTACCGCTTTTCACAATAAATCTTGAAAAACAGGATTTTTTCACAATAAAAACTATACACGTGCATGAATTTAATATAAATAAACATTAAATATATTAAAAGGCATGATGAAAATGGGGTCCAGTTTGAAGTGTTTGAATCAAGGGCTGACAAGGGGGTGAATTTTGGTCAAGCCCATTGTGCAGGGCTTCAGAAAGCAAGGAAAAGGTGTAAGTTGTTAAGCAAAGGAGTAGCATGATCAAGTCGTATTCTGGAAAAACTTGTCATAACTATATATGTGTTATAAATTTATATATATTCTAATTAAATAGATGCTATATTACATATAAATTATATATATTATAATTAAATATATATTTTATATATACATGTATACACACACACATATATACCTATTTACACACACATACACTAAAAGACAACCCCACAGGGAGTGGGAAGACTTTAAAAATAGAGAGGCCAATTTGCAAACTTTTGCAATAGTCCTAGCAAGCAATGATGACTTCGGAACCAAACCAGGGAATGTGGGCACTGAGAGAGGAACATGGATCCAAGTGATATGAATGAGGTGGACTTCTGTTGCCCATATGGAAAACGAAGAGGGCAAAGTGAAGAACCCAGGTTCCTGGCTTAAAAGATTGGTACCATTATCTAAAATGGATCTTCAGAAGAAGAGGCAAGTCTCTAGAGAGAAGACGAAAGGGGAAAAAAGAAAATGTTGCATCTGTTTCTGTACACATCTGAAATGCCTAAGGGACACCTAGAGGAAGAACCTGTAAATGTCAATCAGGAGGCCAGGATGGAGAAGGAACCAGAAGATTTGAGGAGTTCTGGTTTATATGTAGTAAACAGAGCCTCAGGAGGCCAGCACAATGCTCAAATGGAGTATATGGTATAAATCAGGACAAAGAACTGTCCTAGGGAATAAAAATTTTGAAGAAATAATCAGCGGGGCAAGGGCCAACAAAGACAGTCAAACGTAAAAAGGAAAGTAGGAGAACTAAGTGAGGGTGGCAGGACTGAAGTCACAACAGATAAGGCTTTTGAGAAGGGAGGGTTTCATCAGGTCAGAAATCTGAGAGAAGTCAAGAACAAGAAGGAAGGCATCAGTGACCCTAATGAGGCATACGTAGTGATGGAGGGGTAAGGACAGAAGCCCGAATGAATGAAAATTAATTAAGTAGATACAAAGAGCACAGCAATGCCTTCAACAAATGTGGTAGAAGAAGGAAGAAGGAAAATAGAGTGTATCATGAAAATCCATTTTTGCTCCCAGTGCTTTTCTTTTCTTCTCGTTAAGCGAACCTGGCTTCGTTTGGAGATCTGCTCTATCCACATGGTTCAGAGAATATTGTAATCCGGTACCCACTTCAGGGTGGCACACGGCTCCAGAAAGGCAGCTTGGAGCCAGCCCCTCTCTGGGGCTTAGTAAGCTGGAACTGAGAAAAGTTGGTCATTTCTCTCTGGTGGCAATACTGAAAAGACATGATCCTGGGAGATGTCCAGAGCCATAGTTCCAGCCTGCTAGAGAAATACAGTCTGAGTGATTGAAGTCACACAGACAAAAGCAGAGATAAGCAATAGAGAGAGGGGGAGACCTTTGGAACAACCTTGGGAGCCCCTAAACATCGAGGCACCTGAGCTGCTTTAGTCTTTCCTTCCGGAAGCCTGGTTACTCAGCTCTTTTGGCTTTCTTTTCAGTTCTCTGAGCCATCCCAGGATCCTTCTAATTAACCCTTCTGTTTGCTCAACCTCAGGTCACTTTTTCTGTCATTTGCTACCAAAAAACAGAGAGTGGTAACTTGAAGGAAAGACAGGTTGGAGAGATGATTGATAGATAATAGATAGATAGATAGATAGATAGATAGATTTATTCAGGGGGTAAGCATTGTTTGGAAGCATAGGGAAATAAGCTAGAAAGTAGGCTAAACATATAAGGAGAGAGGATGCTTGATGGACCTTTCAGAGAAAGTAGGCTGAGATGGGACTGTGAACCCAGGTGAAGGTCGCCGTCCCTCTGAGACAAAAACCAAGGACAGAAGCAATTACATTTGGTAGGGAATGGGCTTGAAGAAACTCATCCCTGTGGGGGCACCTGGGTGGCTCAGTTGGTTAAGTGTCCTACTCTTGATGTTGGCTCAGGTCACGATCTCACAATTCGCAGGATCCAGCCCCGGTCAGGCTCTGCGCTGACAGCATGGAGCCTGCTTGGGATTCTCTCTTTCCCTCTCTCTCTGCCTCTCTCCCCCTACCGCTCACAAAATAAATAACCTTAAAAAAAAATGCCACCTTAAGAGCTAGCGAGTGCTGTAAAGGCACAGCCTTTCCTGGGCCGCAGTCTTGTGGGTGACAAAGCATAGACGCACCACGCTCGTCACTGAATGCGGTTCCTCTGCGGCCAAGTCCTGGAAAGGGTTGAGTCTGGAGTCAACCACATGGGAGGGAGAGAATGAAAGGAGTAAAAAACATGATTTCTCCACGGGAAAACCGGGCTCAATAACACTAAGAGTCTCTCCCAAAAGTAAAGGTTCCAGTCGCCTACGTGAAAAGTACCCCCTGTCCAGAGACCCCGCGATAAGCCTCCGAATCACCAGCGTGTCCCTGTCCTGCACAAGGTTGCTTTGTTTTCAGCGTTGTTTTTTTTTTTTTTTAAGGTGTACCTAAGACAATGTCAGAGGATCTTTTGATGTGGTTTCCAACTGTCCTGCTGTGCAGCAAATGTAAGGTTTCTAGGTTAAAAATGAGAAAACAAGGTTGCCGATGACCCGACAGCCCATCTTCTACATACCCTCTCGGGAGCCGGTTATCTGAGGTGGGGTGGGAGCGTTGCGGGAGGATGGCCCCAACTTTGTAGCATGCAGACACTGGCAGCTATCGTCCTCAGGGTGGAGCGTTCCCATCTCTCCATTTACGCCGGGGCTTCCTAATTTTCTTTGAATTACCCAGCTGCACAGTTTTCGCAAAACCCGTTTCTTTAAAGGACACCACCCCCTGAGGTTAGGAAAGGATTTTAGTAAGAAGTAGAGAATAATGCAGGGTCACCAAATTACCAAAAGGCATCATACAGGGATTTCTGGAGCCTTCGGAACCGATGCCTAGCTCCTCATTTCCTCTCAGAAAGCCAAACCCCGGGCAGAGAGCTGGGGAGCTCTCAAATCCACTTCCAAAGTCGAAACCTGCTCATATTTTACAAGGTTAAATGTTGAAAGTGAAGGTTTGCTCGTTGGTTCTGTAAAAATGGGAAAGGAAGAAAAGGGACAAAAACGTGGCTTTTCAGGGTAAGGCTTTTATCAAAAGCAGGTACATTGTGGAACTCCAACCTGGGAAACAAAGGGAGCCTTGTGTAGCTCCCCCCGCAGGGCTTTGGGGGTAAAAGGAGTCGGGGAAATGGTTTCTGTGTGTGGTGGAAAAGAAAGAGCAATTCATGTGGGCTGCAAACGCGGGCTTCTCTGAAGTGCGCCTGCAGGCCGGCTCTGGCGGTGGTCATGTTTCACGGTAAGGAAAGGAGGCCTGCTGGGGGCTGGAACCTGAAGGAGGCCGAGGGCTCCCTGTGGCGGATCAACCATCAACGGGAAGGGTGGTGCAGCTTCCCCCCCCAAATACAATCAGAGCAGGAGTCGGAGAGGTCCCTCAGGACTCCTTGGAGTGGGGCACCCAACCGAGGGTGGTGAGAGCCTCACTCCGCTGCTTTACCAGTCTGTTCTCTGAGGCAAACCTACTGGTGCCCACTGTCCAACATGGCGGCCACCAGCCAAAGGTGGCTACTGAGGACTGGTGAAGTGACTGGTCCGAAATGAGGCTCGCTCTGAAAAGTTAAAAGATAACCCCCATTGCACAGAAAAGAATGTAAAATGTCTCGGTAATTTTTGTATTGATTGCATGCTGAAAGGACCACATTTTGGATATATTGGGTTAAATGAAACATATCATTGATTTTACCTGCTTCTTTCTTTCCTTTTAAAAAATGTGACTGCTGGAAAGTTTTTAAATTACACCTATTGGCTCGCCTTTTATTTCCTTTGGACCGCGCTACCTTGGAGAACACACTTAGAGCTGCAGTGCTGTTCTCACCTAATTTTCTTTTGATATTGGATAAAGGAGAAACCAAGATGGAGGAGAGAACCAGTGAAGAATGCACTTATGGTCCTAAAGCCTGAACAACTAACTTGAGGCAGCTGATTCACATGGCACAGATTCCTCGGACTCTCACCCTTGCCCCTAAGCCCCTCGTGCCTGCATCACATTATGTTCCCAGCACCCAGCCTGGCACAGAGAGGCACCTGTGTTTGTCTGAGGAAGGTATGTGGCTGGCTGGATAAAGGGCTCTTCATTTTGCAGGGCTTTTCCTTCAGTTCTTCTCCACTCTCCCTCCTCAGCTCCCTGCTCCAATTTGTGGAGAGAGAAATTGGAAACTGAATATGCGGTTTTAATTCCTTATAATTACTACAGACCCCTTCCTGCGGCGTATCTGTGCGGGAAAGGTTGAGAACACAGGTAGAATGGGGGTGTCAGCTCTCTGAGGGGCGGCTTCATTTTTGAAGGGATAGTAAAGCGTGTAAAGGGCTCTGGTGAAAAGTGCGAAGCCTGAATTCGGTGGCACGGGCCACATCACTAGCCACGTGACTCTGGACCAGGGACTTAGAGTGGCAAGACCTTATTTTCTTTTCCTGTCAAACAAAAATGCTAACCATTGTCCTGATTCCCTCATAGGGTGAGGATCAGATGAGAAAAATGAACTCCAAAGCTCATGCTGGCATTTAGAGTATAAACGGTTAATGTTATTTAGTGCCGAGCTTCTTTTGAATCAAAAACAAAAGGTCTCAATATTCCCCTCTGAAGTAAGAGATGGTACCCAGGGCTGATAGGAGGGTAAGGAAACCCAATACCGACCCCCGACCCCATCAGTCAGTGAGGAACTCTGGATGCTTTCTCCGAGTCTACTGAAGGACTAAAATGGTCATCACAAATGTGTTCTCAGAGCCAGCACTGAAAGAGCTATAGGGACCAATTTTGCTGTGCCTTTATATAGAATAAGGAACCAGAGAAGCAGGGAGGTTGGGAGGATGGTCTTGGTCACTCAGCCCAGTCAATGCCCAGCACCGTGTAGAACTCAATTCTCCCAACACGAGGCAGCGCTCATCCTGTGGGACCACATGTCGACCCTGGGAGCCCACGTGCCCTACCGCCACGAAGCTGGTGACGGTGTGCGGGGGACAGAGTCTGGAGGCCATACTAAGATGAATGTAAGAGACCACGAAAAGGACCATCCGGTCTGCAACAAGGCTGGCTTATCTTCAAATTGCTAGCAAAGATCTACCCAAAGATCCATGGGTAAGACAGAAACTTCACTCACGGCCAAACAACGAAGAAACCGAGTTGTTTACTTTAAGGTGTGAACAAGAGCCAAGTTTATTGCTATAAAATTTCCTTTCAAGGAAATTAAGTTGTTAAGAGATTATTTATTTTATCACCGCCGGCTGAGGACACAGTAAGTGGCTCTAGGCTTCTGAGTGCATTATGCCACGTGTGCGTTATCTAATAAATTGCCCCGGCTTCGTAATAAAAAGAATTAAATTAACATTATTGAGGGGCGCCTGGGTGGCTCAGTCGGTTGAGCGTCCGACTTCAGCTCAGGTCACGATCTCGCAGTCCATGAGTTCGAGCCCCGCGTCAGGCTCTGGGCTGATGGCCCAGAGCCTGGAGCCTGCTTCCAATTCTGTGTCTCCCTCTCTCTCTGCCCCTCCCCCGTTCATGTTCTGTCTCTGTCTCAAAAATAAATAAATGTTAAAAAAAATTAAAAAATAAATAAATTAACATTATTGACCCACACGAATTTTTAAAACCTACTTTTTATATCCTTAACAGAACCTGAGGTCCCAGGGTGGCTCCGCCCATTAAGCATCTGACTCTTGATTTTGGCTCAGGCCATGATCTCGCAGTCGTGGGATCAAGCCCCGAATCAGGCTCCAAGTCGGGCGTGGAATCTGCTTGGGATTCTCTCCCTGCCTCTCCCTCTGCCCCTCTCCCACTTGTGTTCTCTCTCTCCCTCTCAAGAAAAAAAAACAAAATTAAATTAAAAAGAATCCTAAACAGGATGTAGAACCTATCTGCAAATTGTTCAGCTTTGCTAATTAGCGTCCCCTCGAGGAACTGACTCCCAGTGCAGGGGGGAATCTAGAGAGAAGAGAGCATTTAGTGTCAGATGGGGTCAGACTATAGGGTCACCCAGGATGACAGAGGGTGTCTCTTCTACCTGAGCCCCCAGGAGGCCTGCCTCCTGCAAACCCCAACCACTGTCATAAGGCTGGTGGGAATGACTTTGGTTTTGCCATGTGCCTTACTGCCTTTGTCTGATGTCCTGAGGTCATTTATTTATTAATTTTTTTCTGGTATAGGACAGGGAGTATACAATATGGATGCAGTTTATGGAAAGTCTTCCTCCTCCTTCCCCCTCCCCCAGCCACACACAGGAAATGTGATTTGAGAGTAAATGACAGGAAGGCTTAGACCAAGGCTTGCTATTCAATTTGAGAGATAGAACCACTGGTATCCATAGCAAAACTGTTACCCAGGAGACACCCTAGTTTGGGAGACGTGGGCCTGCGGGAAGAGCACTCCAGATGGGAAACGAGTGATGTCAAGAGGCAGGAGACAGGTCTTTTTAAAACACTGGTTCATTGGGGCGCCTGGGTGGCTCAGTCAGTTAAGCGTCCGACTTCGGCTCAGGTCATGATCTCACAGTTCGTGAGTTCGAGCCCCGCGTCGGGCTCTGTGCTGACAGCTCAGAGCGTGGAGCCTGCTTCACATTCTGTGTCTCCCTCTCTCTCTGCCCCTTCCCTGCTCATGCTGTGTCTCTCTCCGTCTCAAAAATAAATAAACATTAAAAAAATAAAAAAATAAAAATAAATAAATAAATAAAACACTGGTTCACAGAGCCTAAGAAAACCCTCGGTTGGACAAGGTGTGGTGCTTCATGGGCCACCAGCCACCGAACACTGGAAACCTGCACTTGTCTATCAGAGAATCCAAAGGACCATGGAAGCAGTGATTGGAAGGACATGAGAAAGCTGAATGGGTTCCCGTTTAAGAGTAAGGGTTAAGGCCATGGAAGACTGTGGAATGACCATTTTCTTGAAGAATTAAGAGTTTTTGGAGAGGGGTGCCTGGGTGGCTCAGTCGGTCAAGCATCCGACTTCGGCTCAAGTCATGATCTCACAGTTCATGGGTTCGAGCCCTGCGTCGTCGGGCTCTGTGCTGACAGCTCAGATTCTGTGACTCCCTCTCTCTCTGCCCCTCCCTGGCTCGCACTCCGTCTGTTTCTCTCTCAAAAATAAATAAACATTAAAAAAAAATTTTTTTTAAAAAGAGTTTGGGGAGAGCTAAGAAATGGATGGCTGCTGAGGTGGTGAGCCTGGGAGTCATAAATAGCCACCTGAGCCTGGGGGAGTGGAGTGGCCTAGAGGGCAGGAAGGTGAAGAGATGCCGCCCCATGGGAGGAAGAAACCCAGGCACCTTGGTGGACAAGCATCTAAAGCCACAGCAAAACCTACTGAACGGAGGGAAGCTCGCTGGATTTTCAACCTGGAAGACACCCTCACATTCTCGAACACTGGTGTCTGAGATGCCTGCTGGCCTGGCTGCATCCGAGTCACCAGGAAATAAACTACAGTTTTTTTTCAATCTTGTAAGACTGGGGACAGAATGGCTATTTTTAACAAGCTCCTAGGTGGCTTACTTGGCCAAGAAGCTTGAAAACCACTTATGTGGTCCACCATCCAGCATCTTTAATTAAATGGCAGTGCTCAGGTTAAGTGACTGGCCCAAGGACACATGACCTGTTGGTAGCAACGGAAGAACTAGAACCTGATCCTGTAATTCTAAGCAGTAGTTTTTCCCTGGCCTCACAATGCCTCTGCCAATTTCTGTTGGGCATACTGGTTAGCTCTACTTGAGTCACAAACCACCCCAAAACATCACCACTTAAAAACAACCACACTTATGGGGAGCCTGGGGGGCTCAGTCAGTTAAGCGCCAACTTCCGCTCAGGTCATGATCTCGCAGTTCGTGAGTTCCAGCCCCGCAATGGGCCCCGTGCTGACAGCTCAGAGCCTTGGATTCTGTGTCTCCCTCTCTCTCTGCCTCTCCCCTGCTCGCACTCTGTCTCTCTCTCTCTCTCTCTTTCAAAAATAAATAAATCTTTTTAAAAAATTAAAAAAATAAAAACAACATTTACCTCAGAATTCTACAATTAAGTTGTTGGACACTTAGACAATGTCTCCGTTGGGTGCTTTTTCTGGTCACCATCTTAGAACCTGCCCAGATGCTTTTTCTGGCCTCAGCTGGGCTCCCTTGTCCACGTAGCCAGCTACCAGTCAGTTGGGTGGCTGCTTTGGGGACTGGATGGCTGTTAGCTGGGGTGACGTGAGGTGGGTCACATGTCTCTCATCCTCCAGCAGGCTAGGCTTGTTCTCACGGCACCTGGCCAGGTTCCAAGATGGTCAGTGGAAGACACAAGGCCGCTGGTGGCCTAGTGTGAACCGTACCTCATCACTGCTGCCACATTCTATTGACTGAAGCCGCCACAAGGCCAACCTGGATTCCAGGAGATGGGGCAGATTCTCCCCCTTTGTTGGAGGAAGCTACAAAGTCACATTGCAAGGACTGTGTGCATCCAAGGAGAAAAATAAGTTGGGCCATCTTTGCCAGTCTACCACGGGGGACTTGTCTACCTGCCTCTGGCCCCCCATCCAGTACACCCTACACCCCAGCCAACTGTGATCCTCATTTCCCAAACACGATGCCACAGCCTTTCGGAAATCTGTTCGCGGACTTGCTTTCCTTGACCTAAAATGCCCTTCTCATCCCCCCGTGTCTTCACCCTTAAATTCCTCTTTAAAGTATGACTTACGGCTCCGAGTCAGAAGGGGCCAATTGAAGATGCATTTTCCCTGCTCCCTCCTGAAAACTTAGTAAAAGAGTATAAAAAGGATTTTTTAATAAAGATGCATAAACCCCCAAGGGCAAAGCAGAGAGAAGCTGACAGGTGATGAAGTATTTCAACAAAACTTTGGAATGTGGAAAGCAGATGTACGATGCCCAACTTAGCAGGCCAGAAGTGGCTGAGCGCCTGCAGCAAGGATGGGGAGCCAAGTGACAAAGTGGGTCTCAATGCAGAACCGAGGGGATGCAGGAACCAGGGGGGCTGGATGCCATGGAAGACAGAGCAGGAGCCCCTGAAAAATGTACAAGAAGTTGCTGCTCCCTGGAATTACTTACCCTCCCTACACAGCCGGGTAAATACCCTCTCCACCCAGAAGCCCTGAGGTTTCATCCTGGAGAGGCTACTCTCCAGGAGTAGGAAAGCCTCTGAAGAGTGCTGGAAGTTATTGCCTCTTAGTTGTGGGACTCCAGGGAGGAGAGAGCAGGGCGTGTCTGAGGTCATGAAAAACTTGGTAAAACTACTAGGCACATTGCACTGTAGACATGCACTGCATTGTTAAAATAAAAATTCATTCTTTTTTTTTTAAGTAAACAAAACTCCCTTAAACGTCCTCTCTTTAAAGCCGTCTCCATCTGGCAAGCACGTTCATGGCCCTGCTTTACCGGTTTTTACACGATTGTCGTTCACAGGAGTAGTTTACTGAAACGTTCCTGAATGAATACAGTGAAGAGGACACATTTTATCTGCTTGACTGTCCATCCTCCTTTCTTGCTAGGCTTTATGTTTTCTGAGGTCAGCAGGAAATCTTTACTTAGGGTGCTACACACAGAGAACATTCCCACGTGTGGGGAGTGGAGGTCAAGTTATAGCCCATTCGTAAGACAAGTCTTTATTATTCACTATTTCATTAATTTTTTCATTTATCAATTTACAATTAGCTTTGTTCCTAAAAACAATTTAACGTGACTAGCTATCAAAGAAATCAGTGTAGAAATCGGGACAAATGGAAGCCTGCTTTTGAAAAGTCACACCAACATATTATGTCAAACATGAAAGAAAGCAGGTGGGGGTTCGGGGGCAAGAAAGGAAGGAAAGAACAGATTTAAAAAGTGTTGCACTACAGCGAAACAGCTACTTCTTTCAGCCTTCTATTTTCTCTTCCAGTTATTAGTCTTAGGCATATCCATTTGATAGCGTCCAATCATAGAAGAATAAAAATTTATATTGATTTATTCTGTGATATTTTAAGCCACATGCTATTTTTCTGTGATGAGAGTACGAAGTTGGTGAATTACTGTCTTCATAGTTATTTTTAGGGGCTTATACTTCTATTTCATCCAGTCAACATGCCATAATTTAATACCTCATTCTCTTGTTATTGAACATTTTGGCTTTCTAATCAATGCTACAATGGTATCTTGTGTGCATAGTACATATTCTTCCTTTTGGAAAACATCTCCAAACATAAACTGTCTATTGGCCATAAATAGTCACGCAGGCATGTGTTACAGGGTTTAGAACTGGCAAATGGCTTTCAACTCCCTCCAGTGTTTCCACGGCTAAGATCGTCGTTAGAGATTAGAATTTCTTTCTAATTTAATTTTATTCACATTTAAACACATCTTTACTTCACTACTTCCATTTTTATCTTGGGTCTGTTCTAGGTTCTCACACCCTCTTACACATTTATCTACTATATGTTCTGCTCGGTGGTTTTCTCATTCATGTAGATAAACTATTTGTATAACATAGATATTAGTCCTTTGTCAATGTAGTTATACATCTTTTTCCCAGTGGTTTTCCATTTCATTTTGGCTTTGATGTCTTTAATATAATAGAAAAGTTTTCATTTTAAAGACAGAGTTGAATCTATAGATTTTCCCTCGTGGTTTCTTCTGCCCAACCATGTGTTGCTTTGAGTGTGCAGGGTAGTTCGACACAAGCATCATTTGCTCTGTTTATAACTAGGTTTAACGCCAATTATATTTAGTTTATCATTCAAATAAACAGCCTTCTGAAACCAGGGAAGCCAGTTCATCCAAACAATACCCAGAAGCTTAACTGAAGCCAATTCTCAAGTTCTGAATTAGAAATTATTCTAATTGAGGCTATGACAAAATTTTGTAATGAGCATGAGTGATGCCGGGACAACCAAAAAATTACATGTTACAAAGCTGCCCCCCCCTTTTTTTTAAGTTCATGTAACTTAAAAAAAATTCTACTCCCTTTCTCCTTTCCAGGTTTTAGGTTCAGAAAATGAAAATGTGAGACTGACCACTTCCTCCATTAACTCATAAAATTGAATTTAACAAATTCAAGTTCTTCAGTTCCTTTCTCTGTTGACTCCTAACATACTTTGCAAGCTTGGGAATGTTAGAGTAAGAATTTGAAGTGTTCTCAGGGTGCCCGGGTGGCTCAGTTGGTTAAGACTCAGGTCAGTCCGCGTTTGTCTCAGGTCATGATCTCACGGTTCGTGAGTTTGAGCCCTGCTTCAGGCTCTGTGCTGGCAGCTCAGAGCCTGAAGCCTGCTTTGGATTCTGCATCTCCCTCTCTTTCTCTCTCTGTTCCTCCCCTGCTCACTCTCTGTCTTTCTCTCTCTCTCTCTCTCTCAAAAAGAAATAAACATTTAAAAAAAATTTTAATGCTAAATAAAAGAATTTGAAATGTTCTCAGACCAAAGGGAGAGGAAGACAAATGGGGCAGTTCCCCTAATCACAACTTCCCCTCTTCCCTTTTGTCTCTTGGTCCCAGAAAAGTCGTCATTACAGGTTTGGAAGGAGATGAGGAGAATGCAGGGGCTGAAGGAGAAAAATGTATCCAAGAGAAGGAAAGAGACGGAAAGCACAGGGCTGGGAGAAGTTGGCAAGTAGAGCCCACACAGAACAGGAGTAAGGAAGAGTCACTGGAGAGGCCCAAAGAATTTTCCCAGTGCTTCCACCCCCAGCCCCCATTCCCTGCACTTGGCCACGTCCCTGCTGAGGCTGCCCTCCCCACCGCCCCATCCATCCCTTCCCTGCTCATGGCTGATGCCTCCTCATCCTTCAACACAAGGCCACTTGCAAAGTGTGCTCTAAGCATCGGTGCTGGCTCTCAACCGTCCTGTTGAGTTTTTTAGGGTGAAATGAGGTGAGTCTAGAAGTGAAAAGCAAGCATTTAGAAACTTTTATAGTAATAAGCCAGAGCCATTACATATCAGCGTACTCTAAGAACAAAATTGGGTTTGTACTTTTGAATGTGACTGGTCTCGTCGTCCATTTTCATTGTATTTACATAGCAAATTGGAAATGAAAAAGAGAAAAAGATTAGCCCTTTAATATGGATAGTTCGAGAAGCTGCCTTCGGACTCATTTCAAAGATCACCTCCTCCAGGAAACCTCGCCATTGCCTCCCAGAGGAGGTGAGTGTTTCTCCTCTATACTTCCAAGAAAATGTCTCCCCTCATGCACTTGTTTTAATTATCTGCTTATGGGTCTATTTCTTCTTCTTGTTATTTTAGAGAGAGAGAGAGAGAGAGAGAGCTCAAGCAGGGAGAGGGGCAGAGGGAGTGAGAGAGAATCTTAAGCAGGCTCCATCCTCAGTGCAGAACCTGACATGGGCTTTTAATCCCATGACCCCGGGGTCATGACCTCAGCCGAAATCAAGAGTTGGATGCTCAACCGACTGAGCCATCCAGGTGCCTCTGTTTTGTGTCTATTAAACTCCAATAAACTTTGAGCTTCTGGACGGCAAATACTATATCTTACTTATCTTTGCATGCCCGGCATCCAGTACAATGCATGGCCCACAGGAGACATTCAATAAACGTTTCCTGAATATTACTAACTCAATGGTCCTGCTTGGGAATGCACAGCCTATATATATTTGACTTGGTGACACCCACTCATCTACGCTTCCATTATTAATCAAATCTTTAAAATATGCTTAATCATTAGATACGGTTATTGCCAAACGACCATATTGCTATCCTTGGGAGCCAACCTGACAAATATCTTTAGCATAAAGTTTTAAGTTCCTTCTCTGCATTCCATTTTGTGTTGGTTTCACAGCCTAACCCTCTGAGGCTATTTTGTTTCCCTAACTTCTGATTTTAGGTGAATACCTCACTTTTTCCCTCCTGTACTGCCCACACAGGGAGATGCTATCTGTTTCCTGGGGTTGCTATGAGGAATATATCACATGGTTAATGCAGAATACATGGCATATAGTAGGCTTTAAGAAAATCTCTCTTGAAGGGAAGGCAAAAAAAAAATGGTATCTTGGCATTTGTGACAACATGGATGGAACTGAAGGGTATTATGCTAAGCGAAACAAGTCAGTCAGAGAAAGACAAGTATCACATGATTTCACTCATATGTGGAATCTGAGAAACTGAACAGATCATCACAGGGGAAGGGAAGGAAAAATAAGACAGAAACAGAGAGGGAGGCAAACCATAAGAAGACTTAAATACAGAGAACAAACTGAGGGCTGTTGGGGGTGGTGGTGGGGAAAATGGGTGATTGGCATTGAGGAGGGCACTTGTTGGGACGAGAGCTGGGTGTTGTATATAAGTGATGAATCGTGGGAATCTACTCCCGAAGCCAAGACGACACTGTATGTTAACTAGCTTGAGAGGAAAGGGAAGGGGAGGGGAGGGGAGGGGAGGGAGGAAGGAAGGGAGGGAGAAAGAAACCATGATTCTAGGCTAATGTTGAAGTCAGTGATAATCCCAATTTCAAAGCAGTTTTTAGCAAGTGCAGGATAATGAGTCTGGTAAGCAGGCAATCGATGGTTTCAAAAAAGTGAGAGCATACTTTTCTTCAGATTTCCCCAAGGTGAAAGAACTATCACATTGTTTTGTTTTTTAAATTATTTTTTAATGTTTATTTATTTTTGAGAGAGAGAGAGAGAGAGAGAGAGACAGGCTACAAACAGGGAAGGGTCAAAGAGAGAGGGAGACACAGAATCCAAAGCAGGCCCTAGGCTCTAAGCTGTCAACACAGAGCCAGACTCAGGGATCATGGTCAGATGCTTAACTGACTGAGCCACCCAGACACCCCTAGAACCATCACATTGTTGACGGAGAGGCAGGTAGGCCTTCTGGATAGTGATGTAGTCTCTTTGTTTTTAAGGAGCTAAACACACTGTGAACAGCATACAGTTGGATTAAGATCTAACCAACTAATGTGTCTCCCTCAAGAGACAAGAATTAGTAAACAGCAGTCTCCTTGTAGTTTTACTTGACAAGGTAGGGAATCTCTGCGTTAGTGCCTGGGATGAGGCATGGATGCTGAATGGGTGCTTCAGACATGAAATTACATGAAGAAAATGCAAAACTGTATTGTAATACAATTCTGTCATAAATATGCAAAGCAAAAAAGACTGATGGACATGTATCAAAATAAAGATTGTGGTCTTAGAATATGGTTACAGGCAATGTTTTTGGTTTTTTGGATCTTCTGCAGTGCAATTTTATGAAAATAAAATAACATTAAAATTAATGCAATTCAATTTCAATTCTGTAAGCTCCTAAAGAGAAGGAACACTTACGAGTAGGGGGCAGCCCCTTTCCTCAGCTGCTGGAAAGGTGCTGGTCCCTCCGAAGAAGCTAAGGCCGCTCTGGGGTGAGCCCCTCACTTCATCTGTGCCCGGCAGCACCGTTCAACACTCCCCTGCATCGTGGCCTCGGTCTGGGAGCTCATCAGCCTCTGCTCTGGCCCCATCCTGCACAGCGACGATGTGATGGTCACCGAGAATAAGATCAATGCCCTCATTAAAACAGCAGATGTAAGTCTTGAACCTTTCTGGCCAGGCGTGTCTGCAAAGGCCCTGGCCAGCATCGACATCAGGAGACTCATCTGCAGTGTAGGGGCTGGTGGGCCAGCTGGCCGCTGGCACTGCAGCAGCAGGAGGTCCTCCATTTCCATCATGGCTGCCGAGCTGAAGAGAAGAAAGTGGGAGCCAAGAAAGAAGAATCAAAGGAGTCTGATGATGACATGGGCTTTGGTCTTTTTGACTAAACCTGTTTTCTGTAATCTGTTCAATAAAGAGCTGAACACTTAAAGAAAGAAAGAAAGAAAGAAAGAAAGAAAGAAAGAAAGAAAGAAAGAAAAGGAAGGAAAGAAGGAAGGAAGGAAGGAAGGAAGAAAAAGAAAGAAAGAAAAGAAAAGAAAAAAAAGAAAAGAAAAAAGAAAAGAAGAGAAGAAAAGAAAAGAAAAGAATACAGCAAATAGGGTCTCTCAAGTTATAAGGGCTTGAGGTAGAGAGTAAGTAAGCAATGAGTATTTTCCTGGTTTCCTGCCTCTTAGTTATATACAGGAAGACAAAGGCAGCCATGTGCCAAAACTATTTTACACATGAGCCTTCTATTTCCCCCAAGAAGAGTAGGTCTTGGTATCTCGACTGGAAAACTGGGGGTGATTCACTAACTGTACTATTTTAGCTTTCGTGTGTGTGTGTGTGTGTGTGTGTGTGTGTGTGTGTGTGTGTGTCTTTTGCGGTCAGAGGTAAGTATGGGCCATCTGGAATCGTCACCCTTCTTTGCATAACTTGGTTTTATTCCAGAGCATATGATAGAGTTATTACATCCACACAGCATATGAGCTGGAAGTTTGTGTAGCTTCTTCAAATACTCACCGACTGAATGTTTTTAAAAGGGCTCATTTTAATCTGACCATCACCGTAACATGGTGCGGAGACAGCAGCTTGCAAAAAATAATAAGGGAAAACAAAAGAATGTTGTCCTTTTGTTGTAATCTGTTGGAAGATATGAGGCGAATGCTTTGAAATGAAGCTCTCAGTAAGAGAACACTGCATACTGTGTCTCTTTGAGGAAGCTGTCTTGTTTATCTACAAGATAAGGGCCATGTGTAGCCAGGTGCATTAATAGCAGGTTCCAGAAACTTGGTGTCTCGGTTGGAAGTGACTTCAATATTTTTTTCTCCCAGAGGCTATAGTTTTTCTCTCCTCTAATTATTAGTGGAATGTTGTCTAAAAGCCAAAATCGTGATCTCTTAAGTTGCAAGTTCATTTCCAGCCTGTGGTATTATATGTTTTATCCATCCTCTTTAGAAGAACTGCTTTAGAACTTTCTTTCATGTTGCTTCCCAAGACTCTCTAAAAAAAATTTTCTCCAGATCCCCTGAAAATGCAGATTCATATATAAAAAGAATTACTAGCCACCACCCCTCCTTGACTTGTATGTGTTATGCCATGTGACGTTCCAAAACAGGAGGGAATTGATCCTGTCTCTTGACTTTCATTGACAGATTTCTTGGGAGAGTCAGCAGCCCATTCATTCTGCCTGACCCTGCGTACTCACTTTGTAGCCCCTGTTATCTAGGCTCTCCTACCACCAACCCCTCCCTACTCATCACTACTCTGGAATCAAACTTGCTCTCAGGATCTTTCTCTGATTTCGGCTTCCTTGACTGTCCTATTCCCTACTGTTAGGCATATCTTTTTTCCTAAATACTCTCTTCTTTGGTTTCCATGGTCTTGTATTTCCTTACCTGCTTTAAGAGCTCATCACCTATTTGTCTTCCAAATGTAGGAATTTCCAAAGGTTATGCCTTGTCTCTCTTTTTGTGCCTGCTCCTTCCATGGCCTAACCCATGATCACCTTCACCTGAACTAAAATTTGGCTGCATCACTTTCCACTCAGGTTGATGTACTTCAACGTTAACAACTTGCCTGCACTTCAAAGCTGCCCTATTTCAAACTGAGATGCCTCTGCCCCCCCCCCATTAGTTCTTCTTTCTCAATTCCCTATTTTTTTTAAGTTTGTTTATTTACTTTTGAGAGACAGATAGAGAGAGAATCCTAACTAGGCTCCACAGTGTCAGTGCAGAGCCCAATGCAGGGCTCGAACTCATGAACTGTGAGGTCATGAACTGAGCCAAAGTCAAGACACCTAACCAACTCAGCCACCCAGGGACCCCCTCTTAATTCCTTATTTTTATTTATAATGATACAATTCTTTTAAGGACCTAGGCTCCAACACAGAACTATATTTGCTACCTCCTTCTCTGTGACCCCAACACCTAGACAGTTAGGAGGTTCTGCAAACTCTCCATGGCAATGGTTTTTTGAATTCTCCCTTCCCACACTCTGACACTGGTTCAGATCCTCCTTTTATCCTAAGAACTACTGCAATGGCCTCTCCCTGGTCTCAGTGTTCTCTACCACAATTATCTTAAAGTGTGGCTTTGATCACAGCACATTCCATGCTCATTCATGCACGTTCAATGGCTCCCATTCTCCAACACAGTACGAGCAAACCCTCCTTGCACTCAAGCACACATAGATTTCTAACCCAGTCTCCCAACCCCTTATGAGCACCCCACACCACAGTGAATTTATTAGCAGTGTGTCTGTTGTTTTCTGAATGTTCCATGTTTTATACTTTTACTCATTCTCTTGCCTTCATCTCAAAGATTCTTCCTGGTTATTTCTGTTTCTAGAAATCTTATTCATCCTATTAGACCTAGTTCACTTCCTTCCTATCCCACCGGACCACACGCCTGCCATTTTCCTATTTCCTTTCCTTATCTGCCTTGTAGTATATTTGTTTGTATACTTGCTTGTCCTCTTTACTACATTGATCAGAAACATATCATCGGAAGAGAAGGGGCTTGATTCAGTCACACCAAGGGTAAGTCCATAGCCCCTTTGAGCCTCGCTGTCCTCATTCATAAAATGTAGATAATGACATAGTGTAACAGTGATTAAGTAAGACCTTGGGCTTCGGAGGCAGGCTGACCTGGATGATAAGTGCTTACTAAATATTGCCCATGAGTCGTTACGACGGTCGTTAATTCCTTCATGGGGTTGTTGCAATAATCCTGGGGGATAAGACAACGGCACTCCCTTAGGTCAAGGCCCCCCAAATGCAGGTTATTATCAGTTCTAGAGAAGTCATGTGGAATACAGGACAGCCAGCAGCTCTGGACCTACGTCCCCACATATAGTGTAGGTGTGCACGTGACTATAAATAATGACATGCTAAATAAATATGGTATGACCCTCTCCATCTTCACCTTTGAACCTCCTGAGATGGTATGACAAAGTAGAAAGGGTAGAGTCTTGGATTTTCTAAAGTACCAGGACAACGAATCCTATAAGTCTCAGTTTCCTCATCTGTAAGATATAGTGGTCAGTCACAGATACTAAATAAGGTGACTATAAAGTTCTTAGTATATTTGGTATAAACCAGCTGCTCAATAAATGTCAGATTCCTTCATTGCCTCCCTCTCCCAGAAGTGCCTCACGCCTAGGATAAACTTAGCGAATATTTGTTGAAGTGAACTGAACTTAAAAAATACTGAGTAGTGCGATTGCTGGGTCGTAGGGTATTTCTAGGATCCAGAAGTGCCGATTCATAGGGGCACATGTGCCCCGATATTTACAGCAGCACTGTCAACAATAGCCAAAATATGGAAAGAGCCCAAATGCCCATCAACTGATGAATGGATAAAGAAGATGTGGTTTATATATACGATGGAATACTACTTGGCAATGAGAAAGAATGAAATCCTGCCATTTGCAGCAATGTGGATGGAACTGGAGGGTATTATACTAAGTGAAATAAGTCAGCAAAAGAAAGACAGGTGTCAAATGTTTTCACTCATATGTGGAATTTGAGAAACTTAACAGAAGACCATGGGGGAAGGGAAGGGAAAAAATAGTGTCAAATAGAGAGGGAGGCAAACCATAAGAAGACTCAAATACAGAGAACAAACTGAGGGTTGATGGGGCAGGGCAGGGGAGAGGGGAAAGTGGGTGATGGGCATTGAGGACGGCACTTGTTGGGATGAGCACTGGGTGTTACATTAAGCGATGAATCACGGGCATCTACTCCTGACGCCAAGAGCACAGTGTATTCACTGCATGTTAGCTAACTTGACGATAAATTACATTTTAAAAAATACTGAGTATGTACCCAGAATATGTGTATTTGTCACAGGGGATGAGTACCTTATCTGGCTAATGGGCTGACTCCTGGAGAAGGCAGAAGTGATCCCGTTAAGAGATTTAAAAATATATAATTAACTCTTCATTAAAACTGCATTCTATAAAAAAGTTTTTAAGAGAGACAGAAATTACAGCAAGAATTAAAAGGAAAATCTGGCCCCACAAAATAGCTCCACAGCTCCATAGCTCTCTCTATGCCCAGATACCATAATGGCTAGACAGATGCAGAACGAAGCAATTTCCTGTTTTCTTACCAGATTCAAATAAAAAAAGCCTGAAAGCAAATAGATGGCCATTTTTTTCTCTTTCTTCTAAATAAGTTTACACTTACAACAACTTACTGAGAGACTACTGGATTCTAAGTGTTTTACATATGCTGATTTATCTAATTCTCAAACCACCGTATGTGGTAGGTACAATTATCATCCCCATAACAGAGATTATGAAAAGAAGGCACAGAGAGGTTAACCGTTCGAGATCACACAACAAATAAGTGCCAGAGCTAGGACAAGATTCTTGGCTGTACAGATCTTCTTGTAACTGTTACACACAAATGATACATTTAGGGTCCCATTTTGGAAAGTGCTAAGGTAGTGATTCTCAATAGTAGCTGCACATCTGAATCGCCTACAGATTGATACATGGATGCAGATTCCCAAGTCCAGATCAAGACAGATGGAATCAAACTCTCCAAGTGAGGTCTGGCTGTGTGTAGTTTTCGGGGCATCACTGGGAATTCTTTAAGGGTGGAACAGAATGGTGCTAAGGCTTGGCACGCTCATCTAGGGCAGGAAAGAGCCTGTGCCTACAAGACGTCATGGAAGAAGGCTCTGGAGAGCCCCGGTTCCTATTGTGGGCCTCGTCTAAGACCAGCAATGCGTCTGAAACCTACACCAACTTACCACACGCCCACGTCCTCTAAGGTGCAACTGTCAAAGCGTCCACAGCCTGCGTAAGACACTGAAGTCACTGCACACAGAACAAAAGGCCATGCCGGGCACTCTTGCGGGGCCAACATACATGTCCCATTACAGCTTGTGCCAGCCATAAGGCAATGCCAGGTCCCTGGGGAATTCCTGGAACCCAGACGCCTACTAACTGTAGATGCGGCAAGGTGTGCTGCGAGGGAGGGCTGGCTGCTGCCACGTGACCCTTCTTCTCCTTGACTGTCTTTTCAGCTTGTGAGTCGTAAGGGCCTTTCTGGTGGCTGGGTTTATTTCAGGGGGTGGGGAGTGGGATGGGAAAGGGTACTCATTTCTATATTGCTGCTGCTGGCAATAAGAGGCAAAGTTGAGGGGTAACTGCCAACAGCTTCCCCTTTCTCTTCTTTTTGTTCACTCAATCTGTCTGGACCAATGCACAAGGAAAAAAGACAGACAGAATGGCCCTCCAAAGTTGCACTCTGTTTTAAAGCTGATAAAGGATGTGTTTCCCACAGCTTAGGAGAAAAATATATTATCAAGTGCCCGAGCAATTAAACAAATGGTATTTGCAAACATCTGCTGTCCAGAACTGTTGCCTGTGTTCAAACAAAGCCTCACACTGTCTTTGGCAAACCAGGGTGAGAAAAGCTGGGTGCCATTTGCTAAATGAACTCTCCCAGATTACAATTCTGTGGCCTGAGGGAATTAATTCACATCCACACGGGGAAATGAATTCCCAAAGAAGTAGTTATTCCCTAAGAGAATCAAAGAAACTAGGACCTAGAGTAAAGTTGGCAGTAAGTCAATGAGTGTTTTATTACCCTCTACTACACCAGATTTATTATTTATGCCCAAATCACAGAAGCCTAAAGTCAAGAAGATTCCAAAGGGAGGATGAGAGGTTTGGTTGAAAACGGCTGCTAATAGCACCGGCACTTTTCTGCAGTCTCTCCGACTGAAACCTACGAAGATACAGCCAAAGATGGAGCCTTTCAACAGCGTCACCAAGACCGACAGCCAAATGCACACAATGTGGGCGCAAAAAATAGCATTAGAGGTTAGAAAATGCAGACTCCAGATCTGAATTTTGGCCCTGCCATCTCCTAGCTGAGTGACTTCATATTCTCACCTGTAAAAATGAGATCATGAAGACAATTGCATAGGCTTGTTCTGAGGGGTAGAGAAGATAATGCCAGGAAAGCTCTCCGCGCCATCGGGGGCACAAAGAAAGCATCCCACAATTGTTAGCTATTCATAGCACAGCTTCATGGTTACTACTGTTGTCACTGTAAGACAGAAGTTTCTCCGTTGTTCTGGACTCATAACAAATGAAGACAGGAATGGCACACAATGTCCTAGGTTTCCTGAGAGGTGCCTGCTTCAGTCTTCCCCACCTCAAGCCCCAGTATCCCCAATTAACACAAAGGAAGAATGGGCAGGTAAGTGTGGCCTCTGAGGGAATATTCTGAGAAAGAGGCTATATTGACCCTCCCTTCCCCATGGGGGAGGATACCCAACTTTTTCTCTCCTTGAAACTAAGAGAGGGAGATCCTAAAAGAAATTCTAGCTAAATTTGAGGGTTTCCAACACCCCATTTTTAATAAACCAAAAGATTAATAATTTTTTTCTCTGAAAGTTGGAGAGGCACCAAGCCAACTGAGTATCTAATGTGTTCCTTGGGCTCTGAGAAGTGAATGGGAAAGGACGGTGAAGTTGGGCCTCGAAAGGATCAAACTGGTAAGCAAGTAATTTAACTGCCTATGAGAACAAAATCTAAGACTCTTAAAGAAAGATAACAGGGGCGCCTGGGTGGCTCAGTCGGTTGGGCGTCCGACTTTGGCTCAGGTCACGATCTCGCAGTCCGTGAGTTCGAGCCCTGTGTCGGGCTCTGGGCTGATGGCTCAGAGCCTGGAGCCTGCTTCCGATTCTGTGTCTCCCTCTCTCTCTGCCCCTCCCCCGTTCATGCTCTGTCTCTCTCTGTCTCAAAAATAAATAAAACGTTAAAAAAAAATTAAAAAAAAAAAAAAAGAAAGATAACAGTATCTACCCCTCAAAAATGTCAAATTCAGAAAGTCCAACATCTAACCAAACATTACTAGACATAGGGTAAAGCAAGAACATGTAATTCATAATGAGAAAAGTTAGTCAATAAAAAAAGATGCAAAAATGTCAGAAATGATGGAATAGACACATCTAAACACAATTTAAAACATTACTGTTACAACTGTGTTTAAATATTTAAAGGAAAACATGTACCTGGTAAAAAGAGACATTAATGATATAAAGGACTAAATATAATTCTAGAAACAAAAAAAATAAGTCTAAAATGAAAAATTCACTTCATGGGATTAACTGTAGATTAACTATGGAAGAAAAGACCAAACACTTGAAACATCAAAATAGAAACTTTCAAACAGAAGGACAGATGGAAAGAATACTGAAACAAACAAACGAACAAACAACACAGAGCTCCGGTAACCTCTGGAACAATATCAAGTGTTACAATGTGTTTACAAGTGATGGGGTGGACAAAATATTTGAACATATAATGGCCAAAGTTTTAAAATTTTTTATGAAAAGAATAAACTCATAGATTTAAGGTGTTCAATAATCCCACACAGGAAAACCACAAAGAGAACCATACCAAGACATGTCATAATTAAAGTGCCAAAAAACACAGAAAAGAGGGCTATTAAATGAGAGAGAGGGAAAAAAAAAAATGATACATTGAGTAGAAGGGGAAAAAAACTACAACAAACTTCTCACCAGAAAATATGCATGTCAGAAAACAATGGAATGGAAGAGGCTTAAAGTGGGGTAAGAAATCCCACCAACCCTAGAATTCTATATTCAACAAAAATGTCTTCAAAGATGAAGGTGAATTAAACTTTTCCAGACAAACAAAAGTTGAATGAATTCATTACCAGCAGGCCTGAATCACAAGAAATGTAAAAGAAAATTCTCAGACAGAAGGAAAAAGATATACATAAAACCAAGATCTAAAAAAAGGATTGAAAGCACCAGAAATGGTAAGCAGATGGGCAAATTTTAAAAATATTTTTGCTACTTTTAAATTTCTTTAAAAGATAATTTACTGGTAAGAGAAAAGTAATAATAATGTTATTGTGAGCTTTATTACACACGTACCAGTAAATATATGACATCAATGTTCAAAAGGAAAGAAGAGGGAAATGGAAACAAAATGTTGTATGATTTTTGCATTATACATGAAGTGGAATAATAATAATATCTGAAAATAGGCTGGTAAATTAGAGGCATATTGTAGTTCTGAAAGAAATGATTAAAACATTAAAAGGGGTACAGTTAATAAACCAATAGTGGGGATAAAATGGAGTATTAAAGCAATACTAAATCCAAAACAGGCAGGAAAACAGAAAAAGGATAGGACAAGTCATTTAAAACTAGCAAGATGTTAGACTTAACACAACCATAATGATAATTATGTTAAGTGAAAATGACCTAATTCAGCAGTTCTAAAACCATGCTTTATGGCCTTTTAGCAGAAATCAAGACAGAACATCCCACTGTATTAGTAATCATTGTATTGTTCATCCTCGTTAAATCTGAAAGAAAACAAGGTCAGTCTCAAGAAACCTTCATGAAGCAGTAAAAATTATTGATATTATTAAACCATGATCCTTCAGTATACCTCTTTTATAAAACACTCTTCTTTGTCTCTAGTAATGTTTCTTGGTATAAAATCTCTTTTGCCCAATATCATTATAGCTATTCTAGCTCTCTTATGATTATTGTTTGCATGGTCTATCTTTTACAATCCTTTTATTGTCAGTCTACTTATGTCTCTTATAGACAGTGTATAGTTGAATCTTGCTGTTTTATCCGGTCTGGCCATCTGTACATTTTGATTGGAGCTTTTATTCTATATTTAAGTGATTATTGATATGATTGGATTTATAAAAACTATTTTACTGTTTGCGTTCTATATCTTACATCTTAAATCCTTTTCCCCTTCTAGTCCTCTCCTACTGCCTTTTGTCTTAAACATATATTTTTAGTGTACCATTTTAATTCCTCTACTGATTTTAAATTGTATTTTATTAGATTATTTTCTTAGTGGTTATTCCAGTGATTAGAATCTCCATTGTAACTCACTACAATCTACTGTGAATTAACACTAACTTAATTCCAGCAAAATACAGAAACTTTATCCCAATATAGGTTCATTTCCTCTCTTCTTTTGTGCTATTGTGTGTGCATGTATATATACATGTACATATATATATTCTATATATTTTGTACATATAAAATCTTTGCAATAAACCAGACAGTATGGTATACAACCAGAAAGCTCTAGCAATTATAAATCTACATTCATCCAACAGAGCCCTAAATACATGAAGCAAAAACTTAAAGAATTAAAAGAGTACACAATTCAACAATATCTAGAGATTTCAATACCCTAATTTCAATAACTAAGAGAACTAGACAGAAAACCACTATAGATATAGAAGATTTGAGAAAATATATTAACCAACTTGCCATAACTGATAAAGAACACTGTACCCCAAACCAGCAGGATACACATTCTCTTCACATACACTTGTAAGATTCTTTAAGAGACATCATATGCTAGGACATAAAATAAATCTCAGTAAATTAAAATAATCGAGAAACTGTATTTTCTAACAATAATGGAATTAAATTAGAAATCAAAAGTAGAAATAAGTTTGAGAAATTTCTAAATTCTTGCAAATTAAGCAACATGCTTGTAAGTAATCCATGGTCAAAAATCTTAAGAGAAATGAAACTATAGCAAAACCTTGGATTGTGAGTAACTTGTTGTGTGTTCCACAAGACAAGCAAACATTTCTAATAAATTTTAACTTGATAAACGAGCAATGTCTTCCAATACAAGTAGTACGTGATGCCGAACATCACATGATCACAACTGAGCCAATGGTTCTTGAAATTCATTTTCATATACAAGCATTTTGAATTACGAGCATATTTCTGGAATGAATTATGCTTGCAAACTAAGGTTTCACTGGTATTTTGAGTTGAATGAAAGCAAAAACACAACAGGTCAAACTTATGGGATTCAGCTAAGGCAGTAGTAAGAAGGCAATTTATACCTTTGAAAAATCAGTAGAAGTTAGAAAACAATAAAAGTTTAAAGTCAATAATTTAAGTTTTCTTTCACCTTAAGAAACTACAAAAAAGAGGGGCGCTTGGGTGGCTCAGTCGGTTGAGCAGCCGAATTCGGCTCAGGTCATGATCTCGCAGTCCATGAGTTCAAGCCCCATGTCGGGCTCTGTGCTGACAGCTCGGAGCCTGCAGCCTGCTTCAGATTCTGTGTCTCCCTGTCTCTAGCCCTCCCCCGTTCATGCTATGTCTGTGTCTCAAAAATAAATAAACATTAAAAAAAAAATTTAAAAAAAGAGAAACTACAAAAAGAAAAGCAACTAGAAAACTCAAAGTGGGCAGAAGAAATAAGGAGGAAATAAGAAATTTTAGTATAAATCAATAAAATAAAAAACAAAATTAGAGAAAATTGATGAAATCAAAAGTATGTCACTTAAAAAGATCACTGGTTCAGTTGGTTAAGCATCCTACTCTTGATTTCAGCTCTGGTCATGATCTCACAGTTCGTGAGATTGGGCTATGTGCTGACAGCATGGAGCCTGCTTGGGATTTTCTTCCTCCCTCTTTCTCTGCCCCTCTCTGGCTTGCATACACACACTCTCTCTCTTTCTCTCAAAAATAAATAATAAATTTTTTTAAAATAACTTTAAAAATGTTTAAAAAGATCACAATATTGCCAAACCTTTAAGTAGACTAACAAAAGAAGGAAGACGTATTAGCAGAATTAGGAATGAAAAAGGGGACATCACTACTGACACTACAGACATTAAAAGGTTTCTAAGGGAATACTATGAACAACCTTATGCCAACAAATTAGACAATCTGGATGAAACAAATTCCTAGAAAGACGTAAATTCCCCAGACTTAAGAAGAAATGGAAAAACCTGAATTAGACCTATAATAAGAAAAGAAAAACTCGGGTCCATTTATCTACACTGCTGAAATTTATCAAATATTTAAAGAAATAACACCAATCATTCATAACTGTTTCAGGAAGTAGAAAAGATAACAAATTAAGGAGTATTCATACAAAAGAATAATAACAACAACATTGATACAACATGAATGAATCTCAAAACATGCTGAGCAGAAGTCTAACAAAAAAAAGAAGACACACTGTAAATGTATAATTCTATTTATGTGAAATTTTGGAAAACAAAAACATGAAAGGCTTCTGTTTCAAATGGGTGGGGGTATTTAAAAATACCATTTATTACATGAAGTTAACAATTATAAAAACATAGGTGAATGCTTCTGAAATGTTTAGCAATAATAATTAGAAGACTTAAATGCATGCAACACACCTCCAAGAACACAAGTGATATGAAAAAATAAGCTATGTGAAACAAAATTGTGTTGGTGATACTTTGTACACCTAAAAAACTTAAACTTAGTCTCCCACTACACACTTATTACAAAAATAAAAGCTTATAGAAGTATACGAAAAACTTTGAAGTTTACAAAAATTAAAATTAATTGGAGTTTATGTTCATAAACTCTAAATGAACTTAGTAGCATAATACAAAGGAGCAACATAATCAAAGTTTTTTTTAAAAATACATAACCTTCATTTAGGAAAGACTTTTTAAAACACAAGATAAAATCCAGAAATCTTAAGGAATATGATTAAAGGTAATTTACTTCTTCCATAAGACAATGATTGTGGCAAATTTTGTTTTCCATAGATGTCCTCAAGAGGAGGACATCTCAGCTAACATACTTTTCCTGTGACATGTGACTTTGACACTCTGCCCAATAACTACAGTCTACATTCTCTTTCACTGAATCTCAGCAGGCTTTATCACTTTTGAGGTTAGGTCACAAAAAGTGATATAGCTTCTGTCTGATTCTGTTGGGCCACTCTCTTCTGGAACCTTGCCACCATGCTGTGAGGAAGCCCAAAGAAACATATAGAAAGAGGTGTTCTTTTTTTTTCTTTTTTTAATGTTTATTTACCTCTGAGAGAGACAGAGAGAGAGTGTGTGTGAGCGGGGTAGGGGCAGAGGTGGGTGGGTGGTGGGGGCAGAGGATCCGAGGCGGGCTCCACGCTGACAGCAGTGAGTGAGACACCAACGTGGGACTCGAACCCATGAACCGTGAGATCATGACTGGAGCTGAAGTCGGACACTCAACTGACTGAGCCACTCAGGGGTCCCTGGAAAGAGCTGTTCTTGATGACAGCCCAGCTAGGTCCCAGTTGACGGCCAGTATCAACCATCAGACATGGGAGTAAATGAAACGTTAGCTAATTGCAGTCTCCAGTGACGGACTCCTTCATAGTCTTCAAGTTTTTCTAGCTGAGGCCTCAGACACTATAAAACAGAAAAAACTGCTGTGCCCTTTCTGAATTCTTGATACACATGGAAAATGGATGGCAAAAATTAGAGCACTTTGGATGGATTTGTATTTTCCGTATTGTGGATACTTTTCCATATGAAGAATATTTGAAATGCTTTCAAACATTCAAGAACTCTCTACATCAAAAATCAAGTTATAAGAAGTATAGATCACCCAAAAAACTTTGCTATCAGTTACTTCTAGTTGCCATGAAAATATGAACCTGCTCAAGGGAATCAGGCTATATCTGGCCTACAGTTACAGAGCTTATACAATTTATAGAACAAATTTCATTAGCTTGATGGTCATTATTCACTCATTATGGATTAGTCATCCATAGTGTCAGTATGGAACTATAAAAGCTCCATATCATGTTAGATCCTTAATCAGTTTTTGCCAGGAATCATAAGTTAAGAAGTAGGGAACACTTTTAGTTATAAAAATAGGAAGTTTCAGTACTAAGAAGGATAAATACAATCCAGACCGTGCCACAATTAAACTACTAATGACACACTTCAGTGCATATGTATGGTAGCATCTGAATGTTTGGATTTGTAGATTTCAAGTTCTCTATTTCCTGAATTACTCTGGTATTTTTTACATGCAAAACACATTGCTATTGGGGCGTTTGACCTAAGCAGAGGCATTTTGTTTGTTTGTTTGTTTGTTTGGAGAAGAGGGCTAATTTGAAAAATACTAAGCAACCAGAGGACATTTAAAGAATATGCTGCAACTGATACACATATTTTAAGTCAGCTTAGATGTATTTTTTTCTTTCGAACTAACACACATCCTCTATCCTTCCCTCCTCAGTCCTGTTTGCTCAGCTGGATGTCCACAGGGTCCAATTTTCCCTCCAATTGCCCTTGCACGCTAATATAATTGCTGTTCATATGGGTAATTGGTCAGCCTAGAGCAGCATTTGTATGGATTTGTTCATCTACAGTATCTGGCAGCTTCTCAAATGGTTTTGCAGTATTATAATACTATCATGCATTTTTAGTTTTTGTCTCTTTGTAACAAGACTAAACAGATGTAAATCTTTAAGGATGCTATATTTTAAGTGCTTCAAAAGCAGGAATATACAAATGCAAACTGTTTAAGCAGCTAACATTCCTTTTCACTTATCAGATACAGAATAAATGAACTTGAGTCTCAAACACATAATGTTCTGCCCTATCTTCCTCCATTGCTTTTTTTCCCTAAAAAGAGCCAAATTGAGTAGATTCAAATAAACTTTAGCTCAAAAAAGAGAATAAGCCAGCTTCACCTAATAGTGCCCTTGATGTATCAGTAAAAATAATTAATTTTATTAAATCTTGATCTTGGAGTGCATTTCTAATGTTCTGCTTGACAATATGGGAAGTACACATAAAGGATTTCACCTGCAATCCCAAATATAATTATTCTTGAGGAAAAGCACAGGTTGTACCTGTTTGAGTTGCAAGCTGAACTAGCCATGTTTTTCATGAAACACTATTTTTTATTAAAAGAGTAACTGACCAACTATGGCTTTTCAGATGTAGGTATCTGACCATTTGTCTTTCAAAAGTAAGTGAAGTGTTCCTCTCACCTCAGGGAAAACTACTGACAGTATGTGGTTACCGATGATAAAATTCAAGTTTTCAAGTAAAAACCAGAATTTTGAAAAATGTAATGTATTATGAGTTTAACAGCTTTCTAGTACTGAACATTACTACTGACCTTGTCAGAGAAGTTTTTAAATTATTTAAATTTAATTTTATAGAGTTAAATGTATCAACACTTGGGGCACCTGGGTGGCTTGGTCGGTTAAGCGTCCGACTTCGGCTCAGGTCATGATCTCACGGTCCGTGGGTTCGAGCCCCGTGTCGGGCTCTGTGCTGACAGCTCAGAGCCTGGAGCCTGCTTCCGATTCTGTGTCTCCCTCTCTCTCTGCTCCTCCCCTGTTCATGTTCTGTCTCTCTCTGTCTCAAAAATAAATAAACGTTAAAAAAAAATTTTTTTTAAATGTATCAACACTTAGAAGATCTGTGTTATTCCAATATTTTCCAAATGACCAATGGATGCTGTCACAAAATCATGTAGTAGTTAAAAGAACTTTCCAGGGGCGCCTGGGTGGCTCAGTCGGTTGAGCACCGACTTCGGCTCAGGTCACGATCTCGTGGTCCGTGAGTTCGAGCCCCGCATCGGGCCCCTGTGCTGACAGCTCAGGGCCCGGAGCCTGTTTCAGATTCTGTGTCTCCCTCTCTCTGACCCTCCCCCATTCATGCTCTGTCTCTCTCTGTCTCAAAAATAAATAAACATTAAAAAAAAAAATTTATAAAAAAGAAAAAGAGAACTTTCCAAAGGGAAAAAAGAGACCAGTGGATTTCAATGTAACAAAACATGAGAAGTTCTTTGGGGAGTCTGGAAGATCGAGGTGTAGTAGGAGGATGCTAGGCTTGCCTCCTCCAATGAATACAACTAGGTTAACTATCAAATCATCCTAAATACCCCAGATCATCAACCTGAAGACCGGCAGAACAAACTCCACAACTAAAGGTAAAGAACAGGCCACACTGAAGAAGGCAGAAAATGCAGAGACTCAGTTTGGGAGAGAAACAGACTGTGGCTGCTGTGGTAGGGAGGTAGCTGCGGCCATGGAGAAGGACAAGAGACAGACTGACACACGGGAGTGCACGGAGAAAACGAGTTCCCATAGAAATTGGCTTAGAAAACGAGAGAGGCTGAATTTTGTTGAGTTCTTATAACCAATGGGGCTTAAAGCCTGGAGTTTTAAAGTCAGTGGGCTTGGCTTGGGTAGAGCCCCAAGAGCATTGGGGCTGCTCTTGGACAGAAGGCAGGGCAACAGCCTGCAGACATACAGCGTGGAAACAGCCATCTGAAAGTTCCTTGGGCACCCAATGGGGAGGTTATTTGTTCATCTCGGAGCCTGTCCCAGAGAGGCAGCATTCGCAGAGAACAAAGAAACTGGCAGGTGCTACTTCTCTGCCCTGCTCCTCAGCATAAGCTGAGAACCACTTCAGTAACCAGGGCAGTGTAGGCACTCACTACCTAACTGGCTTTACCAAGCCCCACTCCCCCCCCCCCCCCGCCCACAAACTCCCAAAGAACTTCCCTTCCCAGTTATGTTTGCCTCAGTCCCGATACGGCAGACCCCTCAGAAGACCAGCCCAAACCCCTGCCCACACCACATCCCCTGACCTGGAAGCTCTGCAGAGCTTTAGTTCCAGTGGCAGTTGCAACAGTTCCCATTTCATAAGCGGACCAGGGTACACCTAATTAAAACACACCACATTCAGGCCAGGAACCAAACACTGCTCGTAACAGGCAAAAAGAGCCCCTGCAGACAACTGGCCTGAAGGATAATGTGGCCAGGACACAACAGCAGAGCACATGCTGTTCACACTGGAGACACTCCCATAAGTGCCAGGTCCTGGGGAACAGGAGATACTACACTCAGGACACTTCAGGACACTTCATAAGGCCATTACCCTCAAGAATGAGAGATGCTGCTGACTTTCTTTACAAATGGAAACAGGCACAGAGACTAACACAAAATGGAAAGACAGATGAATCTGTCCTAAATGAAAGAACAGGACAAGGGCATGGCCAGAGATCTAAGAGAAGCAGATGTAAATAACATGTCCGATAAAGAATTTAAAGTAATGATCATAAAGATACTCATTGGATTTGAGAAGAGCAGAAACATGAGTGAGACCCTTAAAAGAGAGATAAGGAATAACATAGCAGAAATAAAGGGCTCAATATACTAAATGAAAAACATGCTTGATGCAATGAACAGCAGGCTGGAAGAGGCAAAGGAACATATTAATGACCCAGAAGACAGAGTAATAGAAAATAAGTTGAACAAAAGAGAGAAAAAATAATTATGCAAAACAAGAATAGACTTAGGGAACAAATGACTCCATCAAATGTAGTAACATTTGCATTACAGGAGTACCAGAAGAAGAGGAAAGGAAAGGGGACAGAGAATTTATTTGAAGTGATAATAGTTGAAAACTTCCCTAATATGGGGAAAGAAACAGATATCCAGATCCAGGAGGCACAGAGAACCCCGAACAAAATCAACAAAAAACAGATCCAATTAAAATGGAAAATTAAAGACAAAAATCTGAAAAGTAGTAAGACAAAAACAAAAACAAAAAAAAATACAGTTACAATAAAGGGAAACTCCATAAGGCTATCAGTGAATTTTTCAGCAGAAACTTACAAGCCAGAAGGAAGTGGCATGATATATTCAAAGTGCTAAATGGGGAAAATCTGCAGCCAAGAATACTCTATCCAGCAAGGCTGTCTACACAATAGAAGGAGAGATAAAGTGTTTCCCAGACAAACAAAAGCTAGAGGAGTTCAGGGCCACTAAATAAGCCCTGCAAGAAATACTAAAAAGGACTCTTTGAAAATATCAGTCAAAAACTCACAAAATAAAAGGATGTAAAATATGGCACCAAATACCTAAAACCAAAAACGTAAACCAAAAACCTAAAAGGAAAGAAGAATCAGTTCAAACTTAAATGACCATCAACTTAATATAGACTGCTATTTGCAGAAGAGGTTATATACAAACCTAGTGATAACCACAGAACAAAAACCACTAATAAATATACAAAGAATAAAGAGAAAGAAATCCAAATGTATCGCTAAAGCAAACCAGCAAAACATGAAAGAGAGAAAGACAAAGGAATCAGAGAAAATCTTCAGGAACAACCACAATGTGTAACAGGTAATAAAATGGCAGTAAATACCTATCTATCAATAATTACCTTGAATTTAAATGGACTAAATGCTCCAGTCAAAAGATACAGGGCATCAGAATGGATTAAAAAAGCAAGAACCATCCATAGGCTACTTACAAGAGACTCATTTTAGATATGAAGACACCTGCACATTGAAAATGAAGGGTTGGAGAAACATTTTTATGTAAGTGGATGTCAAAAGAAAGCTGGATGGGCACCTGGGTGGCTCAGTTGGATAAGTGACTGACTCCTGATTTGGGCTCGGGTCATGATCTCACTGTTTGTGAGTTCAAGCCCCACATGGGGCTCTGTGCTGATGGTGCAGAGCCTGCTTGGGATTCTCTCTCTCTCTCTGCCTCCCCCCAACTCATGTTCACTCTTGCTTTCTCTCAAAACAAACAAACTTAAAAAAAAAAAAAAAAAAGAAAAAAGCTGGAGTAGCAATACTTATATTGGACAAACTAGACTTCATTTTTTTAAAGTTTACTCATTTGAGAGAGAGAGAGAGAGAGAGAGAGAGAGAGCACGCACAAGTGAGGAAGGAACAAAGGAAAGACAGAGGGAGAGGGAGAGAATCCCAAACAGACTCCATACCACCAGTGCAGAACCTGGTGTGGGGGCTCGAACTCATGAACCATGAGATCATGACCTGAGCTGAATGAAGTCGGACACTTAACTGACTGAGCACACAGTTAGTGTGCCCCGGACAAACTAGACTTTAAAACAAAAGCTGTAACAAGAGACAAGGAAGGACAATATATAACAAGAGAAACAATCCAACAATCCAACAAGAGGATATAACAATTGTAAATATTTATGCACCCAACATGAAAACACCCAAATACATAAAACAGTTAATAATATTCATAAAGGAACTAATCAATAATAATACAATAAGAGTAGGGGGCTTTAACACCCCACTTACATTAGTAGAGAGATCACACAAGCAGAAAACCAACAAGGAAACAATGACTTTTAATGACATACTGGATCAGATGGACTTAACAGTTATAATCAGAACATTCCATCCTAAAGCAGAATGCACATTCTTTTCAAGTACATATGGGACATTCTCCAGAATAGACCACATATTAGCCTACAAAACAAGCCTCAACAAACTCAAAAAGTTCAAAATCATAGCGTGCATCTCTTCTTACTATAACACTTTGAAACCAGAAGTCAACCACAAGAAAAAAACCTCAAAGACCACAAATACATGGAAGTTAAATACCATGCTACTAAACAATCAATGGGTCAATCAGGAAATAAAAGAAATAAAAAATTACACGGAAACAAATGAAAATGAAAATACAATGGTTGAAAACCTTTGGGATGCAACAAAAATGGTTCTAAGAGGGAAATTTATAGCAATACAGGCTTACGTCAAGAGTCAAGAAAAATCTCAGTAAACAACCTGACCTTACACATAAAGGAGCTAGAAAAAGAACAAACAAAACCTAAAAAGACAAAAAAGAAGAATGAAGAAAATAAAAAGATTAGAGCAGAAATAAATGATACAGGAAGTTAAAAAAAAAAATCAATGAAACCAGGAGCTAGTTCTTTGAAAAAAATCCATAAATTTGATAATCCTTTAGCCAGACTTATCAGGAAAAAAAAGAGAAAGGACTCAAATAAAATCACAAATGAGAGGAGGAAAAACAATCAACACCACAGAAATACAACAATTATAAGAGATTATGAAAAACTGTATACCAAAAATTAGACAACCTAGAATAAATGGATAAATTCCTAGCAACATATAAACTACCAAAATGGAAACAGGAAGAAAAAGAAAATTTGAACACACTGAGAACCAGCAAACAAATTGATTCAGTAATCAAAAAACTCCCAACAAACAAAAGCCCAGGATCAGATGGCTTCACAGGCAAGTTTTACCAAACATTTAAAGAAGAGTTAATACATATTCTTCTCAAACTATTCCAAAAAACAGAAGAGAAGGACAACTTCCAAGTTAATTCTATGAAGCCAGCATTACCCTGATACCAAAACCAGATAAAAAAACACCACAAAAGCAAAAGAGAGAGAGAGAGAGAGAGAGAACGAGAGAGAGAGAACGAGAGAGAGAGAACGAGAGAGAGAGAACGAGAACTACAGGACAATATCTTTTATGAACATGGATGCAAAAATCCTCAACAAAATACTAGCAAACTGAATACAACAATACATTTTAAAAAACAATTCATCACGATCAAGTGGGATTTATTCCTGGGTTGCAAGGGTGGTTCAATATACAAAAATCAATCAATGTGATACCTCACATCAATAAGCAAAGGATAAGAACCATATGATTATTTCAATAGATGCCAAAAAAGCATTTGACAAAGTACAACATCCACTCTTGATAAAAACCCTCAACAAAGTAGGTTTAGAGGAAACATACCTCAACATAATAAAGGCCATATAGGAAAAATCTACAACTAATATCATCCTTAATGTGGAAAAACTGAGAGAGATTTTCACCTAAGGTCAGGAATAAGGTAAGAATGTCCACTCTCACTTTTATTCAACATAGTACTGGGAGTCCTAGCTACGGAAAGAAGACAACAAAAAGAAATAAAAGGCATCCAATCCAGTAAGGAAGAAGTAAAATATTCACTATTTGCAGATGACATGACACTCTGTAGAGAAAACCCAAAAGACTCCACCAAAAAACTGCTAGAATAAATTAATTCAGTAAAGTCGCAGGATACAAAATCAATGTCTCTTCCATTTGTATGCACCAATAATGAAGCATTAGAAAGAGAAATTAAAAAAAAAAAATCCCAATTACAGCTGCACCAAAAATAGTAAGATGCTGAGAACAAACCTAACCAAAGAGGTGAAAGACCTATACTCTGAAAATTATGAAACACTAATGAAAGAAACTAAAGATGAAACAAAGGAATGGAAAGACATTCCATGCTCACGGATTGGCAGAACAAATATTGTTGAATATCTATACTACTCAAAACAACCGGCACATTTAATGCAATCCCTATCAAATACCAACCGCATTTTTCACAGAACTAGAACAATTTGTATGAAACCACAGAAGACCCCTAATAGCCAAAGCAATCTTGAAAAAGAAAGGCAAAGCTGGAGGCATCACACACAATTCCAGACTTCATGTTATATTACCAAGCGGTAGTAATCAAAACAGTATAGGACTAGCACAGAAAAAGACACATAGATCAATAGAACAGAACAGAAAACTCAGAAATAAACCCACAATTATATGGTCAATTAACCTTCAACAAAGCAGGAAAGAATATCCTATGGGAAAAAGACTGTCTCTACAACAAATGGTGTCGGAAAAAGTAGAGACAACTTGCAAAAGAATGAAACTGGACCACTTTCTTACACCATACACAAAAATAAATTCAAAATGGATTAAAGACCTAAATGTGAGACCTGAAGCCATAAAAATCCTAGAAGAGAGTATAGGCAGTAACTTCTCTGACATCAGCCATAGCAACATTTTTCTAGTTATGTCTCCAGAGCCTGGGAAACACAAACAAAAACGAACTATTAAATAAAAAGCTTCTGCACAGCAAAGAAAATAATCAACAAAGCTAAAAGGCAACCGACAGAATGGGAGAAAATATTTGCAAATGACATACCTGATAAAGGATTAGTATCCAAAGTACATAAAGGAGTTATAAAACACTCAAAAAATAATCCAGTTCAAAATGGACAGAAGACATGAACAGACATTTCTCCAAAGAAGACCGCGAATACACACATGAAAAGATGCTCAACATCACTTATCGTCAGGGAAATGCAAATCAAAACTACAATGAGATATCACACCTGTCAGAATGGTGAAAATCAACAGTACAAAAAAACAATAGGTGTTGGCGAGGACATGGAGAAAAAGGAGCCTTCTTGCACTGTTGGTGGGAATGCAAACTGTCGCAGCCACTGTGGAAAAGCTATGGAAGGCCTCAAAGAGTTAAAAATAGAACTACCCTATGATCCAATAATCGCACTACTGGGTATTTACCCAAAAAATACATGTACACTAATTCAAAGGGATCCATGCACCCCTATGTTTATAACAGCATTATTTACAATAGCTAAGCAGCTCAAGTGTCCACCAACTGGTGAATAGATAAAGATGTGGTATAGGGGCACCTAGATGGCTCAGTCAGGTAAGCATCCAACTCTTGATCTCGGCTCAGATCATGATCTCGTGGTTTGTGAATTCAAGCCTCACTTTGGGCTCCTCGCTGACAGCACAGAGCCTGCTTGGGATTCTGTTTCTCCCTTTCTCTGCCCCTCCCCTGCTTGCTCTCAGAAAAACTTAAAAAAGAGGATATGTGTGTGTGTGTGTGTGTGTGTGTGTGTGTGTGTGTGTACACATATACATACACACACACAGACCATGCAATATTATTCAGCTATAAAAAGAATGAAATCTTGCCATTTGTGACGACATGGATGGAGCTAGAGAGTACAATGCTAAGTGAAACAAGTCAGAGAAAGACAAATACCATATGATGTTAAGAAACAACTGAACAAAGGAAAAGAGAGAGGCAAATCAAGAAACAGACTCCTTTAACTATGGAGAACACACCGCTGGTTACCAGAGGGGAGGTAAGTGGGGGAATGGATTAAATAGGTGATGGGCATTAAGGAGTGCACTTGTGATGAACACGGCGTGTTGTATGGACGTGTTCAATCACCTTGCATCGTACACCTGCAAGTAATATTACACTGCGTGTTAACTAACTGGAATTAAAATTAAAAACTTTAAAAACGTTTCTTGGTATTGTTTCTGGTTCCACGTTGCAAGTTCAGGAAACCAATACTTGCTGAGTTTTTGTGTAGTATTAAAGATTATGAACAGCCACTTGAAAACATTATTCTTTTTCACAACTACACTATTTGCATAAGACCAGATTTCTCTAGATACTTCAACCAAAATAACAATGCAACAGATTAAATGCAGAAACAGTATGAGATTTCAAATTTCTTTTATGAAGGCAGATACTAGAACTTTGCAAAAAAAAACAACCAAAACTCTTGAGTCTCTAAATAAAAATACATTACTTATGTTAACATGCAATCAGCTTATTATTGCTATTCCAATGAATAAATAAGCATTTAAAATACTTCTCAGTTTTAATTTTTTAATACAGCCAATAGTAATTAAGACGACCTACATAATAAGCAAAAACTCTTTGGGGCCTGCAGTAATTTTTATGAATGTAAAGGAGTCCTATAACCTAAGAGATATAGAATCATTGTAATTGATCATCACTAAGGAAGTACAATTATTGTAAATGTTGCCTAGAATCAGAGCAAAGGAAACAAAATGAAACAAGATTAAAGTTTTAGAATCCTTCAGTTGGTCAGAATGCAACTGAACTTGCTTTCATTCACCAACACAGTAAGTTTGTAGTTTTATCTACAATTCTACCAAGTCATTTAAGTGTTAATCCAGGATATTTATCAACATAATTTTTATGACAATAAAAACTTAAGAATTTTAAAACTAAAGTTAAGCCTGTATCTTTCCATCTCAGGGCAGTTCATAGTCCTTCACGGTTTCTAAGACGTATGGATTTTCAGATGGTATTTTTGACCAATTTATATTCACGAATATACTTTCTCCTTTGTGACTTCTTGCATGGCCAAGTAAAGCGGTTAGTTGAGACTTTGGAAATTTGTCAACAAAAAGCTATCCAGAAACTCCTAGAATATAACTCCATGAGAGCAAAGGCTTTAAGGAATTCAGTATCCCTAGCTCTAAAATGTCTAGTTGTATACCTGAATATTCTGCATTTTACGTAAATTATTCCTCAAAAAAAAAATATTTCTATAAAAGTGTCTGGCACAATAAATGGGAAATAAACTGGAGGACTGAATCTAGCCATATGGGTCATCTCTAAGACAAAAATGTCTGACTGCAAATATTGTGTTTGTCAATGTCAACCCTAGTATGTGTACCTAGTTCTTCTTGATGTGTGATGAATTATGGGATTACGGTAGAACAGTATCCTAAAAAGGCTATTAATCATGAATAACCATCCAAATTGCGTAAAACTAAAAAAAGTGGCCTATCATCTCTTGGTCCTGAAATCTAGAATTTGGGTTGATTTTAATAAATAAAAAGGTGGGGGAGAAAAACAGTCTTATGTTTTTGAAAAATATTTATTTAAAAATAAGATTTCTAAAAATACAGTACATAATACATTTCAAGAGAAGTAAAAATTCCACAATTTAAATTAAAAACAATCTGCAAAGAAAAACAAATATTACAGGAATAAAAACTAAATCACTGAAATAAATAAAAAAAAAAAACCCACAAAACATTGTTCTTAAGGTAGATACATGGTTTTCCATTTTAAGAACCAGTGTAGATCTTTCACTTAAACAAAGGTATCTCAGATACATGGCTTCCTCTCTCTTTTCAGTCTGGTCTCAGCTCTCAGCTATTATTTTCCCTATTACCATTAGCACTAGAAATGTTAGTGAAGATCTTCTTTAAATGCTCTTGAGGGACCAGACAAGGTAAAACAGACAATGCAGCCAAACAGCACTCAGATTTAAACATATGCACTGAATGAAAAAACGCCTGACACATTCGAAAACAGGATCTTTATGGCACTTGGAACACCCCACTATTAAAAGACTTTTATTTTAAGGATAGAACATTAGACACAGTTTGAGGTGGACACAAAATTTTAGGAGCCCCAAAATGTCACAGATTTTGCCCATTCAACTTGCCAGTCAGAGTTTTAAAAAGACTGCTTCGGGGACACACGGTTCACACAAGCGTGGTTATCTGTGCTCAGGCCTCCGAACGGCTATCGTGCACCCCCTGTGTTAGACTCGCAACTTACTGGTCTCGGATTGTGGAGGAATTTCTTCCTATCGGATCATCGTAGTTGTTCCGTTCTGCCTACACTAAAGAAGAACTTCTTTTTAATGTTCATCTCTGGAGGACAACAAATAGTGGTGAACTATCCACTACCAATAACTTGAACAAGCAACTGCATTCACCCACAGTACTTTAAATAATAAACAAGCCAAATAACTCAGAACCGATACTGCAGCAACAGAACCTGGGAAATATATTGTTGACAATTAGAGACACAATGTTGCTTCTTCCCATTTTGATTACAAGTAAATTGCCCTGTTACCTCTAATGGCATGTACATCCGTATTTCTATATATAATTCAAATGATCCTATGTCATATTCCATTTAAGTTTCAGACTTGACTCTTTTTTTCCATTCAGAAATCACTGCAAAACCATATACTGTATCTACATTCAAGGAGAAATTTGATTTCGGTTGACTGAAAATAATGTAAAACATTCTCAAATGTGATTGTCAACTTTTCCAATACACGAACAGTTATCTTCTTGCCAGAAATTTTAACCACTTCAGTTGCAGTTTTAAGGACACTAAATAAGTGTTTTGAAAATTTATGGAAAAAGAAAAAACAGGGAACCGGCAGAGTGTACCCCGACAGCCGTACTACATTTGGACAATTACAAGTATTTCTAAAGGGCATTTCCCCCCATTTTTTGGCAAAATGAATCACTAAGCAGAAGTAGTTCTGAAAATAATCTTACGCTAAGTTTCATGGAAAGTGAGTAGCAATATCCAGACACCTTTTGTGGGTGTGTGTGTTGGTGAAGTTCAATTTTCTATGATCGTTTTGCTTAAATCAAGGTACATTTGCATTTCCTCTTGGGGAGCGCGTGTGCGCGTGGTGTGTGTGTATAGATATATATATTTTTTTAAAGGTGTTCTTTAATTGTATTTTTATTTGGAAAATAATCCCCCCAAACCCATACATAGACAGATGCAGAATTCTTCATTTATAATCAGAATGAGCCCGTTACAACTTTTCATTTTAGCATTTTGTTTCAGCATTCACTAAAAGGGCTCAATAGGATGTATAGCTCATTTATAGAAATAAAAGGAGTTCTTATTATTTTTCATTTATTCCTGCAGAAATAAAATACAATCTTGTGAAAAGTGTTCAATTATCTTTTGTAACCTCAACCTATTAAACTACCTTTTAAAGTAGCCAATCTATATTAAAATACAGACTGAAAAACCATACTAATATGCCTAAAAAAAAAAAAAAAAAGTCCAAAGGAGAGACATTTAAAACCAATTAAACTGAGGCAGAAGTGTGCAAAAACTCAAATGTGTTCATCAGAATTGTTCTTAGGGACATTATTTAGAAGGATGAGAGAAGCAAAGTCCCAGTCAACCAAAAAAAAAAACAAACAAAAAACCTAAATAAATAATTCTTTGGTACAGGAATTAAAAATGTCACTCAATGCTAAAGTGAGTAGCACCAGTATGTTTTAGTTGTTGAGGCTGTAAAACACTAACTTCAGGCACCAGTAGGTTGAAAGATCACCCAGTGCACACTGGCAAGAACACAGAGCTGGCGATATGCGGACAACCTTTCCCTTTAGTTAACAGCCTATGCAATGAAACCCTGTACGAAGTCAAACAGGCAAGCGAAGCCACAAAAAGAAGCATAACTTTTGTTGTTGCTGTTTTGTCCATACCTTTGCTCATATATAAAGCTATCGATACCAAAAAGATCCAGGTGTCGAACAACTGTGGCAAGTGCTACATTACATGTTACAGGTGTTCACAATACCAATAGATATAGTGACCTTGGAGGGACCAAAATAGCCCAAATTTTAAAGTGAAAATCACCTTTTATACACAAATTGCTAATTTTCCCTCTAGTGGCAAATTTACTATAATATTTTGTATCCTTTATTTGCAATAGGTGGCTTGTAAAAAAAAAAGGTCCCAATTTTTCCAATCAAACTTTCAATAACCTATTCATTTCCCAAGTCTCCATTAAATAGCCGTAGCTTTCACATTATTTGTAACACATCAGGTTAGCATACGCTACATAATTATAATGTTTAAAATTTAAAATAATTTTTCAAAGGCATCTGGCCAACTCATGAGAATCAGCAATATAAATAACTCTAACTAAATGCTCCCATGCATTAACAACTCTTACATTAAAATGATTATCAACAAGAGATAAGGCTAAAATGACTACAGCTGGGGATTTCCTGATGTCACAGAGACTATCTCCCGTCAACCCTGTTGCTGAGATGCTGCTTATACATGTCCCGTCTAGCCTTCTTCCCATCTTCGAAAGTTTCCCTAATATCTTTATCCAATTTTGGCTACTCACTGCTCATTTGTATCTGCCCTCTATGGTGGATGAGGGAAAAGGACATATAATAGTAAAAATATATATAGTGAGAATGGAAAATACTGGTAATATCAACACCTTAAGAACCATAAATGCCACTGTTATTTCTGTTGCAAATTAGCACTAGCAGGAAGTATTACAACATCTGAAGAACAGACAAAAATGCAGTAAATTTCGTTGTTAAAAACTGCACAATGATGATGAAAGGAGACATCAGAGAAAACACTTTCCTGAAATTAAACCATCATTATCTCAAAGGCAGCGGAAATGCTAAATACTGACTGATATATAAAACAACAACATTGGTTCAAAATACTTTAAATAAGTTGCTTCTATTACTTTCTCACATTCTACTGCAGAATATTCTAGAATTCAATTGAAAATGGCTAAATTCAGAGCACAGTGCCATTGTTGATTTATAGATAAAATCTGAGGATGATTCTTAGAGTAGAAGGTAACAAAGGACATTAAATAATACACTCGTTCAGCTGTTAATTATATGGCTAATAACACTAGCAAATAGAACATACTAAATGTGCATGACTACATCTGCCAATACATACATTTTCAAAAGCAAGAACAGGTTGGGTAAAAAAAAGCTAAACCTTGTATCTATTAGTAAACTATCTGATGTTTGTACATATAAGCTTTCCCAAATAAATTCTAGGTATATCTACTTACATTTGAGGTGATGTCAAAAATTTGTTTAATGAAGCAGCACTCGTTTAGTAAACTTGAGCTAGATAATCTATTCATACATGAAGCACGAGGGAAGTAGTTAGAGACTAGAGAAAAGTCCAGAGAGAGACTAGCAGCTCTGTTAACATTAATGCCATTGTACACCAGGGCCGGACACACCGCGATTTTACAGCAACACACGCGAGAACACACGAACTGCCCTGTGATCTAATACATAGGAAACCGTGTGGTCATACTCTAAATGACTTCACACTTCCCAGTCGGAAGTGTCCTCCTAACCTAAGTCTTTCTGATTAGCATTCAGAAATAATACACCCTTCTGAGCGAATCACACCTTCAACTTTTATGGAAGTGACTTAAAAGTGTGACAATGAATAGCTGTAATTAGCCAGCATCCGCAGAGAAAAATACCTCCAAGCATTGGCAAAAAGTCACTGCTGTTCAGTCCGACAGAAGTTTTAACTTAGTTGTCATATGGAGCATTATGTCTGATTATGCTCCGTACTTCCATTACTATTAAAAGTAAACTATGCTTTCTTCTGTTAAAAGAGGTTAAAACGTTAACTAAAATTTTAAATATGGTTACCTCTTACATGAAGTACTTTTAATACAATTCTTAAGCAAAACAGTATTTTTCTTATAATGGAACACCAGTTAACTTTGTATTTTTAAACTAGAAGTCTTGGTTACAAAGTACCAAAAGCTCTTTAAACTGAGGCTTGCTGTCTGGGGGATTCTGAACTCAGTCCATTTTTGCCTACAATCTTGGGCCCATAAGCGTTTTTGTTTACAGAAGAGAACAACAACAAATATAACTGGTAACTCAGAATATCTGGCTAAAAATCTTTCACTTCCAGAGCCCAATTAAGAATTGCTGATGCAAAGCATCCTTTAACATATATTTTGCTTAAAACAAAATGGAATGTTTATAAGGAAATACTTCATCCAACAAATAGATTATATCAGTAATTTCACTGCTTGTAATTATTTTCTAATAAGGCTCAACATTAGTCATTTTCACAGTTATCCAAAACCCATAATATGATGACTACTAAAGTTATAGCTATAATTCTGAATGGGAGTTATAAGAGTATAACTTACACTCTTAAAAAGAATGAAGTATAGAAAGAATTATTAATCTATTATTCTATTAATACAATAAAATCAGTAAAAAAAAATCATTCTGAAACTGAGATTAAAAAATCTAAATGTATTTTTTTAGATATTCATTAAAACACATTAGATACTTGCTTGCCAATGTAACTACAGTTAAGTTTCTGTGTTTTGTAATGAATTGGTAATTTTAGGTAATGGCTTTCCTAATTCTAAGCACTTAATTCGCCGAAATAAGGTTTAAAATATTATTCATGAAATGGTTTACATTTGTTTACCCTGATCTGATATAAATTTCTAATGGATAGTAAAAAAGTATAACAATATACACAGATGAAGCAAAGTAGTTATCATATTTGTACGATCCACACACTGCCATCATAAACGGGAATGCACTGGTTTTCATAAACTCTTACGTTTTTGTACTTAACACTTCCCCTAAGTTTGCACCTCTGGCATGCTCAGAATTAGGCCATACAAATAATGAACTGTGGGGCAATAAATCTCTAGAACCAGTATAATTACATTAGCTGGCCAAAAGAGGGCGCAGAGAGAACACAACTAGATTCCATGCGTCCCAGGAAACTGCCGGTTGGCTTCGTTCAAGTCATCGCTCGAGAATTGTAAACACAGTTAGGTGTGCTGACTTGAGCACACTGAAAATTACAGCAAAAGTGTATACAGATAGGCCTTAATATAGATTCTTATATAGATTGATACGTAGCATTTCTGCCATTCAAACAAAATAAATATATGCCTTGTCTAGTGTATCAGTTTGTACCCCAATGACTGTGAGCAATCAGGTAGAGGGAACAGGACAGGGAGGTTAAAGAGAAAAGAGGGAGGAAAATGTGCCCAGAAGTGGTAAATCTAAGAAAAACAAAAACCCTCAGGGCGGGGAAAGGACCATCTCTGGCTCCCATTACTGAGACAGAGATCGGCAATGGGGATCTCCCAGGTATATACCTTTCAAGGCAGCTACTGCTACTACGTGAAGCGTAAATACGTCCATAAAGCTCTTTAGCGGGTCTACAGTTGGCTATGTTTTTTCTCAAGGTTCTCATTTGACAGAAATGTACACAGCATGAGGCATTTGACTGATATATATCTACATATCTACACGTTACTTCCCTTTAACAGTTCTGTCAACAGACCAAATGTGGTCACTATGTTAGCTTGCCCAAAACCCAACCCAGGTGCCGGACACAAACAAACATACCAATTTTGTGGTTCACTAAGCTCTATAAATATACTCCTCATATTACATTTACTATGCATCTTATCAGCACCAATAAATATTTTCATCTGCCACTTCCAAATTTTTAAATAATAAAGCACTGTAGTCAGAACATGAAAGACATGGTATTTGTATCTCTGAGAACAGCTTATTCAGTTATTTTAGAAGATATTTACAATTCCTGAAAGAACTAACTACAGTAGAGTTCACTGGCTGACAATGGAAATCTTCTGTTTCATGATTTCTCAGGTTTGACTCCTTCCTCTCAACACTAACTAAAAGGAAAATACTGGTATGTTCCAAGAACAGCGGACCCCTTTAATCTTCTCTTCAAGGGAAAGACTGTGAGGACATAAATTGTTGACAAGGATATATGGATTTTGCAGTATTCTAATGGAAAAAAGTGTAAAAGCTGAATTTTTCTCAAAGCATGCTAAAATGTCTTTTCACACAAATCTTCTATGCTCTCCAAGAGACCATCACCATTAGCAATTTAAATTTGTAGAAGCTAATCATGTAGATCATTACGTTTTCTTATTTTAAGGTCATTTCCTAACATTAGGTACTAAGTACAAAAGGTCTCTCAATCCAAACTTATAGTTGGCCAATTGCAATTTGGGTGATTACAGGTACACAAAAATTAACTTACTTTTACTAGCAACTTCCTATAACGAAGATTTCATTCTTAGTTGGCCAATATCTATTACATACAAACCTTGAGTGTGTCATTTTAGATCTACTAGTAGGTAAGTAAAAGTAAAAAGTATATATTTGTTTTTCAAAAGCACAATATTCCTCTTTATACTGTACATTATATATTATCTAGTTATACTAGCACTTTAAAAACATACGCATTGTAATATAACCGTACTAGAAAAGGTGTCTGTGGAATTATTGCAAATTCTCTACCCTTTTTGCTCATCAAAATCTTAGGGTAAAATAGAATATACATGCCCGCTTGGTCAAAAATTTCACCTTGGAGTAATTATTTGAACAACAACCAACAATTACATCAGTATAGGGAAAAGAAATGGAAAAGTTAATATGGAAAAAAAATTAATCTTGCCTTGAAAACAAGGTAGGTAGTTGGTGTTTTATTTTAGTGGCGCTTTTATTTTGCTTTTGGTGAAGAGAAAAACAGAAAACATTCGAAAGCTACTTCTAAGAAAACACTGCCCTTTTTCTGTTGTTGTTTTATTGTTCGATTCTATGCTGCATTAAAAAAAAAAATCCTGCAGCATATAAAAAAGGCAGTATTATTTAAATTATTATGCATTTGAAAAAGAAAATTTGCATATACTATAAGGTGTATCAACTTTTATAAACCTGAAGAATTAAATTCAGATTTGGTTAGTACTGTTTGAGAGTGAAAAATTTAAATAAACATCTGAAATTTCCCATAAATTAAAATCGGCAACATTGTCAGTACTAAAAAAAAAGAAAAAAAATTATGTACAATTATTTTATCTCAATCACTGCCTTTTGGGTTTAATAACAAAAGCATTTCAAGAAATCCCCGTGGAAAGCTAATTTGAAAGTAAACATGCTTTAAAACTTAAATATAGATCTTGTATTAGTCCCACAACAGGATTCAAGATCACTATTAAAATAAAGCCTGGGGCACATTATGACGCCTAAGATTGGTGGGTGGATTTTAATTGACTTGAAGACTGTCATAGTTCTATTATCAGAAAACCTGTAACGCATTTCCAGCATGGAGGACCCATCTGTGCCCACCATCCATCTGTTTAGACGTGATTGGCAAAGTGGTAGGGAACTCGCAGTGGTTGCCTCTGCCTGAAAGGAATAAACCACAGGATCTTCCAACGAGTGCCAAAAACTTCTGAGAAGGTCTGCTGCCATGGCTTTCGGGGCCTCGATCTACAGAAGACAGCATTATTAGTGAAAGACAGCACTCCCATGGTGCACTTCAGTCAGCTAAAACAATGCAGGTTGGCTGGGGATCCATTACTGGACTCTGATGAATTGTGTCCCAGCATCACAAATACAGCTTTTCTTTCATTATGGCATGCAGCTGAGTTTTAACTCTGGATAGCAGATATTGTATCTGTGTCGTCAATCAACCTAGGGGAACTTTTGAAGCAGAGGAGAATCTCAGGATTAACAGAGCGTGTGTCAACGACACAGTAGCAAATCTCTTTTGATTTACTTTCGGGACAAATAATTTAACTTACTTTAGTGAGACAAGGAACAAGAACGACCAGTACTTATTTTGTTGGGAAACTCTCATGGCTTGAAGACCCCTACTGTAAGGCTGGATTATGCTTGTCTAGCTCAGGCCTTAGACAAGGCACCGAGAAAAAGCCATCATTATGTTATCTTTCCATCACATGCACACATTTTTCAAATGTGGCCAGCTGTTTCCATTTTTAAATAAGAGCACTACAGATTTCATTTTTATACTTACATTTCTTCACAACAGTTTGACATCTTTTCAATAGATGTTGTATCCTATTAAAAATTAAAGAAAAATTATACTCAGATGTAACAAGGTTATCAAGACTCTATTCTGTATCTACTTTATGATGCTTTTCATCATATTCAGAGACTATTCCGAAGACTTCAACAGTTTACATATGGGTACTAAGAATTTTAAATTAACTGCATACATTGCTGAAATTCCCTTGACAAAAACAGAACGAACATTACATTGTGCCAAAAAAATGTATTCAGTTACAAAACCTCACAAAAATTGTAGGAGTCTCACTTTATTAAAATATAACCTATTACATTTGCTTTCTTTGATAATTCTTTTAAAAGTCTACGATCTATTTTTAATTCAACTGCCAGGGAATATGCGCTACAAAATAAATACCAAAGTGACAAATGAAAGGCACTTAATAAACAGAAAGCTGCCAAGAGCCAGAGTGCTACTGGGTCTGGATTTCTATAAACAAACACAAATTCAACAAGGCAATCTATGCATTTGCCATATTACGGCATCTATTACCTTGAAAGGTAAAGCGAAACTATTTCTTTTTTTCAACAGAAAAACCAGTATCTTCCTAATAATACAATTTCTCATTCTATGTTTTCCATAAAGCTCTAATATTACAAATATGTATTACATATTATCTAATATTGCAAATATGTAAGCAAAGGAAGTCAACAAAGAGAAGAGAGCTTCTAGACATGCTGGTTCCATTCATATATACAGAAATCCTATCACTAGACTGAGAAACTGCGATAAATAATAGCCAAATGCTCAGAACACAAATTACACGATCTTCTTTCAAATATAATGTTTCAGACACATTTCAAAGTAGTACAAAAGGAAATATGTTCTTTTAAATATGCAAAAGAGGTAGCGAACTTTCCCTCTTATCCTCTGATAGCTTGCTCACATATGGCAGGTGAACTGGACTGTTATTAAGCAGCACTATGCATGCACAATCTGGGACGGCAACTCCAATTCCAGGAACATCTAGTTGTAGAACTCTCTCCCAACGATACTGGTAAAAAAACACTTTGACTTTAAAAATCTCTTTGTAGAAGTTACATCAACATCTCACAATATTAAGTCCTTAACGTATGAACCGTTGAAGAACTACGGTTGGCCCACATACGAGAAAGTGAACCTATTTTTTTTTTAGATGACAGAGTAACCAATAGCAGTGTTCCGTTTCCATATTTCCCAGGGATTTGTGACAAGATGGTAGATTAGCCACATATTCCATATTCATCAGTTTTCCTATCATGCTTTGAAATTCATGGTATCCAATGACAAGCCTATTTATAACTAACTTTTCTCAGTTCTGTTGCATAATTTCCTCAAAATAATGTTTTACTTTGTGACAACACAGTCTGCAAATATATGAGAACCTTGATCACGGGCTTAGAGGAAGGCTGGGCCTCCGCTTCCACATCTGTAGAGAACGTGAAGGCGGTCATTCTAACGGTTTCCTGGCACGGATGGGTGACGGGATGCCCCAAAAGACTGAAGGCAACTTGTGCAAAAATGCAAAGGAAACGACGGGACAGAAATCTGTCAGGGTTCTTAGGACAGGTAAATAAACGGATGCAAAGGGATAATACTTAAAAACCATTTCGAGAGAGGGAAGGCAATTACAAAGTCAGACTACCATAGCTAGTATTGTATGAAATTTTTTACTATGCATAAATTTACAATTTGATTAAGACTCCGAGGAACTTATTTGTGGCGATAAAAGATTCATCTTCAAAGATTCTGGATTTAGACTTCATGTGGGAAAAGCTTTTATTTGCAAGTGCTTTTGACACCTTCCCAGAAACTGGTTCAAGTAATAAGTAGAATACTACCTCTTAAGTGATCATAAACAGACGGTCATTCTATCCACGAATGTGACATTTGCCGTGACTTTTCCAACAGGATTTGTGAGGCTAGACAAAGAAGGCCACTCTTTTCCCTCTAGAAATAGCAAATGCATAACTCTCTGAAACCCAGCTATCGAGCATACGGTTGTAAGAAAAATGTGCAATTTGTACTTGAACAGCCAAACAGGTCACAAACATGTCACTGGCACTTCTAGAGCGTACTCAGAACAACACAAGTTATCACACCATCATATTCGTAAACACAGCAGGAACTGCAAACTTAGAGGAGCAGAGAGGTTACTACCGGCAGGAACACTGAAGCCGTAAGTTATTTCCAAAAGTGCCAAATGAGGTTTGATATAGCTTTTAGGTTTATTTTTGAGAGCGAGCAGGCGTGCACGAGTGGGGGAGGGGCAGAGAGAGAGAACCCTAAGCAGGCTCCACGCTCTCAGTGCATTTCGAGCGGGGCAAAACCTCAGCAACAGTGAGATCATGGCCTGAGCTGAAAGCAAGAGTCAGACGCTTAACTGACAGCGATCCAGATGCCCCTAATATACTTTTTGTTTTATGAAGCTGGGAAATAAAACCAACGTTTTTAGTGCATTTAAAATAGATTTTGGTGCAGACAGTTTAATTCAATATAAAAGATTCAATACCTTTAGTGACCATCAGGAAATGACCAATAAGAAAATCGCCAATGACCTGTAAGATAATCTTCAAGGAGTATAATTTATAAATTCTTAGTGCTTTATAAAACTAGCTAGCTATCCAGAAAAATTCATTCTTCAAGGAATGATAAGACACAAGTTTTTATAGTAGGTCATCTTCAATCAGGATATCTTATCTTCAGAAAAATATTTATGTCACATTGATGGTCTAATGATCAAAATATCTAAGACTCGGGGCGCCTGGGTGGCTCAGTCGGTTAAGCGGCCGACTTCGGCTCAGGTCATGATCTCGCGGTCCGTGAGTTCGAGCCCCGCGTCGGGCTCTGTGCTGACAGCTCAGAGCCTGGAGCCTGTTTCGGATTCTGTGTCTCCCTCTCTCTGACCCTCCCCCATTCATGCTTTGTCTCTCTCTGTCTCAAAAATAATAAATAAACATTAAAAAAAAATTAAAAAAAATATCTAAGACTTCCAACAGTCTGCATAACTAAGAGACATATGAGAATGCTTTCCTATATTTAAAAACTGAAAGTTTATTTTCTAAAAAGGAATAAATTAGGAACAGCAGGACTTCTATGGACCTTACCTATTTCATCAACCGATCCTTTATCTTCTCCTGCTGGCTGATGTTACCCTAACGATCAGGTTCAGTCTAAGATACTAGTAAGATTATATCTGGAATAGGGCGGGGGGGGGGGGGGGGGGTTCCTAACAGAAAGGGATAGGAAAGTATTTACTGTCTGTTGGAAAAATTAGTAGTAAGAGTGGAGGACAAAGAGCAAGAATTTATCACCAGACAACTAGCCCTCTCGGAACAGACAGCTTGACGATCCGATCCATTCAACTGACTCATCCTGCTTTGGGTTCATTTTCACCAAGCAACGCTGCCACGTACGTTGTTGTGCAGGACAAGGAATATGCCGAAAGTCCTCTGGCACACCTGACAATTCCACATGAGGGAACAAACAATCTGGTTTATACGACCAACGCTTTTGAGTCTGGAAGGCACAGTCGCGATCTCTGGGCCTAACTCTGGAAACATTTCCAAAATGGAGTTTCTAGACATGCCGAACTGCCAACTCGATGAAAGTTAAGAGCATTCTATCACAAAGACGTGAAGACAGCTCAGTGTAACCTCGATGATCACCTGAACACTTTATTCTTCCTTTGGTCTGCTGCACATACCTAATTCAATGACTGTTGACTGAATCTGGAGTTAAAAACCACTCAGGAACTTTCTTCACAACAAGAGATTATATACCTGTTTTATCTATTACTACTACTACTAATTCTAAGACAGACTTTGGCTTGACTTCCTAGCACCTCTCATCAATGAACGGACAGGAGCTCAGTTAACTTCACGTCTTTCACAGCACCTAGCAGCATACGTGGTTCCAAGTGGGTACCCGATGTATGTTTCCAGCACTAAACTAACTGAACATGGACAGAAACAGCGTGATTCCTTAGTTTTTTCCTTTGGAATTCAAAGAGAGAACATTTCCCGTGAATCATAGCTCTCTCTCCTCCTGTGAAGCCAGAACTCACTATATTCTTCATTTGAAATAACCGGTACTTTAAGCATTTATCCACCAAGAGAGGACCAGCTATATCTCTCATTAGAGATCTGAAGTTCACAGAAACATTTAATCAATCACGGAACCAAAGGAGAAGGTGGTAGATCTTACATGTGTAGTCACTGAAAATTTCTTTCCAATAGGATTCCTGTACTTCATCAAGCTACTTTCTGGCTGTATAAAACCTTAGGAAAGTGACTAAAACTCAGTATCGTAATTTTCAAATAATAATTCCTTATTCATAGATTTTTGTAGGGATTAAATGAGTCGGTATATGTTAGAACCCTTAACTCCTCAATAAACAGCAGTCCTACCTTTTACTGATGTTGCCTACTATGCTGTTTTTGAGAGGGCTTAGAGATATAATCTCAATTACATCAGAATATAACTTAAAAAAACATGTTTAAGTAAAAAAAAAAGTGGGTTTTATAACAAACAATAAAATGACTGGGCCTATTTTACACAGATAAAATCCAATGTCCACAAGGGGCTTACAATCCAGCTGAGAAAATGAGTACTATGTAACATACACCACGACTCATTTACTCATCTATCCATTTATCAAAAATCTACTAAGGACCTATTACAACACGGTCCTTAGCATCAAGGAGCTTGACAGTCTACTGAAAGTGGTCAAGTATACAGGATAACTATACAAGAAAATACAGAGAATGCCAGAGAGAACGGTTATATGCAATAACATACTATATAAGTAAGCTCTATAACTGAATATTTGAAACAGCTGGAAACTATGTTTGCAATCAACACTCCCTGTCAACTACTCCTACATTTTTAATACAAAATTATACTTTCAAAAAGATTTTTGGTTACCAGCATAATAAGTAAGATGGGCTAATGGTAATGGGCCTCTCTGGCTGAGATTTAGGGAGTAACTAACGTATTGACAGAATGTGACAGAAGCATATGAATCATTGTGGAAAAGATCTACAAATTAACCGTAAATACAGGATTCAGTGTTTTCTCCAATTCTACAGTAATGTTTTAAATCAGATTTAAAAAAATGCATGTAGATTCAGAACATGAGAAAATAAAGTGAACGTGGAAAATTGCAAGTAAAATGAAAACTCATAAATGTTTAACTTTTTCACCAAAAAAAAAAAAAAAGCATTGAGTTAATCACTCAAGCAATTAGTAATGCTTTGAGAAAATTAAAATGCAGTATTCCTATGGAAGAAATTCTAGAAATAGATTTAAATAGTTTTAATTACTTTTAACGTTATCAGATATACAGGGAAGTTATGACACTGAGCAGACAGATGATGCAATATATATACATTTTTCACACAGGAACATATTATGCTAAAGAGCAATATAATTCCACACATAATAATTTTGATGCTAGCAGGCATTTTTTAAAAGAATGCTTTTTATATACCATGCAATGTGACTTAGTATGTATTTAAACTAATTCTTTGGCACAGGGGAACCCAGGTTCTAGAGTTTTCTATGTATTCCAGTTCAAAGAAATAATACTTAGCCAATATTAGTATGTAATATTAAAAAGCATAAAAGAAATGACATTTTAAATTGTAATGACTTTTCTAGGTTTTTAAAGCTACTGAGAAGATATGTCATATAATATTACAAGTAGAGGTATTCTATTAAATACACTTTGTTTTTATTAAACAAAAAATATAATTCAGAAAGGAAAACAAAATGCTATACAGAGCGTCCTTTGTAGAAATGTAAGTGAGTTGGGTTCTGCATAATTAGCAATAATTTCCATATTTGCAATGCTGATTTAGAGCTGAGTAAACCAAACATAATTTGTACACAGATTGTACCGAATGCCGCTAATTCACCACATTGATTCAGTGGGATACTTGGCAAAATTTAATTATAAGGATTAATAATCTCAGGACACATTTCTGGATACATAGTAAAAGGCAGGTAAGCCCACTAATTGTCTGATTAAGGAGAATGCTATTTAATAGATAATCTCATTTAAACTAATTTAACATTTTGAACATAAGATACTTTTCACTGCATAAGATAACCCAGTTAAACTGAAATCACCCTGCGTTTGTGATTCTTTCTGTATTTATTTAAGGAACCATGGGTCAGTATTTGGGGTGGGGGGGGGGTGGGCGTGGGGGAGCATTTTCCCTCTTAATTTGAAAAGCTTTCCTTTAAGCTAGCTCTAGTAATTCAAGTAGAGTCCCACAAGAGTACCTACGAACAAATGCAAGAGCTCACTTTTTCTTCTTTGAGAGTTTAAAAGCTCAAAACCACGGCTAAATACATCTTCCCTGCCCTACCCTCAACCTCACCGCAACTGAGAAAAGCACTATGCTCCAGAGACGCCATCAAAAGCTTAAGCTATTATATACACTCCACGGTGCCCAGAAAACAAAAATGCTTGTATACAAAATGTAGATAAACTGTCAGAGCAGTGTCACGGTATACAATAGCTCACTGTCAGAACCTCACCAGAAGGCGCTGTACCAGCTGTTCTAGCGTTTCTTGATGAACTCTCTCCAAGCCTGGTGACTGAAAACATGACTGACACAATCACCCAGCACTGGTAGGATTGGTGCTCATCAGAACGGACATTATTCTTGGCTGTGTGCGAACTACTGCTCAATAAGAAATTCTGACAACATCAATTACATTAATAACAACATCACTATCCATTTCATTCGGAAACAGAAACAGAAAAAGGCTAACCAGGCTAAGTAAGGAATAATTAGAATAATCTGTTCCCTAAATAAAGAACGCTTCAAAGCAGATTGCTTTGAAAACGGTTTAATTTCAATATTGATTTTACTAAAAATTTACCAACTTATAAACATATGCCTACAGTTAAATCTAAAAATAATCAAAGGTAATCCCTTAAAATTGGGTTTAAGATTAGTCTATTCCACAGAAACATCTGGTTGTGTTGAGATCTTTTAACCTTGGAAATGAGATTAGAAACCCACTGTTTTTAAATTTAATTTCTAGTTATTTTATCTGGGTCACAGATAATCTGCTCTTGCTAAATCTAACATGACATCAGATTATCATTACTGTGATTATCCTGTTACCTTCTACTGTCAATAAGAAGACAGGATTTTCCCTCTTACATGGAGAGAAATGATGTATTTATTCCAAGTAAGAACAAATAATGGGAAAAAAATTACTGAAAACTGAGGTACCGCTTCCTGAAAATCTCAACCTAAACCTCAAAAAGATAGCATATGTCTTGTGTATTTGTTGTCCAACAGGCCTACGTTCAAGCTACGTAATGACAGTTCATATGACGAAATAATACTCCTACCAGTGTTTTCCCAAAATGCCTCTTGGTCTCTGGGGTGCAGGAATAGGGGAAGGAGGAAGACTTTAGCGGAAGGATTAAATTTACTGTAACTTCTCCTCCTCCTCTTCTTTCTTATACTACTTGACAAATTCATCACCTTCTTTCCCATTGTGAGAGATGCACGGATTCAAATTACGACAAAAACACCCAGGTGTGACATTTCCTGTGGGTAGTCTCAAATTTTTCATAAGATGAAAACAGCAAGCATACTGTATTTTAAAAAGTAAGCATTGGGGCGCCTGGGTGGCGCAGTCGGTTAAGCGTCCGACTTCAGCCAGGTCACGATCTCGCGGTCCGTGAGTTCGAGCCCCGCGTCAGGCTCTGGGCTGATGGCTCGGAGCCTGGAGCCTGTTTCCGATTCTGTGTCTCCCTCTCTCTCTGCCCCTCCCCCGTTCATGCTCTGTCTCTCTCTGTCCCAAAAATAAATTTAAAAAAAAAAAAAAAAAATGTTGAAAAAAAATAAAAAGTAAGCATGATCTCTGTATGTTAACTTTAATTAAAATATTAGATTCTACTTTATTTAAATACTAATTATTCATTAGATTTAAAATGAATACTGAGGTTAAATGACCTTAAATAATGAAGCCTTAAAGAGCCTTAAATCAATGTGAGGAGGAATGCATTCTGGAAACCTTAAAAAAAAAAAAAAAATGTTTTTCATCCAAAAACAGTGATGCTAGAAGTTCACTATGAAAGCCCAGGTAAATGGAGTTAAAATTTACTGTAATTGTTTAAAGTACTGGGATTCAAGAGGAAGTACAGTGAGTGGTGAGTAAAGACTAGACTAGCAAATACAGTGTATTCTCTTAACGCTGCATTCTTTTTTGAATGTTTCACAAATGTCGAACTTCTACAGACATCAGAACTGTCCAGTACAGAGTATTCTGAGAGGGTACTATACATATACGGAAAGAAATGAAACTTTTGGAGGAAGCATTATATATAAAAACAAAACAAAACAAAACACCGTGGTTTCTACTTAGTTTTAGAAACATCACATCAGAACCAACCTCTCTAAAGACAATGTTGTTCAGTTTTATAGCAAAAGAAAAAAATCATACAATTTGAAAAACATTAACATGTTGGCAATACAGAATAGAGTCAGAACAGAATTTGATATTACACATCCTTCAAACACCAACAAATTCAGTAAATAACTTTATGGCCAACTCAGAAGTGAACGCTAAAATTTTAAAGTAGGGATTCTTAAAAGATTTTGAAGGCTTTCTGCCAAACCCTCCCCTCTGAAGCTTCTGGGGCTGCTAGGTAAGAAAGAAATTGCTGCCCTCGGCTATAAACCCCTGACGGCCCTCATAAGTAGCTTGTACTCTTAGCAGCAATGTCCCAAATGTCCATTTTCAGTCATTCATCATAAGAAATTGGAAAAATCTGAGAATTCTCCTTCCAGGGGATAAAAATATACACCAGTGATTTCGGTAAATCCAAAAGTGAAAATTCAAACAATGCACGTACAATCTGGCAATTCTGACGTGACTGATGAACAGACTATAAAGTAATTGGGAATTAATATAAAAGTAGAGAAAAAAGAATTTAGGCAAAGACCTACTTTCATCCTCACCACTGTTATTAATACCATGTTATTTATCACCATCATTAGAAAAATCACAAGAGGTATTAGAAAATATTTCAAGCTGAATAATAGTAAAAATATATTTAAACAGACATTACCCGATCCATGAACAACCAATAAGCACAGGAAGAAGTGTTCAGTATCATCAGTCGTCAGGGAAATATAAATGAACACAAGATGCTATCAAAACCTACCAGAATGGCTGCAGTTAAAGCCTGATGACAACAAATGTTGACAAGGATGTGGAACAACCAGAATTCTCATATATTGTTGGGGAGAGGGCAAATGGTACTTGGGGAAAAGATCTGGCTGTTGCTTATGAAATAAAAGGTAAGCCTCTCCTAAGTGACAAAGCCGTTCTTCTCCCAGACACTGATCCAAGAAAATGAAGTAGGTTTCCACAAAAAGACTTGAGCAAAAATATTCAGAGCTTTATTCGTAACTGCCACAATCTAGAAGCAAGCCAGCCCTCTTTCAATAGAATAGAGAGACAACTCGTGGCCTAGTCATACAGTGGAATACTACTCAGCAACAAAAAGGAATTACCAACACATGCAACAGTATGGATGAAAACAGTATTATTTTGAGCACAAGAAGATCTACATAAATGGATACATATGAAATTCTCCAACCAGTACTAATCTATGGTGGGGAACAAAATAACATCACTGATGTGAGGCAGGAGGGAACTCCTGTGAGGTGATGGTAATATTCTGTGTTGTGAAAAGGCTTTGGGTTGCGCTGTGCGCCTCTGTCAGTGCTCATCCAATAGTAACACTTACTGTATGCCTCTCACTGTATGGAAATTTGGCCTCATAGGAAAAACATGTAAACAAGCATTGAGCTCTAGTGGATGATTTGCATGGTGAACAATTTGATGCCTGTGATTTATTCGGATATGTATTAAAACATATAACAGATTGACAGATGGTATGAAATGAGGTAAAGTATTCTAACATGTTAATTGTGGTTGGGTATTCACTGTAAAATTCCTTAGAAGTTCCCGTGTGTTTAAAAATGTTTCCTATAGGGGCGCCTGGGTGGCTCAGTCGGTTAAGCGTCCGACTTCAGCTCAGGTCACGATCTCACGGTCCGTGAGTTCGAGCCCCGCGTCGGGCTCTGGGCTGATGGCTCAGAGCCTGGAGCCTGCTTCCGATTCTGTGTCTCCCTCTCTCTCTGCCCCTCCCCCGTTCATGCTCTGTCTCTCTCTGTCTCAAAAATAAATAAATGTTAAAAAAAAAAAAATTAAAAATGTTTCCTATAAAACCCAGGGAAAAAAGGTTACTATGAGTACCTTATAAAATACGCAAACACAGGTTATACAGTAAATGTTTTCCTTCCATATCTGACTGCATCCTTCCCGTTCAGAGGCCACTACCAGAACTGCTATCTAATGTGCCTTTCCAAAGGAGTCTGAATACAGCCAGTAGGACAGAGAGAGACAGCGCTCTCCTGCACTATTTCTTTTTTTTGAAAGTTAACTTTTTTATTAACCTTTCTTAGCGATCAGTGAGAAAAGGACACCTTAAGAAAACAAAGGACATCAACAAACCATATACAAAATGAATAAAATTAACATTTAACTTATGCTAGAAATAGGCTTTTTTTGGAAAGAGCTATATTGACATATAATTCACACACTATACAGCTGACCCATTTAAAGTGTACATTTCAACTTTTTTTTTTTTTTTAGTATGTTCATAGAGTCACGCAGCCATCACCACAATTTTAGAACATGTTCATCATCCCGTACAAGAAACCCTGAACCGTTTAGCTATCATCTCCAGCCCCGCTAGCTCTCCACCCCCAGGTAACCACTAATCTCCTTTCATCTCTACGGACTTGCTCATTCTGGACAGTTCATATAAATGGAATTATACAAATACATGGCCTTTTGTGACTGGTCTCTTTCACTTCACATAGTGTTTTCAAGGCTCATCCATGTTAATATCATGTATCAGCACTTGACTTCTTTTTATGGCTAAATAATATCCACTGTATGGATATACAAAATGTTATTAGCAATAGATACCTGAATTGCTTTTGGTTGGGGCTACTATGAATAATGTTGCTATGAATATTCACCTATAATTTTTTGCATGGACATAGATTTCATTTCTCTTGGGTATATACCTAGGAGTGGAATGATAAGAGAAATGATAACTGTGTTTAACTTTTAAAACAACTATCAGACTGTTATCTGCACTGTTTCACATCCCCACTAGCAGTGTGTGAGGGTTCTGATTCCTCCACATCCTTACCAACCTTATTTTCTTTAATGTCAATTTATCTATTTTTGAGAAAGAGAGAGAGCACAAGCAGGGGAGGGGCAGAGAGAGAGACAGAGAGAGAGATTGAGAGAAACAGAATCCGAACCAGGCTCCAAGCTGTCAGCACAAAGCCCGACGCGGGGCTCAAACCCATGAACCGTGAGACTATGACCTGAGCTGAAGTCAGACGCTTAACGGACTGAACCACTTAGGCACCCCTCCTTTTTTATTATAGCCATCCTAGCGTGTGTGAAGTGGTACCTCGTTATGGTTCTGATTTTAATTTCCCTGATGACTAATGATGTTGAGCATCTTTTCATGTATTTGTTGTCCACTGGATAACTTCTTTGAATAAATCTCCATTCACAACCTTTCACCATGTTTTAATTAGGCTTTTTATTATTTATAGGAGCTCTTTATTCTAGATATAAAACCCCCTTAGCAGATAGATGATTTATAAATTATTTTCTCCCATTCTATGACCTGCCTTTTCACTTTTTTCATAGTGTCCTTTGAAGCAGAAAAGTTTATGGTTTTTTATTTATCCATTTTTTTCTTTGGTTGTCTGCACTTTTGATATCATGTCTAAGATACTATTTCCTATTCCAAAATTTCCTCCTATGTTTTCTCCTAAGTGTTCTATAATTTTAGATCTTACTATTTAGGTCTATACCCCATTTTGAACTAATATATGTATATGTATATGTATATGTATATGTATATGTATATATATGTATATGAGGTAAGGGTCCAACTTTATGCTTTTGCATGTGGATATCTAATTATCCCAGCAGCATTTGTTCAAAAGACTTTTCCTTTCCTCACTGAATAGTTTTGGCACCCTTCTTGATAATCAACTGACCACAGATATACAGCTCTGGTCTCTCAATTCTATGTCATTTATCTATATGTGTATCCTCGTGCCAGGACCACAGTTTCTTGATTACTGTTACTTTATAGTAAGTCTTGATACATTTTTTTTACTATACATTTTTTTCACTGAACGTATCTGGTAAACACTTTTCATACACAATACATATGTTATGCATAATGGAGATCTTTTTTAACATACATGTTTATTACACATAGTATTAAGGAGATCTTTTTAACATACATGTTTATGTACACACATATGAATAAAATAGCTTCTACAAAATAAACATGTAAAGGTTGATCAAAAGGACTATGCATTTTAAAGTATGATACACAATGACAATTTACCTTTCAAAAAGGTTACACGAATTTACATCACCACCAACAATGTATGAGAAAACCTTAACCCACATCTTCTACAATACAGTGTATTACCAAACTCAAATCCTTACTCAGTATAATTTTTCTCACTTCTTGAACTTTTCTGCTGTGATAAATCCTATATGGTTAATCAATGCATGCAAAAAAATAAGACTTAATTATTAATAAAATGTTTCTACCAGCAACTCCATTTTTTGGAATTTACCGTAAATAAATAGTTTGAAGAGGAAAAGAATCAAAGGAATGTTTGGAATACAGAAAAAAATGATCATACACTAGATGCTGACCAACAGGAAAACTATTCATTAAAATATTGTATATTCACTAAACAGAGTATATCCAACTACTAAAAACAATAAACACGAAGTCTGTAGCCACACAGAACTACGTTAATTTTTAAAACCAGGATACAAATTGCATATGTCCTCTACAGACTGATTGTAACTACTTTAAAATTACATAGGCATATGGAAATGAAAACATATAAATGTGAGTAATTTTCTCCTTTAATTGCTAAACTTTTTGTAGCTTCTTGGAATTAAGTTCATAAGTAGGGAATATGTTCATAAATACATTAAAAAATAGATACTTACTGTGATGATGCCAATTAGTTGAGTATAAAAAAGTCCAGTTATTCCAACTAACATAGTAATGCCCATAAAGGCAGCGAGTCTCATTATGGCCAATTCATGCCTAACCACAAAGAGGTCCTATAGGAAGAAGAAAAAAGGAGGCCTTAAAAACAAATTGAAAAGTTATTTATTGTTGCAGTAACAGTCAAGAATTAACAACGAATTAACTTATTATCTTAACAATATTCTCCCCTGAGTTTATTCCACTTTCTATATAAATATTTGAAAATTTCAAAAATAATTGTTTTAACTCATAGTAGCAAGTTGAAAAAAATAGGATTTTTACTACTCTTGTGCCAAAAAACCTCAAACCTAAAGTTGCAAATTAGTCACACTCATTTACTATTTGCAGCAAAAAAACACAAAACCATGTTGTACAATCTTTGGTTATACAAAAGAAAATTTTATTATTATACTGCTAAAAAGCTTGAATGCACAAGCCTGATTCATAGTATTAAAATTCAAGTGACCAAGACACCTAGAGGTGATGTCACTTAGGCAAAATAAGGGGAAACACAAGTGATAGGATCATGTGGACCAGCTCTTAAGCCCACTTCATTCATTCATCCATCCATTCACCCGACCCCCACTGCCGAGCAATGCACTGTGTAATAGAAAAGCCAAAATGAGAAAGATAGGTCCGTGCCCGGAAGAAGCTGCAGCTTATTTAGAGACAGAACCCAACTTTGCAAAATTCCAAAGCAATGTGATACATGCTATAACGGGGGTGCATGCAGAAGACTACAGAAACACCTTGCAATGTCTAGACAGAAAGGAGAAATGGAAATGCTGTGAGGGACCATGGATTTTCTGGCTCAGGGCATAAAATAAGGGTGAACCCAAGAAAGTGGTGGAAAGACAGGAAAACAAGAAGCATTTCATGCACTCTGATACCAAGCAGACAGACCAGAGGAGTGAAAGGGAGGGAAGGAACAAAGACTTCTAGAAACATACTGCTGCTGCTAAGCTCTGGTATAATACTGTCACAGTGGATAGAAGCAACAGAAGAATGGAACGACCCCCAAAACCTATACCCACGTGCTTTTTAAAACCTGATTCAGGTTAAGGCTTAAAGGTATCCTGGTAGCAACATCAAAAAGAGGGAGGTCACCGAACGTAACGAGCTTGCTTGACACAAAAGAACTGATGCTTTTCTGTGCATCACAGTGACCACCCACCAGACTCAAGCAAAAGTCTGATTCCACACCCAAACCAACATTTAACTCATTAGCCTGGAGAAACTTAAATTCACCAAGACATTTTAGGTGCCGTGTAGCAGTCACATGTTAGGCAGTCATTTCAAAAGCACGGTGAAAAAGGCCTCATGTAGAGTCCTTACAAAACAGACAAAGATGAAAAGGTAGAGCCATGCAAGATCTAAAAACATTAAGTGCAGTGAATTCTGCTATAATGCTGTTGGAAAACACAAATTTGTTCCAACACGGTTGATACATGAAGCGACAACGAGAGCACAGCAAGAATTCTGGTTTTGCTTATGTGTGATTTCATCTGGGAGGAACCCCTAGATGAGCAGGAAAACTGCACCCAGCTAAATCACGGCATATGGGAACACACAAAATACACGCGCACACCCGAACACCTACCATCTACCTCAGTTGTTTGTGTTACGGGACACATTCATCCACATCCGGTGTTACAACTTTCCCTCCAACTCCAGATGATTCCCCTTCTGTCAGTACTGATGCCCACCTCCACAACAACATGGCAGGTCCTTAAAAGGGACCTTGCCATGTTCAATATAGTACTTACGTATTTCTTAACTATTTAATGTGTGTGAAACTGTGCTGCTGTTTTTATCAGGCTCTGACCCTTTTGAGTGTCACTGACAAAGTTTCTGGGTGCTGTGCCTCCATTTTCCCATAAGCCTTTTGGTCTCCATTGTATACTTCTGCATAGTAAAGTGAGCTTTTAAAAAATTTCAGCCAACTACAATTGATAAATGTTGGGGATGATGAAACTGAAAGATGTAATTCTAACATTACATTTACTACTTACTTCATTGCACACTTACATTTAAGAGTATCTGTGTGAAACAGTAAGATATTTGGAGAAATTTCTTTTTAGCACTCTTAACATTTTCAAAATACAATAGCATTCTAAGTTTACATACACGTAATTAACATCTTCAGTACTAAACCCAGATTGTAGTCATTTAGCACAGTTCTTCAGAACACAACATCTTTACTTAGTTTTTTTGTTTTTTGGTTTTTTTTTTTTTTTGATGAAGCACTTCTGAGATTTAAAAATTGGCTTAGGAAACTTTATCCAAATCACAAGAGCCCATCTGCTATTCAAGACCTTTACTACACAGTCAGTGTTATGGCTGAATAGGTCTCCCCCCAAATTCCTATCCTGAAGTCCTAATCCCTAGTGCCTCAGAACAGGACAGTATTTGGAGACAGAGCCTTTAAAGAGGTGACTAAGTTAAAACAAGTCCCTTACACTAGACACTAATCCAATCTGACTGGTGTCCTCATAAGAGGAAATATAGAAACCCGGACACACACCAGGGAACGCCTGAGCACAGAGGAAAGACCCTGTGAGGACATAGCGACAAGATGGTCCATCTGCAAGCCAAGGAGAGAGGCCTCCAGAGACCCCAAACTTGCTGACTTCTTGCTCTTCGACTTCTAGCCTCCAGAACTGTGAGAGAATGACATTCTGTGGGGTTTTGTTATGGTAGCCCTAGCAAACTGATATAGTAACTGTGTTTGTTAATTGTTTTCATTTCTCCCATTTTTTTTGTTAAGAAATGTGGCTAGATCCAGAAAACGCCCAAGGTGTAAGTTCAGTTTAGAGAAAGGTAAGAGCACCCTCTCAGGAAAGAGGACATTTGAAACCATACAGAGCTTTCATCTACGCATTCCTTCCCCGTCACATTCTCTCCCTCATCCCTACCCTGAAGGTCAAGTTTACGGACTCACTCTTCATACCATTTGGATACTACCATGTTTTAGTTGTAGAGTGCACATATCTTCTTCTACTCTGAGTCCACCTTTTCACTTTCTTTATGGCGTGTTTTGGTAACTCCAAGTGCTTCAATTTAGTCCAATTTATCAGTCTTTCCCTTTAGTGCTTTTTATTCCCTGTTTAAGAAGCCTTTCCCAACCCCAAGGTCATAATGACATTCTCCTATATTATCATCCAAAGCCTTAAAGCTTTATAGTCTTGCCTTTCACATTTAGGTCGCTAATCACTTGATGTCTATTCTTTTGTGCACAGTGAAATACAGGGGTCTGAATTTACTTTTACTATATGAATATCCAATTGTGCCAGGACGGTTTATTTATTTAAAAAACTCTCCCTTCCTCAGTGATCAGAGGTCAAGTGTCCATACATGCAGGCGTCTGCCGTGGCCTCTCTATTCTGGTCTCTCGTTTTGTTTGTCCCTGTACCAGTGCCGCATATTTTAGTTCCCATGGCTATCTAAGTCTCCATACCTAATGGACCAAGTCATCCCTTCTTGTTCTTTTTCAAAAATGTCTCGGTTATTCTAGTATTTCCAGAAAATTTTTTAAATTAGTTTTTCAAGTTACAATACACAATCACACACAGACACACATATATTGTCTTCACTAAGCTTCTTAATTTTCCCCCTAGAGGTCTTGTACTTTTTTGGTCATATTTAATTTGGGAACTTCCAGTTTCTCGATTCTATTATTAATGATTTTGCATTAATTTCATTGTCTAAAGGATTATCTGCATACACATGATTTTTTTTCTGTTAATGTAATGAAAATACTGACTGATTTTCTAATGTAAAACTACCTTTCATTTTTAAGATAAACCCAACTTGATCAGGTTTATTACACAGAATCAGATTCAGTTTGCTAATATTTTGTGTAGAAGTTGTTCACCTATGGTCATAATCAGACTAGCCTATTATTTTCTTTCTTTATTGTCCTTGCTACGTTCTGTATTCAACATATGTTACCCACATAAAATGAGTTGGGGAGAGTTTTAACTCTCTTTTAACAGAGTTGGTGTAAGACTGGAATTATTGTTTCCCTTCATATTTGACAGAGCTGGAACTCACTGGTAAATCTGTGAATATTCTTTGCAAAAGTTTTAACTACTCACTCATGGTTATAGAACTCCCCCTGTTTCCCATTTCTTCTCAAAGCAATTTTCTTCTTAGAGCTATACTATGCTTATAATCAGGAAACTCAGTACTGTTAAAGGTGTCAACTATCCAAACCGATGTATAAAATTAATACGATCCCAATAAAAATCCCCACCAGCAGAGCACATAGTCTACTGGTGGCAGCTTTTTAAAAATTTTGTTTTGATCTGTACAAATTACTCAGTAAGCTGTTTCTAAATTTCACAGGAACAAACAACGAATCCCATACCACTCCTATATAGAAAGAAAAAGGTGGGAGGGTTTGGTTGACTGCATACATTCTCAATATAGGTCATATTGCCCCCAAGGAGGGAGAAAATTGGTTCTTGCAGGGGGGAGGATCGCCTTATTTCAATAGTTTTGTGGCCATACACAAATCTATCCTACCTGACAAAATCTTATTCCTTAGTATGTGATTTCATAGGGGGAAGTGGAGAAAATGCCATAAAAGGCTCCTGAGGGAGCAAAAATAATGAAAAAAGAGGAGTCATCACTGGATAACAAGATTTGTTATAAAACTATAGTTATGACAGCGGTACAATCACAAGGACAAATACACCAATGGACTAGAAAAGAACCAGAAACAGACACACACACACACACACACACACACACACACACACACACACACACAGCTTGGTTTATGAAAAAGGTGGCACTGCAGAGCAGAGTGGAAAGAATTTTCTTTTTAATAAATGGTGCTAAATCAATTGGCTATCCATCTGTGAAAAAAATGAAACCCTGACTCATACTTCATGAGAAATACAAAAGTCAATTCCAGGTGGAAATATAAAAAATACGATACTTGGAAGACAACGTAGGAGAATTATATTGATGATCTGGGGATAGAAGACGACTTTTTAAATGGAACCCAAAAAACACTAACCAAAAAGGAAAAGATTGATGTTGGAGTACATGAAAATTAAAAACTTCTGTTCATCAAAAAATACCATCAACAGAGAAAAGGCAAGCTACAGGGCAGAAGAGATTTACAACACACATACTCAACAAAGAGCTCAAATCTAAAATGCCCTACAAAAAAAAAAAAAAAAGTCAAATAACCCCAACCACCAAATAGGCAAAACACTTAACTAGGCACACTGCACAAAATAGGCAGTCAGTTAGCATGTGAAAAGGGGCTCAATATCATTAGTCATTGGAGAAACGCAAATTAGAACACAATCAAGTTCCGCGCCATCTCCACCAAAATGGCTAACTTCAGGAAGATCTGAACAAGCATTAGTGAGCCTGTGAAGGACCCTGAACTTACATTCTCTACTAGTGGGGGTTTAAATTCATAGAACCGCTTTGGAAAACTGTTTAACGGTATTTCAAGGACCGTGGATATATCCTTTGAACACTACCACTCCTAGCCATAAGTCCAAGGGAAAGACACACACATCCAAGAGACAGGAACAAGGATGTTTTCCTGCACCATTATTTGTAACAGCCTCAAACTGGAAATAATGTAAATGTCCTTCAATAGAATGGACAAATAAGTTGTCCTATAGGAAATGAAATACAGTTGACCCTTGAACATTGGTTTGAACTGGACCAGTCTACTTGACCCAGATTTTGTTTTTACTACATTATAAATGTATTTTCTTTTCCTTAGGCCTTTATTAATAATATTTTCTTTTGTCTAGCTTATTTCATTGTAAGAATAGAGTATGTAATACATATACAAGGTACAGGTTAATCGACTATATTATCGGTAAGGCTGCCTGTCAACAGTAGACTATTAGGAGCTAAGTTTTGGGGGAGTCAAAGTTATATATGAATTTTCGACTGTGCAGGGGATGGGCTCCCCTAACCCTGCATTGTTCAAGGGTCAACTGCACCATGAATATTTATAGCGATATTCACTGCAATGAAAATGAACTGTATCTAATGTAACAAAAAGAACAAATCTTATAAGCATTGCTCAAAGAGGCTTTGTGATAATTCAGTGAGCTGTATGTTTTTATTTTTGTGTACTCCTCTATATGTGTATTTTGGAATACAGAAAGTTGTGATCATGAAATACGTAACACAAAAATATTATAAAAATACTTTCTTAATTTTAGAAACAGAAACAAAACTTTTAAAATACATACAATAAAATGTGAAATAAAATTTGGTTACATATGGCCTGTAAAAGGAGACACAAAAAAATGTCAAGTAAGTTCTAGAAAAGGATATATTAGGAGACAGAAGGGGAAAGGGAGAGAGCAGGAGTCAGACTGGCTCCCTGATCTCATCCACCACTTTCTTCACTCTGATCCAACCAGACTGATCTCCCTGCTATTCCTCAAACACATCAAGCAAACTCCCATATCAGGGCTGTTAACACTTGTCCTTCCTGGCAAACTCTTTCCCCAGATATCCATGTTTACTGCCTCACTGTCTTCAGGTCTCTCCCTAAACATCACCTTATTTGATAGAGACCCCTACGCTTTTTTTACTAGGGCCTATTTGCTTGTTTTTCCTTGCCCAAACTACAGAAAATCCCAGCATTCCCTATCTCCTTCATATATTTTATTTTTTCCATTAGTACTTAGCTCCATCTGATATATATCTATTTCTTTACATACTGCCTGCCTCTCTCAGTAGTATGTACATTTCTTGAGGATAGGGACTTTTGCCCTTTTTGTTGTTCAATGAGGAGTCCCTGGAACCCAGACCCAGCTCTAGCTCACAGCAGGTACTCAATGAGTATTTATTGAATGAATAAATGAAAATGAGGAAGAAAGCTGACAAAAGAGCAGAATTTCCTCCCCCAACACGTGAAGAGGCAGAGTACCACTTACAGAGACTGTTACACACATCCAATAGCAGAGATAAACACAGAAAAAGAAACACACAGGCAACAAGTACACAGACACACATGTCACAAAAACCAACAGAGGCAGAAGACAGGGGCACTTACATGAACTAATACTCCTATATTCCTATCTGGTAATCTTTTGTAATGATATCATGTAAACTTTCAAAATGTTAACAAAACTAGAAGGTAGTGGGGGCATCACCTCTTGATGCAAGTTATCTGAAAATAAGCCAAGACTCAGATTCGGCCACTTATGATCTAGCATAAGTCTTCTAATATTTGGTCTGTGAGTTCCCTGAACTCATTTCTTCCAATAATCTTATCTTCTATCCTAATCTAGTCTCAATCCAAATTCTATAATTAAATCCGCATCACATCCTTTCCCATAACTGTACCCGTAACATAAATGCAAATTCAAGCGCGGCACACTCCGAAAACCACCTCCCATCTTTCATGCCCAACTCCCTGTAGGCGTCAATGCTAACAAATCCTCAACCTCAGTGGGGCCTCACTCTGTTGACCCAACTACCAAACTATACTGGCCCACTTCTCAACAGTTCCACCACTCCTGTAATCATCTCATGTTTGAACTATACTCCGATCGTCTCGCAACTAGTCCTCCTGCTACTATCCTTGTGCTCCCTCAATCTATTCTTCCTAGCAATCAGTTTTCTTTCTAATATGTAAACGCCTTTGTGCAACCAGGCTCAAGACCCTTCAGTCGTTTCCAAAGTCCCGACCACCAAACATCCTGACAACAAAACACCTCCAACATCCAACTCCATCCCTCACTGCTCTCAATTCGGCTCCTCCTACCCTCTCCCCAATTGGCTCCACTCAAGATACAGTGGCCTTCTGACTGTTCCTTGGAAAGGTCAAATGTGCTCCCACCCCAGGGGGACTTGGCATGGTTCTCTCCTCTCCCTGGAATGTTCTTCCTCCCAGTATCAGTGACTTGCTTGCGTTCCAGGTCTCTGCTCAAGTGTCACTATTGAGAAAGGACTTCTCTGACTGTATTATCAATCATTAATGTCTATCCCTTACCCAACTTTATTCTACATCAGAATATTTATTTTGCATAGCATGTATTTGTTCACTGCCTAGCTCCACCAATTAGAATATAAGCTCCTTAATGCAAGAACTTTGTTTTATTCACTGCATCGTCAGAGCCTAGATCAGGGGCCAGTGTGCACAGAAGACACTCAACAAACATCTGTTAAAGACTAAACGAGTGTTCTTCATAATTTTTGAAAATGAACATCTATGCTCTACAGATACAATTTTACATTATAAAACGATAAATTTTTATATCAATCAGTAGGAAGCAATTTTTATTTATAGGCTATTATTTTAAGTAGTTTTCTGGGTTTTTATGAGACCAGTCTGAAAATGAACAATATTTGAGGTATTTATGATCTTCCTCCTACGAAAAAGTTTCTCAACCTCAGCACAGGTGATCCTTTGGGCCAAATCACTCTTTGTTAGAGGGGACTGTCCTATGCATTGTAGGAGTTTTAGCAGCATCGCTGGCCTCCACCCACTAGATGCCGGAAGCAATCTGTCACAACCCAAAATGTCTCCTGACCTATCCAATGAATGTTCTCTGGATGACAAAATCTCCCTCCTTCGCCCACTATACTGCTCGAAGGGACTTGGTTTTTCCCATTTTCCAAAAATGAAAATGGCTTAGAACACAACTGGGATATCTAAAGCATACAGACTCGAATTTTCAAAATGGCTTCATAACCAATTTCACATGCTGAAGTCGGGTTCATGTGGCAATTACTCTTGCATAAAATAAAATCCTGTTACATCTGAATGGTCATCAGCACTTTTTGGAATAAGCCTTGGCTTAAGTTTTACCATTATATTCCAAAATGCAGGCAAAGAAGTTACAGGACTGTTCTGTACATCCCTCTCTCACCTCCAGCCCCCAAGTAATATGCATCTTTTCAGTTTTGTTAAATCCTAATGGAAATTAATATCTAAAGGAAAAAAATCATTATTCACACATACCTGATGGCTATCACTGAGCATTCAGGATTACACATTAAGTTAAGATATAACTGCAGTTTTGTTAGGGAGCAAACTGCACTGGTACCTGTCAGGTTCATGGCTGAGGGTAAAATAATTTAGAAAAACATTTTATCTGCCTTCCCATATTTTGACAGTAAAAATTCCAGAAAACCTGGAGCAATTTAATAAAAAACAACACAAGAGACCCTATTTTCTTGCTACATTTACCACTTAACTTACGATTTCAAAGATGAACAAGACAATAAAGCTGCTGCCAGGCTGTGACCATTTAAACTCAAAGTGACTGAACCAGTCTTAGGCAGAAATAAAAAAGGGTTAAATCTTCTACTAAATGCTATAATCTTCATAAATAATGAGCTGTATAAAACAAATTTCCTGAGGATATATATTCAGTAGACCGGGTATTGCAGGGCAAGGTCGAGATTTATTAGAAGGTTTCTGTGTTCCACGTAACACTAAAAGCACAGGGCTATACTGACACACAGAACTGACAACTGTTAGGATGACGTGGCATTCTTAAACTGTCTTTTTGTTCCCCCTACAAATATAAACTAATTGTGTATCTGCCACTATAACTTCCAAGACAAAAAAAAAAAAAAAAAAAAAATTACCAAGGGATGAGATCTCCACTACCATTTCAGGGTCCATGAACAAAAATGCCAATTACCATCATATTAGCATTAAAAGTCATTTTCATTTCACTGTATCCTGAATTCCAAAGTATTCTTGGCTATTCTCAACTATTTTCCCCCAAATCCAAAAAGTTAAATACATATTTCAGCAATTTTATCCATTCCAAAGTGACCATATGACTTTATAGACATCAAAAAACAAAGGTTATGGGGCAAATTCTAAAATATTTTTTAAATAGCAATAAAGTATTCAGGACACTTTAAGATTGGTTATATAGAAAGATAAACTATAAAGAGGTTAACCAATATTCGAAGCTACCTGCAATCTAATCTTCTGGCTATTTCTATTCTTTGTTAGCCAAAAGCTAGGCAAATAATCCTGTGGCATTGTTATACCTGACATCAAATCCTTAGCAACGCTACTAGATATGAGCTAATTGGAATAATAATAATGTATCTTCCTCGAAGAGTTAGCTGGACTGCTAAACATTATTTATTTTCCTTCTCTGAATATTGGAAGCATTCACTTTTTGAAATTCTCTCCCTTCCTTCCCCCTTCTGTCACTCTCCCCATACATAGCCTTGAATGTAATTCATAGATTAGTTTCGGGCCTTCGCAAAAAAATAGGTATAAAAGAACCAGTTAGAAATTATGCGAATCTACTTCATCTAAAAAGAATTTAAAAGATGTCACCTTAGAACTAACGTGGTTATGACACAAATTATTAGTTGCAAAATCTCTATACGAATAGCTACAAATTTTTTATTTCAAAAAGAAAACAACCTCTGATTTTCTCACGTAGGCAGACAGTATTGCCTACAATAAGAGACTGCAAGTAGGTACAGATTTTTAAAAATATTTAAACCACTAAAATGCCTTAATAAGGTCTATTTTGACAGTCCTCATATTAGATAAGCTATTAAAAATAGGATATCTCAATGAAAAATGAAACAGCGAAATATGAAGTCACCAATCAGGAGATTTCAATGAGCTTTCTCCATAGAATAGATTTTGTGACACTCCAGCATTTTTTAATCTGTACATTTTTAAATTAATAATGCTACGATAAAATTGTCAGGACAAAAAAATGCCCTTAGGGGAAAATACAAAAAGTACAATAGCACCTGGAAAGAATACTGACTTAGAGACAGCAAGAAATGGGCTGAAATCACACCTGCCAAGTGGTAACTCTCAGACTGGACAAGTTTTAGACTGCTCTGAATCTCAGTCACCTTATCGGTGCAATGGGAACCATGCTACTTATCCTCGCAGGAATATTTTAAAGGAGTTGACATTTGCCACTAATCAAATGCTTACAGCTCCAGAATAACAGCACGTAAAATTCATGAAAAATATGACTAATGATATATTTATGAATCAACGAATAATAAATTGTTTAAAGTATACTAAGTATAGTGATACTTCATATTTAATTATAAAGCTATATTTTTCTAATATTGGTTTTGGTAAGCTAACACACAATAAAATGAAATACACTGTTATAATTTAATAATACACCATATGACAAGTGCTTATATTAAAAACAACTATGTGAAAAAGTCAAATATGAACACTGGTCACAGAAATTTCAATTTAACATCCATCTATTGTATGCATTTAAAATGCCAAATCATTCCCCTCATCTACAGGTTTTGAAATCTTTAAAAATGATTTCATCCCAATCACTAAAGTAAGACATTAGTTTCAAGAGGGGTTTTAAAAGTAAAATTTAACATTATGTTGGCATGATAAGTGCAAATGATGGTCAAACTAATTTGACATCTAACATTTGAAAAACTTGTCCAAAATGTTTAAGATGAAAGCTTATGATCTTCATTGATTTTGGATTCTGTGATTTTAACCAAAATGTTTAATTTATTTTCATTTATTTAGAAAGATACCTATTAAGTTTCTGCAGTTTTTCCAGATAAATGTATTTTTTGTCTATCCAGAGTATTTTGAGATTATTTTAGCTATTATTTACAAAGAAAATAGTAATACTAATTCATTTTAGGTTCTTAGGCCTTCGTTAGTATAAAACTTAGAATATTTATCAATATTTACAGCTTAAAAATATATTCTTATTATGGGCATTGATTCCTGATGAATAAATTATCTCCTTAAGTTCTTACTACCTCCTTCCCTCATTAAAGGATATATTGAAATATTTCCTCAAAGCTTCACATAGTAAAAATATACATTTTTTAAAGTTCATGACACGTGGATATTTTAAAAATAAAGATTAAGAAGAAACCCAAAAAGCACTGTTACTCTAAAAAAACAACAGGGCAAATGCAAAGCAGTTAAAACAATCCAGCACAGAAAGAACTCTCTTGACAGGAGGAGGTTACTAGAAGAGAAATGGAAGAAAACCAGGGTTCCAAGCCCTTCACTTCCCAGAGTTTGTGAACAGCATGCTTTCTCTCTCAAGGCTCTCTTCCTTGAGCTTAACCAAAATGTACCAATTTTCTACTGAATACAGGTGGAGTGCCATTACAACAAAGTTGAAATGACAATTCATTTCTTCTTTTTTTTAATTAATAAACACTCTCGTCTTAAAAACAAACAAACGAAACAAAAACCGAAGGATGAGTCGTTAACACTTTCTTGTCCCACCCAGAGAACCAGCACTCAGCTTTAGAATTTGGCTGGCAAAGATACGATGCTGCCATCTACCAACCCGAAAGGGTATAAAGAAGAACACAGACTAAAGCTTTCACTTCTTTGGCTGACAGAATACAGGGTCAAAGGCTATGGCATGCCTTAATTGTGCTAATATTTCCACAAGAACGATACACAGTGATCATTAATACAAGCTCCAAAGATAATTAGGGACACTGGGGGACGTTTATTCCACATCTCAAATAACTGAAAGGGTCACAATGTGAATTAACCAGGTTTCTGACACTATCTGGCCAGCTTTACACACCAAGTGAAGAGCTGGATATAGTTTGGTTCGTTTGCTTTAGAGAAAAATCAAAAAGACCCATGGGGGAGGGGAAGGAAAAAAAAAAAAAAAAAGATGTTCGAGTGGGAGAGAGCCAAAGCATAAGAGACTCTTAAAAACTGAGAACAAACTGAGGGTTGATGGGGGGTGGGAGGGAGGGGAGGGTGGGTGATGGGTATTGAGGAGGGCACCTTTTGGGATGAGCGCTGGGTGTTGTATGGAAACCAATTTGACGATAAATTTCATATGTTGAAAAAAATAAAAAATAAATAAAATTTTAAAAAAAGACACAGCAAAAACTTAGAAAAAAATTGATGGGGCAGCATTGTCCGAAAAATAGTCCACTACAAAACGTTATTTTTTTTTTTAAATGTCAATGATAATAATGATGACTTTTGCACTGAAATTACTGGTATTTTTCCTACCTTTATTAAAAAAAAAATACAATAAATGTCATCATTAAAAGAAGCGTTGTAGCAAGAACAAGGTTCTATTATTTAGCCTTAGAAACATTTGCTGTACAGTATTATTAGTATTTTAGAGCAGATTTGACCTTAAAACCAATTGTTTCCATTATTGCCTTTAGTTGTCCTCTCATTCAACAAGGACTTCCTTCATGTCCTCGTCTGGTTAATCTCTACCTATGCTGAAAGCCCATCCCAAGTCTCATTCCCTACAGTACAACAGTGCTAGAGCACAGCGGCTAGAGCAGCACTGTTCTGTACAACCCCATAGGACACCTTTCACATAGACTAGGATGTAAGTGTTATCTCCTGGAGTTGCGCAGACAACACTGATAAGAATCACTTGGGAAGAAATTTTTAAACAAAATGCTACTGCCAATGACACCCGTGAGGGAAAACATTTGGGGAAAGAACAAGGAAAAGGTACAATCCACAGTAAACACCTAAGGTTTTCAACTGAGACTCATGAAGGGCTACATCGTAAGAGAGAAGGCAAACTGAAAGTAGTCCTTCGCAAAGACCAAACCCAGCAATTATAAATCCTTACAAAACCTCAATAAATGCAATGTTATCTTCAAAAGAACTGCTGTATTAAGACCAATGTTCTATTATTTAGTCTTAGAAATATTTGTCACACAAACCCTGCGTTGGACCAAGATGAGCCTTCTCTTACTGCCTGTCCAAAAAAAGTGAGTATATCCTATCTTGAAAAAATAAATAAATAAATAAAACAGATCTTCTACAGTTTGTCATATAAAATGGCTGGCATCCAACAAAATTTATCAGATATGCCAGAAGAAAGGACCAAATAATTAGAAACTAAGAGAGACAGAAAAAGAAAGTCAACAGAAACAGACCCACAAGTAGATCTCAATATTGAAATTGTCAGACGTAGACATTAAAATAACTTTAATTAAAATGTGCACAAGTATAGAAGATAAATAGGAGAATTTCACCAAACTAGTAATCTATGAAAAAGGGATCAATGAAAATTTTGAAAGTGAAAAATTCTAAGTGAATGAATAACTCAGTGGAGGGGTTTGACAGAGCAGAAGAGCTGATCAGTAAACCAGAATAAAGGTCAGAAGAAAACAGCCATCTGAAACACAGAGAAAAAAATAAAATACAAAAAAGACTGTGAAAGGTATGCAGTGCAGTGAGACCTCATGTACACAAAATGAGAAAATCAGAAACGTAAAAGCAAAGTTTGGCAGAAGCAACATTTGAAGTGATATAGGCAAAGAAAGGTCTGTAACTTAAGAAAGACATCAAGCCAGAGTTTCAAGAAACTACATAAACTCTCAAATAGGAAAGATGCAAAGAAGACAGTGAAGCACAATACAGAATAACTGAAATACAAAGACCAAAAAAGAAGGGAATGCCAGTCCAAGGTGGTGACATGTGAGGCTTCTGAACTCAACTCTTTTCACAGACACACTGGATCTACTGCTACACATGGAACAATTCTCTTTGAAAGAAACCCAGGAACTAGCTGAGCAATTCCTACCCAACAGTATACAACACAACTACAGAAAATCATCAAATCACAAAGAGAGCAAGAGAAGAAGGGAACAAAGGAATTATAAAATAGAAAACAATTAACAATAGGGAAAAAGTAACTGCATACCTATTAATAATTACTTTAAATGTAAATGGACTAAATACTCCAATCAAAAGATAAAGAATGGCTGAATAGATTTCACAAAAAAAAAAAAAAAAAAAAGCTCAACAATATGGTGCCTATAAGTGACTCACTTTGGCTTTAGGGACACACAGACTGCAAGTAAAGAGATGGAAAAAGATACTTGATGTAAATGGAAACCAAAAGTAAGCAGAAGTAGCTATACTTTTATATCCGACAAAACAGACTTTAAGCCAAAGACTATATTAAGAGACAAGGAAGGTCAATATAATGATAAAGAGATTAATTCAACAGGATATAATATTTGTAAATATTTATGCACACAACATAGGAATACCTAAATGCATAAAGCAAATATCAACAGACCTGAAGGGAGAAACAGACAGCAATACAATAATGGCAGGGACTTCAATATTCCAGTTTCAACAACGGATAGAACATCCAGACAGGAAATTAAGAAAACACTGGACTGAAACTACACATTAGAGCAGACAGACATTTATAGACCATCCCACCCAACAGCAGCAGAATATATAGTCTTCTCAAACATACATAGAACATTCTCCAGGGCAGATCATATGTTAGGCCACAAAACAAGTCTTCATAAAGTTGACTGAAATATATCAAACATCTTCTCCAACCACAATGGTATGAAACTAGAAATCAATTACAAGAAGAAAACTGGAAAATTCACAAATATGTGGAGATGAAACAACATACTACTGAACAACCAATGTGTCAGAGAAGAAATCAAAACAGAAATCAAGAAAACATCTTGAGGAAAATGAAAATAGAAATTGAACACACTACAACTTAGGAGACACAGCAAAAGCAGTTCTGAAAGAAGTTCACAGCAACAAATTCCTAAATTAGGAAAAAAGAAAGATCTCAAACCACCTAACTTAATACCTCGAGGCACTAGAAAAAGAAGAAACTAAGCCAAAAGTTAGGAGAAGGAAAGAAATCATGAAAATAAGAGCAGAAATAAATGAAATAGGGACTAAAAAGACAATAGAGAAGATTAAGGACACTAAAAGCAGATTCTTTGAAAAGATAAAGAAAATGGATTAATCTTCAGCTAGACACACTTAAAAAAGAAAAACAGGACTCAAATCAAATCAGAAACGAAAGAGAAGACATTACAACTGACACCATACAAACATAAGAATCATAAGAGACTACTATTCTATAAAAATGATATAGCAATAAATGGGACAACCGAGAAGAAAACAGATAAATTCCTAGAAACATACAGCCTACCAGAACTGAATCATGAAGAAACAGAAAGTCTGAACAGACCAATTACTAGTAAGGAAACTGAATCAGTAATCAAAAGCCACTCAACAAAGAAAAGTCCAAGACCAGACAGCTTCACTGGTGAATTCTACCAAACACTCAAAGAAGAATTCTCAAACTATTGCAATCCTTCTCAAACTATTACAAAACCTGAAGAAGGCATACTTTCAAAAATCACTCTACAAGGCTTGCATTAACCTGCTACCAAAATCAGACAACATTAGAAGAAAAGAAAAGCAGGGGCACCTGGGTGGCTCAGGCAGTTAAGCACCTGACTTCAGCCCAGGTCATGATCTCGTGGTTCACCAGTTCCAGCCCCACGTCCAGCTCAGTGCTGACAGCTTGGAGCCTGCTTCATATTCTGTGTCTCCCTCTCTCTCTCTCCCTCCCCTGATCCCTGATCTATCTCTTTCTCTCGCTCTCTCTCAAAAATAAACAAACATTAAACAAAAAAAATTTTTTAAAAAGAAAATCACACAACAAAATCCCTGATGAACATAGATGCAAAAATCCTCCACGAAACATAAGCAAAGTGAATTCATCAATACATTAAAAAAATCATACACCATGATCAAGTGGAATTTATTCCAGGAATACAAGGATGGTTCAACATCTGCAAAACAGCATGATACACCACATTAACAGAATGAAAAAAAAAAAAAAATCACGACGATCTTAATAATGCAGAAAAAAAGCATTCTACAAAACTCAACATCCATTCATGATAAAAAGTCTTAAAATCAGGTGTAGAAGGAACATATCTCAACATAATAAAGGCCACATATGACTAGCCCAGAGGAACATCATATTCAATAATGAAAAGCTGAAAGCTTTTGCTCTAAGATCAAAGACAAGGATATCCACTGTTACCACTTATTCAACTTAGTACTGCAAGTTAGAGCAATTAAGCAAGAACAAAAAGTCATCCAAATTAGAAAAGAAGTAAAACTTTCTCTCTTTGCATCTGACATGATATATATAGAAAACCTAAACACTCCACCAAAATCTGTTAGAACTACTAAATGAACTCAGTAAAGTCGCAGGATACAAAATCAATATACAAATATCGGTTGTGTTTCTGTAAACTAATAACTATCAGAAAGAGATTTAAGAAAATAATCCCATTTATAACTGCATCAAAAAATACCTTGGAATAAATGTAACTAATGAAGTAAAAGATCTGTAAAAACAGTAAAAACCAAGACACCAATGAAAAAAATTGAAGAAAACACTAACAAAATGGAAAGCTATTCTGTGCTCATGGATTGGAAGAATGAAATATTCTTAAAATGTCTACTACCCAAGCAATGGATAGATTTCAATGCAAACCCGACCAAAATCCCAATGGCATTTTTTTCACAGAAACAGAACCATCCTAAAATTTGTACAGAATAACAAAAAACTCTGAATAACCAATCCTGAGAAATAAAAAAAAGGCTGGAGGCATCACTTTCTGATTTTAAAATATATTAAAAAGCTTTAGTAGTCAAAACAGTATGACACTGGTGTAAAAACAGACACATAAATCAATGGAACAAAACAGAGAACCGAGAAATAAACCCATGCATATATGGTCAATTAATTTTTGACAAAGGGGCCAAGAATAGTCAATGGGGAAAGGACTATCTCTTCAGTAAACGGTGCTGGGAAAACTGGACAGCCACATGCAAAGAATGAAACCATACCTCTAATCTTATACACAACTCAGCTTCTCTTCACTTTTTCTACTTTCTTCCTACATTTTGTATCTCCTAACAAACATTTACTATTCTGCTGGTCTTTTGTCAACATTCAGTATGCATTTAAATATTTATTTAATAAAATCATGTAACCTATAATATTTATATATATCTAAGGATTCAAATATTAACGCCTATAACCGGTTTTCCCATTTAAAAAAGTGATTTTTTCTCTAATTGGCAGAAATTTTCCAAAGTTTCTACCTTTCATCTGGAGAGGGAAATCAGTTTGTAATTTCAAATGTCTTAATCCTTCCGTTAAACATTACCATTATATTCTTGATTATCGAAATTTCTTCAGTCTATCATTGGTCTCCCAGTAATACTGTTAAATGGTCTGTAAAATTTTCATAAAATTTAACAGGCCAAAGAAAAGCTGTTCCCTCTTTTTGAGAGCTTTTATGAAGTCAAACATAACATAAACTGAATGTCTATTATATATCATACTTTCACATGTGTTATCTCATTTAATCTCCTTATTATTCACATTTTCCAGAAGAGAACGCTGCAATTCAGAAAAGCTAAACATGGTGTCAAAGGTTATACATAAAGTAAGAAAAGTCAGGCTTTGATCTGAAGTGTGTCTGCTCACAAAGCCAAGATCATTCTACTACCAGGGGTTGGCAAACTCAATATAAAGAGCCAAAGAGTTAACATTTCAGGTTTTTTGGGCCAAATGTCTCTGTCACAACTACCCAACTCTGCTGTTGTAGCCCAAAAGCAAATGTAGATAATATGGAAACAAATGTAAATAGGTGTGTTTCAGTAAAACGTTATTAATAAAAACAGGTGAAGGGTCAAATTTAACTCAAGGTCCATAGTTTGCCAATCCCCTCCACTTTCCTACAATGCAAAACCCCTATTGGGTTTTCATTAACACCACTAAATTTTATCTCTCTTTAAAAAAGTATGACCCTAATCTCACTGAGAAACTAAAACAAAATTCTTTTTAATGTTTGTTTATTTTTGAGAGAGAAAGACAGAGTGTAAGCGGGAGTGGGGCAGAGAGAGAGCGGGACACAGGATCCCGAGGCAGGCTCTAGGCTCTGAGCTGTCAGCACACAGCCTGATGCGGAGCTTGAACTCATGAACCCCAAGATCATGACCTGAGCTGAAGTCAGATGCTTAATCAACTGAGCCACCCAGGCACCCCTCACTGGGAAATTTTATTTTAATGCTTTTCTTACGAGGCTCAATTATTTGAGACAGGTCACTCTTGGAGGAATACGTTCAACCTTTTACATAGTCTAACTATAATGCCAATTATACCAGAAATCAATCTATAAATAAGATGAAACATGTCTAAAACTACAGTACTGACATGCACTAAATTCTCAGTGTGAAAAAGTCAAACACCCATAAAGTTCTCCCTTTTGAACTTTTTTCAGTTAGTATCTAATTTTAGTTGCTCAATCTATAGGAAATACACATAATCACAAGGCCCCACTAACATACACAGCCAAGCAACGATAGCAAATATCCTTTTAATTATACAAAATGATCATCTATACTAACATTATCTAAATACGCAGAACTTAAAGACCTTATTCTTTAGAGAGACCTCCCACTCCCTTATTCTAAAACTTAATTAAATGTACCACCACTGAAATTGTTATTATTTAATACAAAAGATTCAAGCAGTATGAAATGACATGAACAGGAAAGAAAAATTCCCCTTCTCCATCAAGGACTGTAGTCTTTCTCCTCTTTCTTCTACCCTACCTTCCTTCTCCACGTGTCCACGTGCACCCACACCCTTGTGCATGCTGTCGTTCTGTTCTGTCTACCTCTTTCTCGGTCTGGTCTGTGTGTGTGTGTGTGTGTGTGTATCTCCCTCTCTCACACACACACACACATACACACACACAATTTCAAAACACAATCCGAGTCCAAATTATGCACAAGATCAGGCTTCAATACCAACCGTATACACAAAACACAGAGGGTAAGATTCAAAAACACAAGATCAGATTCAAATCCCAGTTCTACAACTAAAACCAGCTGAATACTCACTTACTAGCTTTGTGCCTTCAGTAACTACTTAATTAATCTCTATTAGTCTGTTTGCTCATCTACAAAACTGGGGGAAACTGTACCCACCTCACGTGGTTGTTTTGTGCATTAAAGTGAGAATTGGAACAACATGCCCACTGCATGGTGTTGGTACTTGGTCAAGTACTTAAACCGTGTTGCTGCTAACCACCCCAAGCAGCACTATTTGGGGCAAGTCTTACTAAGATCTATCGTTATTCCTGTATACAACGGGAAAAGCACTCCTTCCGATGGTATATACGACAATAACTTTTTACAGAACCTTGCAAATGCTCATCATAATTGTTTAAAGCCAAAGGGAAAAAAGGTCCTTTTTCTCAAAAACTTAACATTCCCTTGAGAAACTTGAAAAAATTAAGTCTGTTTTTATTCCTGAAAAGAAATGAGAAGTTAACATTTTTCACTTTCTCCCTCATTATCGTAGATATTCTTAAACCAAAACATACATATTGAAAGACCTCGTATGTTGCTTTTTAAAGAAAGTCACTCAACACTAATAAATAATCATAAATGGATTTGGTTAAAAGGGAATGTCAGATTAGAGTCTACTTTCTCAATCCCAAGACATTCTCAAATTCACCAAGTTTGGAGTATATTTTTGTTGTTTTTTGTTTCCAATCCTCTGCACTTAAAGGAATGTTAATAACTGTATGCTACAGCTGTTCTAACATCAGTGAACATGAACATTTCTTACCAAGTTACGCTTTTTTAGTGGAAGAAAGTAATAATAGTGGCAGAAAGAAAACATCAGTGCGTAGGAAGTAAGAAGTTCTGTGTAGAAACACAACTGCAGAAAAAGCCAATGATTATCTTCGCCAACACAATTGTTAATCCTGAAGAAAAAAATGAAAACAGAAACAATATTTTAAACTTTAATAAAATGTTAATCTTGGGGCTGGTAAAAATAAACACAAACAACTTCATATTATGCTGGACTTCCCGGAGATATGCTAACATCACCTAAGCCTAAAAGCAAACCGTGCATAGGAAAAGCTACACTACAAATATGCCTCCTCACATTTGTAAAGCACTTTCTACTTGACAAAAAGGAAGTCCGTGGAGATGATCTGCCTTCAAGTCACAACCACCCAGTGTGGCAGGAAGAGCAGATGGCAGTCTCCCCGTTTCACTGATAGGGGAGCAGGAACAAAGGAGTTAAGACACTTGCCAGAGGAAGAGACAGTAGCCAAGAAAACAAGAGCCTTCTATATATCGCTCTTCCATTCCAGCATTCCAGCTGTGGAGAGCAATTCGAACGATTGGAAGCAAAAGAACTTAAAACCTGCCGCTTTGACATTACTGCTAAGCATTTGCAATTTTTCTTACTTTTAAAATCCACCCTTGGTTGCTGGAAATAAACACATATCCAAAAGTATTTACAAATTCTCAGAGCTACACTTCCACCAGGACAATAGTGAACCATAACCAGGAAAAATAATTAATGTTATCATCCTAACATTTTCAAGGCTAATGCAAACTCAATATTTTATTGTTCCAAATTTATTTATCATACCCCAATTTTCAAAATATTTTACAATTCCAGCAGAAAACCCTAGTCCAAAACTATAATTTACTTTTACAAATGTTTTCATTTCACTATAGCATTATACTGCCATTGTTTGGGGGATGGGGGGGAGATACAACAGGTTCAGTTCCTAACAAATTGTTGTTTTAAAGGTGTATCATTGAAACTACTTTTTAAAATCAGACATAGAATGAAATGGAAAACCTGCAGAAGCATTTCCTAAACTTAAGATCTCATGCTTTGTAAACACGAAAATGCCTGGGTTTTGCTACTCGCAAGCAGGGCTTTCTTTCACAAGCGGGAAGTGTGCTTGTGTGTGATCTCAAACACACTCTTCACCAGCTGTTGCTTCCATGACTTCTGCTCACCCCATTCTCCTCGTCCTGCCCAAATTTAAGACATAACTGCTAGGATGATGGCATTCTTCTTAACCGGAGAGCTTTAAGAAACACTAAGGTACGCAGTCTATATGTAAGAGTCCTTTCAGTAACAAGCTATTCAGAAAGAGTAATCAGAGCCTGAAACAGAAAATCTCAAGGTGACCTGAGAACTGACCTCCAAATCTAAAGCTCTTAGGCAGTTATGATAATGCAGTTTCTGAAAATATCAAAAATTCTCTTTGCTTCCAATTTACACTGTCCACTGCCCTTACCCTCTGACTATCTCAGCAATGCTCTACTAAGGAATTCAATCAGGAAAGTCCCTCAGTCTTTTTAAAGCCACTGGTCTGCCCTCCTTTCCTACCTCCAACTCTTTCTACTTCCACTCTTCTTCCCACCAGGACTCTGAGAAGCTGACGAAAACCACAGAAGAAACTGACAGACAGCTCACCCCAATCTCAAAATTTAGGTTAATAGCACATTTTTTTTGTCACCAAGTTCATCTTTATTCCTTAAAATAAGGAATATCGCTAATCTCTACAGGACCAAAACATCTCCTGGTTGATTATTTTAAAGCTTAAAATAATGCATTCCTCTCAAAGGAAGGATCAATATCCAACTGTAATTTGAACATTTATTACATATGTAATTAGTTAATCAGAAACAGTACTCTAAAAAAGGGTATGCAGTTGAGTTTTTCAGTGTGATTACCACTTACCCAATAATACATGTTTTACCTAGCCTTTTCTTTTTAGTCTATTACTATTATAGTTGTAAACAGATCACGGAGGTTTAGAAATTCACTTGAGAATTAATCTGTTTAAATTCAAAGCATATTTTTTAAACATCAACTATATATTAATATACTACACTATCCCGTCAATGGAATCAGACAATTTTAAGCCTTTTTATATAGTAACCAAGTGCTTCTATCTAAAATGTTTTTTTAAAAAATGCTTTTATTTTTTTCCTAATCACAGGAAATACTTTCTATTTAAATAATAGATTTATAGTAAAAACCAAATTTTCACTAAAAGCTTGGTAACCAACCTTAAATGATGCTATCAAAGTAAGTTATCAAAAAATATGGGGAACTCTAAATTGATCAGCATTGTCAAAGCTAAACTCCACCCTTAAGTCAACTATAGATAAATGCAGTTATAAATTTCAAAAGCCCATTGTGCAGTTAACTTTGTATATATGCATGTATGAGTGTACAAACATAAATATATATGTATTTAGATATATTTACAAAGTGCTACGCTATACTAGTTTAAATATTTATACAGAGATCCCATGCTAGGAAAACAGAATTAAATACAATATCTTGCTCACAGATTTTTGTGACAGCTTTGAAATGAGATACAATGCAGAATTCTCACAGCATTTGTTTTCAAAACGCTAGTTCTCAACTGAACCGTTTTTTAAAATATTACAAGAGAGCCCCCTATTGACCAAAAATGTTGGCAGTTCAGCAGAAGCAGTGAACTACCACTTGTACATATCCAGCATGCATGTAATGTGCAAAATGTGCAAAATGTGCAAAAAGGACTTTGAGAGTTGATAGAACCTGATAGAAAAAGGTATCCTTATTGTCCTCACTAAAGGGTTTTTTTTAAAAACTGCATAACTTTAATAACTTTTGTTTAACTGCATAACTTTAATATAACTTTTGTTTAAATATGCTAAGTCCTAAGATTTATTTTTCACTGTTTCTTTCTTTTTTCTTCCTAAAAGTAAATTATCCATTTCTTACCACGGACAGTGATGATCCATTCTCCTCACGCAGTGGCCACAGCGGCTACAGTGATGGGATCGCTTTGGTCTCATCAAATTACATTTGTTACATAATTCCCAGAACTCCCGTTCTAGAGAAGGAAATTAAAATCCATTTACTAAAGGCAAAAGAGTACTGCTGAAATTTAGCAACAACAGTTTAGAAGACTTTATAGGAAGTCCTCCCTCTCTCTCTCTTTCATAGATAGATAGATAGATAGATAGATAGATAGATAGGAAGATAAATCCAAGAAAATATTCTTCTACATCTTCACTGTAAGAGAGTTTGACATAAATATTGCTGCTCTACTCTATTAAAGTCTTATTCTGTACACTTCTAATTTTAAACACTATAATAGTAAGACACTATTAGTAGTCAAACTAAATGATAGAAAGTAATGCATCTGGGTTTCGGATAAATTGCTAGCAGTAAAATTTAATGACAAAACCCTCAAGTATAACCAGTTATTCTATTTCATTTATTTTTCTTAATGTTTGTTTATTTTTGAGAGAGAGACAGCAAGCGGGGGAGGGGCAGAGAGAGAGAGGGAGAGACAGAATCCCAAGCAGGCTCCGGCCTCTGAGCTGTCAGCGCAGAGCCCAACACGGGGCTCAAACTCACGAACCGCGCGATCATGACCTAAGCTGAAGTCGAACACTTAACCGACTAAGCCACCCAGGCACCCCAGCAAATCATTATAGTTAAACAGAATTTTATGTAAACAAATTTATTTCTAGAAATTTTATTAACTAAAAAAGAAATAATGCTGAATCCTGGTTTCATAGACTAAGAAATCAAAATTAATCCTATTAACTCATTAGAAAAACAGAGATAGCATTCCCACCTCCCAAACTTTCTATACTTTAATATCAATAAATTCATTTGGGAGTGTTTATAGGAGAGGGTTGGAGGTATTAGAATGATTTCAGAAGTAAAGAAGATTATAAGATAATTACTATTTAATGGAAATAAGGGAGTTCTTTACAAAACTCTTTCCTACAATCAAGTAGCAATTTCTTTTAAGTTGTAATTAAAGAGCACACATTTAAGTTTTGTGCTAAAAACATTAGGTTTACAGAAATAAAGAGAAAAGTCATTTGTTTTCAGCATATGTCTTTCTAATGAGATCTATAAGAACTATAGGAAAGTCATCTACCAAGACAAATGCTTTATGACACAGAATGTATCTATTTAATATTTGTTAAAAGGGAATTTTACAGAATTCTTAAACCTTTTTTAACGCTTAGGTTCATTTTTTTCCAACCCTATGTTTACACTACACTCTAACCTTGTTAAAAGCCTGGGCATAGTAAAACTAGCCTGACTCCAAATATTCAGAATGAATTATCAGTATATGCAAAGTATGACAAGCACACATATGACTAAATACCTGCTCAAGTATAAAGTTTAAATGTTTAAAAACGAAACATTTTAAATATGAGTAAAAGAAGATAATACCAGGTAGTATTCAATTTTCTAAAAAGATATCCTATTTTAATTTCATTATTTTAGTTTAATGACAAGAGTAAAATCAATATACAAGAATTTTATATAGTGAAGTATTATGAAAAATTCTGCTATAGAAGACATCAATAATAATAGTATCAAATTAATTGTTCCAATAATATTGAAGTTGAGAAAGTATCTTTTGCATCAAAAATTTCATTTTAAAATAAAATCTTTTCACTTCTTACTTACAGTTCTTATTTTAATGAAAACTTATGTGAGAGAGCAACACTAAAGTTTAATTTAGATACACTAGTATTCTTTGTGAGTGAAATGAAAACTAATTTATATAATATCACAAGCAGATCCCTCTTTTCCCACTTAGCCGCTGAAACAGCCAAACATCCTAATATTAAAAAACCCTGAATTCACATATTGCAAAGATTAGAGTCAGAAAGTAGACCCTCCCTGATGAGCCGATTGTCATTAAAAGACAACATAAAAACATTATGTCTTAAACCAGTGCCTTAAAATATAAATATGGTGTATTCATTATTGGTCATTTCAGCATCTGATACTTTAGTAAAATTCTTTCATAATTGAAATGTTGTAACCTCAGAAAAGAAGACAGCATTTGGCTATAGTCCGAGAAAGCCTGTAATTCTGCAGTCCAGACCACCGGTTGGCAAGCTACAGTCCACAGGCAAATCATGAGCTAAGAACGGTTTTTACAATTTTCAGTGATCGGAAAGAACAAGAAGAACTTGTGAAATGTAAAACACATGACATTTGAATTCCAGTGTCCATACATAAAGTTTTATTTGAACACAGCTAAGCCCATTCATTGACACATTATCTATAGCGGCTTTTGGGCTACAGTAGCAGAGCTAAGGGGCTGTATGGTCTATAAAGCTCAAAATATTTACTATCTGGCCCTTTACAGTAAAGAAGAGTTTGCCAATCTATGGTCTGGATCATACATTTGCTTAAAGAGTTGAGCTAAATTGGTTAAATTTAAGAAACTATATTAAGTATCTAAAGTGAGAAATGTCTTTGAAAAACTCATTTTCACACATATACACACCTATGTGTGAGGGGAACAAAGGAAAAAAACGCACTACTGTAAATGTCTAGAAATTTAATTAAAGTATCATCTAGGTTTTGGCCTTGTATAGCAAGGGAAAAAAAAAATCTATCCACCTTAACCTATCCTACATATCTATAAACCATTTCTTGATCTTCTCCCTTTCCTTCTTTAAGGTTTATTCATGTTCAAATGTGACCTTCGTGACTGATATATTCTAAGGTCTGAAGACTTTTGCACTAGCCATCTAATATAAAATAAAAGCCTATGGGAAAGAATCAGAAGGCAAAATACAATTTGTAAGTGATGAAAATAAAAATTTTTAATTAAAAAAAAAGCCTATAGGAGAGAGAATCCAGTTGCTAATTTATGGTAGCTACAGAAAAATTGAAAACTGATTTTTTTCTTAAAGGAAATGTTTAAAGGAAAAAAAAAATTGAAAGTGACTTTTTTAAGGAGAGAAAAATCAAAACATAAAACAAATTAAAGAAAATGAGTAAACCTAAGTAACCTAAGTGAACATTATCACATTGTTTTGCATGGATCCTCGTGTGTGTGTGTGTGTGTGTGTGTGTATGTCCGTTTATTATTTTTTGTTATTTACTTAAGTGCAAGTTAGTTAACATACAGTGTAGTATTGGTTTTAGGGGTAGAATATAGTGACTCCTCACTTATCCCAACAAGTGCTCATCCCAACAAGTGTCCTCCTTAATGCCCACCACCCATTTAGCCCATCCCCCCACCCATCTCCCCTCCAGCAACCCTCAGTTTATCAGGGATCCCCTTAATGCTGTAAATGCATGAATAAATACAAAGGAAGGGGTTTTTTTTGGTGTTTTAATTATCCCTCAGAGAGAGGAATAACCTTCTATTTAAGCCTTTTAAAAGACTTACAGTCATTGAGAGGGCCTAATATGCGTTTCAAACCACAAAGTAATGGTTTAGGGAGAAAAAATACAACTTGAGACTACCAAAATCAATGCAACATTTGGCTCTTCACAGAGGTTCCCTGACACAATCACTTGCCAAAGTAGAAAAGAAATGACGGGAAGTGTCTTGCAGAGCTCCTTCAAAAAGCAATAGAAGAAATGCGAGGGGAGCAAAACTACAAGTGAATTCATAACCCTGAGCATTAATAGCATATGCATCCCTATAGCTCAGGGTAAAATGTCAAGGGACATTATCACACAAACTTTAAATGTGCTACAGTTTGTAAAACTTAGAGGATTTTGCTCTGTAACAGGGCGGCTCTACTCAAAGTGGCTCTACTAACGACAAAAACACTGAAGTCAAACATGTAAGATAAGAACTTGACGATCAAAACGTTTGAGGGGCGACTGGGTGGCTCATTGGGTTAAACATCTGACTTCAGCTCAGGTCATGATCTTGGGGTTTGTGAGTTCAAGCCCCGCATCGGGCTCTGTGCTGACAGCTCAGAGCCTGGAGCCTGCTTCGGATTCTGTGTCTCCTTCTCTCTCTTCACCTCCCCTGCTCATTCTCTGTCTCTGTCTCTCAAAAATAAAAAAACGTTAAAAAAAAAAAAAAAAAGGATTTTTTAAAAGAAAGTGTTCTAAAATTGATTGTGGTGGGGCACCTGGTTGGTTCAGTCAGAAGAGCATGCAACTGTTGATGTCTGGGTTATGAGTTCAAGCCCCACATTGGGCATAGAGCTTACCTACTTATTTACTTACATGCATACATAAAATTGGTTTAGTAATGGTTCCACAACTCTGTGGACGTATTAAAACCACTAAATTGTACACTTTAAATGGGTGAATCACATGGCATGTGAATCATACTCAATAAAGCGGTTTTTTAAAAAGATTGAATAAAATCATTTCATAAAACCTGAAAGTAATATAAAGCAATATTTATATATTTCAAACATGCATGTGATTAATTTAAGTAATAGAAATTGACAATGATTTCATTTGACTATTTCATCTACATACCAAAAAGTTTAAAAGAATCAAATTCTGAGAAATCTTTGCAGAGATAATGCAACATTCTCTTATATTCAAACTGCCTCATGTATTTGGAGGGTTACACTGACACTAAATTCATTCTACTTAAAAAAAAAAAAAGAGAAAGGGATGTAAAATATTTCGGAGTAATTCAATTAAAACATGGTTAAAACTGTAAAAGTTCTGGGGCTTACATTTCCTTTCCTAAAGAAACCATTTATATAAAACTGCTCAACCTTAACACAGCGATGAGTAAATGTCACTTTTTATGGCCCCAACTCGCTGGTCATGCTATATTATTTTTTCACTGTTAAAATTCTGTGTTTTTTAGTAAGTTAAAACCAGATTTACAAAATAATCAGGAAATCACCACAAAGCACATGACGACCTCAATTTTTCCCAGAATCAAAGCCAAGGTGAATAAAGGGCTAAAATTATTCATCTCTCTATAGTTACACGGTAAACAAGATGATGGAGACAAGTGTTGGGATGTCACGGTAGCTCTTTAACAACCTGCTGTGTGACAGTCTACACTCTTGATTATTCGGTCTACCTCCCTCATAAAATTGCCACGAGGATCAGATGAGAGGAGACAGGAAAAGACTCTGGAAACACTGAAATATGACGAATGTATTTTTTTTCAACTGGGCAAAAGATAAGTCTTCGGAACTCAGGGAAGAAAAACAGGCCACACGTCAACCGTGACCAGATAGGACGCAGACATCCAAACAGCAGCAGGATGCCACGCAGTCCTCCATCACTGGGGCCTGTCAGCTAACGGTAACCCAGTGGTTTCACATAGTTTGTTTAGCACTCTTTTAAAACCAGTGTTTTTTAAATTTTTAATTAGCTGTCAATTGTCTTCAAATCCTGAAATTTCTCTTAAAAACCGAGATTCTCTGTTTTCTCTTTTAAAATTCTAAGATCTAAGAATACTGGGCCTACGTGACAATTTCACTGTAGCTGAGTAGTGGCTGCTGTCTGTGGATATGAGATTTTCAAGTTCCTTTTTGGCCCCTTTCTCTGATTTGCAGTATCTGATACATGCAGGCATGTGAGTGACCACTGCAAATTAAAGATTTCCTAGGAAATGGGTCATGGGTTGGGAAAAACCTGCTTCTCTAATTTTCTGGAAACAGTGGGTTTTAGAGTTGAAGTAGGCAACACATTTATCAAGATGTTAGAGAACCTTCGGTATGGGCTGGTTGAGAAAAGAGGTTCTGTACAAACTGCAGACTGTCACCCTCCCCCGCAAACACACGTGCACGTGTGCATGTGTGCCCACAGACCAACTGATGGTGACACTGTTTCTATAAGTTAATAGAAACAAAATATTTGACACAGTTCTCAGAAACTCTCACAGCTATGTAAACGTCAGTGTCATATCATTCCCATTTAATCATCAAACTTGCAAAGCCAAGTATGTCCCTAAATGACGGGCCACAAAAAACAACAACCAGGGACTTCAGGAAGATTTTTTAAGTGACTTGTCACTAATCTAATTTCAGAAGGAATTAATAGGCTCCCCAATTTTTGACACACTGCAATCACCTGGGATCTTTGAAAAATATTGATACCTGGTTCCCACCTCCAGACATTCTGATTAAATTAACATAGGTGATCAGGACATTGAAATTTTTAAAATCTCCCCTGCAGATTCTAATGTGCAGCAAGTTTGGAAATCCCCGAAGTACTAGAAAAAGTATTCTGGCTCTCTAATGTAGAACAAAGTCCTATACATTTCTCATTAGAAGAAAGTATAGAGAGTTCTCAAAGCTCATATGGCAAATGACCAAAGAGTGAAACTGAGGAAAGAAGGTAAGCAAGGGTCACTATCCCTAGCACGCAATAAAACAAGCAACACCATTTTCAATTCATTTTTGTGGTTCGAACAGTTATCATGCAATAAGCTGATCCTAAATTACCTTCAACTGACACTAGAATAAAATCTGTCAAATTTTTCACTGAATTGTTAGAACTTGGAAAAACACAGGCAATAGTATCATTAAACCACAAATATTGACTCTAAGCAATATTCTATTTATAATATCATGCACGAAGTGAGGGACACGATCAAAAAGATCCCTTTATGAAATAAAGATATATCAGGTAATTATATATCACTCACCAGTGTTTACCCAGCATCTACCAAATGACAGAGACGGGCACTAAGGATACAGCACCGAACCGAGGAAGAAAACGAAATAACAAATCTACACCCTCACACAGGCTATACAGATGTAGTGTGGGAGGAGAGAAAAACAAGCAAACAAGTAAACTACACAGAAGAGTCAGAGAGTAGGGGATACAGGAGTCAGCTGGCATTTACAACTATAAAGAAAGAAATCTAGAACAGAGACAGTTGAGAAAAGACTTGAGAGCTCGTAGAGGACATATGTAATTAGTACATACTAAAGGCTATAAAATGCATTCACAACGATAATAATGCAGGTATAGTCAAATTGATAAATCTGAAGAGTATCGTACCTCCATGTGGAATCTTAGGGTTCTCAGGGAGTCTTCCTGGGTCAGTTATTGAGGCCCTCACTAAAGCAACCAGACAAAATATGGCAATGCCATAGAATACTTTGAAATAAATAAGAAAGTTAAGTAAGTAAATGAGGCATTTATTCTTCAAAACATTTTATCAAGAAGCATATTTAAAGTTTAAATGTGTATTTTCATTAATGCCATCAGGATAATTTTCAAAAACTAAAATGGAAAAGTTAAATGATCCATTTCATTTCATTCATCAAATAATACTGCCATGAGAACTTTCTCAAACATATTATCTTTAAATATTATTTTGCATAATAACTGACAAACTTGTTATAAATCAGATGTTTTTATTAACAAATTCCTTGTCAATAATGGCATAAATGAATGGGTTCCCTTTTAATTACTGCATGTACTATATGTGACAGAATCAAAGCAGCATTTTAAAACCTATCCTACAATTAAACTTTTTCATGCCTCCAACTGGCTAGCTTCAAAATTACCTTGAGTTAGTGACATTCGATTGCTCCTTTCACTAGATCTTAAAATATTTACGTAATGTGAAAATAAAGAATCTAGAAATTTTGAGTTTTTAAGAGTAACTAGAAAAATAGCAGTAAGGAAAAACAGATCCATTCATTATAATTCTGCCTTTTAAATGAATAAAAAATAGGCATTTGGCGGAGGTGGGGGCGGGGCTGTGAAGAGAAGGCAATGCACCTGTAATAGGAAACTTGGTCTGAGCGCTAACCCCAGGGCTGACTGCATGGTACCGATCGGTTTTATCCCTTGTACCACAGAGAGCATATCACCCACAGCACTTGTGAGGTTGAAATGACATAATGTACAAGGTAACTGTAAATGCCATCTATGTACATGTAAAATATATCATTTTCAATCTTATTCTTTTAATCATAAGCAAGCCAGCACTAAATGAACTAGAGCAGAAAATCATTATCCAGAAGTTCAAAGCGTTATCATAAACAACATCGTAATAATTTTTGCAACATGAAATTGTCGTTTCTGTAATATATACCATCTTCATTATGAAAACTCCTTCCACATTTGAAATAAGTACATAATAGAAACACATTAAAAATACACAGACACACACAAAATAGCAGTAATGTGCCAGTTTCATTTTAAACAAAATGAACTTCATATGTTTTGCAGAGTTAGATATGGAGATGACCACATTTATCTAACCCTGAAAAATAGAGAAAAGCCAGTCTTTTTAAAACTTCCATAATTTAGTAAATAACATGAATAACACCAATACTAAAAGAAAGGTTATCATAGTGGCACTATACTCCAAATACATTCACAATGAGAAAATTCTTTAATAATAAAAAGAAATAAAGATCAGAAACTTACTTATTATTAATATGCCTGGAATATGTCCTTCTTCATAGTGAGGAAAGAGGACAATTTTGGGAATTAAGACAATATTGTATAACCAGACAAAGACAATCAAACCCATGCAGCACCAACCATGTGGGTCAACAACAAAGTGAATCCGAAGACCCATTTTGCAGTCCTACAACTGCCTGCCAACCCACAAGGAAGACGACCCTAAGGAGAGGTAAGAAAGAAAAAAATTACTTATATAGAAAAAATCATTTGACTAAAACAAAACTACATTCCTGGCAACTATAAAATGACGTGGAGTTTTCTTTGCATATTTTTGACAAAATGAAACACACTGGAAAACAGAGAACTTTCGGACATTCAAGTTTCACCATAAGTTTCACATAATTTAATTCTGGCTCCCACTATGAATCAGCTATCATGGGAGTGTAAACTGGCAATACCTTCTGAAGTTAAACACAAGTCTGTCCTGAACCCCATAATTCCACAGGTTAACCCAAGACAAATGAGATACAGGTCAAAAGACATGTGCCAGATTTTTTAGAACTTTTAATCGTAACACTAACGGATGCTCACACAAGTCAAAATAGTGGTCATGTTGTGGTGGGAGGGGTGTTTACTAACTAGAAAAGGACATAAGGGAAACTTTGAGGGGCTAGTAATGTTCTGTATCTTGACCTAGGTGGTGCTTCAAGGGTACATACACATGTAAAAATTCACGGAGCTGTACACTTAAGATTTGTGCAATTTAGTTTAAGTCACAATATAACGCTTAAAAAATCATTTTAAAAAATTTTAATGAAAAGCGAAAAGGAATTACAAATTGCCAAAAATATTTAAATTCATGGAACGAAGCCCAACTAATCTTATTACTATCAACTCAAGAAGACTCCTGTTTAAAATGCTGGCAAGGATGTGGAGAAAGGGGAACCATCTTGCACCACTGGTGGGAACGCAAACTGGTGCAGACACTCTGGGGAACAGTATGGAGGTTCCTCAAAAAGTTAAAAATAGAACTACCCTATGATTCAGCAATTACACTACTTGGTATTTACCTAAAGGATACAAAAATACAAATTCGAAGGGAGTACATGCACCCCAATGTTTATAGCAGCATTATCAACAACAGCCAAATGATGGAGGGAGCCCAAAAATGTCCATCGACTGAAGAACAGATAAAAAACATGTGGTGTACATACATATACAATGGAATATTACTCAGCCATCAAAAAGAATGAAACCTTGCCATTTGCTACGACATGGATAGAGCTAGAGTGTATTATGTTAAGCGAAATAAGTTAGCCAGAGAAAGACAAATACCATATGATTTCACTCCTATGTGGAATTTAAGAAACAAAACCAAGGAACATGGGCAGGGGGGTGGGGAAGAGAGAGGGCAACAAACCATAAGAGACTCTTAGAGATAGAGAACTGATGGTTGATAAGGGAGATAGGTGGGGGATGGGCTAGAGAGGGGATGGGTATTAAGGGGCACTTGTTGGGATGAGCACCGGGTGTTGTATGTAAGTGATGAACCACTGAATTCTACTCCTGAAACCAATATTGCACTGTATGTTAACTAACAAGAATTAAGTACAAATTTGAAAAGGAAAAAAAAAAAAAAAAAAGGAGACCCCTATTTAAATGGGGCTTTTTTCATATGAGTGTTAAAAATATTTATGGTACCAAAAAAGTGATGTAAAATATATCTCTACCTTAGTAGATATAATTTATAAGCTTAAACAATAAATTACTATATAAGGTCAAGGGGGCACCTTTTATAGAAAATACAATGGAATAACACAATAATAACCAAGACAATGTTTCTCAAACCTGTAAACAAACCAGAATCAACTGAGGAGCTTTTTAAAAATACTTATTCACAAGCCTCATTCCAGATCTACTGAATCATAATTCCTATGGAGTAAAGCTCAAAAACCAATAAAAGGGTTTAAAATGCTCCCCAGGTGTCTCTGATAGAGCTGACCGATCTCGAGGAACAGATGATCCAAAAGCTTCCCTAAGACTTCAACGTTAGGGCAAGGAGTTGAACTCAGTTCAACAAATTTATTCACGGAGCCTCCACTCTATACAAGTTATTATAGGTACAGTGATAAACGAGACATTGTCTTTGCTTAAAGAAACCAATAGCCTAGTGGGGGAAAGAATCATAAGATTTAATAGAACATGCTAAGTTCCAGAGATGTGGACAAGATGTCACCAGAGGCATAGAGGATGGAGACTAGGTAAATTAAGGCAAGACTTCCTGTAACTGGTAAAATATGAGTTCAGTTTTAAAAGATGAGTAAATGTTACTCAGGGGCCCCTGGGTGGCTCAGACGGTTGAGCGTTTGACTCTTGATTTCGGCTCAGGTCCTGATCTCAGGGTCATGGGATTGAGCCCTCGTCAGGCTCCACACTAAGTGTGTGGAACCTGCTTGGGCTTCTCTCTCTCTCCCTCTGCCCCCCTTCCATACTTGCTCACTCTCTCGCGCACTCTCTCTCTCTCAAATAAAAAATTAAGGGGACCCCAGGTGACTCAGTTGGTTGAGTGTCTGACTTTGGCTCAGGTCATGATCTCATGGTTTGTGAGTTCAAGCCCCAGGTCGGGCTCACTGCTGTCAGCCTGTCAGTGCAGAGCCCACTTTGGATCCTCTGTCCCCTTCTCTCTCTGCCCATACCTACTTTACACTCTCTCAAAAAATTAATTAAATTAAAAATTAAAAAAAAGAGAGAGAAGCGACAATACTGCAAACAGAAGGAAGAGCAGGAGGTATAGACGACAAAAATTGTAGGCAGTGTTACAAACTGCCATCACAAATCATAAAGCTCTCAGTGGAGAGTGAGTGATGAGAAGTAAGGGGCTACATCATGGCATAAAGACGCCATGTTACAATGCTGACGCTTCATTCTTAGGCACTGGAAAGCTACTGAAGCAAGGAAGTTAGCATAATGACATTTATACTTAAAAAAAAAATTATCGACGCTCTAGTGTCGAGGATCAAATTAGAGATCAGTGAGGCTAAGAAAGGGCAAAAGCCAAAATTAGGTTTGGAGAAGAGATCAAGTGAGAAAACAGTTACAATCATCCCAGTATGTTTTACTAATTGAATGGATATTAGGAGTTACAGAGGAGAGAGTCCAGAATGACTCCCAGATTTTCATCCCTTACTATCATCAGATGAAGAGACTCAGGGTACCACCCCTTCAGACGTCTTGCCAATGTTCTTTAGGAAAAAAGATTTAGGATTAGCTCATTTTAAAGTAATACCCTGATCCTCTCGTCCTCAGAACATGCAAATACTGGAGCCACAGAAAAAAAGGCAAGAACTCAAATATAACACAACCCAACTGTTTAAATCAGATCTGGTCCTTACGTATGAATTCTAAAATAGGAAAAAGTGTCCAGGCCCTAAAAAAGTAAAAGTTGAACTCCATTACCTTTTAATTAGAAAATTAAAAGACCTATCGGGATCATTAAAGTGAGGAAAGTCACAGAGTACACTGGGTATCGTCATTTTAAAAACCGAAGGAGCTCAAATACAAATGGTATGCTGTCTACGTAGTTAAAATGAGAAACATTAAAAACAATGTTTATTTTTAAAGTCTTGCCAACCATCAAGTGCTAAAAGAAATGACAGAAGGCTCTGTTTCTCAACATGTTCAATATTATTAACTTCATGTACCTTCTTTCTTGCAATGTTTCAGTTCCATTCGGGACTGGAAAACAGACCATGAATTCCAATAATTACAGAGAACAGGATCCTTTCATTACTTATTTCTAAATGTATTAATATTAGAAACGGAAAAGCAGACAAGCCAGCAAAACAACTAGCAGAACTGTTACTCATTCATTTTTTTGAACTGTCTGTAGTCTCCTCTACCAGAAAATAATACATTTTTTCTTGCGAGAGATTTCTCACAACTGAAAATACTAGATACTGAAAAGTATAGTTAAATGTGTCTTTTCTTCCTGCATGTAAAAGATACAGACAACAAGCTCTAAAAGAGTAAGCATCCCCAAGGAAAAGTAAGCCAAGGATAGACAAAGAAAACAATGAATGAGATGGTGAATGTTTTGTTTTGTTTTTTTAAATACCTGATAAGCGAAAATTAGTGCCACATAAGCCTTACAGCCTAGACTGTCCAGAAGCAAACAGCAGTCTTCCCAGAGCTCCAAATCAGGTTACAACCAGAGACACGTAACTGGCAGAGTTGTAGGGTCACTCCACTCGCTTAATATCCACCAGGCGTGGCTTCCGGCTGAACAGAAACTATTACGCATCCTGACCCACAACCGAACTGAACACACTGCTGCTGTTCGGTCTCCAGGGTGGCATTTGTAAAATACTTTCATTAGCTAGAGATTCGAACATGCTAATTGGTACATTAAATGGTGAGCTCATGACTCAAACTTTGATGTAACTTAGTAGACCTACTGGTACTTCAACATTTTTGAAGATTGCTATCTGGTAACTCGACTTGAGTGCCGTGACTAACTTCGATAATGATGTAAATTACTACCGCACAAACTTTTTTAAAAGATATTATAATTCAACTCTAATAAACCAGACTACACAAATATTTACAACACTCAAGCCATTCTAGTAGGAAACCACCTTTCTTTTCTTGCCTTTTCAGGCAACTAAATTTTACCATGTATTTTCCTCGGGAAGAATATTCGAGTCACTTGGAAAAGAAAGGGATTTGGAAAACTATTATATGACAGAAAATGATAACATCAAAATGCACATTTCAGAAAATGATAAAAATTGGCCAAAAGTATTTACAGGAAATCTAGAAATGTGAGCTCGAAACTTCCAGTTTTATAGGACTCTCCGCCTCAGCCACTGGTCTTATGACTGTTCGTGAATATGAAAAAAATATTCCTTCTCTCATTCTTCCTATCCGAAATGGCCCTATTATTTTGCTTACTTCTATTTAAATTCAAGTCATAATTCAAGGTCAATTTGAATCTCACTCTCCCTATGAAATTCTTCCTGTCACCTCAGTTCACGGTGATTTTTCTCTTCCAAATGCCAAATAAAAAGCAAAAGTAGTAGACGAAAACAGCAAGTGGTTTTATAATCTCAGAATGAGTAAGACCTTCACAAACAAGACCCATAAGTGAAGCGTAACCACATGAGGATTAAAATTTGTGAAGCCTAAAACACACCAAAGACGAAGTTAAAAGATACAGCATCCCTTTTAAAAAAACATTACAACAGGGCACCTGGGTGGCTCAGTCAGTTAACTGTCCATCCAACTCTTGGTTTCGGCTCAGGCTATGATCTCACAGTTCGGGAGTTCGAGCCCTGCATGGGGCTCTGCACTATCAGTGCAGAGCCTGCTTGGGATTCTCTCTCTCCCCCTCTCTCTCTCTGCGCCTCCCCTGTGTGTGCCATCTCTCTCTGACTCTCTCAAAATAAATAAATAAACATTAAACAAAAAGATTACAACGTATGACTGGTAAGAGGCATATGAAGTAAATACATAGAGAAGCAATTCACAAAGGAAAAAAATTCAGTCGCTTATCATTACTGATGAGGAAAATGTGAAATAACTAGGCCTATTTTTCATCCCTTGTATTCAAAACCTTTTAGAAAGACGGATTATCCAGTCTTGAGAGAGAGTACAGAAGAGGACACTCTCACCCATTGCTGGTATGCATGTAAACTGATACAATCATCTTCAGAGGGCAATTTAGCAGTCTCTATTAAAATGTCAAACTCTTTGACCCAGTAGTTTATTTCTAGTCATAGCTACCAAGGTACTCATCAGAGTGTAGAGGTAGATATACATTCGCGGTGTTGTACACAGTGCCTTTCGTAATCGTAAAGATATGGCACAACTTCAATGTTCACGAAGAGGGAGGGGGATGGTCAAATAAACTATGAGACCTCCAAGGTGTAGACTATTTCCAAGCTACTGCAATTTTAATTTTTTTTATGTTTATTTTTGAGAGAGAGAGCGCGAGCAAGGGAGGGGCAGAGAGAAGGGGGGAAAAGAGGATCTGAGGCGGGCTTCTTGCTGACAGCAGAGAGCCTGATGCAGGGCTCGAACTCCCGAACCGTGAGATGGTGACCTGAGCCGAAGTCGGATGCTTAACCGACTGAGCCACCCAGGTACCCCCAAGCTACCACAATTTTATAAGAAAAAAAGAAAGGAGAAAAGGAGGTAGATCTAGATCGGCACAGGGCTACCCCCACAAAGTGCTGAATGAAAGAATGCAAGTTATATGAGAAAAAGCTTAACAGGGGTTTCCTGGAGGAGAGGAGGAGAATGATAGACAAGAAAAGGCACAAAGGGAACTTTCTGGTTCCCTCATAAAGATCTCTATCTTGATAGGAGTCTGAGATACACAGGTTATGAATCTGTCAAAAGTCAGCAAATGTACACTTAAGACTGGTGCATTTCATGGTATGTAAATATACCTTTTAAAAAACCCTATAAACCAATACTGAATTCTAGTTAATGATACACAGGCCGAAGTATCGGGGAGGGAGTGGAAGAAATGTACTGATATCTTCAATTTACTATGAAACGGAGCCAAAAAAAAATAATAAAGTGGATTGTCAGATGGACCAAGAGATGGATGAGCATGTGATGAAGCTTAATAAAACATTAGTTATTATCTAGGTGAGGGATATTCAGATGTTACACTATAAAATTTTTTCAACTCTTGTGTTTAAAATTTTTCAAATGTAAATGTTACAGGGGAAAGCAAATTACAGAAAAGTTTGTATGGCATTATTGTTTTTTGTCAAAAAAAAACATAGGGGTGCCTGGGTGGCTCAGGCAGTTAAGCGTCCGACTCTTCATTCCGGCTCAGGTCATGATCTCACAGTTCATGAGTTTGAGCCCCGCATCGGGCACTGCGCTGACAGCATGGGGCCCTCTTGGGTCTGTCTGTCTGTCTGTCTGTCTCTCCCTGTCTCTCTCTCAAAATAAATAAACTATTTAAAAAATAACATGTGTCTGTAAGTAAAAAAGTATAGAAGAAAACACATCCACCAACCTGTTAACACGAGTGGTTATCACTGGGCTTACGAAGGACACAGTAGTGAGAAGAAAGCTCTCACTTTCTATGTATGGATTATGGGTTCTTCTAAGTTTATTAATAAACATATGTACTTATAAATTCTTTTCCACCAACTGAAAAATAAAGAAAGCTGAGGGAGTCTGATTAGACACCACAACCTTATACACAAAATATTTAAGTCTCTCGTTATCACTATACTTATTACCCTTATATTAAGTGGTTTTAAAATTAGTATTTTTTTTAAATGTAGTGCAGAAGCATCAGCTGCAAGCCATATCAGATTTGTAATTCAGAAAATGTTTTTGAAATTCATATTATGTACAAATTACTTTTCTCATGGAAAAAGAAATTTCTTATTTAAGAAAATGTCTAACTAAAATTTAATATGAAATGTTTTAAATAAACATAATGTAACTACAGTTATTTTTAGAAATGAACAATTATTTAATGTATCTAAACATAAGACTTTAAGGATACTAAGACACATAATACAGAAGCATATTCCCGCATAAAATTAAATGTAGACTTACCAATTGGAAATTCACCAAGACGTGTTGTAATTTTTCTGGTACTTGCATTTAGAGGTTTTATCTTGATTCATTCTTTTGTTAATTACATCCCAACAAATGGATCTCTCCTCAATAACCGTTCTCCATGAGAATCTATTAATGATTTAACAAATAATGATCTCTCACAAAAGATAAAAATTATAAGCCGCTAAAATATTCTGACTGTGAAAATGTCAATTACAAAGGTTTTAAAGTCAGAAGTAAGAGAACTCCATGTCACCTGACTTTGTTTTCATTTCCCACCCCATCCCCCCCAAAATCTGCACTTGATTTCCATCATACATGAAAGTTCTCTCTTTTGAAACCACCCAGTTCCCATAAAATCAAATTAGTATCCTGTGTCCAACATTTGGGCTTCATCAAACTCTTGACCACAAAGCACAAAATGACAACAGATTCTGAGATCACTCATGAGACAAGATGCAATGTAATGTCTATCAAGATGTGAGGCTAGAACTATCCAATTGCAACTGATAAACATAAAATGAAGAGTTTAAAATAGAAGCAAGTTTTAGTTTAAAATGCTGTAAGGAAAAGTTATCCTCCTATAATGAACCGCTAAGAGAATCAACCATAAAAGTTAGCTTCTATAGTTCAAGCTTAAATAATAATACTGTAGAGAGTTCTAGATAATATACATACACCAATTCAGTATTTCACTAATTCAATTAACATCTATTGACTATACATTATGCCTCTGCACTGGATGCAGATAAAAAAGAGATGGGCCCCATCCTCAATGGAGACGGACTAGTAAACAGACAAGATCGATACCATGTAAGACAACATAAGATAGGGGGCAAGAGGGCAAGAATGCATCTCACAGAAGATGGGTATTGGCTCATGGAACTTTTTTCAGTTGTGCGAGTATTTATGTGCATACAAGGTGGCAATACAGAATGCATTTCTCATGGTAAGTTGCCATCAGGAAAAGGTTTCTGGAGAGAGTAAACCTGTGACTTAGCTCATCAAAGAACGGAGGCTCTTCTGACCACGGGAGCAAAAGAAGCAAAAGTACAAAAGCAGGCAGAGAAAACCTTAGTAAAGTGAAATGCCTGGTCATTGCACATAGAAGAATGATGTAAAACACGTTTAACCTTCTGAGCACACTCAACTCCAAGAAATATATTTCATTACAACATCAGTACACACAGAAATATAAATGTTTGACACTCTGATTATATGAAATACATGATTGAAAAAGTCTATTTAATATACGTGATGTACTCCGATACTGTTCTTCTATTTTATTCTAGTTCATTTTAAATACATACATAATTCTAGTCACAGCCCACTCAAGTGATTTCATGACCCACAAGAAACGAGTGATCTCAGTGAAAAACACTGTTAAACTATGCCAAGGAGTCTGGACTTTGCACTTAGCAGAGTGGGAAATCACTGTAGGATTTCAGGGAGAAGAATACCATGATGAAGTCTGCACCTTGGAAAGAACAGCCATGCTATGAAGAATGGACTTGGGCAGATGGATAGTGCTCCAAAACTGACTATATAAAATAAGCTACTGGTCACCCAGGTGAGAAAGGAGGGTACATGATAAGGCCACAACAGCAGTTACTTAGAAGGGGGGTGCGGAGAGGAGGGGGTGAAGAAGGAACACTTAAGACAGGGGGCATGTGAAAAAGGGCAGATTAAGAATTTAACGAGTAAAACTAGGGCACCTGGGTGGCTCAGTCAGTTAAGCAGCCAACTCTTGATCTTGGCTCAGGTCCTGATCCCATGATTCGTGAGATCGAGCCCCGCGTCAGGCTCTGTGCTGACAGAGCAGAGACTGCTTGAGATTCTCTCTCTCTCTCTCTCTCTCTCTCTCTCTCCCTCTCTGCCCCTCCCCTGCTCGCATGCTCTCTCTCTGTCTCAAAATAAATACATAAACTTAAAAACATTTAATAAGTAAAACTGATAGAACTTGGTGATCATTTGGAATCAAAGGGCAGACTGTAGGATGGCTCCCAAGTTTTCCGCTTAGGGACTATGTAGAGGGTGGTACCATTCTCCAAAACAGGAAATAAACAAGTTACAAGTTTGTTAAGCATACTGCTTACCAAAGCAAAAGGAAACTGTTACATACTGAGGATGTGAAAAATACACCAAAATCATTATCATTTCCATTCCCTGTATAGATTTTTGTAACTGTATTTTCTCCCAGCATCAATTACTCTGTGGTCCATGATTGTCAGATGGTCAGATATAATTTGTTTCTACTCTAACTTTCTGAACTAAGCTAAGAATGGTTTCCTTGCCTGCACCTTTGATTTTTAGAGACAAAATATGGAATGACAAAGTAGAGGAGCTGCTACTCTAAGAACAAATGGACGTATTCATGTTCCTCTAGAAAAAAATCTCACACAGAATTAAATGTGGCACAAAAAAATGTTCTGAAACATGGCCTAAGTCAATAATGCTGCTATGGCTCGGATTCTAGGGTGGCTTCCTAATGTTTCAGCAAAACAGCACTTCCTGTCAGTATTATTAGGTAATAGCACAAGTCAACCGTCTATGAGTCAAACCGCAGTCATTCACTGGCTTAGACTCCAGGACACCTCCTACATTTACAGTTATTACAGCCACCCTGCAGCCAGAGATAGCATCCAAATGGGATAAACATTTTATCTAATTCAACAGTCTCACTGACATCACGGAATCAAATCTCACCTAAGTGGGACAGAAACAATGCGAGGCTTAAAACTTCAGGTAATTTTGGGATAACAAAGAACGTACCAAAGCTTCATAACTATAAAGGGTCATTAAATATTTTTAACATTGCTATTTCTAAAAGAATACAATAAAACTTCCCACAGAAAGTTCCCAAGAGAGATGGTTAATATGTGAAAATATAAAATTTAAACTTATAATTGCTTTTTTTTAAATTTTTATTTAAAAACATTTTTTAATGTCTATGTATTTTTGAGAGAGACAGAGGCAGGGTGCAAGCAGGGGAGGTACAGAGAGAAGGAGACACAGAATCTGAAGCAGGCTCCAGGCTCTGAGCTGTCAGCACAGTGCCTGATGCGGGGCTCGAATCCACCAACCGTGAGATCATGACCTGAGCCGAAGTTAGACGCTTAACGAACTGAGCCACCCAGGCACCCCTAAACTTATAACTGCTTCTGAAAATAAAGTTACAACTATATACTTTTAAACGTATTTATACAGACATTTAACTTCTGATGTTATCTACTCTGAAAATTGGCCACATTAAATAATTCTACCTAGACTATCAGACTATAGCTGTCTCTAACAATTAGCCAACGATGTAATTCAATTTTTTAAATACACATAGGTATTCAGTTTATTTCAACAGAGTAGGAAATTAACCCTGTGGGGATACGAAAAAGAGAGCCACATTCAAATTCTCACACAGCTTATTAGCTCTCCAGGCTGCAGTTTCTTCTCAAGCTTCAGTTTAGCCATCTGTAAAATGGTGATAAAAATAACTCCTGGAATTGTCATCACGCTTAAATGAGAAACTGCCTGACAACTGATAAGGAACTCTCAAAATAGTCACTTGAAAGGGGAGTGGGGATAGGAGAGGAAGAGAGACAAAAAGAAGTTTTACTTCTAGTCTTGTAAACTCCAGATGTTTCTGGGTCCCCATTTTTAAACATCGAGTGGTGATACAACTTAACCACGCCCCAGCTCTACTTCCTCTAAAGCTAACATCTGGGAACACTTGTCAAAGATGAGAAATCTCAGGAGACCCAGCCGCTCAGCTGGTATCGTACTAGAAGCATAGAGAGAAGTTTTCTTTCCACATGTTGGCATGAGGTCTCTTCAAGCAGAAAACCAAAAACAGAGATCTGATCTCAAACAGAGAGACTGAACTAAAACCTGTAAACCCAATCTCTTTGGGCTGGTAAGTTAAGGACGGAAACATGGGAGCAAATCAGGACCCAATTTCAGAAATTAGTGAAGAATGAGTTAGTGAAGTCAGGAACTTTGACTCAACGCTGAGTTCTCCAAGAAGACTCTGTGAAAATGTGGTGGGCAGAGGTGTCAAAGTAGAACACATTTGCGCCATCAGTGGTCTCACGAACCCGCTTCTAGAACAAGTCTTCAAATCACTCCATTCTAGGCAAAACTGAACATGAGCCATTACTCCTCTGTGTACCTGCTTCATGAGTGAGAAATAAAGGTAAGTTAATATCTCTATTAAAAATACTGCACTACAGGGACACACTTCATCAGAATCTCCTAACAGAAAGTACAAATAGCTCGGAAGGTGTGGACGATACGAATTAAAGAGACCAAACGTTGCTTCAGTCAGTACAAAATGTCGGCATGGGAATCTTCACGTAGGAAGGCAGGGATGCGGGAGAGGGCCAGGAAAGACAAGAAAAGAATTGGAGTTGAGTGCAGAGCAGGGACGGAAGACAACAGATAAGCTTTGGCTCCAAACATGGCACAAGGAAACCCTTCGGATACAGTAAAAGCCAGAAATGAACCTGGCAAGTTCTTCCAAGGGGGAAGGGAAACTAGCTACTTACCCCTAGCACCCACTACACCAAGATAGGTTGAAAAGATAAAAAAACAAAAAACCCTAAATCAGAGGTCTTTCACACCAAGCTTTACCAAAGCAGGCTCAGTTTAAGAATAACACTAAAAGACCAAGTGCCTGGGTGGCTCAGTTCGTCAAGTGTCCAACTTTGGCTCAGGTCGTGATCTCACAGTTTGTGAGTTCAAGCCCTACATCAGGTTCTTCACTGCTGATGGGGAGCCTGCTTGGGATTCTCGCTCTCTCTCCTCTCTCTATGCCCCTCCCCCACTCACGCTTTTTCTCTCTCAAAACTAAAAAAAAAAAAAAAAAACAACACTAAACGAGAAAAAAAAAAAAAAATCACTCCTGACTTGCTTGAAGCTGAACACCCTGCGGTAGGTTAGGTTTCATTCCATAATTATGGGATAAAAGGCTTAAAATCAGAAGCCTGGTTGAGATCACACGGAGCGTGTTGAGTTATAACTACAATAAAATTAATCAGTGAGTGGTAAAATACTAATTTTACCTAACCTGCCCTTTTGTGGAAGCGGTAACAGGTAGATGGAGAGAGCAGATATCTGCTCAGGCTCTTAAATGAGGTTAATCTACCCGAGGGAAAAAGCACAAATGGGAGACCTAAAAGGCCAACGACAAACTTTGGAAAAGTCCCATCTTTTTCCTAAGGTACATCAAAAGAGGGAGAGAAGTAAATAAACTACCATCACACTAATGTATTTTGGGGGAGATAACCCCCAGAGAGAGCAGTGCAGAGAGAGTATGCACATCTGTGAATAACTAGGTTTATTCAATTTACCCAAGATGCTGAACCAAAAAAGTCACTATGCCGCCTACAATAAAAACTGGGGGTTTTCCACCTTTTCTTGTCTTTTACCTGTGTTTTTCATGGATTCAAAATAGTTCAAATATTTTCAACTTCAATAAGAAGCATAAATGCACTAATTATTCTACTGGATGTTAAAATGCCATTTATATTTAGTGCACTCGAAAAACTGAATCTGAGCCCTAATGTTTTACTAAAGCAACATAAAATTCCTTTATGCCTTAATATAAAGTAAAACTGAGCTTGGGGAACAAGTCCCCGGTAATAAAAATGGCTTTTCCTCCGCCTTCCCTGTTATGCCTGTTAATACTGATATGACTATGAAGCGTTCTACGCTGAAAAAGGCTGTATTGACTCACACTCCATTTCGATCCCAGAAAAAAGCTCCATGGAGACAATACTAGACTTCTCAATTAGTTTCTTCACTAACACGTGACGTTATGTTATCCACGCACTCTTCCACAGGTTCGGAATCAATCCCTATGAGTTACAGAAATCGGGCAGTGGGCAAATCAGTAAAAATTTTGTGATTCACTGATTATTACTTCTTTAGAATCTACCTGTTATGCCGGTGGTTACTTGGATGCATCTTAAAATGCATTTATTTTATTAAATAAAATACCCCAGAGATAGGCAGTGTGACAGTTACCATCATTGAAAATACGCTCTGTTTCATTTATTCCAATTATAGCTTCTAAAGTATGTTACGTTTAACAGAAGGGACCTGATATAATCCCATTGTTTTACATCCCCAATGAGGAATTCTAGAACTAGGCCACGTACTATTCCAAAAGTATGGAAATATATATTTAGTTATATTTTGATATAATTTTACCTATACTTCTTCAGGTATATGCTTAAAATGTGCTTTTAACATGCATGTTAAAGGGTTTTAAATTAATTACAAACGTAGCATATGCCAAGTAGTATGGGAAAGCTAAAATAAGCCTTAAAGAATTTAGCCTAACTCCTTAGTTGTATAGCTGAGAAAACAGCATGGGTCACTGGCCTATCCATGACCCCAGAGCTAGATTGTGACAAGCAATGGGACTAGAATGTCGTTTTTCTTTCCACTACACTAAATCTCATTTAGTTCTTTCCTTCCCATTGATTTCTCACCTCATCTCTTCTTCAAAAATCTTTTTGGCCATTAAGAGGTTGCACAACTAAAGCAAAATAAAACACCGCTCTGGACTTCATCTGTAAAATCTAAAGAAATGGAAGGATTTAACAAGACATTACACAAAAAAGCCAGGGACAGCACATACCAGGCGGTCATCAAATGATAACTATTATTATTCGTTGTTATTATTATTACTACTACCACAAGGAAGGTAGTGAATTCTTTTTAAAGGTTACATATTAGCATCCTAGGCTGAGGATCCATTTGACACAACTTGTGCTTAATTATCCTCAGTCGTCTTTCAGGCTGTAACTTTACACTATGATTTATGACCCACCCACAATGACCTTGATTCCCCGCCCCCTCCCCCTTGTGCTTTTATGGACTGCTATGCTGCAATATTTTCGAGTAATAACCGGTCAGGTTCTCTCAGCCCTAGAGATACAGACATCCTCCACTGACTGACTCACAAGGGATTTTAAGATGTGACCCAAATATAGCTTGAGAAACCACAACTTTAAATGGACTCCCCACTTAAAACCCAGCGACCTATTTATTACAGCGAATGGTAACAAGCGCAAACTGCTGCCATCCGTGAGCCATTTTCTCAAAATCACTCTTGGATCCGGGGGAGGGAGGCAGAAGGTCAATAAAGGAGCAAACTATTTCTGCTCCTGCTAGTCCTCTGCAGCCCCACACCAGGGATCTGGAAATGAATGAAAGGCTGTGGTAGCATAAATAAACCCGGGATCCCTGCGCAGGTTTCTGGGCGGGGGTGCAGAGAGGGAAAACTGTAGTTTCCAGGCGATAAACTCGGGACACACATTTAACAAATTAAAAAAAAAAAAAAAAAAAATACTACCCCAAATCACCTCGACCGGAGCAGGAACCCACCCCTACCCCTGCCACCAGTTCTGCGAGGGGGAGCTGGCGGGCGGCTGCGGCTCTGCTGCAGCTGCTGAGAGACCCGCCGGGCCCGCGGCGAGCCGGGTTCGGGGCGGGGGGCAGGTGCGGGGAGGGGCTGGACGCGGGGGCGGGAGCGCGGCCAGGTGAGGGCGGCGGGCGCCGGGCAGCGGCGGCCGGGGCCCTGCGGGGCGAAGGCGGGGGGCGTGGGGGGAGGGCAGCCGCGTCGGCCCCGCGCCTGCACACACTCACCGGCGCCGGCGGGCTCGGCTCTCGCCGCCGGTGCTCTCGCGGCCGCCAGCGGCTCTTCCCCCTCCTCCTCCTCCTCCGGCGCCGCCGCCGTCTCCCAGGCCGGGCCGCGCTCCCCTTCCGCTTCCGGGAGCCGGAGCGCCGGGGCCGGCGGGGTGGGTGTGCGCCCGCCCGCGCGCCGGAGCCACCGGCTGCCGCCGTCGCGGTCTCCGCTCCGCTCCCGGGAGCCGCGATGGGAGCCGCCGAGGGCCGAAAGAGCAGAAATCGCGCCTTGGCCGGGAGGAGGCGCGCCGCGGGCCCCAGGCCGCTTGCCCCGCGGGACCGCCGTCACCGGAACATTCGTACCTGACGCACCTCGCCGCCTCCGCCCTCCCCCGGTGCCACCTTCCCAGCTGTGCCCTGGCCGTCCTTCTCTTTGTCCCCACACCCTCTCCGCCCCCCCTATGTGGGGAACTGCAGAGAGGCCTCCCTTTAAGGATTGCAACTATCCTCATTCCTTCAGGGATAATGGTCAACAGGCCTCTCTTCCCCTAACGCGCTCTGGATGTCCCCTGGTACCTTGTTTCAAAGCGCGGCCCGGCCCGAAGCACCTGCATCCTCTGGGAACCTGTTAGAAATGCACAACCTCAGATCTGCTGACTCAGTATCTGCATTTTAACAAGATCTCCAGGTGATTCCTACACCTGGAATTCCCCCAGCCAACTAAGATGTTTCCTATTCCTGTGGGCGACCTCAGTCCACACCCAAACAAGCTTTTCGCCGTATGTAAGGAGACGTTCAAAAGTTGCCTGATTTCCCATCCCTGCAACCTAGGAAAAATAAGTCGACTCAACATTGTAAATAATCCACCTCCCGGTCTAAGTTAGTATCTTATAGAACATCGGAGATACACTAGAACCTCCCCTCTCTTCCCACACCTAAGCTAAACAGTACTTGGGATACAGTACTGCAATGCCTGCGGGAATGCAGAGAGCCAAGCCTTTGTGTCTGCATGCCACAGGAAGAGACAATGTATGGATAGAAGAATATTACTTGATGCATCAAATCTGAACTTCTTTACAGGATGGTATTGAAAGCCCTTCCCAAGCTTACCCCTCCAGCCCTAGCTCAAACTAACTTGGTTCATTTACCCTTCCTAGGATGCCCTTCATCCTTCTCTCTGATGACCTTGATCTAGATTTGGGAGTCAGTTCAAATCCTGCCAGCCCAGAGACCTCTCCCACCAGCGCACTTCGATCACACACACACTGAATCCTGCTTTGGACCCTTATGTTACCTTCTATCGCTAGGGGTTTTGAAACAGGTGACCTTGCATTGCTAGGTATTTTTACACATGTTCTGTTCTGGTTTGCGAATTGATTACAAACACCTTAGGACCTTCAAGACCTAGATCAGTTGTTATCAAAGTCCTCACCGGCACCAGCACTGGAATGTGAGAGATCCAAATTCTCCAGCTCCATCCCAGATCTACTGTATTAGGAACGTTAGCAGGCGTGAAGCCTAGCAATCCGGTTTCACGAGCCTTCCAGGTGATTCTCATGCACCCTGCAGTTTTAGAACTACTGCCCTGGAATAGTGTCTTCTACCCTCAAAGAAACTCAGTGGTAGGGATTGATTTGACTATACGCAAGTTTTTATCGCCTTTCAGATTAAGAAACCGGCTCTTCCATTTAGGCATAGCAAGGTTGGAAGGCTGTGACGATTGCTCTTGAAAGAATTGTCTTTGATTTTCATAATGCACTTTATGTAGTAGGATTTTTGTGACTTGGTTTGTTTGAAAAGAAATAATACAAATAACTAGTCACTTCAGGAGAAGGGGAAACATGTGGTTTTACTTCCACAATTCAAATACATGAATTGCCTATTATTTTGCTCTCTTTTAGTATTCTGTTGTGAGAGGAATAATATGCGACAAATGATTTCAACAAGTGCCAAAATGGGAATTAGTTGACCAGCACGCAAATGCATGTGACAATGTTAAGTGTATGTATTTTTTGTGCCTTTTTTTTTTTTTCACGTGTTAGCCTGTCTCTTATCAGCCAAATCAATTCCACGGAGGATTTTCTAAGAAAGACATGGAAGGAGAGGACACCTGGCTGGCTCAGTCGGTTAAGCATCTGACTTCGGCACAGATCATGATCTCACAGTTCGAGAGCTTGAGCTCTGCGTCAGGTGAGCTCGAGCCCCGCTTCTCTCTTTCTCTCTCTCTCCCGTTTCTGCCCTTTCCTGGGATTCTCTCTCCCTCTCTCTCTGCCCCTTGCTCACTTGCACTCGAAAGAAAGAAAGAAAGAAAGAAAGAAAGAAAGAAAGAAAGAAAGAAAAGAAAGGAGAAAAGAAAGAAAGGAAGGAAGGAAGAAAAAGAAAGAAAGACATGGAAGGAGAGAAGTGGCAGGAAAAGCATTCTCAAAATCATGAGGCTTCTTAGCATGGGCACTTAAGAAGTATAATCAAGGGCCTATCTATCCCTTATGCTGAAGGTCACCTCATAAACATGACTGTATCATATTGCAACCCACATACTTGACTCCTGTGTTATAATGAGATGGTAAGGGAGATATGGCATCATGTAATCTTTTTGAGGAGATTTTCTATTTCCTGTAAGGATGGGGATAAGATATATGTCCTACACCATATTCTCCCTCCAGAATTGTAGTCTATTTCATCCTTCCTATGACTCACTGGAACATGATTATTAATCAAACTAATATTTATCTGGGAATTGAAAAACGAGACAAGAACAAGCAGCGTTACTGCCACTGCCAACTTAGCTTCTCAACAAAGGCACAGTCAGGGCATTTATGTGGATAAACTCAGCCAACTCCTGTGCTTCTGTGCCGTGACTGGGGAGGACTGGATTTGACTGCAATTTCCAAAAGTCAGTGCAAGCTCAGTCCAGAGTTTAATCAACACTGGCTAATAGCCCTTGGCAGCTTTGGGTGGATGGCGTTCTCCACCTGCCCAGCTGGGTACCATGCCCTAAGCACCCACATTTGATGCACATTCATGATTTCTTGGTTGCTTATAGTCATCTCCCCCATCTGTTTGAGTGGCACAGTGCCCATTCCAGAATAGTCTAATATTCGAATAGTTGTTCTTCACCTCTTTTGGGTTACACATCCCTTTGAGCATCTAATGAAAGCTATGGACCCTCTTCCCAACAGAGTGCGTGCCCACACACACACACGTAATTGTAGAAACATGTACATATATGTTTATAAATAAAGTTCCAGAAGCTGTCCCACCTTCCCATGCCTCCAGTGAAGTCACGAAAACCAGGTTAAGAATTTGCTGTAGGATACAGAGAGTAGGTAAAATAAACTCTTTTTTTTTTTTCAAGTATCAAAGATAACTCTAAAAACCATCACGTGCTTAAGGGGATGGAACAAAAGCAATGCCAAGCAGAGTTACAAGCAAAGTGCTATGGGAATGCTAAAGAAGCAGCTAGTAGTGTCAACAAAGGGGCTTAGGAGTGGCTTCATGGAGAAAGGTTCTTATATCAACCAAATAAGAATAGGATTTCGACCAGGACAAAGGATCCCTCCGTTGAAAGGGAAAGTGTATGCAAAGGCGCGGAGATGCGAAAGTACAGTGATCCATCTGGTGTGGCTCAAACGTAAAATGCATGGAAAGATAGAGAAGAGAATGGAAAGGTAGAACAGAGTCAAATCATGGTGAGCTTCAAATCCCATGCTGTTTCCAACGAGAAGCCAATAAGCTTTTGGAGTAAGATAACCTGGACAGACTTTATTCGTGAGTGCCGTGGCATCATCAAAATGCAGAATGGTAGAACATTTGAAAAAGTTCTACACGTCCCAAACTGGAACCTATTAGCGAAGCCACATGGCTTCATCTCAACTTTTTAGGGTCACTTGGTGTTTGTGCTGGAGGTTTCTGTTACGTTAAATCAAGATGAACTCGAAATTCTTACAGTTGGTTAAGTGCCAGTGTGAAATCATATCCTGGTGAGTGTTCAGTGAATTTAGAATCCAGGACGCTGCAAGAGTTAAAATGTATTTGGAATGAAAAGAATGAAAATCAACTTGGCCTGACAAGAGAGAAGAAGCCCAGCCACTAATTAAGCTGGGAGGAGAGACACAGGTAAAGCCAGCTGCAAAGTTAATAACAAACACCGTTTCTGCCAAGGTCATGCGGTGGATGCAAATTACTATAATGATCCCCTCTTTGGGTGATTACTGACCAATAATGCCCCAGACCACTTGCTATTTTTGTCTATTATTAGAGACACCCAATTTCTTGGCCACCTTCACCTCATGACAGCACCCAATTCCTAATGAATTCCCTCTTTTCCTAATCCCACCTCAAAACAAAAACCAATCTCAAACTGATCCCTGCTTCCCTTAGACCATCTTCAAAATCCTCCAGTGAAAACCCACTGACACTGAGCTCGCCCCGCCTACTTGTCTAATGGCACTTCTTTGAAGGGCCCTCCCTCCTGGAAAGGCAAGAAATCTGATTTTTGTCAGGCTAGGGGCTTGTCCCTGGCAGTCTTGAGCTGATTCAGTTTCAGATTCAGATTCAACCCATTTGATAATGAAAGCTGTCCATTGTCAGAGCTTCAAAAGTCAGGGCTCTTCAGGAAAGAGGTCTCCTTTTCTGTGTCAATGCAGTCAAATAGCTGCCATTGTCAGCAACGAGACTCAGCAGTTTCACACGTGGATTCTTCCAACACGAGGGGAAGTGGTGCTTTGAGTGGGTCACCCTGATTCCTCATCTTTCGGAGAAACGTGGATTGAGGTAGAAAGCAGAAGGAGAATGTGCTTTTAAAATCCATTTTTGTGAGTAGTGTGTTTTTTAGAAAACAGCTAAAGTAACTGGGCTTAACAGAGATCCAAGAGAGAAGTAAAACGGGTCTAGAAAGGTGATGAGAAGTTCTGCCCTAGTTCAATGTAAAGAGCATATTAAAAATAGGGTCATTTTTTTTAAATTTTTTTAACATTTATTTATTTTTGAGACAGAGAGAGAAAGAGCATGAATAGGTGAGGAGCAGAGAGAGAGGGAGACACAGAATCTGAAACAGGCTCCAGGCTCTGAGCTGTCAGCACATAGCCCGACGCGGGGTTCGAACTCACGGACCGTGAGATCATGACCTGAGCTGAAGTCGGACGCTTAACCAACCAAGCCACCCAGGCGCCCCAAAAATAGGGTCATTTTGATGATGCTGACCTCATTGCATGAAGACGAGAGATTGAGATTTTCATTGAGAGATTTTATTATTATAAAGACAAGAGCAAAAGAGATGGGTGGAGGGGGCAGGAAACTGGGTTTGTCTCCAAGACATAAAAATAGAGAAGAAGAAGACAAGTTAGAATTCAGAGTTTAGGGGCGCCTGGTTGGTTCAGTCAAAAGAACATGTGACTCTTGATCCCAAGGTCATGAGTTCGAGCCCCACATTGGGTGTAGAGATTACTAAATAAACAAAATGAAAAAAATGAAAAATAAAAGGATTTAGAGCTTAAATATAGTGTGGGGCCGGGGTGCCAGTAAAATCAAGAGTCTAAATAGGAGATTTCTCTTTGGTAGGAGAAGAAATAGTTACTTAATTCTCAAAGTCAGAAACGAAAGAAGAGCCAGAGGGGGAGCAAGTGGGATATTTTGCAGCATTTTTTAAATTTTATTTTATTTATTTTGAAAGAGAGAGAATCCCAAGCAAGTTCTAAGCTGACAGCACATGGCTTGAACTCACAAACCGTGAGATCATGACCTGAGCTGAAATCAAGAGTCGGATGCTTAACCAACTGAGCCACCCAGGCACCCCACAAAAGGGATATTCTGAAGGGGAGAGAAGGGAAACTGGGAAGCAAAATTCAGCGGCCTCCAGCTTCAAGAGGTGCTGAGCTCTCAGAAAGGGAAAGGACAGAGGGGCATGTTCAGCACCAGGAAAGGAGACGAAGATTTCTGAAAGAGACAGTCCACATGGCTCATGTGGTGGTAACGTTGACCAGTGAAATAAAATAACCTGAGTCCTTCTCGAAAAACCCAGGTACCAGAGGTAATAAAAATAGCACTTTCTGCTATACCTTAGGGCTCTAAAATACTATGGAGAATTAACTTGAGTTGGTTTCTGAATATGCTAACTCAACAGATCTGCTTTGGGTTCATGGTGTCTCCATGCAGTAGATGAAAAAAAAAGGAGGCCACTTGACATTTCATCCTTTGACACCCTGCGGTGCCACAGCAGGAAGCCTCCTCAGACTTAGTTGGTAAAAATGAGGTTGGCAACGCTAAATAAAGATGCCTGAGAAAATTCCACAGGCTCAGAGGGTCATGATGAAGAACAGCATGGGGGAAGCAAACACATAACTGAGGAATTCAGTGGAAGCAATGATGAAAAATTGACCAGCTACCTAGAATGCAGTAGCCATCTCTTGAGTTTATTAAATACCTGTGCTGCTTTGCATAGTGATGCCTACCAAACTCAAAGACACACACACACACACACACACACACACACACTTAATTTCTCTTGATATCTTTGTTTCTTTGCTCTCTTTTTTCAAAAAAAGTAACTTTTTAAAAAATATTGATTTTTGAGGCAGAGCATGTGTGAGCTGGGGAGGGGCAGAGACGGAGACAGAGGATCTGAAGCAGGCTCCGTGCTGTCAGTGCAGAGCCCGGTGTGGGGCTCGAACTCAGGAACCCTGAGATCATGACCTGAGCTGAAGTCGGACTGAGCTACCCAGGTGCCCAGTCAAGGAGTAACTTTCACTGTAACCCTAACAAGGAAAAATGTCACTCCCAAGCTCATACTTGGGATCCAGGCCTGGATCTGTGAAAGCCAGCCTTCTGAGAGACTCTTTTCTAAAGCACTCTGATCACGTTTGTGCTGTCATTCATTAACTGCCACGGGAATCACCACCTGTCATCATGAAGTCTTTTACAGGCACCGTGTAAATGTTCAAAGATCATGTTAAAATGACACCGTGTGCTGCCGCAGCTGATGCTGTTTCACGGAGACAGCGTTGGAAAGCACGGAAAAGTGTCACACTACAACTCCCATGATCCTCTCCCGAAGCAGGACGCAGGGCCACAATTTTAACTCTTTCGTCACAGCAGGGAATCATTCAGCTGATCATTTCCACCGAGGCAAATCTTATCCTCTAAACTAGGTGCGTCATTAATGCTTTAGATGCCTTTTTGTACACTCGCCACGTAACTTTCTATTGTAAAAAATGAGAGCAAGAGGAATTTTTCTTTTCTTTTCTTTTCTTTTTTTTCTTTTTTTTTTTTTGCAGTTTCCCAGGGCAGGAAAGAATATTTCAACTTCCTTATAGTTAAAATTAGTGTGTGGAGGTTCATTCCCACAGCTGTATGACCTGTCTGGCTTCTCGTAGACTCTGTGTCTAGTAGAATAAACATCCTGGCAAGATGAGACATTTTTGTCTGCCCTGATTTGTGAACTCTCAGAACTAACTCCAGACTTATTTGCATGTCCCATAAGTCCTGCTTGCTCCCCAAAGGCATCCTCTGTTAGCCTACCATAATGTCTGAAGCTTCCACGTCTATAATTTTGACACAGAGAACTACATCCAGAAGGTGTTTGTTAAAGTACAAACGACTGGGTGATATTTTGAAAATACTTTTAATTTTCTTAGCAGTGATGATATTCTCCTTACTGTGTAGGAATATGCTCATTCTTCTTTTTTTTTTTTAATGTTTATTTTGTTTCTGAGAGAGAAAGAGAGAGTGAGAGAAAGGCATGGGGGAGGGGCAGAGAGAGGGAGGGAGACAGAGGATCCCAAGCAGGCTCTGCGCTGACAGCAGAGAACCCAATGCAGGGCTCGAACTCACGAACCGTGAGATCATGGCCTGAGCCAAAGTCAGACACTTAACCAAGTGAGCCACACAGGCACCCTGGAATATCCTCATTCTTAAGGGATACATGCTGAAGTACGAAGGGGGAAGGGTCATAATATCTGCAATTTACTTTCAAATGGTTCAACGGTCTAAAACTATGGAGTGAATACACATACACACACATCTGTACAAACTGAAAGGTAAAACAAATAAGGCAAAAACGTCAACAACTGTTGAGTTAAAGTGGAAGTGATGGAGGTATTCTTGGTGCTTTTTCAACGTTTTTGTATTTTTGAACTCCTGAAATTTTTATAACGAACAAATGTTAAAATGCAGATTTCCAAGATTATCTCAAATCCAATGAATCCTACTCCCTAGGTGTGGAACCAAGAAAGCATTGCCTGTGAGCACCAGAAGTAAGTTCTGATATGTAGGAGTTATCGAATTATAGTGCGAAATGCTAATGAAGGAAGAAGTACAATAGGTATGTGATAAAAAGAGCAATTTATTTGGGGGGAGAAAAACCAACTCAATTAAACACCTCTATTTCCTCTGAGCAACAAATGAGGCTTTGTTAACTGGACCAGAGCCATATGACTCATGAGTTGCACAGAAATGAAATGTAAAGAACTTAGAAGAAGGGCTGGGAGAACAGCGTAATGTTCTCCGTCTGGAAGAGATCTGAGCAAATGCTCAGACTTCCTGTGACCAGAATTCTTCAGTGACTCCCACCTCGTCATGATCTGGCCTGCTGGCAAAACCACCTGTGGAGCTTTAAAAATATTTGTAGCAACCAGTGGGGCCCCTGGGTGGCTCAGTCAGTTGAGCACCCGACTCTTGGTTTCGGCTCAGGTCATGATCTCCCGGTTCATGAGTTCCAGCCCCACTCTGGGCTCTGCACTGACAGCGTGAATCTGCTTGGGATTCTCTCTCTCCCTCTCTCTCTGCCCTCCCCCCACTCATGTTCTCTCTTTCAAAATGAATAAATATACTTTTATATATATCAACTATTGCCTGCTGTCCCCGACCCCTACCACCACCCACTGGAACAGAATTCCTATATTTTAGAAGTTCATAGATCCTTGTAACACACAGGCCAAAGTTAAGCTGAAGCCCAAACTCTCCAGCCAGGTAAATTCTGTCTCAAGTGCAGGAAACTCTCATAGCCATCTTGATACCCTGGGGGGTCAGCACAGTGCCCTACACTTAATAGGTTCTAAATAGATGTTAGTTGGATGAATACATTGACAGCCTCGATGGATAAATGGACATGAATTAGGAGCTCTGGTCAATTGTAGATAATTTGAATATCCTGAAGTGAAGATGACAGAGAGAGAGAGAGAGAGAGAGAGAGATCATAGGCAGAAAGGAGGAAAAGTAGACACCAAAGAAAATTCCACCTGTTTTCCAGTTTTCCTTAGAGCTGTGTCTGGGCTCATAAGCTCATTTGCAGACAAGCAGAAGAATGGGGGAAGACAGTCTCTTTGTGTGATATCTGCATATTCAGGAACCTCTTCATTTATAGGTTCTCGCTGTGTTCCTATAGTCCTGAAAATCTCCAGAATATTATTCCCTTATATGCAAAGACACTACTAAATCCTGGGGATCCCAGGCCCCCCGAAGAGGGTATCGTTTGAGTGTCTTACTTGAGCTGGTGCAAGATGTGAAATCTATCCATTTCAATTTTCACCTATTTCTTGCCTGAGGTTTGGGCAGGGTTCCTTTGGGAACCCTTTGGGAAGGATGCAGGGTTCCTTTTAGTAATAGAATTGTGACTTACAAAACAGTGCTTACTAGAAATTCTTGTTCTTTAAATATTGGACGTAAAGGGGTGTGTTTCCCTTAGCTGGTAGACAAGAGGAAGTTGTGATAATTTCTTTGAAAAATATTAACCCGAGTCTCCACCCACAGGTGGATCAGTGGTGATTGTTTCTTTTGGAGGAAAGGAATAGGAACAAAATGAGTCAGGGGGAGGCAGGGACTAAATGACAATCTGAGCTGTCTCCTGGAAATGTGGGTGGATAATTGGGGCCTGGCTTTGGAAAACTAGTATTACAGGAAAGTCCATGCCATTGCTAAGGTATTATTAGTCACACATGTCACCACTGCAAGCTCCTGAATCTGAGCTTTCTCTGAAGCCAGGTGAGGAGGACCCACTGATGTGTATTTAAGATTCATCCTCTGTTCTTAAGATGGAAACCTGACTTTCCTGAGTTCTAGTTGGATGAGGTTTGTGCACATGCTTTCCACGGTTTCTTGTCCAGTGTTTCTAGAAGCCCTCCGTGCTTTCTTTCCATTCCAATTCGTCATACCCACCGTGAAGGTTTCTGGCTCATGGAACTCTTTGGGAAGCTCATTGGAATTCTGGACCTTCTCCCCTGAAGAATGTCCATGGCTGCCACATTTCAGGGGGCTCATGAGCCCCTCTGGAGTGACTATTTTAAACCCATAAGAATCCTTCAAAAACTCCCTATTGCCTACCATATATGTTCTTAAAACTTGTTGGCTGTCATTAGAACTCCCCACAGTATCTATACCTACATATTTTTTCAAGAGCAGCTCCCAAAATCTATTCCTCTAGCTAACATGTACTGAGCATTTATCTCACATAAAAGATTAAAATTATACACTTTACTTGTATGTATATGCTCATGTTTACATGTATATGCACTTATACAAATACTAAAATATAAGTATGTAATATATATAAAATAGTTTCTCAACGTATTTAAAATATATTAAAATAATATACTATATTAAACATAGAACATTATATCAGAAACAGAGGGGTAACAAAGATGTAAAATATACATAACTTGTTATTAGGGAGTTTACAATTTAGAAGTAAGGATAAGTAAATAAATAATTACAACATAAGTTAAAAAGTGGCAAAAGGCTGTGGCAGACACTGCTGTCTACTTGAGGGTCATTTTCTCTTTATTCCTTGCTGTCAGAGCAAAGGTTTTATTCCATTGTTTAAATATCCTCAGTGTAACCGATTTTATTCAGCTTGGAAGGGATGCAAAGTGGGAGATAATCCCTTTTGTCTACTATAGACATTGGTGCGTGAGTGATGAAACGTGATGTCTGGAACTGCAGCAGCCATGTTGTGACTGAGAATAGTTTTAGCTTGTGGAGGACACACTAAGGGTGACAGAGCAGAAAAATGGAAGGAATCCATGTCCTTGACAGAATGGTAGACTTTCCAACTTGACCGACCAGGAAACTAGCTGCCTTCCATGCTTCTTGTTAGTGAAATACTAAATCCCTTTATAATTTAATACATGCTGAGTTGTATTTTCTGGTACATGAGTTGAAAGCATCCTCATTGATTTAGTGTCTTAAGACAGGCATGGATAATGGGCTCTGGGAATCAGAAAAGGAATAGACTAGTGGATGAATCAGGAATTTAACTCAGTATGTATGTGTATGTGTATATAGTCTATGCGTACATGTATATATGTATATGTGTATATATGTGTATGTGTATATATATATACACATATATATGCATATATAGTCTATGCGTACATGTATATATGTATATGTGTATATATATGCATGTGTATATATGTACACATATAAATACACAAATGTTTTATTTTTGATCTTTGTTACCTTGAGACACCATAGCATAGTAGGAAAGATCTGGGACTTTGGAGTCGTTCACCTTCTGCTACTCTTCAGTAAGGCTGCTTTGGGAGAGTTACTTATATGAGCCTCAGCATCTTCATTCACAACATGATACAGTACTCCCTACCTCGTAGAGTTTCATGAGGGTTAAATGAAAGGATATATATGAAGTGGTTGGCCCCGTGTCTGATACATGATATACCTTCAACATATGGCATCTATTGATAATGTTTCTTTTTTGCAGACAAAAAAATATTTATTGAGTACCTACTATGTGCTGGATACTTTCCTAGGCATTGATTATAATGGTAAAAGAAACCCAGTATGATCCCTGTTCTCATGGAGCTTATGATTGACTAATGATGACACAAATAATGGTATAATTATAAACTGAAACGTGCTGAGACGTGAAGGTATAAGGCACCATGCAATTGTGCAAGAGGCAAAGCTGACTTTGTCTAGGGCTTAAGGAAGGCTTCACCGAGAATGTGGAGTTTCAATTTGGGGGTGGGGACGTGGTAGGAAGATCATTACTCTAGCTTTGCAGAAACAAATGCATTTATTTACTTGTTCCCGGACTGTAAACTTTTTACGGTCAGGAATCATAGTCACATAACCATGCATTCCTTTATTCATATTCTTTGTACCCAGCACAGTGACCCGGGTCATCACAGACAACTATAAATGTTGGCGGATTGAATGAATGAAGCTTTCTGACTCTCTCTTTGTCAAAAAAAAAAAAAAAGTGTGTATAAAATGTCTATTTCAGGGAGATAAGGAATAGAAAGCACTTGAACACATAGTCAGGGCTCAATAATATGTAGCTCTTATTATCATTACTATCATTATTGCTTTATAATTTACACATATTATCTCTGCTACTATGTCGTAAGCTCCAGGGCAATGGGAAAAGTGTCTTATTTATCTTTGCTTATCTCGGGGTCTTGCATAGAATAAATTCCTTATAAAAATTAAGAAGATGCACGACTTCCTTAACCAGGAGTTACGTTGACAGTTTAAAGAGACTATGTACATTGAAAAAATAAGTTATCACAGCTAAGTTAACCACTCTCTTTAGGGGATACTTAATGCCAAGTTTCTAGAATCAACATAAGATACACATTAAAAAAAAAAAAAAACCTTTAAAAACGGTTGTGAAAACCAGGCAGAACCCTGTATGGAGGAAAAGTCGCTGTAGCACAATTCATACAGGACACCGCACGTGTAATTAAAACCTCACAGCTTTCATGGCACCCTTTCAGGGGCTATTCAGCCTAAGGTAGCTAACCTCTAGCACAGTTCCCTATGTTAATTCTTTGCCTACCACTTACAGCCACCTGATATTTTGCCTCTGTGGTTGATTCGCTAATGAACTGCCTGATTCTCAAGTTACTTGTCTCCCTCAACTAGACTACAAGCTCTACGGGAGCAGGGATCTTGTCTGACTTATTTTCTTGCTACAGTCACAGCACTCAGACCTGTATCTTGCATACAGCTGGTAGATACATACACACCTGCTGAATAAAGGAACATATATAGAAAAATAATGCTATTTATTATTTATGAATGTATATGTACCTTTGCAAAAATAGAACAGGATATTGGAAATAGAAATGACTATCTTGGGGGGGTGGTTCTTGAGGAGTCAAGGGTGTGGCGGATAAGACAGCATGGTGGTTGGGGGGGCGCTTTACTTATACATGAAATGGTTTACTTCTTTAGCAAAAATAAACAAGCATGAGATGGCAAAATGTTAAATATTCTGGTGGTGAGAATTTGAGTGCTTGCTGTAATATTCTTTGTGCTTTTCTATGTGTTTAAATTTCTCAAAACAGTTAGAAAGAAAGAAAGAAGGAAAGAAAGAAAAAAAGAAAGGAAGAAAGAAAGAAAGAACATCTGAATGGAGAAGAGTGAACTAAACCCTTAGAGTTTTACAGGATCTAAAGCTCTCTGATGTGTTGCTACCTACACTTGATCATCACAATAATTATGAAGTAACTATCATCACCCTCATTTTTTCTGGGCAGAAAATGAAACCAAGATTGAGGAGGGAGTTACCATGACCACCTCTCAAGTTAGGGCAGTGCTTGGCTGAGAACCTGATCTAGGGATGATTTCTCTCTCAAGTGGTAACATCAGTGTCCTTCAAATATGAGAGCTGGGCAAGAGGTAAAAGAAATGAGCTGTCAGGCCTATAGGCAAGAGACCTCAAAGAGATAAATCTAAACTGATGGTCAATGAATGAGTACATATTTTAATCATATTTTTTTCTTTTTTTTAAATTTTTTTTAACGTTTATTTATTTTTGAGACAGAGAGAGACAGAGCATGAACAGGGGAGGGGCAGAGAGAGAGGGAGACACAGAATCTGAAACAGGCTCCAGGCTCTGAGCTGTCAGCACAGAGCCCGACGCGGGGCTCGAACTCACGGACCGTGAGATCATGACCTGAGCCGAAGTCAGACGCTAAACCGACCAAGCCACCCAGGCGCCCCCATATTTTAATACAAATAGAGAATATGATCCAAATGACCTTAGGCTAGTTGCTTCAATTTAAAAAAAAAAAAAAAAGTTTTAATGTTTATTTATTTGTGAGAGAGAGAGAGAGGGAGAGCGTGTGGGGGAGCAGAGAGAGAGAGGGAGACACAGAATCCGAGGCAGGCTCCAGGCTCCGAGCTGTCAGCCCAGAGCCTGACATGGGCTCGAACCCAGAAACCATGAGATCATGACCTAGGCTGAAGTCGGAAACTTAACCGACTGAGCCCCCAGGCGCCCCTAGTTGCTTCAACTTTTTAAGGCTTATTTTCCTTATCTGTAAAATAGGGTATTTACCCACCTCATAAGATTTTTGTGAGGATTGTATAACACATGTATATACGTATTACATAAATTGCATAATTTATAATTTATGCAAGAGACCCAGCATAATATCTGGCACTTAAGATGTTCCATATTTGTGTGTTTCCTCTGGGTTTCCTATGCTCCCATGTGTTATGTTGAACCACTGAGAACTGCGTTGTTTTGTTTTTGCCAGTAAAAATGGACGAATGCGGCCAATTTCATGAGATTCACACTATGACTCTGAACGTAAGCTCGGATACCACTATCCGCTGTCTCATCTTGAATTCACACGAGGGAAGAGCAGAGCAGAGTTTGAATAAGACTGATGATTGTTTGGGGCCTGGGCTTGAGAGTCTATTTGCAAGGATAAATAAAAGGGATTTGCAAGCGAGTAAGGAGGAGAAGGACAGTCCAATTGGCAGAGATAGGTTTACATAATCAGGGTTAGGCAATTGCAAACCAGACAGCTGCTCAATAGCTTTTGGCACCAAAAATATATTGACCAGCTGGGATATCATTAATGCTTAACAGTTTCATCCTTATGACCATATCTTGGCCAATTAGGCTGTCTTTGACCACCGAAGGGTATAATATATTCTGATGTAAATGCCACATGTGTATCCGTATACCACACATTCTACCACTTTAATGTAGAATATACACTAAATATAAATGCATCCGCATCTTTGAAACACCAGGTTAGATGGTGTGACTAAAGAGAACTAGAATTAAAATGTAGATTGATTTCTTTTAAAAAATCAATATTCTAGGAAATGCTTTTTTGTGTGTACTGAAAGTAATAGGATTCAAATAATTGAAATAATTTGAAGATGAGTTTTTAAAAGAATGATTATAGGAAAAGAAATACGACTAGGGAATGCCAGGTCCGTACACGGTATGTATACAAATAAATACCGAAGGAGAAATGGAATCACTAAGTGTCAGAAAAAAGGCTTGAGCCATTGTCATTAGCCCCTGACATCATTTCAGAAATGCTCCTATGCAGGTAATCTCCAGATAGCGCCCTTAAATAATGGGACAGAAAAAAACCATTAAGGATAACATTTAAGATGATTGAATGCCACGAGCTTTCCCAGAATGCTTCACACACTAACATTTAATACATCAAAATACTCAGAATATTTTCAGAAATTGCAAGTGTGGCATTTACAGAACAAAATTTATAATATGAAGTTTTTGTACAGCAGCAAAAACCCCCCAAAAACAAAACAAAAAAAAAAAAAAACAGTCATCCAGACACAGAACTTTAACTTACTACCTAATCCTAAATGCACGTGGATAAAGGATTTCACCAGTAAACTGTTTTCATTTTTAATCCTTTGCCATTTATTTAATTTGCCGTCTACTGGAATTCCTTGGTTACTTTCATTAGCATCTCTGGATTGACCTTTAAGCCTGGTACTGGTTGTATATTTTTATTTCCCCGTAATTTAGGCACTTGCATAGCTACCAATGATTGTTCCATGTCCCTACGTAAACCACTAAAAGTAACATTGCTCTTCCTTCTTCAAAGCCAGAGACCTGACATTAAGAACTTTGTATGGGGAGTATCGAAAATAAAGAGGCAGCCAAGCAAGCTACTCCTTAAATCTATGGAACTAAAATATGCATTTGCTAGAAGAAGACAAATAAAACACCGTCTGAGATGCAAAATCTGCCTACAAGTATGAAGAATCCTTCCCACAAACACTACATACGTGTTTCTGGTGGTGCTTTGACAAGCTATTCAAGAAGCCAATTTTTATGGTCTACCTTCTTTCTTTTCCTACTTCGGATGGAGGGCTTTTACCAGAACTGGAAGACACAAGATCATGGACTCTTAGTAGATGAAAGGCCTCGGGCAAACCTCTTGAATGGACGGTTCAAGTCCGTCATATAGAGATGAAGCCCTCAAGGTGCAGAAAGCTTCTACAAGTCCTTAACACCCTCCTGCCAGTGTGGCAGAGCCAAGACTAGAACCCGAATAGGTACCAATAACTAGATGAATACCATTTGCTCGAGATTGTTCTATCTCACTACTTTTTAAACCTCCTTTCCCTTAAAATAGTATGCACCCACTAACCAGTTGCACACTGAATAACCAGCACCTTTACTATTGTGGTTTTGCTTTTCAAAGGTCCTAGTGGGATCTCTTTTTAAGTGGAAAATCCTGGGATGAAGGGATCCTGCGCATGGAACTCCGCCTGGGAGCCTGCCTGGAGGAGGGGTTCATGCTCATGCTCGGTCTTCGTCTTGCACTGGCACTCCTCCACCAGCATCACCACCTTGACCACGGGGGAAAGGCCAGTGCAGTTCAGCTGCAAGTGCATCGTGGTGAACTTGGCAGGCGAGCAGTGGGAACAGAACGTGTGGGGGTGCTGCGCAGCTCCAGGAAAACGAACAGACCCACATTTCCCAAAGCAGAGGTTGTTCTGTACGACTACTTTCTCACAGTCTTCATGGGTGATCGTCTAAAAGGCAAACACATCTCCATTAAGTTATCATGAGTCATCTCATTAACATCCGCGATACAGAAGCGATAGACTGTAAGCCTGAAGATAATTCAGACTAAAATGTCAAAAACTTTCCAATTTTGGATATTTTACAACATCCAAGTGATGGTTAATCTATAAGGGCAGGGGCACCCGGGTGCCTCAGTCAGTTAAGCGTTCTGACTTCGGCTCAGGTCATGATCTTACAGTCTGTGAGTTCGAGCCCTGCATCAGGCTCTCTGTTGTCAGCACAGAGCCTCCTTCAGATCTTCTGCCTCCGTTTCTCTGTCCTTCCCCCACTCTCAATCTCTCTCTCTTTCTCTCTCTCTCAAAAATAAACATTAAAAAATCTACAAAAGTATAAAGCCACCGTAACTAAATTTCTTGTGTTGAGTATATTGATACATTAGCCTTTAGGAAATCCCTAAGTTAAAAAGAAAATGCTTTGCATCTTAAATGTCAAACTTTAAGGAATTTTGTCTAATTGGATGTTACCAGTTGAAAAAACTCTAATGGCTAACTTCCTATATAAGCAATGTGCCTTATCTTTCTACTTCTCACAATGCATTACACCCAATAGACTCTCCATCCGTGTTTGTTCGGTTGTTCATAGAACAGACCAGAACATCATTAATTCTATTCTATTTTGCAGTGCCTGTGGTACATTCAAACCTACGAAGTTGCACGTGGCCTCGTGATGGCATCTATGTCTGCAAATCATCCTTTGCCTCCTCTAACCCCATCTAACATCACCTTTGCCTCCTCTAACCCCATTCGCCTGGCTTTGTGTGCCCTGTAAGGTATATGGGTCAAACACCTGAATTTTAATTTAATTAGCCCTAGAATTTAAAATGAGAGTTTCAAAGGAAATCTGACTGCACAATTCTTAGGAGCAATTTTGTAATTGCACGTGGCCAACAAAGCCGTCGTTATTATTTGATAATGGACTTACTGCTACATATCCTTGCCTTTTCAGGCAGAATACTTAACTGCCTGACACAGTCAATTACCTTATAATACTGCCTGCTTAATTGGGTAGCATTATTGGACCGTAAAATTTTACTCTACCCTGCGTTGCTTTTGGTTCAGTATCGTCATGTTTAAGGGCTTGATGCAGTTTCTCGATTTCATGTAACATTTGGAGTGTGGGGCTTGCCAGGACTCACTGGAAGCAGCGGATAAGGAGAATGCCCCTTTGTCTCAACAGTGCAGAATCAATCATAATAACCACAAATCAGCCAACACAACACGAAGCAGGAGGTGTTGCTTCTGAGGGCAGCAAATGTGATTTCACGCTGATATCGGTTGTTTGAAAGCTTATGAGAAAATAAGTTAAATCATTTTTTGCTGCGGTAACGTTAGAAACCATGTGGCCACTTCTGCCTGACTGCCTATCAAGTAGTTTGGTGTGAAATACGGGGATTAAGACTGAGATAGTATGAATGAGAGGGTTTGGGGAGGAGTCCAGTGTTTCCCACCTTATCTGTGGGCGGAGTTGAGCAGCTCATCTGCATCCCAAAAGAGTGTTACGGGAACAGCTGGAGACCAGCTCTGGTTACTTCTCTACGTTCCCACTTTTCCTAACCGAGGGTCCAGTCCTACTTATCTCCCTGGATTGATCCCCCCAGCATAAAAATAAAGAGCCCATAAAAAAAAGGTCTGTGCGATCAATATGAATGGTTACTGAGATTGGCAACACCATCGTATCATTCTTACAGAGTTTCCAGAATACCAAGAAACCATGGCAAGTTGGAAGGAAATCTGGGGAGCATGATCATACTTTGCCAATGCCTCTGATGAATGCCCAAGGGCCAAATCTGGGAGTCAGGTGAGGCCCTGGCAGCCTTCCCTCCTCCTTTCCACCTGTCCCAGTTGCCTGCCCCTTTCTTGCAAGCTCCGATCCCCCCCCCCCCGCCCCCTCCAGAACAGATACCTGGCTGAAGGGCACTGTCCTACACGTCTCCTGATGTACTTCATGGCTTTTGATGGGCAGGATGATCCCCTGAGAAGCTGGGCCCGTTCTGAACATGAAGTGGTGCCAGAATCTCTTGGCTTCTTCCCGAAGAGGAGATTTCTCCATTTGCATCCCGTCTCTGGGCTGGGCGAGGGCCCGGGTCCCAGACAGTAAGGGCCCACTGACCAAGTCCCGGGATGGGGGTGCTTCTCGCTCGGGCTTCTTCCAGAACCTGCCAAACCTGGACAGCATCTTCTCCCTCTGCCTCTGGCCTTCCCCGGCACCTATCAGGTGTGGCACTGCAACGAAAAGATCCGGCTTCTCCTCAGCTTCCTCGTGGTTGCCCACGGGGAGCTCTCTGCGACTCCTTTCTAGGAGGGCGGGGGAAACAGAAGTCTGACTCTGGCGGCCATCCCGGTGTGGCGCAGCCTTCCCTAGAGGCAAGAGCACCAGCAGCCGAAGGAAGAGGAGACCCATGCTGGGAAGGCCCAATCTTCTCTCAGATGCGCAGATGGTGAGGTCTAAAGGAAAGGTTCACTCTCTGCAGGAACAAACAAGGAGAGCCTATATATAGATACCTGCCTTGTGGGATGGGAAGGCAGGTGGTCAGGAGCCAGGCAGAGTAAACACATTTACTGTTTGCTCGAATTATGTAGTGCTAATGGTGTCCTGCCTTCTCCTTAGTTGTGTGTGTTTTAGAAGGCCCCAGTGAAAGCCTGGGACCCAGGGGGTAATTAGCTGGCACTTGATTTACAGAGCAGTTATTCCTGAAATCAACACATTCTTTCCCCAACCCCCCTCCCCAACCGCGCCGGATTTCCCATCACTGTTATTAGAAGAAGGACCAGAGTCGATGAACATCTGTGGTGCATCTGCTTTGTACAGGGACAGAGAGGACAAGACATGGTTTTATGACAGAAGTATATCAGATAAAAATTAAAGGCATACATTTAGTAAAAGCCCAAGCCTTTAGGCTTCACACACACACACACACACACACACACACACACAGGCAACCAAAGAAGTATAGCAAAATTATAAGGAAGGAAAAGGAAGAAAGAAAGATGTTAACTTTGTTGAGCAGAGGACTCTCCCTCTGATTTAGATGTGGTTGGGGTTATTGATTTTCATACAATAAGTGAGTAGAAGGAACACATGCTCCTTTTCCACGCGAGGAAACTCACAGTTCCCAAATTAATCCCCTCACTTGCAGAATCAGACACTCGATGCCAAATTTCACAATGGGTCAGCTGTCAGCCATCAGATAAACTTTTCAATTGTTCACAAACTTCTCAACAGGGTCCACTGGAATAGCCTGACTGCTCACCAGTCTTCAGTGAAGACGAGGAAGTGTCTCCCTCCAGCCACCCTATTGATTGTTTTTCTTTCGCTAAACAAAGAGCCAGACTTGAGAACGTGGATTCTGAGAACCAGGTTTGATAGCTCTGGGCCTGAAGCTGGCTCGTCACTTCTTTACTTTACAGAATCCACATCGTCTTCCTTATGCTACAGTAATTGACGAGCAGGTAAAATGCAGATGGAGACAAACACGCATCTTCAGGAATCAAAGGAAAAGTTGCTAGATGCCTATCATTCAAAACTTGTATGAATCACGCAAGGGTATGGGAAAGAAACAGATCCACAACACTGAAGCCCCAAAATTGCATCCAGTTGACCCTGTGCACCATTTGAACAGTATTTCCATTGGAAATGAATCCCATACTTGCTTGTATTTCTTCCCTTTTAACTTAATTACTATATTCCTTGCTTTTAGTAACACACCTCATCCTGGAACATTGTCCCCATTTCCGTACTGATGAAGCTTTGTTTCCAAGAAGTGACCCGTTAGGATCTTTTTTCCAGACATTTGTGTTCCTTTTAATAGCCATGCCTGATTTCTGTGACGTAAAGCCTAAAGGAAGTTCTTTTATTCACAATTATGAACTATTTTTAAATGGACCATCATTTTTCCGAATTCTCTCAGAAGAGATATCTCTTGCCTATACCAAACCTCCACTGGGCTAGTATTAATTAAGGTACAACTGATCCATACTAAATGAACATTGGTATTTGCCATTTCTTTTAAAGTATTTTTAAAAGTTGCCTGCTGTTTGAATTTCTTGATTCCCCTCAGCTATCCAATGAAATAGGCTTTCCAGAGCTAGCCATTCAGCCCCAATTATAAATATAGTCTGGAAGCCAGCTATGTTTCCTGATTTCTTTTAAACTTTACTTTTTGGCGCCTGAAGTTCCAAGGCCATCAATCACAGTGGCTGGCATTTCCCCAAACAGAGGTCAGAGATCACACTCAGAGATCTCAGACTGCCCAGCTCTGCACGTAGGATACAATTCACATAATTACAATTGCATTAAAATTTGTGGAAGATTCGGGGCGCCTGGGTGGCTCAGTCTGTTGAGTGGCTGACTTCGGCTCAGGTCATGATCTCGCGGTCCATGGGTTCGAGCCCCGCGGCGGGCTCTGTGCTGACAGCTCAGAGCCTGGAGCCTGTTTCACATTCTGTGTCTCCCTCTCTCTCTGACCCTCCCCTGTTCATGCTCTGTCTCTCTCCGTCTCAAAAATAAATAAACGTTAAAAAAAATTTGTGGAAGATTTACTTTACGGGCTAAACATCATGTTAGATACGAGCAGAAGACAAAGTGGTAAGAACTTGGTTCCTGCCTTCAAGCAGGTAGGAGAGTCTAGTGGTATTGTGCATTCTGTAATCTAATTACATTAGCTGTAGTGATGTCAGTTATCCATTTTTAACCTTCCTGTAGTCCTAACCCCCTCTTCTTCTGGTCCTAATTTTGGTATTCGGTCATTTGAATAGTACTCATGCAGAATTTGCTTTTGCTGTTCTGTCATACCTGTTGAGAAGATGTACACATATCTTGAAGGATAAAGCTCGCAAAATAAAGCCTTCTGCGGTGAGAGCATAAGTCTGTCTTCAACTCCTATCTTTCACAGCTAAGGGCAGAGATGACATTCGCCTTTGACCTCTGTGTCCTTCGGTCAATTCTAAAACTACGTATGTGATACATTGTAGCTCACTCTTGAGACCATAAACATTTTGTAGCTTTTAACAAAAATACACCGCCTCTGTGGGGATTCAGTGATACAGGCATCTGGTCACCTCCCAGTCTGGATGGAGCCAAGTGGAGGTAGGTCTGGAGGGGGCCTCCAGACTCAGCAGGAAGCAGTAGTGTGGAGAGAGCACCAGAGGTGGTTGGTGTACTTTGGACCAAAGGCCTCAGTGAGAGGCAGGCCTGAGCTTACACGGGCCCCCGCCTGCGAAGTCCACTTCCCGGGACAACCTCAGGCCCGCATGAGAGCCAGAGAGGCTAATCTCATCATTTCATTCGTTCTAATTTGCAGCTCAGCGCTCAACATCATCTGAACTCTGCTTTCAACTTGACCTAGTCTTCCTGGGCACTACGATGCCTTCAGGAAGGTGGAGATCCCAGCGTGCCTGAGAGGACACAGCAGCCACGTTTTTCTGTCCCTCTTACAGACTCTCAGAAGGGAGAACGGTCTAGTGCCCTCTGAGAGGAAACAAAGAGGCTAAGTTCTTTCCTGAAAACCCCAGACCTACAACAAGAGGTGAGAGGCAGTGCTGGGTCACAGATGGGCATTGGAGGTAAACCGGGAGGCAAAAAAGGGAATTTGGGTGGATGGATCAGAGAAAGAAATCTGCTTAGGGTGCATGCCACTGTCTCCTAGCTACCTCTCTTTCCAAAATATGGAAAAGCAATAGGGTTGCGGGCGGTTAGGTTATTTTCAAAGAACTCAAAACAAGGCAGAATCTTCCTCTTTTTTCCCCCAAAGAACAGGGAATAGGGAAAATTAGGGTAAGTGGCTTCTGCTTAAACCTTATCTTGATTTAGTTCAGTAAATTATTCAAAGCATAGACCCCCCTCCCTCCCCCGCCCTGCACGCCCCTCCCTGCCACTTTCTGTGGAAAGAAGACAGTAGGAAGAACCTAATTCCCCGAAGATGGTCTGCTCATTGGAGTCACTGATGCATTCATTCATACGGCGTATCTTTTGAGCAGTAAGTCTGCACGAGGTCCTGGGGATAAAATGGTGAGGGTGTCCTTGCCCAGGCCCACTGGAGTTTGCAATCTGTTGGGGAAAGACTAGCTTATCAAGATAAGTTACAGAAGGAAAACCTTGGCAGGCACCACTCCTGTACTAATCAAGGACTTTCAAGTGGATCCAAATTCCAAAGGCACCGTGGACTGGCACACGGTGTTTATGCTCATTTTAGTCAACAAACAGGTGTTGAGTGCAAGGATGTGCAATACATGTGCACTCGTTCTCTTTTGTTTCTGATGACGTCATGAATATCTGTAGTAACAACACTCAAATTAGACAAAAAATTGTACAACTAAAGAGAAATCTTCCCATGCCTTCCCAGGCTTCCTGTCCTGCCATAGAGGCAATCACTGTGTGCAACTTATCTATATTGCATCTTCTAAAATTGTCACCTGTTGGGGTGCCTGGGTGGCTCAGTCAGTTAAGCTTCTGACTACTGATTTCAGCTCAGGTTATGATCTCACAGTTCGGGAGATCGAGCCCCACTACAGACTCCGTGCTCTCAGTGGAGTGCTTTTATGGTCTCTCTCTCTCTCTCTCTCTCTTTCTCTCAATAAATAAATATTTTTTAAAAATAAAATAAAATTTCATCTGTTATGGGCTGAATTGAGTCCCCTGCCCCCAAATTTACATGCTATAGACTCAATGCCCTTGTACCTCAGAAGATGACCATATTTGACGATAAGGCTTTTAAAATGAAGCCATTTTAAAATGAAGCCATTAGGGTGTGGGCCCTAATCCAATAAGACCGGTGTCCTCGTAAGAAAAGGAGATGAAGGCAAAGACACATAGAGATAACGCTCTGCAAGCCGAGGAGAGAACGCCCAGAAGGAAACAGGTTTACCAACATCCAGATTTGGAACTTCCAGCCTCCAGAACTATGAGAAAATAAGTCTCTGTTGTTTAAGCCACCCAGTCTGTGGAACTTCATTATGTACCCCTCCCCTCCCCCCCCCCCCCAGCAAACTAATACAACATTTAAAGAGAACGAAACGTGTAGCCAATACAAAGGGATAAATATCAAATGGTGTCACGTGCCACAAAAGTTCCCCCTTCCCACTGATCCCGAGTTACTTTTTAGGGTCAGATTATTCCATTTGCAGTTTCAGTGATCTGTTGCTCTCTGTCCCAAACACTCCTGCCCCCATGAAAAAAGCATTTTTTTAATTTATTTTGCAACCGGGGATGTATCTATCACCGTGCACAAGTCATAGACAGTGTGAGTGATCATCCACTTACCCAGATTGTAGACAGAGCACCTGCAAATCTAGAAGGAGGTCAAGGGGGCTGAGGCAACTTCACCGTGTGACCCCCCATCCCCCACACACCCGTCCCCATTGCCAGCCAGGCCAGGATGCCTTCACTGATGCTAAGCCTCTGTCATGCTCCTCTTCCCCATCCTTAGAATTTACCTTGATCACTTTTCCTTCTGCAGAGAGCTGCTCTCAGAGAGTAACAGAAGCAGAAGTTACTCTGGACCGGAAGCCAGAAAACCTTTATCTGATTCCTGATTCTGCCTTACAGCTTGTAAGCTACAGAATCTCAGGTCCTCCAGGTTCCTAAACCTTGCCATGGGCAAAGCCCTTCCTTCCTCATCTGGCTCATTGTCTTTCTTTTCACCGTGGGTAACTTCAGTGTCCATGTGGACACAACTGACCAACAACAGGACATTGGCATTATATGATGTCCCATTCAATACCTGGACTGAAATCTGATGACCCCAGTTCGACTGGCTTCCCCATCCGCCTTACATGTTGACTGCTGTTATGATCAGGGATGGTGAATTTCACATTCCACTCTCATGACAACATTCTGTTGTTTCCGGTCTACACAGTTGTTCCCTGTTTTCTTCTTTGTCTTCATGATCGTACCACCACAGTTGTAGTTAAATGATGACTTCTGTGACCATTTTGTTTAACATTTGTCTCCACTTTAGATTTTAAAGCCCATGAAAGTAGGGCTAGGTCTTTTGTAATCACCGTCTCAGGCCTTAGAACAGTTCCTTCCACATGGTAGGTGCTCAAAAATACTGGTGTAAAAATGAATGAATGAGGGGCTCCTGGGTGGCTCAGTTGGTTAAGCGTCAGACTCTTGGTTTCGGCTGAGGTCATGATCTCGTGGTTTTGTGAGTTCGAGCCCCGTGTCTGGCTCTGTGCTGACAGCTCAGAGCCTACCTGGGATTCTCTGTTTCCCTCTCTCTCTGCCCCTCCCCTGCTTGTGCTCTCTCTTGCTCTCTCTCAAAAGTAAATAAACTTAAAAGAAAAATGAATGAATGACTATCTCTAAGCTCTCTGGTCTTCACTTCCTTCCCTATCCAGGTTGGATTCACGGCTCATCACTTCAAACTTTTGCAATATTCCCAACTTCCCAGCCCCTCTGTCCTCTTATACCTATCTAGTAACGTTCCAACTCTGGAAACATCCAGCTGTCACCTTCCCCGGGCCACATTTGGGTTGTGGAATGCTGGCAGAAACCATGACAGAGTGGCAGCAAATGTTGATTCTTTGGACAGTAACTACCTCCCTTCTTAACCCTCAATTATGCCCAGCAATCTCTCTTATTACTCAACTCTGCCTTCATTTTCCCTATAGATTCCTTAAAAATTTCCCTAATTATCTCAAGCCTCTGATGGCTCTACCTCTTCCATCATTTTCAGCAAATGATCTCAGCCCTTCTTCTGCCACCAGGTAGGGGCGTTCCCTCCCATCTGCCCTCCATACCATACCGATTCATTCCTCCTTTCCACGCTGCTCATGGATGTCATTCTTTCCAACCCACTGTAGTGAAGATTCTCCCCCTCTATCAGCAACCTTCCTCTACGCCACCGGCCGCCTCCCACTTACATTTATACAATCTTTGCTTATTTTGAATCTTTTAAAAGCATCCCTTGGTTTCTTAAAAGTTTTCAGGTTCTGCACTTTGGTGCTGTCTCCTGCCTTCACGGGCAAATTTGGGAAAGAAGTGTGCAAACCCAGTCTCCACGTTCTCACGTCCCCTTGCACGTCAAGCTGCTGTAGTCAGACTTCTGATTCAGCACATCCTTAAATCCTCCTTTCCAGGATCACCCAGGCCTCCTCACAGCTGTTGAAATTCTCTGCAACATTTAGCTCTTTCTCATAAATTTGGTCCGAAATAAAATGGAGAAAGGGAGGTCAGGGCGGGCAAAGCAGCTATGAAAACCCTGAAGCTTTAAGTGTTACAGCAGAACTGCCATCCAGTGGCTACCCAGCTCCCTGGGGGGTGGAACATTGACAAAAAGCCATCTCATCCAGACCACCAGACTTTCTTTGGAATTCTGGAACCAGGTCGCTTCTTTACTCGGCCATTTAGCGGTTCTTCAGACCTGGCTTGATTTCGGTGCACATGTGTCCTAGCCAGGGAGAGAAGGTTCCTCGGAGGCAAGGTCTATGTTTGCTGGAGATGGCATTGAGATGGCGACTTTGGGAACAGGGATTTTGCTAAATGCGTTTTTCTGTTTCCTCTCTGTTCCTGGCCCCTCGTTCTACACCTAAGAGGTTAATGGATGTTTGTTTTAATCTACCGAATCCAATAAAAAGGTGGACAGAGTCTTCTGACACAGGACCTTGCTGGGCTTTACTTTCTCAGAGGTATCTCTTTGTCCTGGAGAACTTATCCTTCATTCTCTGCACTCGGACTCTATTTTAAAATCAAATTTCCACGGAATCTGGGAAGACTCAGAAGAAAACTTTCTTTATTTCCCAGCCTGGCCACAGCCTCTGAGGAGGCCTTTGAACTTCATCAGACCAGCCATACTTTCCCGGCAAGTTTCTCCTGGAGGATAATGACACTCCCAGAAAAGGTAGCTCATGCCAGAGGACTCTGTGTTAGGTGACTTACGCAGCTTGTAAATTGTTTTCCTCCAGTTGGAAGATGGGGGTGGTATGTCACCAACAGAAATGAGTGTAGGGGGCATCTGTTGAAAACCGTTTCCCTCCTGGCTACCTTGCCAGTTTCTGCTTATACAATGCAGGCAGCTTGGGGGAACCATATTGTCCCTATAAGCTCATAACACATGGACAAATGATTAAAAACACATGGAAAACAGTTCCACAGCTAAGCTAAAATTCAGATGGGAATGGAAAATCAACTTGCAAAGCTTTCAACTGACTCGGGGCCAAATGTGGGACAGAATGCTAGGAGAAGTTGCCAAAAGAGAGGGAAGTTGGGGGGAAAAAAAAGCAACTCGTGGATAGGAAACCTAAAACAATGACACCTTGTATTGACAACCCTTTTCTAAGACTCTCCAAGAGTAGGCACCAAAATCAACTCTGGAAATATTAAGACCTTCATTTTGTGAAAGATTTTAGACAGATTTATATTTTCTACCCTCCATAAATAAAGGTTGGCTTGACTATCTTGGCAATACCTATGCGGAAACATAATGTTAAGTATCTGTAACATAAATATTAGAATATTACACATTTTTCCCTTCGAGGTGTGGGAATTAAGCAACAAGGTGACATGAGACAAACTGTGAAAAATCATGACAATAAAATGCAAAGGCAAAGCAGAACTCTCCAGTAAGACTTGCTTTCTGTGGCGTAACTGACCCTGGGCCCAACTTGGCCATAGAGCTGGGCGGGCCTCAGTCACAACTGCAGAAGTTCAATCCTCCGTTCAAATCTGAAACTCCAGGAAGCTTGTTATTTGAGGCTGGCCACTAAAATGACCCAAGGATTCTGGTGGGTAGGGAATCTGTAGGCAAGGAGATTTCCTGGGAGGGGAGCCAGTTTCTGCTGGGTTTTTTTTCTGTCCGTTAACTTCCGGTCCAAATCCTTCCTGACTCCCATACGACCTGAACCACCTTTCTCTCCATTCAGCACCATTTAATTTTTCATGTGCTCTTTGGGGGGCATGATGGATCCTCCATACATACAACAAGTGTGTTCCTTAAATGTTGAATGCAAAAGGAAATTTTGAAAATGTGGCTCCCATGGAGGAGCCATTCTTAGAAAATAACTATCCCTCAAGTCCTTAGCAACAAACAATTCTTTCTGTCATGCGAAAAACCATCTGCTAACGTGTCGCTCTTTATAATGAGATTTGTGTATCATAGATCATGTCTGAAAGCAAAGCATATTGGGGTTTTAAAAAGGGCTTCCCTGGTCATCTGGATTTCTCCAAAAACTGGAAACATTTCCACGTTCAACACAAATGTCCTAACATGTGGGAGAGTTCTCACTTGTCATATGGAACTTTAAAACCCCAAGTTTCCCACCCCCAGATCCTCCTTCCCTGTTTACTGGTAAGCACAAGCACTGCTTAAAATAGTCACTCTCTCCCAGGTACTTTGAATCTCTCTTTCTCTCTCTCTCACAACAATTTTTCCAGGAAGTTATTGTTGTCCCATTTTATCTTTTTTTTTTTAATTTTTATGTTTATTTATTTTTGAGACAGTGTGAGCAGGGGAGCAGAGAGGGAGAGGGAGACACAGAATCCGAAGCAGGCTCCAGGCTCTGAGCTGTCAGCACAGAGCGGCACGGGGCTCGAACCCACAGACTGACAGATCAGGACCTGAGCCGAAGTCGGACGCTTAACTGACTGAGCCACCCAGGTGCCCCCCCCCCCCATTTTTTCCTAAGTTATTTATTTTTGAGAGAGACATAGACAGCACAAGCCGGGGAGGGGCAGAGAGAGGGAGAGACAGAGAATCCCAAGCAGGCTCCGCACCATCAGCACAGAGCCTGATGCAGAGATCGAACTCACAAAACTGTAAGATCATGACCTCAGCCAAAACTGAGCCACCCAGGTGCCCCTGTCCCCATTCTATCGATGAGAAATCTAAGTTTAAAGAATTTCAGGTACATAGCAAGTAAATGATAGAACTATGATATAAACCCACCTCATGTTTTTCCTTCATGTCAGCTTGCTTTTTTCAATGCAGCCATTAAAATGGTGCCCACATTATTTTATATTCTGCTACTTTAAAGTAACATTATGTGATAGAATTATCACTTTAATGGAGACAATATACTCTTCCATTAAGCATTCTTCTGTCATTGGATATTTAAGTCATATAATTTTACTCTAATATTTTATTGCCCTGAAAGAAAGATATCGTTATGTTTATAGCTCTCTTTCCGTTTGAAAAATTTCCATGTGGTAGAAATTACTTTACTGTTTCTTTCTTTAAACAGCTTTATTGAAATATAATTGACATACAATAAACATGTAAAGTGTACCATTTGATAGATTTAGACACATATATGTATATCTGTGAGATTATTACTATAATTGAGATGGTGAATATGGGTGCACCTGGGTGGCTCAGTCGGTTGAGTATCTGATTCTTGATTTCGGTTGAGGTCATGATCCCAGGGTTGTGGGATTGGGCCCTGGGTCATCAGGCTCCATGCTGAGCATGGGAGCCTGCTTGAGATTCTCTTTCTCTCTCTCTCTCACTCTCTGTCTCCTGCCCCTATCACCTGCTTATTTTCTCTCTAAAAAAAAAAAAAAAAAAAAAAAAAGATAGTGAATATGTCCATCACCCCTAAAAGTTTTCTTCTGTCCCCTTTCAGTCCTTTCCCCTGCCTTTTCCTATCCTCCTCTCCCATTCCCAGGTAACATCCGATTTGCTTCCTGTTACTATGAAGTCTGCACTTTCTAGAAATTTCTATAAATGAAGTACATATACACTATGTGTTCTTTCTTGTCAATCTCTTTTCACTCAGCGTAATTATTTTGAGAATCATCTATGTTGTTGTAGCAATATCTCATTTGTTTTTATTTCGAGAGAGATTTCATTGCAAGGATATACTATAATTTGTTTATACACTCACACAATAATGGACATTATTTGACTGTTACAAATAAAGATGCTATGAACATTCATAGATAATTCTGTGAATGGTAATATTCACTCCATTCTCTTGGGTAAATACCTAAGAGTGAAATGGCTGGATCACATGGTAGGCATGTGTTCAACTTTTTAAGAAATTACCACCTTGTTTTCCGGTGTGGTTGGACTATTTTATATTTCACCAGCGTGCATAACAGTTGTAATTTCTTCACATCCTCCCCAACACTTGGTATGGTCAGTCTTCATAATTTGAGTCATTCTAACAGGTGTGTATCTCACTGTGGCTTTAATTTACAATTTCTTTTTTTTTTTTTTTTTAAGTCTTATTTTTATTTATTTTGAGAGAGAACACACAAGCACGGTTGGGACAGAGAGAGCAGCAAGCAGGCTCTACACCGTCAGTGCAGAGCCCAACATGGGGCCAGAGTCCACAAACTGTGAGATCATGACCTGAGCCAAAGTCAAGACGCTTAACCAACTGTGCCACCCAGGTGTCCTAATTTACAATTCCTAATGACTAATGACTAATATGGTGACATATTTGCATTTACTTATTTGCCATCTATATAGATCTTCTTGTAATGTATCCGTTCAAATCTTCTGCCCATTTAAAAATTTGTTTATTAGTGGGGGTACCTGAGCGGCTCACTTTAAGCATCCAACTCTTGATTTCAGCTCAGGTCATGATCTCACGGCTTGTGGGTTCAAGGTCCACATCAGGCTCTGTGCTGACAAGGAGGGAGACTACCCCTCCCCTGCTCAAGTTCTAACTCTCTCAAAATTAATAAAGAAACTCTAAAAATCATTATAAATAAATAAATTAATAAATTAATTAATAAAATAAAATTCTTATTGATTTTTGAGGGTTTCTTTTATATACTCTGGATATAAGTTCTTTATCAGAGAAATGCATAGTAAATATTTTCTCCCAGACTGTGGCCTGTCATTTTCTTAACCGTGGCTTGATCAAGATGTATTATCCTTTCATATATATTGTTGGCTTTGAATTGGTAAATTTTTGTTTAAAGGTTTTCTATCTATATTCATGGGGGATATTGGTCTGTAGTTTCCTTATAATATTTTTAATGGTTTGGTATCAGAGCAATCCTGGCCTCAGAATGAACGAGTCAGAAAGTATTCTTTTGCGATTTTCTGGATGAGTTTTGTAGACTTGGTGCCACTTCTTCCTTAAATATTTGTAAAATTCAATAGTGAAGCTATCTGGGCCTTAGTAATCTGTGTTCTCTCTCATTTTTTTCTGATTGGTCCAGGTAGAGATTTGTCAATTTTATCAATATTCTGAAAACAACAAGCTTTTGGTTTCATTGATTTTCTCTATTGTGTTTCTTTTTTCCATTTCGTTGATTTTCACTCTGATATTTTCTATTTCCTTATTTCTGCTCTCTTCTTTTTCTACTTTCTTAAGGTGGAAGCTAAAGTTAAGACCTTTCTTCTTTCTAATACATCTAGTGTGATAAAATTTCCTCCTAAGTAATGCCTTGAGAAATGCATCCCACAATCTTTGATACGCTGTGTTTTCGTTTTTATTCAGTTCACCATACTTTTTAATCTTCCCTTTGATTTCTTCTTTAACCCATGAGTTGAAGAAGTTTCTAATTTAGTTTCCAAACACATAGGGGTTTTCCAGGGATATCTTTGTTATTGATTTTTAATTTAACTCCATTATGATCAGAGAACATATTTTGTATAACTTAAGTCCTTTTGAATTTATTGAGACTCATTTCATGTCCCAGAATATGGTTCATCCCAGCAATGTTTCCTGTGCACTTGAAAAAAATATCTATTCTGCTGCTGTTGGGTGGAATGTTCTAGCAATGTCAGTTAGATTAATTTGGTTAACAGTATCCACATTTCTCAATCTTTATTGATTTCTTGCCTACTTGTTCTATTAATTATTGAGAAGGGTATTAACATTTTTTAATATAATTGTAGATTTGTTGATTTCTATCAGTTTTTGTTTGTGTATTTTTAAACATGGTTATTAGATGCATAAATATTTAGAATTATTATGTCCTCTTGATGTATTAACCCCCTAAATGATAAAATAGGCTCCTTTAACCTTGATGATATTCTGCTCTAAAATCTACTCTGATATTAATATATCTGCTTCAGCTTGCTTTTGACTAGTTTTGGGATAGTATATATTTTTTCATTTTTCTTCTGTAGAGTAAGTTGGGATTGATTGCCTTTGGGAAGCAAAAATACAGATGGGGATAGAAGCAAAAGGTGAACTCATACTTCGTTGCTTGGAAAAAGTATTGCGGGTTACCATAAGGCCCTTAATGGAAGTGTTGGTTGATTTTTGTTCCTTTCTGTCTTAAGATAAACTAGGCTTTATTGCCTAGGAGACTATAAGACCTATAAAAACTGTTCAAAATGAACAGTTATGTGTGTAAGTTACGAGGAGGGTATATTCATTTCCTGCATGATCCTGTTCTAAAGACTTGTAGAATTATTTTTAGAAAATCAGGGCATTCTGGACATTACACATATCCAGACACACTCCGCCATCAGTAACAGCCCTCCGTGATTAATGGAGAGAAAGGAGGAAGATCAATAAAGCCATACTGTAAGTTACAAAGTATGTCCAATCAACATTCTCTTCCCCTTAACCAACTATATAAATAAACAAAAAACTGGGTGAGACATGAGGCAAAGACTGGAAAAAGTATCTTGGATGAATCAGATAAACACACAGCAAATATATCAACCCCTTTATAGCTTTCTAAAATAAATTTTTACATGGTGACTTTAATAGCACTGTTCTTGAGAGATATACTTCCTATAACATAACACTCAACATTTTAAAGTGCACGCTTGAGTGGTTTTTAGCATATTCACTATGTTCTGCAACCACCACCACTAATTCCAGATCATTCCATACCCTCAAAAAGAGCCTCTGTACCCATCAGCAGTTAGTTTCAGTTTCCCCCTCCCCCACCCCCGAGCACCCACCAAGCTCCTTTTCTGTCTTTATAAATATGCCTACTTTGGACATTTCATATGAATGGATCATGCAGTACACAGACCTTTCCTGTCCATCTTCTTTTACTTAAAGTTATGTTGTCAAGCATATGTCAAAAATACTCATCATTCAAAGGTATTGTACTTGAATTTAAGCAAACCATTTGTTCAGAGTGGCAATAATTAGAATAGGTTGAATAATTGGAAGAGATTCAGCCTACAATTTGCAAATCTCTAGTTCTAGTGCTAATCTCTCCCCACTTCATCTTTTTTTTTTTAAATAATGCTTTTATTTATTTTTGAGAGAGCGCGAGAGGGGGACAGAGGATCCAAAGTGAGCCTGACGCGGGGCTCGAACACACAAACCACGAGATCAAGACCGGAGCCAAAATCAGATGCTCAACGGAGGAAGCCATCCAGGCGCCCCTCTCACTTTAACTTCTAAAGGCTTCAGTGTTCTCTGCTCTACAATAAAGATACTAGGTGAGATGATATGATTGTTCTCTCTTTATCCTGTTCCTCTGAGTAACTTAAAGACACAGAGACACATACTGCTTGTCTTGTTGCAAAGATCAATCGGCTAGATTTGAAAACTTTAGTTCCTAACTTGATCTGGAGGCAGGAAATTTGGGACAGCTGCTCTCCGTAACATTTTGACCTGATTATAAGCTCAGGAAGTAATACCAATTTCTTAATCAGGAGAGAAATATTACAAAAGACAGCCTGAACTCTCCATATGGGGGTGTGTTTCCCTTCAATTCTGAAAAGGGATAATGTAATCAATGGTTTTCACTGTGACTTCCTCCCTGATAAAAAAGTTTCATGCTTAAAAAAAAAAGAAATTTGAATGTATACGCTATACTTTTATATTTTTATTTTCCTATCTCATTCACAATAATATCTCTAGTAGGATTGGCACGTAATATTCCATATTTGTTGAATAAATGGTAGATGGATGAGTGGATGGGTGGCTGAGTAGATGGATGAAAGCCATGTAACTAAAGTTTGCTTTAAACAGTAAGGATAAAAAAGACATGCTGAGTTTTCTTTCCCATCCCTTCTTACCGTGGATAGAGTAAATACAAAACGTTAGGGGCTCCTGGGTGGCTCAGTCAGTTAAGCGTCTGAGCGAATTTCGGTTCAGGTCATGATCTCAGTTTTGTGAGTTGAGCCCAGCCTCGGGCTCTGTGCTGACCGTGCAGAGCCTGCTTAGGATTTTCTCTCCCCCCCCTTTGTCTGCCACTCCCCTACTCACACTTCCTCTGTCTTTCCCAAAATAAATAAACTTAATGAAATAATAAATATAAAATGTTAAAAATTAAAGCAACAGTGGTTCAGAAGTAGAAATAAGATCATTTTATTAATTTTGATACAATGCTAGAAACAGTACATTGAACATGCGGCTTTGTTGCAAAAATTAATCAGCACCAGTTCTTGGTTTGAATTATACAGAACCATAGTGTTAATGAAAAAACATGTGTGTGTTCTTTTTGACTGTATTAAAAATATACAAAAATGGAAATGTAAATAAAGGTCACCTGGTTCATTTTTACCATTCCTTGGAAGGAGATTAAATAATTATCATCTGTTTTTAAGTTTATGTTTAGCAAAATATATGCCATACATATATATGTATATATATGTATGCTTTGGTTAAAAAGCAAACATCACAGGATACTGAAAAGCTACACACTGTTTAGCTGGGTTGATGCTCTTGGATAGAGGGGACTTTTCCTAAGGTACTCGAATCTGGGGAGAAGAGCCGGGTGGCACGTAAGTCTTTCTTTCTGATGCTCTCCTTCTTAGCTACCACCTGTCCCATCTCTTCTGCTCAACCCTTCTCTCCTTTCTCCTATAATCTCCCCTTCCTGTTCTACCATTACACCATTTCCTTCCTTCCTGCTCCCACCAGAACCTGACAGGTGACAATGACCGATCTTGACAGAGAGAACATGACGATAATTTACTTTTTTTTAAGCTTTTATTTTTTGGGGTACCTGGGTGGCTCAGTCGATTCAGCATCCACTTTAGCTCACGTCATGATCTCGCAGTTTGTGGGTTTGAGCCCCGTGTTGGGCTCTGGGCTGACAGCTCAGAACCTGGAGCCTGCTTCAGATTCTGTGTCTCCCTCTCTCTCTGCCTCTCCCTCACTCGTGCTCTCTCTCTCTTTCTCTCTCTCAAAAATAAACATTAAAAAAATTTTTTTTAAGATTTTAAGTAGTCTCTACATCCGACCTGGGGCTCAAACTCACAACACCAAGATGAAGTGTTGCACATTCCATCGACCGAGCCAGTTAGGTGCCCCCCGCTCCTTTTTTTGCTTTTGTGTGTGTGTGTGTGTGTGTGTGTGTGTGTGTGTCTGTCTGTTTATTTTTCAGATGACAATCATTTACTTCTTTTTCCCCCCTGAGTCAAAGGGGAATGGAGAAAGGAATATGAGAAAGGAATAAGTTCATGATAAATATTGCCCAGCTCCCCAACTTGTCCAAATGCTTGTTTGTTATCTTCTTTCAATTACTTGGCTATTACAACCTGATTGCTGCCTTCACAAGCAGGAATACTTAAAAATATTATTCTCGTATTTCTAGTTGCTATACAAATCAAAACACCCTCTCCTTGTGCTAACATTTGCAATTACACTTACATATCATTGTCATTTCAGAAAAGTATGATAAAATCTACCGCACTGACCAGGTTCTACTCAACAGCCATGGTTCTGGATTCCCAGTTTTAACTAGTTAACATAGTCCTAGGGTTTTAGTAGGAAGAAGTGGCCCCTGAGTTCTCCATTTCTTGAACTTTTACTTTCCCTCCTAGGATGGACCTCTTTAGGTAAACAACTCTTCGTTTCTTTAACTGGCATCTCACCTGCCCGCACTGCAGAGGCCCGTGGACCAGAAAGGATGGGAGCTGGTATGGAGGGTGGGTTTTGAATCTTTTGGTTAAATACCAGAGAATGCTTGTGTCATACAAGAGATCTGGATGTTGTATCAGTCCAGACTACTCGTGATACCGAAGGTAAGGAGCCTTCTGACTCCGCGATGCCATTAATGCCTAAACTTTATCCCAGCTGCTCTTTGTAAATACTTCTAATCACTAAAATCTTGATAAATGAGCAGAAATGAAACAAGCTGGTCATGCGTTATATCCAGAAACCGGACTGAATCTCTTCAGTTTATTTTAGTTTTACTGAACATGTTATTATAATAAAACCTGCACCACAGCTTTCGTCTACTTGGGAACCCCATTTTGATGCTGAAATTACACCGGTGCTCAGAGAGAAAGTTACATTTGGCACAACCGTTCTTTTCAGTGATTGTGAAGAGGAAAATTTAGAGCGAACGCTTCAGAAGTAAATTTCTAATTTCCTGTAATTAAACCTTGATTTCAGATGGGAGTTCTTGTACGGCTGCAACACGTCTCACTGGTACAAAAATGTTTTGTTCTGCTGATATTATAAATTAATAAGGTACCTTTATGTTAGCGAATCAACTTAGCGTGCCATTTCTACAAATATTAAAGACTTCAGGGCTCAAAATTATATCAAAATCCTTCCTGAGAATATAGGTTTTCAAGGGCTCTGTTTTCAGTATTATTTTTCTTTGTTCATCAACATAGTTCATTGGGACACTTCTGAGGAAGCAGCGTTTTTCTCCCAACTTGTAACCCTCATTCACATATACTCTATTTCAAACGTCCTTGAGAAATGTCACCGTGTACTACACACACAAATGAAAAGAGAGGTTCGTGTGGCTTCAGATTTCTCATGAATCCGTAAGGCCAGGGAAATGGAATGATTGGCTTTGGAATGGTACAAGGCCAACATTTTCATTGAAGAAAGCAATCTGTCTCACGAGTGGTGATGGGTAGACCTCTGGGGTACTGGTAGCCTCTGAATTCTCACTTGAACTAGAGCTTTGCAAATGAGTTTGCATCTGTGAGATTCTCCCATGTAAAGCCTTCCTTTTCCACCACGGACAATACTCTTTATCCACAGCCTCTTATCTTAGGTTTCACATGTGAAAGACCTCCAAAGGGACAAAGCAACGATGGCACCTCAACTGTGATTTAAGGAACCGGTAGAATTTCTTTTACTCAGACTGAAGTGGGAGAAGCACCAGCAATACAGATTTTGGAATGGGCTCATTTGAGATATTGGGATTAAAAAAAAAATCCAAGGACCATGAAATTGGTACTGACTCAGATATGGAGTAGGGTCAGGATGGGAGTCTCCTGGAATCAGCAAATCTTGGACCATATAATACTTCAGGCATTTATTCTGAAATGTATTGAAATCCAAGAATTGTCTGTCTTCCCTAAAGAAATATTCATTGATCGATCTTCCTGGAACTCTTCTTCTATGTTCCTTTTTTACCAGATAGAATCACTCATAAACTATGATTAAAAAAAAAAAATGTACCCAGTCAATCATGACACCTTGTCTTCTATTGAACAACATGTACAAATCCTGTAAATAAATAGGTGAGAAATTCCAAGTGGGCACCTGTAAGGCTAGTTACATTTCAAGTTTCCTGGAGCACACGTAACTGTGCGGTTTGCTCTTGCTACAGTCCTGCGTTTGCCATTTCCCTTGTCTTTGAGCCAAAACACAGTTCTTCCCAGGCTTTGAACGTTGAGGGGGGCCCTTCCTCCAGTTGGTGAAGATGACAGGTTCACCACCAATCCACTCCCAGTGGCCAGCATGCACTTGGTCATTCAAACCTGATGTGAACCAAAGAATGTGCCAAATTATTTTATTACATTTATGCTTGGGTATATCACATCAGTCTCTTGCTCTAATCTCAGCAATCATGTACAAACATGAGCCTACATTCTGAAACACAGAATAGGATCTGGGAATCCTAAGACACAGTTGAGAACATTTGGCCGATCCGAATCCAAATCCTCGATCTACCACTTGCTAGTTGAGCATCTTCGGGCAGGTTACTTAACCACTTTGAGTTTTAGTTTCCTCATCTAAGAAATGGGAATAAAAATAGTATATCGAGGGCCATTTTCAGTATGAAATAAGATAATGCATGTACATTTCACAGCACGCATGCATGTTTAATAAATGGCAATTATTATTCGTATTATTCCACAGGCAGAACTCCTATCCCAGGGAAACAGGTTACACTCTTGTCTATAGTTCTTCTTCTTTGCTATTTAAATCTCTTGGTTTTCATATTTGAGAGTAGCTTAACTAGATATTATTTTTAGTCTGGAACGTAAGATTTTTTTTCAGTCTGCTATAATTCCAACAAAAAGCAGCTTTTCTCAACTTGCCTCTCTACTCCCACTGGCAATTTTACAAATTACACTTCAGTGTTGCAAAGCTTTTGTAATTTTTCTTAAAGAAACATTCCTCCTCCTCACTCTCCTTCATAATAGAAATAAAGAGAATAAAATCAGAAAAGAATCCCCTGTAACACCATGATCTGACATCTCCCAACCAAATTTAACCATGAAAATAGTCTTAGCTGCATAACCTATAACCTCCTGAGTGAGCCTCCCTCAATATTTTGGGGTAGAATAAAATGAACTATCTCCTTCCGGATTGTTTCCTTGCATCTTTGATCAGAAGATGCTATGCCTAAGTATTCTGTGGGAACAGAGCCTTGAAATCAGTCATTGTGGAAGTGAAGAAAATGTCTCCTCTAGCTTTAGCTTAATACTCTCAGAAAATTTCAGAATTTTGAGATGTACTATGTATTACAGAGATTCGGAGAAGCCAAGATTGGGTTTAGTACAGTTCCCTGAAATCCATTACCTTCAAGGTCAGAGGGTGACTTTGAAGCACCCTGAGAATTCTACTTCTAAAAATAGAATCTGAAGAGATTTGTATTCTTGTTAAAATTGAAGAAGATGTTAAAACTTCAGAAAACAAAGGATAAAATTAAGATCGCCTATACTTGTCAATAGCTGCAAACATTTCTAATTCTTTAATGTATTTCTTTATATATGCATATATATATATCACATGTATATAAATTTTTTCTCATAATTATTTTCTGCTTCATATCGCTGTGGACTCTGCTTTTTTACTTAGCACCTGCCACAAATGCAATACGTTATGTATTTTATATATAATATGCTTCCAACGTGTATTTCTTGAATGAAATAATAAACATAAAGCACTTTGTTATGTCTTTAATATTTTATGCCTTACAAAAGCATTAAATATTAAATACTCCTTCTTGTGGCTATACTATAATTTATTTAACCATCCCCTATTGACAAGTGTTTCTAATTTTTTACTTTTAGAAATACCATTTGTTGAATTCTCTTACCTATAATCCAAGCCACATCCCTTATTATTTCTTTGAGATAGATCTCCAAAAATGAAAGCATTGTGTAACTAAAATGAGTTTTAAAAGGCAGACCATCCACTGGGTGCCCCCTCCAAAAAAGAAAAAAATAGACTGTCCAATCATCGAACTGTTGCCTGTTACTGTAAACCACAATTATTTGGCCCATGGGAGGGAGACGCCTCCTTCATGTTCTTGCCTCCCTCCTCAGCGCAGACACTTGCCTATCCAAAATGGCTTCCGTCCGCTGATGTCCCACAGCCACCGCATATGCTGCCTGGAGAGAACGGTGACGAGGCTGCCCAGGTGACTGCAAACAAACAAAAAGGAAAGCATTGGTGACAGGGACTCCAACACTCCTGTTGATATGGAATGCAGAACAGAAATCAAATCTGTTCAAAATAGAAAAGTGTACACACACACACACACACACACGGAAAATTTTCCAAGACTTTTATACTCTTTCATTTTTTTTTATTTTAACGACTATCTGTAGGGTGGGATAGGTAACAGCAAAGAAAGGATGTTTTTTTATACTATCTAGGCACAAATTCAACAGTGTTTAAATATCTTTAGAAAAGTCAGCAACTACCTACTTATAAAAATTAATGCCAAAATATTACTCCTCTCGCAGAGGGTCTATCTCTAAATGGCATAAATTTGGCAAGTATCCAGTTAATTTGACCAGTAAGGTAACGCAGACTATTCAGATAAAATTACTCAAGGCCGACATTTTGCGCTTGGTGTGTTTAATCAAATATCCCAATAATTGTGACCCTTTGATCATACTCAGTGAAATGAGAATGAAATGTTCATAGGCTGTAAAAAAGTTAAAGCACATAGTCCTATAATCATACATATTTTCCCCCCAAATAGAATTGTTTTTATGTTTAAGGTGTATAGCATAATGACTTGACTCATATGCATTGTGAGATGATTACCATAGTGAGTTTAGGTAGCATCCATCGTCCCGTATAGATAGAAAAAAACAGGAAAAACAAAATTATTTCCTTGTGGTGAGAACTCTTGGGATTTACTCTCTTAATAACTCTCATATATCATATATCATATAATATCATATAATATCATATATCAGTGTCAGCTACATTCCTCATATTGTATGTGATATCCCATTACTTAATCATCTTATAACTGAAAGTCTGTACCTTTTGACCACCTTCATCCAATTACTTCACCCCATATCCCTGGCCTCTGCCACTCACATCTGATCTTTTTTCTTGTGAGTTTGTTGTTTTGTTTTGTTTTAAGATTCTACATATCAGTGAGATTGTATAGTATTTGTCTTTCTCTATCAGATTCATTTCACTTTGCATAATACTCTCTTTTTTTTTTTTTTTTTAATTTTTTTTTTTCCCAACGTTTTTTATTTATTTTTGGGACAGAGAGAGACAGAGCATGAACGGGGGAGGGGCAGAGAGAGAGGGAGACACAGAATCGGAAACAGGCTCCAGGCTCCGAGCCATCAGCCCAGAGCCTGACGCGGGGCTCGAACTCACGGACCGCGAGATCGTGACCTGGCTGAAGTCGGACGCTTAACCGACTGCGCCACCCAGGCGCCCCTGCATAATACTCTCGATGCATATCATGTTGTTACAAATGGTAGGATTTCCTTCTTTTTTATGGCTGAATAATATTCCTGAGTGTGTGTATGTGTATCACAACTTCTTTATTCATTCATCTGTCGATGGAAGCTTAGGTTATTTCAATGCCTCAGCTATTATAAATAATAAACATGCTACAACATGGGGGTGCAGATATCTCCACAACATTCTATTTTGATTTCCTTCAGATATAATCCCAGAAATGGAATTTCTGGATCATCTGGTAGTTCTTTTTTTCTTTTTAGGGAGAGAGAGAGAGAGAGAGCGAGCAAGAGAGAGCGAGGGAGCATGAGCAGAAGAGAGGGGCAGAGGGAAAGAAAGAGAGGATCTTAAGCAGGCTCCAAACTCAGCTCAGAGCCCAACTCAGGGCTTGATCATGACCTGAGCCACAACCCAGAGTCGCACACTCCATTGGCTGAGCGAACCAGGCGCCCCAAGGTAGTTCTGTCTAGAATCTTTTGAGGATACTCCATACTGTTTTCCACAGTGTCTGCACCAATTTGCAATCTCATCACTAGTACACGGCGGGTTTTTTTTTTCTCCACGTCCTCACCAGCAATTGTTATCTCCTATCTTTTTGATGATAGACATTATAACTGGCATGAGAATTCTTTATGAACTATTTTTTTAGCTAGCTGAATTATTCCTATAAGCAATATTTGATTGTTTCTAATTCTCCAACAGTGCTCATTAAAAGCTCTTTAAAATGCCTTCAGTAAAAGGCTTGTAATTATTTTTTTCTTTTGTTCTTTTTTTTTTTTTTAATACAGAAAATTTCAAACAAGAAACAAAGCCACCAGGTTCTTGTCTGGTTAATATCCACTGATGTTTTTAAAAGTAGGAAACAAAACTGGTAATACTTGTACCCGTTTAGAAAACTGTTGAATTGAATTTTATTCATTTTGCCTGTCTTTCCAAACTTCAGAGGCATTTCTCTGCTTTTCCAGATCACCTATGGTGAACATAATTTATCCATTTCTTAATGATTTTTTCCCCACTAAAACCAGTACTTTACTGTTCTATAATGCAGTGGTAAATTCTAGGACTTCTGAGATACATAAGGCTCTCTTCTTTACCCTTCTCCTAGTGGCCTCAGCCTGCTGGATTTGGGTTTTGGTGACTGGGCTCTGACCTCATTATTTACTGTCATCTCCTGTCTGACAGTTACAGCAGATTTGACGGCACAACTTCTTCCCTTCCTCTCACATCCAATATGGTAATTCTAATGTGTTGAGGGTTTAGAACCCAGAGTATCAAATGTGTGTTAAATGTAGGCCAAGGGAAGGCTCACGGGGCTGCCTCACTCAACATGGTGTACTGAACAGAGTGTGGGAGACCTGCGTTCTCTTCCCGCTCTGCCTCTAATTCCTTTACGGATACAACTGGAGCCTTCATCATCAGGCAGTAACAGGTCTCATTCAAGGATATTTACCGTCTCCTCTTGCTTTAAGATTCTTGAAACTATCGTTAGAACAGACTTTGTAAAATCCATTTTCACTGGCATGAACGTTATTTATATAGATATGTATATAGAGAGATATACAAATGAAAAAAAAGAGAGACACATAAATAAAAATCTTTTGACAGCTCTGCAATTTGAAGGCATTCAAAGTATAGTGTTAAAAACAGAAACTTTAAATTTCATATATTGAAAAAAAAGAAAAAAGTTAAAAAAATTAAATAAAATGTAATTATATTGTTCACCAAAAAAAAAAATAAATAAATAAATAAAATTAAAAAAAAAATAAAAACAGAAACTTTGATTTGCCTAGGTAAAGAAATACACATCTACTCCTTTGAAATGTTTTGAGTAAGTACAGATGTACTTCAGAGCAACTCTTTAAGGATAGGCCAGCAGGGGTTCCAGACACTCCTGTGGGAAAACAAAATGGTTTCATAGATAATGATTTATAATAAGAGAATTACCAATGTACAATGACTGCCTAAGGAAACGAGCAGATGAGATTACAATATGTAAATTCAAGAAATACCTAATCTAGGAGTCTGGCTCCTCTGAGTTGGAAAAATAATAAAACACCAATGGAGAGGAAAGGAGATGGGAGATAAAGATTGAGTTGAGTTAGCAATCTGATTAGGGACAAGGAGTAAAGCCAAATTTGTTGTTCTTCCTGAAACATGGGTGCTGTAAACGACCCTTAGGAAAGGATCTTCAGGGAAGGGAGGGAGCCCCAGGAAACGCAGCCCAGAATTGAATAATGATCCCTGATACCAAATCAAAAACATACTAGTATTAATAGTAACTCTAATTATAAACTGTAAAAACCTCTCCTAAAATTAAGTCACAGGAAGGCAAATATCCAGGTTGCGAAATGTTAAAACTGTAAGTTTTATAGCACAGAAGGAATTGATGATTCCCAGAATATCTGTTGTTCTTTCTTTTATATACATATTTTTAATTAAGTTTTTTTTATCTTAATTCCAGTATTGTTAACAGGCAGTGTTATATCAGATTCAGGTGTATGATATAGTGAAGAGTATCTGGTGTTCAAGACGAAGATGGTGGAGAAGAACAAAACAAAATGACCCTGAAAGGGAATAGGTGAAGGGAGGCACGGAGACCCAACAGGTGAACAAAAACACAATGACTGGTAGAGGAGGTCTCGGGGTTCAGAGAAAAATTACCCTGAGGAGGGGGGCCTCCTGCCCAAAAATGTTCCTTGCAGAAGGACCAAACCAAAGGACTATGGAGATCTTTTCGTTTTCCTTTGCAGTTTTGCTTTCCACTCGCCCCTAGACATTTTGTGAAATGTAACGAGTTACCAATGTACATTTTGTGAAATGTAACTAGTTATCAACCGTTCCTGGGGGTAATCATTCTTGTCCTTTTGAGATGCGATGCATATTGAAGTGTCATACAAATACAATCAGATCACATATTCATACTCATCTTCTCCAAATAAAGTTTCAAAATGAAAGCTTTTCGTGATATTTTAAAAATCTCACACACACGCAGTTTCCTTACCTCTCTTAACACATTCTGGGATACCATCAGAAATGGTATTTGATAGACGTTTTAAGTTCTGGACCATTCTGGCAAATAGATAATGTGCAATTTGAAAGAGTTTATATTACTGATACATAATTAGTTTCTTTCTAAAATATGATGGAAAAACTCCAATTGTCCTTAATTATTTTTGTCCTGAAAGCTTTCTCAGTTTAATATCTATAAAGAAATCACAGTTTTAGAGCTTAAAACAATTCCCTGAGACCAGCATTTATCAAAATAACTTCAAAAATAATTGAACAAATTACTTCTGAACCTGCTTATAACATCATGTTTGATCTACTAGATATGATCTTTAATATCCTTGAATTAATAAGAGAGATGGAAATTTTCCATCAGTACTATAATAGATGTTATAATAGTTATTCTAGCACAAACTATCCTCCTGTTTATACTATTTCTAAATACCATTTATGTTCTCATATATGCAATCAACAAATACTGCTTGTACCTCACATTGTTGCACTGAGATCCAGAGAACTTCTTAACTAGATCTACAGTAAGACATCAACTCAGTGAAAGCTAAATGCTACCATTTAAATTTAGTGACTTTCACATTCTTAATAGAGCTTTCTGAGAAGGAGATGTGGGAAGGAATTGTCAGGATTGTATGAAACACCCTACTGATGTAAAATGCAGCGTTTAAAGACTTGCCGTAAGGACAGCCATATCTGGAGAAAGATGCTGTCAATTTCTATGAAGCTCATTGATGAATGAAGAATGATTTAGTTATTGGCTTGTGGGGCCAATACTGGGGGATAAGACTTTAAAATGCAGTCTGGGGGCACCTGGGTGGCTCAGTCGGTTAAGCGTCCGACTTCGGCTCAGGTCATGATCTCGCGGTCCGTGAGATCGAGCCCCGCGTCGGGCTCTGTGCTGACAGCTCAGAGCCTGGAGCCTGTTTCAGATTCTGTGTCTGCCTCTCTCTCTGACCCTCCCCCACTCATGCTCTCTGTCCCCAAAATAAAAAACAAACGTTAAAAAAATTTTTTTTTAAAAACGCAGTCTGGGATCGCCTGGGTGGCTCAGTTGGGTAAGTGTCCAACTTCCACTCAGGTCATGATCTCGCAGTTTGTGAGTTCGAACCCTGCGTTGGGCTCTGTGCTGACAGCTCAGAGCCTGGAGCCTGCTTCAGATTCTCTGTCTCCCTCTCTCTGCCTTTCATCTGCTCACACTCTGTCTCTCTCTCTCTCTCTCTCTCTCTCTCTCTCTCTCTGTCTCTCTCTCTCTCTCAAAAGTAAATAAACATTTTTTAAAAAGTTTTTAGTGCAGTCTTGTCTAGATATTTCTAGTATGGTAAGTACCCAAATATTTGTTGAATGCAGTGAATTAAACTGAGAACCTGATTGTACCTTAGGTTTGCTGTGAAAGGTAACTTTGATTCCAATCCAAAGGAAATTTAGACTCCATAATTTAATAAAAATCATAACACGTTTGTGCCGCGAAAGATACAAAATATTAATACTCCATTTGGGAACCTGCTTTAGGTTAGTTCAACATAGCTGTGCTGTCGATTCACCTGAGATGAGAGAGTCCCTATGTTTATGGAGCTGTTTTGGAGAGTGTCATAGAAAATGGGAGTCCTGTGGCTTCCACTTACTCGCCTATGTGATCACGAGCAAGTGATTTTGCTCCCCCAAATGTCTTCTGTTTTATCTGCAGACAATAATGCCACAGAAGTGATGAGAGGATCAGATCAGTTACTATATGTGAAAGAATTCTGTAAACAATAAGGGGTAATATCAAAGGAAGGCAGCACCGGCAAGGCCAGGCTGCCGTAACAGGGTCAGGGTACAATGCTTCGACCCAAGTTGCAGATGAAATCTTAGGTCAAATGCATGAGGAAGTAGCTAGGCTTTTAAAATAATTTGGGCCTTAAGTTTATTATTGGGATGAGCAGATGTATAAAATTAATAGATGTATGACTAGATTAATAGATGTGTAACTAGCCTTTCCACTTCTGGGGTTTTTTTCTTTTTTTTTATGAAATTTATTGTCAAATTGGTTTCCATACGACACCCGGTACTCATCCCAAAAGGTGCCTCCTCAATACCCACCACCCACCCTCCCCTCCCTCCCACCCCCCATCAACCCTCAGTTTATTCCCAGTTTTTAAGAGTCTCTTATGGTTTGCCTCCTTCCCTCTCTAACTCTTTTTTTTTTCCTTCCCCTCCCCCATGGGTTTCTGTTAAGTTTCTCAGGATCCACATAAGAGTGAAACCATATGGTATCTGTCTTTCTCTGTATGGCTTATTTCACTTAGCATCACACTCTCCAGTTCCATCCACGTTGCTACAAAAGGCCATATTTCATTCTTTCTCATTGCCATGTAGTATTCCATTGTGTATACAAACCACAATTTCTTTATCCATTCATCAGTTGATGGACATTTAGGCTCTTTCCATAATTTGGCTATTGTTGAAAGCACTGCTATAAACATTGGAGTACAAGTGCCCCTATGCATCAGCACTCCTGTATCCCTTGGGTAAATTCCTAGCAGTGCTACTGCTGGGTCATAGGGTAGGTCTATTTTTAATTTTTTGAGGAACCTCCACACTGTTTTCCAGAGTGGCTGCACCAATCTGCATTTCCAGTCTTTCCACTTTTTGTACTCACCATTAAAACCTAGCTGCAATGAGACGGATCAATGAAATAAAAAATATATATGTTGGGGGATTCATGTAGGTTAGTCACCATAAAGGTATCAATGTTACCGTAAATTGCCATTATTTCAAAAGAAATGAGTTTTGACACCAAAAAGCTAGAAGATCATAATATCAGAGTAAAGAACAGTCCTTCTAAGCAAAAATACTTGGTGACCTTATGCCAACATTGATGGATGGATGGAAAGATGTCGCTTATACACGTCCTTACTTTTCTCTAACATGAAGGACCAGTTAAAGCTTCATTATAGGCCAGCGGAGTTACTTGCACTGCTATTTGAGTAACAGTGGAAAATAAACAATAAGGCTGCTTTCAAACTTGAGGTGTGGGGGTTCTTTTGCTTTTCATCTATATTTTACCAACAAATCCCCATGGCAGTTTGATCTCGATAACCCTGGCTGCAGCATAACTGTATTTCTGTACTTGCTTTCACTTTCATCAGGAAAGAAACCATATCCTTCCCTTCGTAGCAAGTTGCAATCTTCTCATTGCTAATTCAGAGAGGTTCTGATTCCACAGCAAAGCTTTTTCTTCAAGGTGGGGGGGGGGGGGCAGGGAGAAAGACCTATGCCAGTCTTCCTACCCGAGCTTTCAAAGCATTAAGACAAACTTTAAATAAAAGTAAGACACCAGTTATTTGGATGACAGGATGTCATAACTCTTCCTAACATATAACATTATGGGAATATATGCATTTAAGCAATAATTATTTATATGATTTTAAAAAATAGTTTAATTTATCTTATACCACCTACTCACCAACAGAAGCCTGAAAGCCACTGTTTAACCTCTATGGTACCCATACTTATACTTAAGACATGAAATACATTAGTGAAGAAAATGGTGGTTGACTTGACCAGTTTTTGTTTTTTTAACATTTATTTATTTTCGAAAGTGAGAGATAGAGTGACAGCAGGGAAGGGGCAGAGAGAGAGGGAGACACAGAATCTGAAACAGGCTCCAGGCTCTGAGCTTTCAGCACAGAGCCAAATTCAGGACTTGAACTTGTGAACCATGAGATCATGACCTGAGCTCAAGTCGGATGCTTAACCGACTGAGCCACCCAAGCTCCCCAATTTGACCAGTTTTTAAGTAGACTTTTAGGGGCACCTGGGTGGCTCAGTCAGTTGAATGTCTGACTTCAGCTCAGGTCATGATCTCACGGTTTGTAGGTTCAAGACCTGCGTGGGGCTCTGTGCTAACAGCTCAGAGCCTGGAGCCTGCTTCAGATTCTATGTCTCCTTCTCTCTCTGCCCTGTCCCACTTGTGCTTTCTCTCTCTCTCTCTTTCTCTCTCAAAAATAAATAAATAAAAATTTAACAAATTTTTTAAAAAGAATGAGAAATTTAAAAAAATAAAAAATAGACTTTTAAAATATTTTATTAGCCTTTTTTTTAATTCTTTTTTTTTAACGTTTATTTATTTTTGAGACAGAGAGAGACAGAGCATGAACAGGGGAGGGGCAGAGAGAGAGGGAGACACAGAATCTGAAACAGGCTCCAGGCTCTGAGCTGTCAGCACAGAGCCCGACGCGGGGCTCGAACTCACGGACTGCGAGATCATGACCTGAGCCGAAGTCGGCCGCTTAACCGACTGAGCCACCCAGGCGCCCCTTATTAGCCTTTTAAAAACTAGTTATAACTTACATAGAATCAAATGCACAAATGTTAAGTATTCAATTCAATGAACTTTAACAGTTGTATTCAGGTAACAACCATCCAGAGCAAGACATAGAACATTTCCATCATTCTAGAATATTACCTCATGCTACTACCTCATGGTTTTTTAGTCACCCTACAATCCCTGCCAGAGATAACAGGTTTTTTTTTATTTCTAACACCAACTAATAAATTAGTTTTTCCTATTCGTATCAAAAAATCATATATTTTCTACTCTTTTATGATGGGCTGCTTCCTCTCTACGTGTTTTTGAGATTTATCCACATGGTTGGAAGTTTTAGTTCATTCCATTTTATCGTTTATAAAATAAATGATCAAAAAAGAAAATTTATCTATTTCCTTGTTGATGGAGAAAACATAAACCACCCCTATAAATCAACTAAGCTAATTTTTTCAAGTAGGCTTCCCTGCTGGCACAGAGCCCAGTGCGGGGCCTGAACCCACGACCCTGAGATCAAGCGCTGAGCCCCCCAGGTGCCCCAGACCCGAACCATTATTATTATGGAAAAAGTTGCCATGACATTCTTGTGAATGCCCCACCCCCCTTTTTGTTTTTAGCATCTACTTTTATTTCTCTCGGGTAAATACCTAGGAGTAGAGATGTCAGGTCACAGGGTAAATGCGTGTAAACATAAGAAAGTGCCAGACGGTTCTACAAAGCGGTGGTACCATTTTACCGTTCCACCAACACACGTGAGAATTCCATTGGCTCTGCACCATCTGACGTTGGCAGTCTTGGTGATTTTACAGTGGGTGTGAAATGGTATTTCACCGTGGTTTTCATCTGCGTTTCCCTGACGTCTAATGGTGGTATATCTTTTCATGTACTTATTGACCAATTGTGTATCTTTTCTTGTGAAGCCTCCAAGTCATTTGTTATGTTTTTAATCAGGTTGTCTTCTTGTTATTGATTTATAGGAATTGTCTGCGTTTTCTGGATTTGAGACCTAGGTAGATACACGATTTGAGATTGGCTTTCCCAAATGTGGTTTGCTCTTTCATTTTCTTTTTTTCTTTTTAATTTTTTTAAATCTTTATTTATTTTTGAGAGAGAGAGACAGAGTGTGAGCAGGGGAGGAGCAGAGAGTGAGGGAGACACAGAACCCGAAGCAGGCTCCAGGCCCTGAGCTGTCAGCACAGAGCATGACGCGGGGCTCGAACTCACGAGTGGTGAGATCATGACCTGAGCCGAAGTTGGTCGCTCAACCGACTGAGCCACCCAGGCGCCCCTGCTCTTTCATTTTCTTAATAGTGTTTTTATTTATTTATTTTTAAATCTTTTTTAATGTTTATTTTCGAGAGAGAGAGAGAGATTGTGTGTGTGTGTGTGTGTGTGTGTGTGTGTGTGTGTGTGTGGGAGGGGCAGAAAGAGAGACACAATCTGAAGCAGACTCCAGGCTCTGAGTTGTCAGCACAGAACCTGACGCGGGGCTCCAACTCACAGACCATGAGATCGTGACCTGAGCCGACATTGGACGCTTAACCGAGTGACACATCCAGGTGCCCCTCTTAATAGTGTTTTTAGAGGAGCATAATTTTTTGAATTTGATGAAGTGCAAAATCTGTTATTCACCAGAGACTTCTCTAGTCTCAGTTTCCAGCGGTTGGGGCATATTAGCCGAATAATATCCAGGTAGACGAAAAGGGGGGGTCAGGGATAGGCACATATGCATTTTTAAAGTCTTTCTGGAATAGATAAATTTGTTGTCATTATTTGACCACAAGTCATCTTGTGTCCCATTGCCCACGGACCCACTGACCTTTTGTCCAACTTGTCTGGCTTCACAATCATCAATGTCTCTTGCATTGTCATAGATCTGATCCTTTCATTTCCATGTATTTTCAAATTCGTGGGCAGGAATCCTTACTTAATACTACTAATAATAAAATGATAGAAACTACAATGCTGTGGACTCAGAAAAGCTCCTTCTGACTTTCTCCAAAAGATCAAGAAAAGCTAAAAACTAGAACTTCGGCAACGGCACATTTTTCACATAAAAGCGGTAAGTCAAAATACATTATCAAGGTCAATCTCAAATCCATCCTGAACTACAGAACTCTCCTGGGGTTCCTAAAACAAAACCAAGTAGATATCAGACACTCGACGCTTGAATGAAAGAAGCGACCCCGAAGTTGCATGAGAAAAAAGAGAAATGGTATGAAAGAAAACATTAATTAACAGGAAATAGGGTTTCTTACTGTTCTTGGCAAGCTCGGGCTGCTGTGTCCCAGGTGCCTTTCTGTTCCGTGATCACGGAGTGGCAGTAGCCTGAGTGACGGTGCCACCCAGCTGGGCAGGATCCACCTTCCACCTCCTGAAATACAGTTGTCCATGTTGACATGATAACAGTCTTTAAAATCTATAGCCTGCTCTCCGCACAAAGAATCTATGAGTCCCCTATCTTGAACAGAGTCATTTTGTCACCAGAAAGGAGGTCGGCCCTTATCCCAATTCTCCACCTTGAGAGATGTGATGGCTCTCTACAGAAAACACCACTGAAGTCCTCACTGTTTCGATTTTACACCCTTGACATTCTGACGATTAAACGACACGAGTAAACACCTTCTTCAATTGCATCGATTACCTAATGTGCTTTGTGATTTGTAAAACACCACCTGGGCCCTATTTTCCTCTTCACCTTCCAAGTGTGACAAGGGCAGGTGGACGAAGTGTCAGATCACTTGCTATCAGCTTATCACAGAGCATACGGCCAGCAAAGCTACTTTGCTGTTCATCCCGGGTCCCACCTCGGTTTGGGGGCTCCACACTCTCCAGGTAATCCCATCACACTTGTACAGCTTTCGGAGGCTTTCTTGGAAGTGGAAGAGTCCCTTTAATTCCAGTGTGCAGTTCTTTGGAAATGAGGGCAACCAGGCCTGTGGGAAGGAGAGGTGATGTAGACTTGACTTCATGTAAGCTAAGCACACACCCACCTTCTTTAGGTTTTCATTTGTTAGGTAGTATTGGTGTTGAGCAATCAGTCCCCAAGCTAGAAGGCAGTTTTATGGCCCAGCAAACAGCTGGCTCTCAGGTGAATAGGAAGTAAAAAGATTTTCCTACCTGTCTGGAGAAGTGCGAGCCAGTTGTGGATTCCACCTTATCTGCCTGAGGCAGTTCTGCCCCTTGGCTTGTCTCCTGTGGCTGATTAATACTGGATATGTTGGCCTTCCTTTTGCGAGATGGGGAACTATCATCCTGTAGTTGCAGGGAAACCATTCCATGATACTTGAGGAAATCAGAAAGCAACAATGAAGAAAACATGAACACCCAGGTAGCAAACAAAAACTTTTGTCGGGAAAATGAGCAACTCAAAATTTGGATTAAAGCAAAAAAGATAAAAGTTTGTGGTGTTTTTTTTCTTTCCTGGCCATCCAAGCCTCTGAAACAAATTTCAAAACAGGCTTTTAAGAGAAATACATAAATGCAGAAGAAAAATGATTTTGCTAAATGTTTTGCATCCATAAATACAAGAAATTTAGTAATTCTCTCAAACTGTGCTTACATTATAGATGATGTCTGTTCCATTTCTATAAACAGAGGATGGAAGAACCTGAAATCAATAAAATACAAAATATGAATAAACTTGGCTTGAAAAATAACTAGCACTGGGGTAAAACCCTTTCAGTAAGATCTTGTTAGTGTCTAAAAATTTTTAAAACATATGTTTCCTAAGGGGCGCCTGGGTGGCTCAGTCGGTTAAGTGTCCGACTTTGGCTCAGGTCATGATCTTGCAGTCCGTGAGTTCGAGCCCCGCATCGGGCTCTCTCTCTCTCCCTCAAAAAATAAATAAACATTAAAAAAAGAAGAAGAAGAAGAAGAAAGAAACAAAACTCGTATGTTTCTTAAGACTTTCCATACCCAGGGGCTCCTGAGTGGCTCAGTTGGTTAAGCGCTGACTTCAGCTTAGGTCATGATCTTGTGGTTTGAGTTTGAGCCCCACATGGGGCTCTCTGATGTCAGTGGAGAGCCTCTTCCTCTCTCTCTGTCCCTCCCCCCCACATTCTCTCTCTCTCTCTCTCAAAAATAAATAAACATTAAAAAAAAAAAAAACTTTCCATGATCAAATCATTAGAGTTTTTAAAATCACTGGACCTATTCACAACTTATCAGTGTTGATTCGGACATTCATAGCTTCAGTTATGGAGAAAAGACATCCTTACTTTGGTGATATGTCAATAGTACCCAGCGGTCTAAGAAAACACACACACACACACACACACACACACACACACACACACACAGAGGAATGCACATACACTCATGAGTGTTTGCCTGATTATAATTCTGGGCTAATAAGGTCAACATCACAGTTTCCACACCCGAGTAGATCACATAATCTCATTCTGTTCCAGGGTCACTGGTCATTCCCTATCTGTTTTGATCACAAAAGGAACCAAAGCAGAAACCATATGGATGAGTCAGCATATCCATCACCTCAAGTAGTACCATGAAGGAAGTGTGGCAGCATTCTGATATCTGTATACAAAAGACACTGTCTGATTGGGCACAGAACCATGGCTCCCACTCATTATGAGAAGCAAACAGCTTCTGCAGCGTTGGGGAACGCTCATTAGTATTTTTTGATTCTTTCACAATGTACTCCACACGTCACATCCCCGAAGCTCCCCATCCTTACTGTTTTGCCTTTCCCTTGGGTCCTCAGCTTCATACGAGAAAGATCTGTGGAAGCAAAGCCCTGGAGAGTGTCTCCCCTGGTGACTGCTGGCCGCTTGGAAGACGGAAGGGGTCTTCTTTCCAGATGAAAGGAACCAGAAGAGGCGGGTGAGGAAGACCCTGGGGACAGTGGGCGCCAAAGGCCCTTCTCCCACGCACTGTGCTTGTTTGGGTTGAAGGAATATGAAGGATAGCACTGTCCTGGAGGCATGAAAGATGGCAGGTCAGTTCATTGTACACAAACAGATAAGTGATCACGTCGACACAGCCCGCGGGGCAGCTTGTCATTGAACTGAGATGGATGGTGTTCCCACCAGATGTTGCCTTTTTGCCATTTGCCAGAAACTCCTCTACTCTTCATCAGTTTCCGTGCAGGAGAGCCGTGCCCTTCTGCACATCTACAGGGCGATTATAAAGTCAGGACGATGATTTCACAAACCACAAATGGAAACCATTGTCATGATTTTATAATCATGCCACATACTTGAGAAACGGCCTCACTTCGTGTTCCAGAATTCCTCAATAGATCAGGTTTATTTCACTGACCAAGCATCACTCCGTAAACACTTCCAAGGGTTCATCCTTTCCCCAGTCTCCTAGAGGTAGAAACTGGAACTGTTGGAAAAGTGCAATCAAGTAACAGTTCTAAAAATTAGCACTCAGGGGCACCTGGGTGGCTCAGTCGGTTGAGCGTCCGACTTCAGCTTGGGTCACGATATCATGGTTCGTGAGTTCAAGTCCTGCGTTGGGCTTTGTGCTGACAGCTCAGAGCCCGGAACCTGCTTCAGATTCTGTGATTCCCTCTCTCTCTGCCCCCCTCCCGCTCATGCTCTCTCTGTCTCTCTCAAAAAGAAAATAAACATTAAAAAATTTTAAAAATAATACAATAAATAAAAATGAGCATTCAACTGTCACGGAACAAATATCCAATAAACCTTACTGGAGCTACTTCTATGGGAAACATTCCCAATAAGTATGACAAAAACCTAAACCCCGATCCCTCATGTGGATATTTTATACTTCATGTCTAAAGCGTGGAGTTCACATATTGTATGTACTTCCTGTGAACAGAAAATTCTATTGAAAAACAAGTGAATTTGGCAATAAAGATGGTGGGAAAAGATGTTGTGGAAACATGAGTATTATAAAGGGAAGAGGATAATGTCTATATTTTATTATAGGATGAGAAAGAACAGGAGAGAGTGGATTTCAGGTAAGGAAAACATACCATGGGGCATGACAGGTGTAAAATCAGGGGTCTAAGTCTGTGCATGGTAACTGGACACTTGTCAAATGCTAAATAGACACGTAAGTAGAAAGGGTTTGGCAGGAAGAAAAAAAATCAGAGCAGCAAGGACTGTGCTTGGTCTTTATTTTATTTAGTTCACAGGTCGTTCTTTTGCATATACTATCCAGGACCTATTTTGGCTCTGCACTCCAAGGTTATTCATTAATATTCTCCAGCTGCTCCTGAATCCCCTAGCCACCTGCATCTTTCACGTCTATTTTTCTCCAATTCCTTCCTCTCTTAGAATTTTCCTGGTCACACTACAGTGGGGGCTCAGATTTTAGGCATTAAGAGCTCTCTTCCACAGAGGAAGATAATTACAGCCCTACAAACTCTGGGGGAAAATAATTGTCGATAGATTCTCACCAACATTGTTTCCCCCTCGGTGAGAACAACAAACGGGTAGGAGAAAAAAAAAAAAACAACACAACAACTACGGCACTGACTTGTTGCCTTTCTCAAACGAGAGTTCTTAGCGGGACGAAAACCACATGAAGCAGAAAAGCAGAATAAAGGGCCTGCAACACGACCGAGGTTGCTTTCTTGACAAGAAATTAAGCATTCTGATTTGAAGGCGTTATCAGGCACACTGGCTGTTGAAAGCCAGCAGCCAGAGCGCCAGGACCGCTCCTGATTTCGAGATGAGGATCAAAAGAATACCTCCTTTTGAGTCCAAAATTTTCACTGCCGCTTTTGTCTTTATGCCAAGAACTGCATTCACGGGGGAGTTGAGAATTACTTCAAAGACCTCATCATCTTCCTCTAATCCGTCATAGGTAATTGCTATATTCCACATCTTAGTTGACATTCCTACAAGAAGTAAACATTTTAATTACTCTTTAATTGCTATTTCAATCACCTAGGTGTCAGAGAAATATATTAATTAACATGTCTACAGCAAGGCTGCAGTAGCCCGAGTGAGCTATTGTACTGCTCCCGACACATTGAGGTCCTGCTGTTCTCCCAAATAATATTAAAAGACCGCATTTGTTCCTGGACAATGATGATTCCGTTTCAATGCAAACACTGTAACAAAAAAAGTGAGCCGCATTAGGCAAGGGATGAACAACAACAACAAAAAAAATGGTTAGTCGATGAGATCCAAGGCTTATTCCACCCACCCCCCCCCCCCCCCCGCCCCGACCTGCCCCTTCTCTTCTTAGAAATAAACAAGTACTGCAATCTTAAAACCTTAATAGTTCCAAAAATCTTAAGAGGTTGGTACAGGCAGTTAAAAGTGATTATTGGATGGTACTTCACACTATTCATGGAACCCTTGAAATGATTGATTTCTGAAGACAGCTGCCTCTATCGGCTGTTCCACTTCCTGAGGTCCTCCTAGCCCACAAATGCTTTTTCTAATGATGTAATACTCAGTATTTGATATCCTCCTAGAGAGTTTTTATGGGCTGGGGGTTTTAGAAATAGAGCCAATGTTGTTGTTGTTGTTGTTGTTGTTGTTGTTGTTGTTGTTGTTTTCCCTTTCTGTCTGCCTCTGCTCATGGAGTTACAAGCAAGCTCGGTTCACAGTAACTTTGTGAACTTAATCCCAAACGGTTTGGAACTTACAAACATATCCCCAGCCATTCTGTCACCGCTAAGGTGGGATGCAAAGGAGCCCCAGAAACACGAAATACGAAAGCTGGAAGAATCTTGTGAGACTGTCTAATCCTGACCAGTTTCCATGGCATGGATTACAGGGTCTCCCCATTTAGTTTATTTAGAAGAAAAAATGGTGGGAGGAGTTAAAAAAAAAAAAAAAGTACTGTTCGGTAGGGAAAGGAGGCTACAGGTTGAGGGGAAAAAAAGAAAACAAATTTATGGTTTAACCTTCCAGGACTAAGTTTTGAAAACTTGACTCTGTGGCATTTACTCATTGGCTACGTGAGGACTCTTATTCCCATAAACCCATCTATATAAGCAGTCAAACTTTTTTTTTTCCTAGCCTTCTCTTCCGAAAATCTGGATTCTTGTCTTCCTGTAGATTGTCTGCTGCAGATTTATGCCTCTCGTTTGGTCCATCTATATGACAGCCACCTGTTTGAAGGTCGTGTCACCTACAGATTTAAGGATCTAATCAAAGTTTCTTCAATCCCCCAGCAGAATTCAATGGAAAGAGGAAACTGTTCACCCATCCTACTCTTGGCTGCCCTTAGAGGGGAGAAAGAATTAAGTATATTTGAAATAATTTTATTTAAAAAAAAAAAAACAACCCAAGCTGACAGCCAATTTCAGTTATCCATACCAACTGATTCATAAATCAATTACTTTCGCGATCTTTGCAAAAACAGAAGTTGAAACACCTAACATAAAATACTATATAATTCCCACCTCATGGACGGATTAAATCAACCTATACATATACATTTTTGTCTCTATCGTGTACTTACCTTTGCTTTAGCTGCTATGGAGAATACCAGAGGTACAACATCGGCAAGCCCTGACATAAAGGATTAAAATCTCTTTGAAGAGACAAGATGTAAATGTCAGAAAAGTCCACTGTTCAAGGCTATGTGTGATTAGCCGCCAAAAGATACAGGATGGATGGTAAATACTAAATGCACGTGGGCTCCAGAGTTGGTAGGCTTGGGAGGGAGGAAGTGGGAAAACAGCGCAAGCAAAGGCAGGAAGGTAGCAAAGGCCTTGAACAGGGAAGGCTGAGCAAATTAGCTGGCTGGAAGGGAGGTCACGCCAGGCATTAGGAGGTAGGAGGGCAGCAACGGTGGGATGTAGCCAGAAGGCAGAGAGCCCTGGACACCAGGTGGCTGGATTCAGACTTTCAGCCATAGGCAACAGGGAAGGCCCTTGAAAATGAATGTCTTAGAAAAATGAATCTGAGTGTTACGCAAAAAGATTTAGGAGCCCAGGAAGGCGGGCAAAGAGGCTAGAAGTGGGGAGACCACAGAGGCAGCCGTTGTAATAAACCTGGCATGAAGGGATAAGAGACCAGACAGTGAAGAGAGTATATAAATACTAAGAATGTTAATATTCAAAGAACTGTTTTGACTCTCAAAACCCCAAAAGTCAAGCATTATCCAAATAAAAGTCCAATAACAACAACAGAGAATTCCAAGTCCCAACCAATTGCCTCTTATTTGAAGAATCATGTTTTAAAAACATTATAGTACCTCTTTTACCTCCCCCCCCCCCAAAACACCTTAACATTGTTCTATGACCTTATGGAGTAGAACCAGATGGTTAGAGAAAATCTATTCCAAATTTCATTTAAGTACTTTCTGATTGGTTTGCTTGCATTTCAGTTTTGTTTCTATGCCTACCAGGTGTGCACATAGAACCAACTTTTCTAGGTTAACGAGATTGGAAGTAAGAACTTTCTGGGTTTTTCTTTTTCCTTCCTCTCCCATTTTCAAGGTGCAAAGTAGTTGTTAAATCACTGAGATTATAAGCAATTTCAGAAGGCTTGAACCGGCCTCCTGTTCCCATAAAACAAAAGGCGTTGAAGAAAAGGTGTCATTTTATGCAGACACACACTTTACAGAGTAGGTCCATTACTGGATACTTGCCTGCAAAGCGGATTTTACGATGGAAAGACATTTGCTCAATGTTTTTTAGTAAATGCCATGTTAGAGCTCTGTTCCTTTGGAAAACATTTTGACTCTTAGGAATGACTTAGTCGTTCAATTAGGAAAGCAGCAAACCTTTCAAGAACACATACTTGAAAGGACAACAATCTTTTCCTTAAGAGTATTTACACTTCTAATCAAGATCAGCCACAATAGCTGAATGCTAAATCAGCAGAATTAGCTTTGGGTTCAGTACAATGGCAGCAAGGCATAGCTCACCAGTCTCAACAAGGACCCCGTTTCTCTCCACCCCCTCCTAAAAATTCTCAAACCTTCCAATAGCCCACCAATTTTGATTTCTCGCTTTGTTTCTTCGCCCTTCATAGAGGCTGCTGTTTTTAAGCAAATAAGCAGATTGCTTTGGGCATGGGGGTGGGGCATGGGGGTGGGGAATGGGGATGGGGACAACCAGACCCAGAAGAGGCAAGGATTAACAATATGGGAGTGGGGGAGCCTGGGTGGCTCATTTGGTGGTGCACCTGACCTCAGCTCAGGCCATGATCTCACCGCTCGTGAGTTCAAGCCCTGCATCAGGCTCTGTGCTGACAGCTCAGAGCCGGGAGCCTGCTTCAGATTCTGTGTCTCCCTCTCCCTCTGTCCTTCCCCTGTTCACACTCTGTCTCTCTCTCAAAATAAATAAACATTAAAAAAAATTAAAAAAAAAACAATATGGGAGTATATAAACATTTCTAGGACCTGTGAACATAGGGAACTTTGAAATGTTCTAAAGCAAGCCTTCAATTTATGAAACCATTTCTGGCTAATAAATTCTAAAACAATGAACGGGCAAAGATTGTTTCTTTCTAACTTACAAGATTTTTTTTTCTTAAAATGTCTAAATAATCCCCAAATTCATGACCAGTTAGATGCTCCAGAAGTCTAGTATCTACTCACAAAAGCATGTAAACTCTTCTAGACAAATCAGTATTTGTCTTATCCAGTGGAACCTCTGAGAGGTTCCCCGAAACATGATACTTTTTAGTTCCTGTCAATCCCAACAGAGTACCCGGCAAGGCTGCTCAAACTCTACTAAAAGCCAGAATCACTCCAGATCTTGTGACAAACGGACCTCAAATAATAAAGATGACATATAACAACGATTCTTGGCTCTCAAAAAGTGGAAAAGTTGTAGGGGTGCCTGGGTAGCTCATTGGGTTAAGCATCCCATTCTTGATTTTGGCTCAGGTCATGATCCTAGAGTTGTAGGATCAAGTCCCAGGCTCAAGAGTAGAGCCTGCTTGAGATTCTCTCTCTCCCTCTCTGCCACCTGCCGCCCCCCCGCCCCCACACTTTTTTTTCTCTCTCTCTCAAAATAAATAAATCAATCTTTTTTTTTTTTTTTTTTAAGTGGAAAGGCTGGGACTGCCTTAACATGAAGTACAAAACGGGAATACACAGAGCAATTGCCCCAAATCCTTTCATCTTAGGGTTGACCAGAACCTAAGAGCCTGTGGCCACCTGTGGGTAAACATCAGATACATAATGGAAACAGCTCTTCTACAAAGTAGGTCACTTGAAGAACAAACTTACGCAAGTCAAACTTAAATATCACACGAAGGAGGCCAACGCGATATCTGGGTTGTTTCATGTCAAATTTAAGGTTCATTGCTATAGGTTGAGTTGGGTCACTCAAAATCTGTATGTTGAAATCCTAATTCCTAGTACTTCAGAATGTGACCTTATTTGGAAAAAAGCTCATTACAGATGTAACTGTCAAGATAAAGTCACACTAGAGTGGGCCTCTAATCCATTGTGATTGATTTCCCTATAAAGAGGGGAAATTTGGACACAGACACATACACGAGGACGCCATGTTGGGGACAAGGGCAGAGATTGGTGTGGATTCCGCAGAAGCCAAGGAATGCCAATGACCAGCAAGTCACCAGAGCGTGGAAGACAGGCATGGGGCAGATTCTCTCTCACAGCCCCCAGAAGGAATCAACCCCACTGACAACTTGCTCTTGAACTTATAGCCTCCAGAACTGTGAGAAAATAAATTTCTGTTTTTAAGTTACCATGTTTGTGATACTTAGTAAGGGCAGCCTTAGCAAACTAGTCACAAACCATCATGCTACTTGTGGTGGACTGCAGAAAGGCATTTCTTTTCTATGTTTACTATTAAGGTTGTCAGTTCTGGAGCAGGGATGATATTCAGGCCATTTTGTTCTGCCTTTGCTTGAAACAGTATGTGTCAGTGGCAAGATAATGGCAAGGGTCTTGACTTGGTGGAATGTTCTCGGAGGGCAGAACACCTCCTCTGCAGGAGAGCACCAAGCCACGAGCCCTGGCTGCTTCTCAAGGCCCTTTCCATTTGCCCCTGGACAGGTGATGCATGCCCATCCCAGACGAGAGGGAAAGAGAGAGAACCATGCGGTGCAGTGAAGGAGAGTTACCCGCCCCTTCTACAGAGGCCAGGGAAGGAAGGTGTTGGTCCAGCTTTAGTGCTTTAGGCACAGCTCACCCTGAAGTCCCCTTCTCCTTCTTCTCCTACTTGCTCAGAATATCACCTCCTCTGGGAAGTCTTCCAGGATTCCCCTCAACCAGAACAATGGCTCCTCCTTTGGGTCCCAGTGTACTATCAGTGAGTTGTTTTCACGGCTCTATTTCCCACACAATAGAATGCCTTTAAGAGTCGGCACCATATTTTTATATCCCCCTTTGCACCTAGCAAAATTTTTCCACAGATTTAAACAAAGTATGTGCTATCTAATGAATCTTCCCCGCAGTCTCCTCAAAGCAACCTATTCCAAGAGAAATCATGTAGAAATGGCCTCATGTGAATATGACATTCTGAAAATTTCCATCACAATATGAGGCTATTTCAGCTTTGGGTTAGGACTCTAAATAATTTTTTTAATGATTTTCTGGATTTTTTGGATATTGGCCCGGATATTTACTTTTTATTCGTTATGAGTTTTCTTCTCATTTTAAACGAATATTCACTTGCGATTAAATGAAACACGAAGGGCAAAACCTCAAGGCCAAACAGATCTCTCTTGCAGGGGCTGAAGTAAGTCCCCATAATCTCCACACGTTCTTACAAAAAACGGGAAACAAACTATAGACACGAAATGTACCTGGGTCAAACTGAATCAGTTTAGATGGAGTCAGAGTGAAGTCTTTTCCAACTGTAGCAGACACTTGCTTGACCTTAAGAGGGAAAAAAAATATCCTTTTTTAAGAAAAATAAATATTAATAGAGAAACATCTAGTCTAGTATCATAACAGATTAAATTCATGCTTTTTTTTTTTTTTTTTTTTTTTTTTTTTAGGGAGGCTCTATGCCCAACCTGGGGCTTGAACTCATGACCCCAGGATCAAGAGTCGCATGCTCTACTGACTGAGCCAGCCAGGTGCCCTTAAATTCACGCTCTTAAGTCTGTTTTTAACATAAGGGCTTTTTAAAAATTATAATCAACCATTTTAGATCTAGGCTACATGGATCTTCCTTAAAGTTAACTTTTTTCTTAGACTAATATCAACAGAAGTAAAAGTAAAGCTTTTTTTTTTTCTTTTTTTCCTTTTCACTTCTTTCTAAACGATTTGGTCTTTGGAGAAAGCAACATAAATTTTAAACAATATTTTTCTCTTTGCTATGAGTATCCATTTATTACCTTACCTTCCTCCTACCCCAACCTGGCTTTGAAATAGTGCCTGGGAGGGAAGGGGCGGGGGGAGGAGAAGTAGCACCAGACAAGTAGCTGTGAGGTACCCCACGAGCTCCAGGGCACTGAGTGACTTTGACAGGTTGAACCGAAACGGGCCTCGTCCATTCTCCTGTCTGGGGGAAACCATCTCACTTCACAGAAGTGAATGAAAGCTCCACGAGGGTGACAGCCCTGGTGAACAGCCACGCAAAATCAATCCGCACGCAGGACTGAGGGTTTTCGAGGCTCCATCAAGTAAGTTGCTAACAACAACAACAACAACAACAACAACAACAATTGCTCTAAAGAGACGATTTACTGATCTCCTGTTCCCCACTCGTAGGGCTAAAAACCAGAGGGGATTTAGGGCTCTCAAGTCACGACCTATCTTCCCCCAGAGGGAGCCTAAATACGTGTTAAGAAGAGTGTCCTTGGCGAGTTTGAAAAAGGTCATCGGATGAGAACCCTGCGTAAGCACAACAAGCAGCTGTTACCTTGCACTCTTTTAGACATCTGAGATGGCCCAGAAAGGGAGTTACTATATTTCCTCACTTTCCAACAAAGAAATCAAGTGCACAGTTGCAAACTTAAAAGTTCCCATTTTTTCTGGCTTTAGATCCTACCTCCATTTGTAATCAAAGGCCCCGAGATCTGCTAATGGGCCTGCAGTGGAAACGTTTTGCTGAAGAGGGTACTTCCTCCCAGGCTTCCACTTGTTCTTGGCCTACGATGCCAAGGCTCTTCCTGAACCACCTTTCGTTGCGAAAAGGCAGCCCATCGTTCTCCTGTATCTACCATATGCTGGAAGTTACATTTCCGCGCACATGCAAGTACTTAGTATTTACCACCACTGGGTTTGCAGAATCCGATGTGGGAAAAGGAATGGTCTGAGAAAAGGTGGTCGGAACAATGATCTCGGTGAAGGTGCACAGTTCGAACCAGCACAAACAACACAGGGGAGAGCGCTTTCTCTTTGCTTCTGGTCAAGACGCCAGTAAGCTCTGGTAGAAAGCAGCACCTGGGCTCTAGGTAGAGCTGTCCCTGGAGGCTCAGGGCTGTGTTTGATGAAGGCCTGGCCACTCAGCTGGCAGGCTCACAGTGTGCATTCAGCTTCGGGAGACAAAAGGTTCCCTGTCACACCACATATGTTCTTTCTACCTGGCAAGGTGAATGGTATATGGCCCAAAACTCTAGACTCGAGCATATGGTGTTGTCTGTAGAAGACCAAAGCGTTATTAGAAAACCGTTCGGACAGATTTCTTTTTGTGTGAACAATCTGGAAAGATAAATACCAAATGTGGATATGGTAGAATTTAGGTGCACAAGGTTCTGAGGGTGATTTGAATTGATTATTGTAATTGAGATTTAACTGAGATGACCATTTTTTTTTTTCCCCCAAAAGCTAATATCACTCACTGCCCTTTTCAGGAGATTGAGGAGCAGTATTCAAAGCTCATTTGCCATTGTTAGTTTGTGAAAGCTTTTCAAGCTGCCATTCTCTTGAAGTGGTATTGTGATGGCAACTCCTAAAAAAAAAAAAAATTCCTTCAATTCTAGACGTCTTCGGTTGTGCTCCATGGTCCGTGTCTATGGAAAGCAATAGCAAGTTGACTAATCAATCTAAAAGTGATTACTGAGTATCCTTTATATCTCAGAGGCCTGGATTGATAAATGTTCTCTTAATTTTGACTTGGGTGACTCTTTTTTATTTTTGAGAGAGAAAAGTTCATGCAAGTGCAGAAGAAGGGCCCAGGAGGAGAGAGAGAGAGAGAGAGAGAGGGAGAGAAGAAGAGAGGGAGACATTCCAAGCAGGCTCCATGCTCAGCATGGAGGTTAACGTGGGCTCGATCCCATGACCTTGGGATCATGACCTGAACTGAAATCAAGAGTCGGATGCTCAACTGACTGAGTCACCTAGGCGCCCCAATCTGGGTGACTCTTAAGTTTGTCCCTTGATTTTCCTCATCCACTGAGACCACACGAAGCGATCCTGGTGCATACTAAGAGAAAGCCATTTGGGGGCTGAAATGTGGTCTGGAGACCTCATTGAATGTCTTACATGCAGGGTTTCTTTTCCAAAGCAGAGTTTGGCCAGGGTTCACTAGGTTGGATCCATCTCCCTGTAAAATCAAACTTCAGGACTTAGTAACCAGATTTAAAAATTAAAAGTGAGTTAGAAATTCCTTATCCAGGAGCTAATGAAGTTAGATAAAAGGTGGAAGGACAAGGAGATGTTTGATGCAGAATCTCCAAAATAAACGTGGCAATCCTGCAATTTGAAATCTCCTTGGTTACTGTGGTTTTCTCTTTAAGAAAATCATGAAAGGCACCAACCAGCAACCCAAGTTTTAGCCTGGAAGTTTATATTTTAGACTTGTTACCTTTACACTCACGAAGGCTGAGTCCATGGAATATCCCCTTCTGGTAATTTCTAAGGATAATATGCCCACAGTCTCACAGACCTCATATTCAGCCTGTGACCATTCAATATGAGACCACTTCAGTTCCAAACTGTGCATGAAAGGAAAAGAAAAGAGAAAATAATTTTTTAAAAATGCATAGTAAATGCCAGTAGGGATCCTCTGATTGGTAGGAGATGGAACTCATGGTGGGAGGTTCCTCTCATGGTGACAGACGTGGTTCATCAACGTACAACAGTGTTAAAAATGCCTTACACTTACCTGGTACCTTTTAGTTCAAAAAGAAATTTCACTAACAATCTCATCTGATGCTTACAACAAATGCCATGAGGCAGAAAGAGTAAATGTTAGAATTCTATTTTACAAATGCAGAAACTAAGGTTAAGAAGCTGTCAGAGGTCCCCCAGTTATTAATGACAAGAAAGGGACTCAAATCTGAGTGCTCTGAAGGGAAATAAACCAGCAGTTGTGAAGTTCAAGGAGACATTCTTTTTTTTGTTTTGTTTGTTTTTTGGGAAAGACCACTGATAGGAAATCTTCTCTCTTATTTTTTGGCCCTCATTAGTACATCAAGAACTCCAGATGCATATCTCTGAACTTAGGTTCAGTTTAATAACCTGTTATCTTTCAGGATGTGCCCAGGAATTAAAATGTGCATGGGTTTTATAACCACTATCTATTCCTTCTTCTGCACATATAAAAGGGCTGACTGACATGTAGCTTGGATGCAACTGAATAAACCTGATAACTAGGGGTGGTCTTTTTCCCACAAGAGATTTAGTGATCCCAACATTGGATGGAAGCTGTCTACTTTACTCCTCATAATACATAGAGAATTTTTTTCTTTTTTTCAGAAAAGAAAACCAAGCTTAAGAGAGGTTCCATAATCAGCTTAAAGGCAAAAAGCTATGACAAAGCTAATAGATGGCAGAGTTGAAATCTCCAGCCTACATCTGAAGCCAAATGTTCCATTCCTTCTGTACCACTCTTCTTCCCAGTTGAAGTCCTTCATGACTCCTGTCGCTTGAGCTCAAGCAGAGGAATACAATTTTACCCCTACATTTCCCTTTTTGAGGTGAGAAGATGTGAAGTTGGTTACCTAAACATTTCTCTCCAAACGTGCTCTTACCTTTTGCACCCCTGCAACCTTCAGCAATATAAGACACAAGCCATCTTCACTATCATCATTTAACACACTTCATTACTTTTGTTCCTTTCTTTTCCCTTTCATTATACATTTTCAAAACCCTCAGTGGTTGCCTTACTGTATTCTCAATCTTCCAACTAGATGTAGGCTCTTTCTTCTAGATTTCTAAATGTATTTTTTTTTTTTTTACAACTTTTTCCTGCAGAACTAGAAATCCTGGGTGCCACCATGTAGGGCATGGAGTCTCCAAATTCCACAGAGTTCTTCAGGCTTTCCTGGGGACCATTCACATTAAAGAGTAAGGGTATCCCCTCATAACCTCTTCATGTCTTTGCACCAATCGTGTGTCACAGTTACGTACTCTAAGTGAACCAGCAAGATAAACTCAATAGCACTGTCTCTTACTCCAAGGACAAGGGGCCAGTGGGACAAGGTGGTGTGGGAGCATGGGATTATGGGAGAGGTTCATAAATCTATATGAACATACATGTTTATTCAGTCAGTACATAAATTTATTGTCACTGGCTTGCCGGGCTTCATAAAATTTTGACGTGAAAACAGAATCCTCATATTAGAAATATTTGGGATCTTCATGGGTTTTTGATGTAACTGATTTCAACTCTGGCATGGAACTGTCAGGAAGTAAAGAAATAAATGGCTATGCTTAAAGAATCACAAGATTGGGGGGTGGGGAGAGGGAAAAGTGGGTGATGGGCATTGAGGAGGGCACTTGTTGGGATGAGCCCTGGGTGTTGTATGGAAACCAATTTGACAATAAATTACGTTAAAAAAATAAAAATAAAAATAAAAGAACCAGAAGATAACAAGTGACAAGAATATGACAAATGCCATAAAAACCACATATTGCCAAGAATCTTTAAGGACCCCGCTAAATGAGAAGGGGGGGAAATCAACAAGATGGATTGAAGGAAAGATGAAACAGGAAGGAAAGAAAAGCAATGGGAATGAGTGAAATAGATAAATACAATGAATTTCAGCTAAGTCTCAATAAGGTTTAAATGAGTTTCAACGTCCACTCTTCAGAGAATCCATCTACTGCTAATACGAACCACGACAAGCAAAAATTCATCAATGTCACTCTGCAGACCCAGGCGACCTCAAAGCCTAAAGCTAAATGCAATTTTGATTGCTGATCTAGATCCATAAAGGGACCACAAAGAGTGCTGTTCAGCTTCAATGCACGAAGGGCTTTGGCGTTTGGGAAAGTGTGCACATTTCCCTGATGCACGATTAGAAAGTTGCATACTGCTTACAGGATAACGTTGTCATCACACACTGTTCTAGTTTTATTTTCCTCACTATAAATAATAAAGACCCATTGAAAAGCCATGAAATGTAAGCCACGCTATATGCCTTCCAGAAAAATATTTAAATCACAAAGCACACGCATACCTACAGGATATGTGCAACACATGTTTTGAATGTGTTTGGTTTTTGCAGTACTGACTTTGAAGATCTTTCTATTGCTGAGACTTGCTTAAATTCTACACAAACACCTAAAAGAAAAGAGATGCAGTCAATCACTTAGGAATTCTCCCTGTGAGAAGCCACATAGCTGTATGCTGGGCATCATGTAGATAACCAGATGCAGGAGCCCACGAGAGAAATTTGGAAAGCTCTGGATGTGTAGGTGTTATGTAGACAAGAGTTGGGTCAGATCTTCACATTTTAACGATCCCTCCCTTCTCCTATTGCCATTGAGCAAAGCTCAATCTAAGGTCAGAAATGAAGTTTATGGACACACTTTATGTGAGACCATATGGCAATCATTTCAAGTCAGTTAGCAAGAAGTGAGAATTCCTTAATTCCCTAGGCCATGGTTTCTCAACTTGGAGACCATTGACATTGGGACCTGATAGTAACTGAGGTTGTTCTGTGCATTATACAATGGTTAGAATCATCCCTGTCCTCTGCCTGCTAGATGCAGTCACATCGGCCCCTCCAATCAAAACTGTTTCCAGAAATTTCCAAATGTCCCTTAGGGGTAAATCATCCTCAGTTGAGAAACACTCCCCTCAGTGATTGTGGGGTACTGATCACAATAAGAAATTTGATATAACGTGGAAACTGAATTTGAATTTCCAACAACCACTACTGTGAGTGGAAGACATAGAATGCAACAGTAGAGATTAAACCAGATTATAAGTCATGAGGCTTCTGGTCCCTCTACCGTGCACAACAGGATCTTGAAGTGCAGCATAAGACAGCTGTCTTGCTTTGTTGAGGTTCCCATCTCCATTCTTACGCCTCTTCTTTTGTTTTACTTTGGCACATATTTTAAATTTACATATTGCCTTTTTATATTTTACATACACATACAAGCAGTGACATGGTTATAAATATCTTAACAATGGCCTCTCCAGAGGGAAGAGGGATGTATGTGTGTGTGTGTGTGTGTGTGTGTGTGTGTAGTATAATACTGATTTAAGGATGTATAGGACATAATTTATAAGTAATAGTATTAGATAATAGTATTAGATATACTATACTTTTAATTATAGATCTCACATAGTTGATTCTCAGATAACATTTTTCTTGATTTTTCACCAATTTTTGGTATGAATACCAGAAAAGCCATTTAAGCACCCAATTTATTTTTTTTCAGATAGTTAGCATTTTATTTTATTTTTTTTAATGTGAAATTTATTGTCAAATTGGTTTCCATACAACACCCAGTGTTCATCCCAACAGGTGCCCTCCTCAATACCCATCACCCACCCTCCCCTCCCTCCCACCCCCCATCAACCCTCAGTTTAAGAGACTCTTAAAAATTGAGATTAAACACCCAGTTTAAAGTCAATCCATCCCCAAAGTCTGGATCTACGATCCCCCTTATCCTGACCAATTTTCCAAAGTAGTCATTTTCCAAAGTAGTATCATACAGACCATAGTACCTAATTTGTTTAGATATGAAGTATGTGCCTAAGTAAACAGAGGCCTCTGGTTCACTGATACAGTCCCAAGTCCCCTGGAGAATGACCAGAAAATAGTAAGAGCTCAATAGATACTTGTTAAATGAAGGAAGGAATTTTTTTACCCACTGTTTCCCAGGCCAGGTTGACCACTGAAACCTTTTTTCTCCCCAGCCCTATTAACTGATGTTAAATCATAAAATTTGAAAAAAAAATCTAGGATAGATGATCCTCACATGTTCTTTCTGGCCCTTACTCTGGATTCTTTAGCTATTCTTGTATTTTATAAGAGTATTGAGAAAGATGGCGTTGATAAAAGAACATTCTATCATAAAGAATGATTGCTTAACACACATCTACGGTATTTCTAAGGTATGTGCATGATTCTCAACATTTGGCAATGTCTGGAGACAGCTTTGATTGTCACAACTGGGAAGGGGGTGATGGTGGTGTTTAGTGGGTAGAGACCAAGGATGCTGTAAACATCCTACAATATACAGGACACCCTGCCTGCCCGCAGCTCTCCCCTAGTCCATGGCAAAGAATTATCTTACCCAAATTCTCAATAGTGTTACAGTAAAGTAAAAATATATGTACATTTTCTGATATTTTATTTTGCGGCTACTTGACTCATTTACATGAAGGAACAATGAACTGCAAGAACCACTTGGGATTAAAACCCCAGTTTGGGATCTGGGACATTAATCTAGGTTAACAAGAGTGTGGGAAAAAGGTACTTAGCTGCTCTATGCCTCAGTTTCCTCACTTCCCAAAGTAAATAATGATGAGTCTGTACTTCAAAGGGGTTAAATGAGCCTTAATGGATACTCATTAAGTATTTTGAGTTTCTCAGTGAAAGGTTTTACAGAAGCGAAAATTGTGAGTAAATTATTCTTACGACTAGCTCTTCATTTATAATCAAGTAGCATATGACTTAAGAAAATTGAAAGGTTAAAAAATATTTTTCCAAGTGTTCTAAGACTTATCAATTCAAAGAGGATGCTATTAATCTCCATAATCTAATGCTATGAACACCTGTGTTTTTGATGCTGTCTTTCTCTCATGGTAATGGGAAAACGGTGTTTAGCCAGGAGGCAGGATAGTGAGTACCCTAAACCAGTGCTTTGGAGTCAGACACATCTTGCAACCACTTATTAGTGTGTGATTATGGTCAGTTACCCAGTCTCTCTAGGCCTCCATTTGTAATCTGTTTAAAACGAGGAGAATGATACTCCTGTGAAATGATGAAAATTAAAATTCATTAGTATGTATAAAGCACCTGTACACAGTGGGTGCTTAATAAGTGCCATTTTTTTCCCTTCCCTTCCTCTGCGTGTTCTTAGATCTACCGGGAGACAAATACTTTAACTCCTGGCTTGCAGGTATAATGTGAAATCTTTACCTAGCACATAGTTTCAACCTCTTCCCCCGCAAGGTGTTTCATAAAAGTTGCTAAAACGTTGCAGGGTGCGCCTGTTAGAAATTCTTTTTCGGTTTGATCTCTTTGTCCTTTCTCTTTTGAAGCCAAGAATGAATAAGGGTAGCCAGAGGGAGGAGAAGAATCCGTCCTTGGAATCATGCAGCAGCTGGAGAAGCAGCCCAGAGTTATGCAGAACTTCAGCCTGGGTCAACTTTTCTTTTTAAGTTCACTTTTTTTTCCCCCCCAGTGGGCACATGAAAGAGGTCAATGTAGAAGATGTGTTAAGAAACTGCCTCGGTCAGAAGTTGGCTGCACCTGTGGGCTGCAAAGGTGTTTTTGAGGAACAGAGCGAGACCTTGTTAGCTGAGCTTGGGAGCTCTGCAGACCATCCTGAGATTGGGGCAGGGCTAGAAGACAGGTATGACGTGTGAGTCATGCCAAGGCACGAGCCGATGAGATGGGCACTCACTTTGAGGTCGTGAGGTCAGGGTTCACTTTCAGCTCTGCCGCTCATTCATTTAGCGACTTGTGGCCAATTACTTAAATGCGTGGAGCCTAATTTCCTTATCACCCTCAGAGGACTGTATTTTGCAGATTAAATTAGACAACATATGGGAAAGCACCTAGCACTGTGCCTGAAATTTAGGCACTTAGCCAAATCGAAATCTTTATGCAAATTTCCATGGGTTTTAGTGTGATGAAATAATTGCTATTTACGATAAAATGTCTCCCAAATGTATCCCATGCAAAATTTGTTCCGTGAGCTATTCTGGGGTGGGGTGGTGGTAGTTCTATAGTCAAATCAAGTGGAGATATGCTGTATAATATTTCCCTGGCTCGGAAACTCCCACTCCATACAAGCATCTCCGCAATTCTAGGTTGTGATGCAGTTAAACAGCATACAAACTAGCTAGCCAGCTAGCCACAACTTGATCAAATCAAGACTTCCTAACGCCTTTTTTTAAATTGCATTTTCACCTTATTTTTTTTAAATTTATTTACTTATTTATTTTATTTATTTATTTAGAGCAAGCATGTGCATGCAAGCAGGGGAGGGGCAGAGAGAGAGGGAGGGAAAGAATCCCAAGCAGGCTCCACTCTGTCAGTCCAGAGTCCTATGTGGGGCTCCATGCGGAGCTGATCCCAAAAACCATGAGATCGTGACCTGAGCTGAAACCGAGTCAGGCGCTTAACTGCCTGAGCCACCCAGGCGCCCCATCCTAACACCTTTTCTAATGGAATATCTCATGACCCTTCATTATTGACATTCTATAGAAATGTTCCAATAGCAAAAAACTTACTAGCAGTCAAGATCCTGAACAATCCCACTGAACATGGGTCCTTCTTGGTTTTTGTAAAAGAGCCTCCTTTCTGCTCCAGATTGCACCAGTGGTCCCTTTAGCTTTATTACAGAAGGTTTTCACCCCCTCCAAATGCATGGAATATTAATCTATTAATCCTGTCTCAGCCAAACAAGAACACGAAATTACAAAAGACTTCGCTTAGTCATTCATAAGCATATTGACTGTTTACTTTGTGAATCATGATACTTCTTCAAACAATCAATCTTGTACTCACATGAATGAACAACAGCAATCACCACCGCAAGTCACATTGGTCAAGGACTTGAAAGATGCAAGATGCTCTCACACGCCTTATCTCATTTGTTTCTCTAAATAAATCGTGGTATTGGCCCTCGTTTGACAGATGAGATAACTAAGGCTTGCACGATCACCTAGGTCAATGGCATAGCCAAAGCTCAAGCCCTGTTGTTTTGTTCTTTGGCTCTAAGTGTGGTGCCTTATTGTTTGTTATCTGTATCATAATTCCCATTGGGTTGGACATGGACTGCACATTAATATTGATAGCTGTAATTTATTTTAAAAAAAAAGCTAAAACTTAAAGTCCTTAACGAGTAAGTATTACTTCCTTCTTGTTGCCTGGGTGGCCAATGACTAGAGAGAAAGAAGGAAGACAAATCTGCTGCTCCTTTCCCAATAGGCCAGTTTAGCAGACTTGTTAAGAGTGGGCAAGAAGTGGGGCGCCTGGATGGCTCAGGCGGTTAAGCGTCTGACCTCGGCTCAGGTGATGATCTTGGGGTTCATGAGTTCAAGCCCCACATCAGGCTCTGTGCTGATAGCTCAGAGCCTGGAGCCTGCTTCCGGTTCTGTGTCCCCTTCTCTCTCTGCCCCTCCCCTGCCTGCTTCTGTCTTTCAAAAATGAATAAATGTTAAAAAAAAAAAAATTAAAGAGTGGGCCAGAAGTTCTTTAGTACGATGAAGGAAACCATGGACTCTAGAGCATCCTTCCTGGGTCTGAATCCCAGCTCCTTCACTAGTTACATGAGCTTTGAAAAGTCACCTCCCATCAACGCGCTTTAGTTTTCACACCTATTGATTCTGGATTATGATGGTACCTCATAGGTGGTTGTGACATTAAAATGAAGAGTAAGGGAATAGAGCAGAAAACAACTGTATTGCAAATGCCTATAACATACATTGTACATGTAACTACGTTCTTGCAGGCTGCTTTGGAAAGACAGATAGCTACTCGCAAAATTGTTGCTTACTGGAATAATATGCTTCTTGTTCCAAAAACATCTACTTCCAAATGAGGTAAGGGACAGCTATACCATCCACAAATTATGAACATAAATTCTGAGTAATTTCTACCCTCCCCTACCACTCGAAAGAAAGCAATGTGATATGTGTCAGAAGCAAATCAAAATTACTTCTGGGTTCACCCTTGGTAGGCACATTTTATATCATCTTGTTCCACTGGTTCCCATCATTTCAAGCTGAAATAGAAATATCTTCAGCAAGGTACATGAGAACATATCACAGAAGCAGGAATCTATCTAAAATAGCCTCGATTAAGATTATAAATTCTTCTGTGATTCTCCTCTGAATTTGAGAATTATTTTAAAACACAAATCATCTTCAAAAGCAAAACCCTAACCTTGAGGAATGAAAAGGGCACGTAGTTGAAACAATATCAATCTAGCACCACTTTGGGAGAAAAAAAATCGTCAGCCATGCTATGCTAACAGGTGGAGGAATAGGGGTCAGCATTCGGTCAACAGCAAGTCTGATCAATACTCCTGTTCTTTAGTCATACTATTAAAAAGCAGGCATGGGGCGCCTGGGTGGCTCAGTCAGTTAAGCGTCCGACTTCGGCTCAGATCACGATCTCACGGTATGTGAGTTCGAGCCCCGCGTCGGGCTCTGTGCTGACCGCTCAGAGCCTGGAGCCTGTTTCAGATTCTGTGTCTCCCTCTCTCTCTGACCCTCCCCCGTTCATGCTCTGTCTCTCTCGGTCTCAAAAATAAATAAACGTTAAAAAAAAAAATTAAAAAAAAAAAAAAAGGAAAAAAAAAGCAGGCAGGGCGCTGGGGTGGCCTGAGTTGAAGCCCCCGCTTGAGCTCTGTGCCAACAGCTCAGAGCCTGGAGCCTGTTTCAGATTCTGTGTCTCTCTCTGTCTCTGCCCCTCCCCCACCCCTCAAAAATAAACATTAAAAGATAATAATAATAAATTTTTAAAAAGTGTGTGCTTTAAAAAATAAAAATAAATAAAAATAAAATAAAAAGCAAATATAGGAACCCCTGGCTGACTCAGCCAGAAGAACGTGCGACTCTTGATCTCAGGGTCTTGAGTTTAAGCTCCATCTTGGGTGTATGGAGTACTTAAGTAAATAAATATTTTTTTTAAATAAAAGCAAATGTAATCAATTTATTAATGATTTTGGAACAGGGTTGTTTTTTTTTTTTCATTTTCTTGAGAATTGGAAGACATTTGTCTGAAATTGCAGTTAGGTAATATATTTTCTATAAGGATGGTAATGCCAAGGAATTGTTTCTTTCGGACAAGATCAGTTTAATGGGTGGTGGTCATCCATTTGAAGTTTATAACCTCATGATTATATTTTCATGTCAGGGCCCAGGTTTTCCTTCTCCATGCGTATTTCCCAGCTTCTGCTACTGTGAACCTGGCATATAATAGCCACTCAATAAAAATCTGGGAAGGTTATAAATCTGGGCAGGTACTTTATATCAGGGCCAGGGCCATGCAGGTGGGACTCTGGGAATGAATTTTGTAAAGAGAATGCGTTTTTCTAACAATGACTATAGAGACCTCTGCTGGCAACAATTGGAACTACAATCCAGGGTCAGAAAAAGTAAGAATGGAAACCAGAGAGGCGAATTTGTTTTCTTTCTCTGTCTATATTCTGACATAAAAAGCCCATAAGGGGGCTGTACCAGCTTATGACATGTAGTTTGATTAGATGGAAGCAAATACAGAAACTAGGATAAATAAGCGACTTTTCTATAAGGTGACTGGGAAGAGTGTCAAAATTCAAAAGAAAAACACAGCACAAGGAGAATTGGACTATAAATAACCTTTCTGTGATTTTTTGCTAGCTGGTAAGCTATTCAGGGTCTACACTCAAGAGAAGTTTAGAACAGGGGCCCCGTCAGAAATATTACAATAGTCATTCATCTTGTAATTGTGAGGATTTGTTACTCTGATGGTTGTACATTCTGTACGTTTCTAAGCGTCACTACTTGTCTATTCTCCCCTTTACGCTGTCTTCATCTTACCTGCGATAGGTTTATTAGCTTAAAGATGCAGTCACAAGTAATCATTTGGATTTTTCGTTTCTTTGGAAGGGAAGAGACGTTTTGCTAACACTTCCTGACTACCCCATTCTTCCTGCTGTAGGTATTTTAGAAGACTCTGGTTACTAACGCAGTCCTAGAGTGACCTCTTGCTGCACGATTTGTACATGAGCCTGCAAACTCAGTCCTGAATGTCAGTGAATTGTCAAGACAGAAACTTCTGTGTGTGTGTGTGTGTGTGTGTGTGTGTGTGTGTGTGTGTGTAGGTAGAAGTGTAAGCATTTACATGAGTAACATGAATGAGCCAGCACTATATAACTTAAATTTCTAATATTCTCATCTTCTATAAGACTACTGGCTTTCCTATTATCACCCATGAGAAAGAAAATTCTTTCTCCAAAATAAATTCTGTGGGCTTCTAAAATGGCCTGTCCATTGATCTTCATATTTTGTTTGAAGAAGAATATTTCACATTCATAATCAGATACATTCTGGACATTATATACAGGACCACTGAACAAGCAAAATAATTTACATTTGAGGAGCGGCAGAGTTCCCTGTGGGGTCCATGATTTGAAATTCCAGGATATCTGAATTAACTTCCAAAGATGGGTTTAGGATGTAAAGAATGGTCTTACTGTTTAAGTCCTTTTGGGTAAATTTCTCGTGGATAAATTCACCTATAAAAAAGAAATGAATACATTTCACAGGGATTCAAACAAAACGTTAAATAAAAGTTGATAAATTGTATGCCCATTTTAAGCACAGCTTTAAAAACAGCCAAAGTATACATTTTTAAAGAAATGAACATTGCGGCAAGTATCTTAAAACTCATATGCAATAAAATTATATTAGGCTTTAAATTTTACTTTGGCTCAGAAATATTGTCTGAAAGAAAATACAAAAAATAGGGGAGAGTAGGAAGATACAGCAATAAAATCTCAAATTCTGTGCCATTATTTTTAGTGACACATTTTGATCATTGTCTTCATGAAGCAAAATAATATACAATCCTGGAGAAACCATCCTACCCCCTCCCAATTGTATTTCTTTGTTTCATGAACTGATATCATTTAGAACTCCTGATTAAAAAAAATTACTCACAAATATGAATTTGGTCCTGACACTCTGTGTTCCTCTGACTATATTCCAATCTGGCTGATATAAAGAATTATAAACAATAAACAGCTGCGTATCAGCACTTGGTTCCCCCACTCAAGATGAATTTAGGGAAGCTCAGCCTCAAACCCTCTTTAGCACCGATATTGATTTACAAACTGCATCTATCAGTAAGCCCTGGGGAGTGTTTACCAAATGGGCCAACACTTAATTAAATTACTCTCTCGCATTGCCAGCTACTGGGTATTTTAAGATGAGCGATTACAAGGATCAAGGAAGGCAGTACCCGTTGTTGTGTCCTCCAGATGTCCATGTTGGGGGCCTCGTAGAATTTTAAAGATGATCAGATCGTCATCAGTGTCAGGGTCTGTTGCCTTCAACACATGGGAAGTGAGGTAAATCCCATAACAGCCATTTTTCAGGAGCCCCACTTGAGAAGGGGAGTGCAAGTGTGTGATATGGGGGGCTGTTTTGTCCAACTGGTCAACCTGGATAGTCAATAATTACATACGCTTTTAGACAAAGGTTTCTCATCTCCAAGCAACATAGGATCTTAATAGTCAACAATGATAATCTACCCCAAATTTCAGATTATTTATCCTCCTCATTTGTTCATTTCTGCTAAAGGCTGGCTTGTTCACAATATCCTCAGTAAATATCATAGTGCCTGGAGCAGAGGCTAACTTTCCATTATAAACTTTGACTCAGCTTTGTGAATTGTCCATTGTCTGACTCTCCTATTAGGACATAAGCTCCCTGACGGTAGACGTTATGTCTCCACCCGTACCCGCACCCCCTGCGTTCCCTGCACCTGGCACAGTGCCTGAACCATGACAGCAGCTCAAGGAATATTTGTTGACTGAATACATGAAAATTGACCCAAGAATTGTATTGCAAACGTAAAGTTAGCTCCACAGGAGGAATTTTGAATTTTCCCAGCGCTTGGTGATATACAGAAATAAGGTTATAAAGATACACATAAGGATATGCATCACGAATGCACTGATTATTTTGGGGGGGCACATCTTTGTTCAAATGGCAAAAAAATGTGGTGTGAAAACTAGAAATACTTAGTGAGAAAAAAATGAAAGGTGATTGTTATTATTAATGTTTATTTATTTTTGAGAGAGACACACAGAGTGCGAGCAGGGGAGGGTCAGAGAGAGGGAGACACAGAATCTGAAGCAGGCTCCAGACTCTGAGCTGTCAGCACAGAGCCCGACGCAGGGCTTGAACTCATGAACTATGACACCGTGACCTGAGCCGAAGCCAGACGCTTAACTGACTGAGCCACGCAGGCACTCTGAAAGGTGCTTATTTATAGGCATTTGCATATTTGTTCCACTGAGGATGAGAACCAGGCAACTGAACAAGTAGACTCCATTTGGGAAGATAGTGAAGGGGCAATGACCTACGAGTGAAAGAGGCGGATAGGTTCAAACACTCCTTCAGGTATGGAATGAAGCTCGGACCCTCTTGCAAACAACCGTTGTAGGTTAGGGAAGGAGCAAGTTCGAAGCAATTAGCACAGTTCACCACTGATACCAAACAACAGGTACAGGAACACGATCTCGTAGCCAGTGAATTATCAACTTCACTTACCCAAAAAGGATACTATTGTAAATCTTGGTTCACCCTAGCAAAGTAAAGAATAAATGCCGTGACAAGACTCTATTTTGTGTTCGGTATGATATACTTAAGCTATCATTCAGCTATTTTAAAAAACAGAGGTAGAAGGAACTGATAATAAGCAATTTCCACAACTTAGTGTCAACTGGTAAACAAACAAAAAACCAATAAGTTGCAGAATAAGAGATGACTGTAATACATTTTTGTTCACATATATGTTCATACAGACATAGACAAAATTCGGTAAGCATTTACTTGTACAAACCTGTTTTAAACATTTTTTTTTAATTTTTTTTAACGTTTATTTATTTTTGAGACAGAGAGAGACAGAGCATGAACGGGGGAGGGACAGAGAGAGAGGGAGACACAGAATCGGAAGCAGGCTCCAGCTCTGAGCCATCAGCCCAGAGCCCGACGCGGGGCTCGAACTCACGGACCGCAAGATCGTGACCTGAGCTGAAGTCGGACGCTTAACCGACTGAGCCACCCAGGCACCCCAAAACATTTTTTTTTTAATTGGGTGGGGGAAATACCATGCTTCATGGTGTATTTCTACATGGAGTTTTGTAACAATCAAGTATTTTTTTTCCTCTCAGGTTGGCCAGGTTTTTTTTTTTTTTTTTATTAACAAAAATAATCAGGGGCACCGGGGTAGCTCAGTTGGTTAAGCCTCCGACTTCAGCTCAGGTCGTGATGTCACAGTTTGTGGGTTTGAGCCCCAGGTCAGGCTCTGTGCTGGCACCTTCAGAGAGCTGGAGTCTGCTTCGGATTCTGTGTCTTTGTCTCTCTCTGCTCCTCCCCCGTTCCCACTCTGTCTCTGTCTCTCTCTGTCTCTCTCTCAAAAATAAATAAACATTAAACATGTTTCAAAAAATAATCATACATCATGTTGGTAACTACTTGGGGAAACAGTCATTTTTGTATTTTGCGGGTAGCGGTGCAAATTAGTGAAAATTTTCTGTAGAGAAATTTGGCATATGTATATATTAAAAACGTACATATACTTTGATCCAAAACTTTCACTTTCTTGAGTATGTCCTGTAGAAATGATTAGATTTATACAAAAATGTGTGTATATATTCACTAAAATATAATTTTTAGTAGCAATTTTGAAAATCCACAAAATAGAAGTCCAACAGAAGATTTATAAACCATCTCTTCCTGTCACTGAGTGCTATTCAACCTTTAAAAATTATGTTTTCGAGAAAGATCTAATAACATTAGGAAATTTTTGTAACATAAGGAAGAGTGGAAACAGGCAATATGCTTGACAGGAAATATAGTATCCTTCAGAGAAAAAGTGCACAAGTGGGGGAAGGGCAGAGGGAGAGAGAAAGAGTCCCAAGCAGGCTCCCCGGTCAGCATGGAGCCTGATGCAGGGCTCCATCCCACGACCCTGGGATCATGACCTGAGCGGAAATCAAGAGTCAGACACTCAACTGACTGAGCCACCCAGGTGCCTCATAAAATTAGTTATCTTTGAGTGGTATGATTGTGAAGGATTTTTTTTTTTGTCCCTTTCTGCAGCTCATGAATTCTTTATAATAAACAATTACTTTATAAACAAAAAAAAGCAACAACAATTTCCAAAAGTTACAGTCATTCCCTTCTCCTAAAAAGTGTGGACAACAACCTCAGAGTTATGCACTTGGGTGGGAGGTGGGCAGGTCAAATCATGATCATGGCCTTTTGGGGGGAGAAAGTCCTATAACGAGGATGGCCAGTGGAAGGGATGGTCAATGGCAGAGAAGGAAAAGTAAAAATACTTGAAGCCATGTAAGAAATCCTCAACATTATAACCAGCTGAGTGTAGATATGTTTTTTTTAAAATATATTTTCTGTAAAAACAGAAGTGTTACAAAAGGAATAAATGCCTGTTGTGATCACTTGTTTTAAAAAAATATATATTAATATTTGGGGAGCCTGGGTGGCTCAGTTGGTTAAGCGTCCGATTCTAGATTTGGCTCAGGTCATCGTCTCACAGTTGTGAGTCTGAGCCCCACAATGGGCTCCATGTTGGCAGTGTGGAACCTGCTTGGTATTCTCTCTCCCTCTCTCTGCCCCCCCCCCACCCAGCTCTCTCTGTCTCTTTCAAAGTAAATAAATAACCTTAAAAAAATACACATTAATATTTAAGCTCTGGGGGGCACCTCAGAGATTCATTCAGTTGAGTGTCCAACTCTTGATTTTGGCTCAGGTCATGATCTCACAGTAGGGAGATTGAGCCCTGCGTCAGGCTTCAAGCTGAGTGTAGAACCTTCTTGGGATTCTCTCTCTCCTTCTGCCCCTCTCCCCAACTCACACTTTCTCAAATAAAAAAAAAAAAGTAATCTCTGGTTACATGGTTCCTATTGTGTATTGGGTCCTACTTGCCCTAATCTCATTAAACTTCTGGTTTCTTCAAAAACAGGTCTTCTGGCTTAGCATACCAGAAGTACTTTAAAATATTGGAGCCCAAGACATTTTTTTTTTTTTAAAGAAAAGAAGGCCACTTACTTCCTAAACTGCTTGACCCCTCTGCTCAGAAAGACCAGAACATTCGGGAGAATTATGGGAGAAAATTTGAGGCTTTCCTTGTCTACACATAATAGTATTTTTTGGCAAAGAGAACCTTGTCCTTTGGATGAAAAAGAACCTTCACAGCGTATATCCAACATTTTCCTATCAGTAAATTCTGCAACTTTCAAGAGATCACCCTCTTATAATAACCATGTTCTGTAAGATGATGATGTTGTTGGGACTGGACTGATTTAAATTCTGATACCTTTTCTAAATTCTACTCCCTATTCCTTCTCTACTCTGGGGGTAGGAAGGAACTCTGAGGCCTGTACTTAGAATGTATGACTCCCACAAATATGCAGCCAAATAGACCCGGAAAAGTAATACTGATTGGACAGCACAATGACATTCCTCTACCTAGTGCGGGGAGTCAGGAGTCAGGGGTCAGGAAAAAATATATTAATAGACTGGAGAGTGGGATGAGACAAATAACAATGAAAACATATCATTTAAAAAAAAAAACCCATAATGTCACTACATACAAAGTACTTCTTTCATGCTGTGTCAATGATATCAGTACCTTCTCTCTTCTCCCAGTGCATCATAATTTCAGGACATTTTCTGGACCTCCCTAGAGACAAAGACTTATCCAGCAACCACTCCACATCATCATGGTTCACCACCTTTCTACTCAAATCCCACCTTAGATAGAGACTGCGATGGTTAATTTTATACGTCAAGGTTGCTAGCTACGATGCTCATTTGGTCAAACAGCAGGCGAGATGTTGCCGTGAAGGTATTTTTTAGTTGTGGTTGACATTTCAGTCTGTTGACTTTGAGTAAAGCAGATTACCCTCCACAGTGTGGGTAGGACTTATCCAATCTGGTGAAGACCTAAAGAGACAAGACCGAGGTCCCCTAGATACGAAGCAATTCTGCCTCCAGACTGCCTTTGGGATGGAGACCACAACATCAATTCCTGATGAGGTGTCCATCCTCCCGGCCTGCCTTGCAGATTTTGGACATGTCAGACCCCACAATTGTGAGCCAATTTCCAAAAACAAATCTTTTTCTCTTTCTTTTTTCCCTCCTTTTCTCTATATAATACATCCTGTCTGCGCTATTTCCCTGGAAAATCCTGACCAACACAGGGACTAAAGAGCAAGGGAAAATTATTATTTCGCATAATCAGAAGGTATCCTGAAGTAACACACAGATTTAGCTTTCTTACAGTGGGTGGAAGTGTGTAGAACAGGATAAACTACATCCCAAGAGAGTGGATTCAAGGGTTTAAGAAACAGAACATGCCTGATGTGTTTTGAGTAAAAAAAGAAAAACACATGATGCCCTCCCAAAATCATCCTGATAGGTAACATAAATGTGGCAGAGTAGTGCCAGAGAAAGGACACAGAATTTGAGATCAGAAAGACTAGAGGTCCTCATTTGGTTTCGATCAAGGTATTTAACTTGTGAATTTCCGAACACCTATTAAATGGAAACGATAAAATTGCCCCTTTCATGAGAAGGAAATGAGATTTACGTAAAGTGGGCCTGCCCTACAGTTAACACTCCAGAACTTGTAACTGCTGCAATTATGTCTCTCATCATCATTTCATGTGTCCTATCGATGCTGCCTTGTATGTTTTCATATGTTTAATCGAAAACCGTTAAAATGCCAGCAGCTGATATGGACCAATAAGCATCACCGTAATAGTACAGTTAGATATTACAACACTAGTTACAAGATATTGAGTATCTAATATATTTCAGGGAATATACTAGCGCCTTGGATACCACGATGCTGTAAGGCATGGTTTTCAAAGAAGGCTGAGTTCGAAGAGTTAAACGACTCTCGTAAGGTCACACGGCTAATAAATGGCAAATAGAAATTCCAACCCAGTCAAGTCTGACTCCAAAGCCCATGTTTCCTGCTCCTTTCTGTCCTACCATGGACTCTTGGTCATTAGCTGGCAGGTGGGGACCACATCTGTCTTGTCCGTATTAATACACCTGGTGCCTTGCTTAGTGCCTGGCATGCTGTAAACACACTGCACGGTACACAGGTGAATAAAAGAAGGAAGGGAAGGGGGCGCCTGGGTGGTTTGATCGGTTAAGCGTCCGACTTCGGCTCAGGTCATGATCTCACGGTCCGTGAGTTCGAGCCCCGCGTCGGGCTCTGTGCTGACAGCTCAGAGCCTGGAGCCTGTTTCAGATTCTGTGTCTCCCTCTCTCTCTGCCCTCCCCTCTTCATGCTCTGTCTCTCTCTGTCTCAAAAATAAATAAACGTTAAAAAAAATTAAAAAAAAAAAAAAAAGAAGGAAGGGAAGGAGGAAATAATTCGTCCCAAAGTTGTTTTCTCTACACCTGTGGCAATGAACCGGGGATTTGTCATACTTGCCTGGATGGTGAATGTAACAGGTTCTTGTCCCACTCTCCCATCCACAACAAAGCCTTGGTTTGTCCTATCTGTGGCCACAAAAGTAAAGCAGTCAACCTGGGAGTCCCCTCCCAAGTGCCTGTAGGCCACATTCCTGCTGTCCACGTCCTGCTGAGTGAAGTTGTGCCGAAGCAACTTTGTCCCCCGCAGGTAAAGCTGGCCATGTTGTGGGAGCCGGACCAACACGAAGGTGAGGTTCTCCGCTGAGGTGTCAGGGTCGGTCAGCTGGAGGAGGTCAGGGGAAAGCAGGCCCGTGGCCCCCTCGGCCAGTCTCAGCCCCCTGTTCCTGGTCACCACGGGTAAGGCTCTGTCCACGGTCTCCAGTGTGATCTCAAACACCCCCTGTTTGGTCTGCAGCCCATTGCTGACAATGAATCTGGCAAAGAGAGGCAAGGCAGCCTTCAGCATGGGATCTCGTGTCACCATCTACCGGAATGAAATGATAACAATTCACACCTTTACTCAAGGACATGTTCTGTCGGGGCTCAAATGAAAACTCAAGGGCAGATCTTTCAGAAGGATGCCATTTCAGCCATTAAACCAGTCACTAGGTAACACATAAACTACGTACATACTACATCCAAATGTATTCTCTCAACAATGTCGGTGGCAGGGGCACCTGGGTGGTTCAGTTAGTTAAGCATCTGACTCTTGATTTTGGCTCAGGTCGTGATCTCACAGTTTCTCAGATGGATCCCTGGGTCAGGCTCTGTGCTGACAGTGTGGAGCCTGCTTGGGATTCTCTCTCTCCCTCTCTCTCTGCCCATTCCCCACTCACTTGTGCTCTCCCTTCCCTCTCTCTCTCAAAATAAACTTAAAAAAAACATTGGTGGCAGACTCATGTGATAGAGTAGGCTAATTCTGCCAATGGTATTCCTCAGGCTCATCAGTATTCAGTATAGTCAGTATTTAGTAGAATTCCTTGCCCTACATAGGAATTTCACATACCAGTAGACCCACTGCATGAGTCTGAAGAGTAGACCCATTTTACATATTCATAATTTTGCAACTGTATTTTACTTGTAGGCATTTAATGGGCCAAGCCTTTAAGACTGATAATTGGGGGGCCAATCCAGTGGCCCATTTTGGCTATTTCATTTTATTCATGTATTTTCACGGTAAATTTCTCATGGGCAAGTCACATGACTCAGCTATGAGCGTAACTCCTCTCCCCTTCCTGGGCCTCATCTTCACTCTTCGGTAAACTAAAAGATGGACCAGACGATTGCAAAGGACCATCCCGCTCTAAAATATCATGTGATGTTCTAATCCCTTACATTTTTTCTTGTGTGCCTACATTTTCCCTTTACAGTATATATGGGAGTTATGCTAGACAAAAATTACCTTCCTGATTTAAAGAAAAACATTTATAGCAGAAAGTAAAGAATGTAGTGGGAGATCGTAAGGCAGGTAGGAGGCAGAGCTGGGATTAGAACCAGGTCGTTGGACCCCACACCTTCTGCTCTTGCAGAGTTTATAATATGGGCCAGTTTAATAGACCACAAAACCAGATTGGTATACCTGAGTGCCACTGCAGAATGATGAAGAGAAAGCTCAAATGATATCAATTCAAAGTAAGCAAAATCTCTCACATGACCTTGGATGTATGATACCCTAATGTGCTTTTGATTTTATTGATCACTAAACCACATTCCACCCACCACTGCCAAAGTCAAAATAAAACTAACGGAAGTGATCTTTAGAATGTGCCGATGTGGGGCGCCTGGGTGGCTCAGTCGGTTAAGCGTCTGACTTCAGCTCAGGTCACGATCTCACGGTCCGTGAGTTCAAGGCCCGCGTCGGGCTCTGGGCTGATGGCTCAGAGCCTGGAGCCTGCTTCTGATTCTGTGTCTCCCTCTCTCTCTGCCCCTCCCCTGTTCATGCTCTGTCTCTCTCTGTCTCAAAAATAAATAAACGTTAAAAATGAAAAAAAAAAAAAAAAAGAATGTGTCGATGTGTAAGTTTGATTTGAAGGGCAACTGAGAGTATCATGAAATTAAGCAAAGCGAACACGCTGTGGCAACTCCAAAATATTAGGAAACCACTACTCTCAAATGTAACTCACAAACGCACCACAGACCCAGGAAATATACTGCGAAATCATCACGGAGTTGTAGCTATCAATTTTTCTCCATGTACCGTGGTTGCTAGAAATATTCACGGAGGAGACACTCTTGCATTCCACGGATGTAAAAATCTCTAAAAAGAATGTTTTAGCAGAATATAACCTTAAATTATATAAGAATTTTCTTTGGAGGTTTCTTTTTAATAAGAGAAGATATGAGGTTTCTATTTATTTTACTAATCTGACGAATATGACTCATAAGTTCTTTATTCTTTGTAAAAATGTGTCTTGTCCTTCAGGGCTTAAGGGTTGATGCTTTGCTTTTTTTTCCATTATTATTATTATTTTTTTTAATATGAAATTTATTGTCAAATTGGTTTCCATACAACACCCAGTGCTCATCCCAACAGGTGTCCTCCTCAATGCCCCTCACCCGCCCTCCCCTCCCTCCCACCCCCCATCGACCCTCAGTTTATTTTCAGTTTGCTTTGCTTCTGAATAGGAAAGAACCTGAAACCAGGTTGTAGGAGCATAACAGCCTCAGCCTGCCTGAGGCAAAGGGTTCAGCAAAAGGAGCAGCTGGACGAAAAGGAAAAGAAGAGAGGTTTGGCTGAGCACAGATTTTACTCTGAAGGCTAAGCTCAAATTTTGAGCTTTCTAATTATCTAGTTGATAAGCCTGCCTCCCAAGAAAATATGACATGATGCACAGGAAAAGGATCTATTCCTTTTTGCTAAGTGAAATTGCCAAGTGGAATATTACAAATAAAGCAGATCTTTGACATTTCACACACCTCGATTTGCAAAGAATATAACCTGGGTTTTTTTCTCCATAGCATTATTTTTACAGTCTGAATAAAGACCGTAACTTTAGAATTGCAGATTGAGTAAAATTGCCTAGTTTTCCTTAAAATAAAACAAGCAGCTTTTCTTTTGCAAAGCTAAACGTTTGCTAAATGTGTTCTAAGCCAATAGGGCAATGTCACTGCTGGCTCATGAGTGTTTGCAAAATTCGTTATTTTTGAAAAAGCAAACAGAAACGCACCCGGAAAACTATCTGTGTGCTCTTCAGCTTGTACTTTGTAGTCACCTTGACAGTTTCAGATGTCAAGTGATACGCATTTTTAAGATAAAAATCACGATCTGTTTCTCAGGGAAAGCCTTTCTTGGAATTATGCTTTTATTCCACTGTTTACCTGTTACTTTTTCAGGTTTCCTCCCTGGAGCCTATCATCTGACCCCAAGTCAAGCAAGGTGGCCGTAATTCCCTCTGGGCCTCCAATTTGTCTTTTTTCCACTCTCCCCCTCCAGAAATATGTTTCATGCCTCCCATTTCAAATAAAGTGGCTCTCTATTCCCTACCCGATCCCTATCTCAAAAATACACTCTTCTGGGAAGTTTTAAGCCAGCTGTGTATGGTTTAGCACAAATTTAAGCCAAAGGACATGCATTTTTCATATAAATAGTGGAATTAAAGAATTTGTGACCCATTAAAAGCACCCTGTCAGAGATGGGTGGAGAAGAAAGGGGAAAGGAGGGGAGAGATGGGGATCAGTAGAAAGGGAGTTCAAAGGGGACTCGAGTGAGTCACAGGGGGGCATTCTGACTTTCCTCCCTGGAGAGTGAATTCTGAAAACACCTCAAAGCTCAGTCTCAGGACAGCCGCAGTTATCTACAAACGCATGACCTGTGTGAGGACACTGACGTTGTCTAGCGGTTCAGGCTGTCCATGTCAGACTCCTCCCTGCCTGATGATGGGGATCTGACCATGTCGGAAATCGGCAGCCTGCCATCAGACAGATGGGAATGACGGCAAGCAAGCCAGGGACCATATAAGAGTAAGAAATATGTTGACCGAGGCCAGTGTTCCCAGCTGGGACACTGAGGCAGCTGTCTGTGCTGACCGAAAGCTAATAAGCCAGTGGTGAAAAGGATGACATTTCTGACCCTGACTGGGTCAAACACATCATGCCACTTTCACGAGTAACAATGCAAACTAGTCACGGGCAGAGAAACGTTGTCAGAGGGAGACAGGGTGAACGGTCATGGTTGGCTTCCCAGTCACAATAAGCCTAGCAGAACAAGGGCAACAAGGTCAGTGCTGTTCATGTCTGCCAAGGTTGACCAGATGATCTTCCAAATGCTCTCCCCCACACCCCGGCAAAGAAACCTCCCAAATACGTTTTCAAGTTTGCAAACAACCGTGCCATGGCTATGATGGCATCCGTCCCAAGGTTAAGAAGCTGGTGATATCAAGGCAGCAGCTCCTTCTGTGGATCCGTTTTGTTGAACTTCCTTTATTAGGCCCCCCTGAGAAGAGACGCAGCCAGGATGACCACGGTTCTCGTGAAATTTGGGGAATGGCTCTCCGATTTGTCAGGGGGTGCCTGCCTGGTCTGATTTCACCATTACCAGGGTGCTTTCAGGCTTTCTGCATTTCCTGGCACTAGAGTTGGCTGAAGAATCTGCCATCTGTCATGGCATTTAAAAGATAAAAATGGAATCATAAATAGAGCCAGTTCCGAAGGAGAAAAAAAAAAAAAAAAAAAAAAAGTCCAGCCAGCATGTCAAAATGGAGGACATTAGCATGTTCTTTTAGTACCCGACTGCCAGCAGCTGAAGTCAGCTTGCTAATCACTTGGTGTCATCTGTCCTAACATGTGCTGCCATATCTTTCTTCCAGGCCAGCAGCACCAAACAATGCAGGAGAAATTTATGATTCACAAAATACTTTTGCAGAAGGTAAAACCTGACCATTAAACTCCCCCATTTCATTAATCCTGCCGTATCTTCCATTAAAAAGAGAAGGGGGAAAGGAAAAATCCTCTGCCGCAGAATTTCCCTCTTCTACCCAGCCAAATTCCTTGCCAAGTTCAACAGCAAGCAACGTAAATTTAGGTGATCAGATTGGCTGCGTGTGTTTCATATTTTAAAAAGCGCCACAGTCACACTTTCATTAAAACGGACTTTCGGCTTTGGTTTAGCTCCACTTGACAAACACCACGGCAGCCCACGGCCGGGCTGGTGAAACGACAAGATTAAAACACGGGTCTTCGGCAGATGCTAGGCTCTTCCATCATAAATATGTAAGACTGCTGGCCAAACATCAGAACGACACATAGAGGAGATTTCTTCCCACAGGTGCATATTCTCCATGAAGTTTTGGTACAATGGAGAAATCTCTTCAAAATGAGATCTGAGGCCAAATTCAGCTCTGATACTCATTTATGTCCATGTAGATGACTCTCTATGCCTCTCTATGCCTCTATGCCTCTATGACTCTCTATGCCTCTCTATGCCTCTATGCCTCTCTATGCCTCTTGGAACCTTGGTTTTCTCATGCCAAAAATGGGAACAAATCATCTCGAGATCTCGAGACGGTGGTGTAAGGCTTAAAGGATAGGAGAGACAAAAAAGAGTCTAGTACCCTGCCTGACGTATTGCGGGTATTCAAGCGATACTAGCTTTCCTACACATCAATGTTTTCCAACCCTTCTCTCCTAGTCTTGAGTCATTCAAACAACACCTTTTTGCCATATTCTTGTAGTACCTGTACTCGTATGACTTAACTGTTTTGCTTTATATCAGTCGCTCTTGTATTTAAATAAGTGTATTTAAAAGGACCCCTTTTAACCAGTACTGTCTGCTGAAAAGGAAAGCAGTTAATACTGAAGAACTGTTAAAAAACATGGGAGAACAGTTAAAAACTGTTGAGACACGGGACTCAAACCCACGAACCACAAGATCATGAAACTGAGCTGAAATCAAGAGTTGGATGCTTAACAGACTGAGCCACCCAGGTGCCCCCCCCATCCCCAACGCTTTTAAAATTACAGATTCCTGACCCAAGACTGGATTTAGCAAAGTCACCTCTCTGGAGTGAGAGCCAAGAATGTGTTTTTATCAATCCTCCTGGTAAATCTCTTGAAGATCTAGATATTTTAAAAATCCCTAGGATAAATGATTTCTAAAATGTCATCTAGTATGACTTTCTATGGCTGTGAATTAGGAAAATTTTAGAGTATCATCAATCCTCCCATACAGACATTTTTTTTTTTTTTCCGTTTGCAGCTCATCACCACTATCTGATTAATACCTAAGCTTGATTTCTGGACATCTAGATGCATTCACTCATTGGCTTCTCCCGCAGGGTCACTGGCTTCTCCAAAGAGTCATTAATGTCTTCAGCAAACTGTCCCATGAGTCCTGACTGGGGAAAGCGGGAATGGAAAGGAGCAAGCCGTTCCAGAAATGGGTGTAAAATTATAGGCCCTGAATCTGCTATACATGAATTAAGCCAAGAAGCACCCAACCTCTATAAGTAACCAGGAAAAAAAGAACAATCATTGTTCTTCTTTGTCATTTCTTTCCTCCTTCAAGAATAATCTTGGTGTTGTAAAGACTGGCAGAAAAAGGGAGCCAAGGAAAGAATATAGTAAATAATGATAACAGTAGCAATAACAATAATAATAATAATAACCATAAGAGCAGCTAATACTTATTTAATTCTTCCTGTGTGCCACATATTTTTATAAGTACTTTACATGCATAAACTCACTGAAACCTCCCACCACTCCCATGAAACACGTACTATGCACATCATTCCCTTTCACAAACAGGACACCAGAGCACTGGAGGATGTGTGAGTTGACCGCAGAGTGGTCTTAAAACTATACCACTTCCGGAGCAAAAGAACCGGCATAAAAAGGAATCCACACTGGGGCGCCTGGGTGGCTCGGTTGGTTAAGCGTCCAACTTCGGCTCAGGTCATGATCTCACGGTCTGTGAGTTCGAGCCCCACGTCGGGCTCTGTGCTGACCGCTCAGAGCCTGGAGCCTGTTTCAGATTCTGTGTCTCCCTCTCTCTCTGCCCCTCCCCTGTTCATGCTCTGTCTCTCTCTGTCTCAAAAATAAATAAACGTTAAAAAATTAAAAAAAAAAAAAAAGGAATCCACACATATGATGCTTTGGCTAGTGCCTAGCAACACTCAAACACGGAACTGTTATTTAGAAATTGATCAACCAAACGATTATCTGCTTGTTAAGGACATTTGTCAAAAGAAAAAAAAAAAAAGATTCTGTTAGTTCAAACTTCCCCCAATTTTTTAACAGCTGACTATCCCAGTCATCTCAAGCAAAGTCATCTTTCCTGACATTGAAACAATGTTTAGTATAGCAGACATATTGAATTTAGAGAGAACGTATGGCAGAGGAGAGTAGTGTTGGGGCATGCGTGTATCAGTGCACTTGATAACTTACGGGAACCCAATGAATAACATGGGAGTATGTTACATTTACATGAGTGACAGTGCTCTTTTGAAGGGTGTATCCTTTTTGTTTTTTAACATTTTATTTTTATGCAATCTCTACACTCAACGTGGGGCTCGAACTCACGACCCCGAGATCAAGAGTCACATGCTCTTCTGACTGAAGACAGCGAGGCGCCCCATTGAAGGCTGTATTCTGACATGGTGAAGATTGTACCGGGTGTCAGAAGCTCTTCATATATGGGCAAATGCCCTCAGGGCCTCCATTTTAATTGGTAAAACTCAGGAATGCCTATGTAGCATGATTCCTCCAAAGGCTAGTCCAAGATTTCTAGACTCTCACCCCAGGCCTGGGCACCTGGATTTCTATCAAGGACCTTGAGTTCAGCCAGCTTTGAGAACTGCTAAATTCTCTAGAGTTTGTCTTGCTTTATGTGACTGGAAACAGATTTCAATATTTTAAATGAGTGCAGACTTTCATTAATGTTGGATCTTTGTCTTTGCACCAGATTGTTTTTCACTCCAATGATGTGTTTGATACAGAATTCTTGAACGGGTACACAGCAGCACCCCCCCCCCCTTATAACACTGTTTCTATGGGGAAACATGATCCACTTTATGACAACACGATTTATGATATAGTTCCTGGAACACATCGTGTCAAAAGGCAGTGTCTGCTTTTGCCAAATGTTTACTAAATACCTTTCCTCAGATAGAAAAAGATACTCCAAAAAAGCAGTAAATTCGTTTTCTATGTCTCTCTTTACCTGGGATCTCCGGTCTTCACATTCCTCCTAGAAAGCTGGCATTTAGATGTGCTTTATTTGTCAACGACAGCCCTAATACCTTGCTTTGCCGTTGTCCTTTTAATTGCATATTTTCATGCATCTCGGCAGTAGAAGACTAGCACAATACCAGAGTTGGAAGAGAACTTATTTTCAGCCACCTTTTGTCTTTCTAAGCATTCACCCAGGGAAGGGGTTCTGAAAAGTTTCCTTGGGGCTCACCTGAAGGCATCATGGGAGACAGCCGCCTTGCTCTTATGTACATAACAGACTGTCTGTCCTGCTATGTCCATTTGGCTGAAGCTTGTAATGGGGACTCCAGGATAGCGGACATATTCGACCTGGCCATACCGTGGAGCGGAAGTGATGACGTAGAGCAGTTCCTCGGGTTTGTCTGTTCCATCCACTGCAAGGAGAGTGGTGGTCGTCAAGAAACCTCGCTCACCTTTAGACACCACAAGCGGTTTTGCAAGGATGACAATGTCGCCTGCAGAGCAGAAGAGCTTGCGGTCAAGACCCAAATTAAAAAAAAAAAAAAAAAAAAAGTCCAAGGTAAAGGTTAAAAGCAAAGGCCAAATGGCAGAAATCAAAACTAATATGGCATAGAAAGGTTTATATAATCGTGAGTAATGAAAGAATGAGGCAAAAGACAAGAGCAGATAGGACACAGCAGGGGAAACACATATGGCCAAATAAAGACGCAAAGAAGAAGGTCAGTCTCATAAATAATTGTGGAAACACAAATCAAGATCACAGTAAGTTACAACCATCTTGTAACTCCCTGATTTGCAAACGTTTAGGATTCTGATGATACCAAGCGTTGAAGAGGATGTAGAATCTTGCACACGATTCTGGTAGGAATGTAAATTGGCACACGTTTGGCATTATTTTGTAAAGAGTAGAATAGTCACAGACGTCTTGACCCCCTGATTCCACTCCAGCTGTGTCCTGGGGAGAAATGCGCGCTCTGGCACCCAGGAGACGTGGACCAGGCCAGCCAGGGCAACCCTGCCGCAATGGAAAGTGCTGGGGACAACCCAAATGCCTTTGCAAAAGGTAAATATGTAAACAAACCAGAGTCTAATCAGACAGCTGAATCGTGTACGGTAGCAAAATGAGTGAACTACCGCTACGTGCAACAGCACAGACGTAGCTTGCTGACGATGGTTAGCTGCCTGAGCACGTCCCAGAAAACCATACACAAAAGTCAGAATATGGACACAGAATTCAGGAGGACGGTTCTCTCTGGAGGGTGGGAAGAGCACATAGGTAGGTGTTTATTACTGTTAATGTTCCAGTCCTTGAATTGTATGGCGGTTGCACAGGAGCGTATTATGTATTTCAAAGAGAATAAATGAATGAGCGAACGAATTGTATAAATGAGTGACGTAGAAGAGGGTCATGTGGGGACTAATGGTGCAGCTTTACAAACTAAGGATTATAATCCAGTTTTGTTCACCTCATTCATTTAAAAAATGATCACAACACAGATATTGAGCTTTCTACTTTGTGCCAGGCACAGGGGTAAGGCTTTTTCACCTTCACATCAACTGTGACGTAGCGTATTATAATATTCCCCAGGTTCTAAATGAGGAAACTAAGGTATAGAAATGCTAACCAACTTGCTAACAATGATACATGTAATAAGAGGCAGAGATAGAATTTATGCTCAAGCCATCTGACTCAAGAACACAAACTTGAACCCTAGATTATTTTGCTGCTTTTCTGTACGATATCGCAGCTCTTAAATATCAGCACGAGGGGCGCCTGGGTGGCTCGGTCGGTTAAGCGTCCGACTTCGGCTCAGGTCACGATCTCACGGTCCGTGGGTTCGAGCCCCGCGTCGGGCTCTGTGCTGACAGCTCAGAGCCTGGAGCCTGTTTCAGATTCTGTGTCTCCCTCTCTCTGTGACCCTCCCCCGTTCATGCTCTGTCTCTCTCTGTCTCAAAAATAAATAAACTTTAAAAAAATTTTTTTTTTTTTAAATATCAGCACGAAAAGAATGAATGTCCAAAAGGATGTACGTGTGAAGTAAATGCCAAGCCATTTCTAAATTTAAAAACACAATTGCCAATAAAATTTGAAAAGACATTCAGTCTCATGAGGAAACAAAAAAAAAATAAAATATCAAGGAGGTACAACTAGACCAGTGGTTCTCAATGAGTGGCAGTTTAGGCCTCCAGGGGACATTTGGCAATGTCTAGAAACAGTTGTGGTGGTTATAACTGGGGGTTTCTATGGGCTTCTAATAGGTAGACACCAGAGATGCTTCTAAACTTCCTATAATGCCCAAGAAGGTCCATTACAACAAAGAATTCTCTATCCCCAAATGTCAATAGCGCTAAGACTGAGAAACTCTGTTTCAGATGATAAAATTGGTCTTTTGGTCTATTATTGTGCTTTTAACTCAACGTGCTATCCAACATAAGTGCAATGGAGAATGAAAACCCATCCTAACTGTAAATCGAAACCTGAGTCCCAGATGAGGCTTGCCCCATGGGGGTCAAGAAGAACATATCAAGGGAGCAGAAGAATGAACAAAGCTGAGGACACAAAAATGACCCAAGGAGTAGAAGCGGAAGGAGCATCTGGGCTTACCCTCATTACAGGTTTTCAGCACTGTGATGGCAGAGTGTGGTTTGGGGCCAACTACAGACCATGTCCCTTTAAGTGTCTCTCAGAGATCTCCACATCACTTTTGCCAGTGTGCGAACCACAAGACACAGAACCAATGGAAGGCCTGATGTTATTTACAATCGCTCCCCAGTGGAGATAACGCAAATGCTCAATATCAGATTTATGGCTTCGTGTGATTATTCAGTGTAGTTTTCTTTAGAGATGAACAATTACGGTCATAAAGTTATGCTAACAACTTGAGAAAACTCACACTAGGTAAAAATAAATAAATAAACAAATAAATAAATAAATAAATAAATAAATAAATAAATAAAATAAGAATACAACACTGTGTATATATAAAACATATCATGATGTTAAAAAAAAAAAAAAAACAAAGAGAAGAAATTCGGAACTTTGGCAAATGTTGATAGGGTAATGTATCTGTTTGATACAAGTGTTCACAAATCCTTTTAGAAAATAAGCCCGGGGCGCCTGGGTGGCTCAGTCAGTTAAGCGTCCAACTTCGGCTCAGGTCGTGATCTCGCGGTTTGTGGGTTCAATCCCCGCGTCAGGCTCTGTGCTGACCGCTCAGAGCCTGGAGCCTGCTTCAGATTTTTGTGTCTCTCCATCTCTCACACCCCCCCCCCCCCGCCCCCGTTCATGCTCTGTGTCTCTCTGTCTCTCAACAATAAACAAATGTTAAAAAAAAAATTAAAAAAAAAAAAGAAGAAAGAAAATAATCCCACATTGGCAGCTGGGTGGCTCAGTTGGTTAAGCGTCCAACTCCTGATCTCGGTTCAGGTTGTGATCTCATGGGATTGAGCCCCACCTGGGGCACCGTACTGAGTGTGGAGACTGCTTGAGAGTCAGTCTCTCTCTCGCCCCACCCCCCCCCACAAAATACATAAAGTAAACTTTAAAAAAGATGAGAGAATCCCATGTCAGTCATAGCAGAGACTGACCAGGGGCTCACCAGCCTCATTTCCTCTCCATCCTGGGCACATCACTTAGAGTTTCTACTGCCCGGCCTCTCTTAATGTGGTGCATGACTGTGATTCCGCCCCTGGGATGTGTCGAAGACAGGCACTTCCATGCCTAGGACAGGCAACCTCTCATTTCCCTTCATGTTTCACTTCCAGAGGGATTCCGAGGGCTTCAGAGATGAAGGAATCTCCGGTTGGAAAAAAACCCTAGATGGCTGGGTAGGACAGAACCGTCCTCCGCCCTCAAGAATGTGCCATGCTTAGCCAAGGGCAGGCTGTCCTAATACGTTAGCTGTCTGCACTGATAGAGTACTTGCATTATATTTTGCCTGGACATATATTTATGATGAACGCAGTAGCCTTACTTTTGCAGAGAGAAAGAAATGTGTCTAGCTTATCTGAGGGTTACCTATTGGACGTCTTCAAGGAACGTATTTTATGATCAGGAAACAAGCAAATGAAATATGTTATTTTATGTTCCCCAAAAAACTTCTTAAAATCAATCAAGCTGACTGAAATTAAAAAGAGAAAAGGTTCAGGGCAATTGTAATTCTATCACACACGATGTAAGGTTTACACCGCACTCAGAGCTTCCTGGCAGCAAGGCAAAAAAGGAAGCATTCGGTCATTCAAGAACGTACTGGAGATTCGAGAATATGCTTGGTCCTAGAAGTACAGAGATTCTGGGACTCTACAGAGGAACAAGAAATGTTCCTCCAGTAAGTGAAGACTTAAACTCTAAGCAAAATTATGGGGTAGTGACAGCTAGGCACAAAGGGCTTACACTTTGCCCTGTTGAACTTCCTTTCCAGTATTTTTTTCACCTTCCTCCTGCTACCATTTATACACTGCTGAGTCCTATTATACAAATGGTTGCTTAATTCAAGAGAAGCTTAGTATCTCATCATGCTCTCCCTTGCCCCTAAAAGAGTCTGTATCAGCACTTTCAAGGCCAAAAGAGCAACAGCCTAACCTTTTCGATGACAAAGTTCCTTTTTATAATTTTTCAACCTTAAAATATATTTATATTTCCTTTTTTATTATTATATTGGAAATGTTTTTCCCATGAAACTTCATTTTCAAGTAATAATTCACTTCTGGGTGATAAAATTAGAGTTATCACATGGAGTTGGTAAACTTTCACTTATAGCAGAAAACCCTGACTGTTTTAAGCAGCCTGTGCAGCCATCTTGTGGGCAAGGTTGGCTTTCCAATAGGCTCTTTAAAATAACTAAAAATAACAAATAGAAGGACTTCTGTCATGAAACCTGTAGCTCCCAGGCAAAGCGGGTGAGGAGTCAAAGAAGCAAATCGTAAATGATGGAATTTTAGGTACAAAGGACAGAAGGCAAAAAGGAAAGAAGAGAGGGAGGAAGACAGAAGGAGGGAGAAGGAAGGAAAGAAGGAAGGTAGTTGAAAACCTTTCAGTGCTTCCAGCAGCTCAGTTCGGACCAATAACCCTGATAGAGATGCTTTTACCTTTTCCCATATCCTTGATGGTGATGTGACAGTCAAATGCCGGTGACCTGTTGTCACCATCCCAGAGATAGAAGGTAAAGCTGTCTCGGTTCTGGGAGTCCATCGCCCCGGTGTGTGTGTATCTCAACAAGTTCAGATCGACGTCCTCCTGAGTGCACTTCATGCCAGGGTGGAGAGGGACCCAGTCCCTCCCTAGCTGAAAGGTGCCAGAGTTAGTCAGCCGCCCGTGGTGTTTTCCTTCCAAGCTGTGTTAGTGGACATTTTCCATGTCCCCTGTAAACCTCCAATATAAATGATATTTCAGGGAATCTCCAGATGCAATTTTTTTTTTTGCCATTTTACCTTATTTTTTTTCCTTTCAAAGAAATATATTAAAACAAATTAAGACCTTGGGGAAAGAACTACCTTCAACTAAAGGATTTTTGACAGTCGTGTGGCAATTCAACAGCAGTGCCACTTCCAAGGTATTTATCATAAGCAATCATAGCTGATTGAATATTCCAATGAATGAGAGCAGGTGGGTAATCGAGCTTCTGAAATTGATTCTTTAAAAATTAAATGTGTTTCATTTGAGGTTTCCTTTTTTTTTTTCCCTAGGTCCTATCATTGTACAATTAATCAAACCTATTTTTTTTTCAAACTTGTTTATCACTGGACTAATCTGAAATAGAAAAAAAAAAAAATAGAATGGATGTATTTACTCCCAGTTAGCTTTCCCTAACAATAGCTCATAAAAGTTACTTGACATAATTCAAGAAAAATGTCATCTTACAAATTTACTCTACCATATTATCTCGTGCTTTTCCTTGTCTGGTTTAAGAGACTAAAATAAAAATGTGAAACCTTGTTTGTTTGTTTTTTTTCTTTCCTTTGACACGTCATTCCACAGATTCTCAGTTCCTAGCAAAAAATGCTTTGTCCTGCCCTCCCTTCATCGTGTTACCCCTTCCCTTTCTATCCTATTTGATCAAGTTTCCTCCTCTTTAATATTTCTGCTCATCTGATGTTTCTACAGAGGTATGTTCTGTCCTAGTGCTCACTGGGTGAAAGTTAGTTATATTGTAACAACCAAGCTCATTATGTGTTTCCACCTAAGATCTGTTTGCAAGTTTCATTTTTATTTTAAAAAAAAAAAATTTTTTTTAACGTTTATTTAATTTTGAGACAGAGAGAGACACAGCATGAACGGGGGAGGGGCAGAGAGAGAGGGAGACACAGAATCGGAAGCAGGCTCCAGGCTCCGAGCCATCAGCCCAGAGCCCGATGCGGGGCTTGAACTCACGGACCGCGAGATCGTGACCTGAGCTGAAGTCGGGCGCTTAACCGACTGAGCCACCCAGGCGCCCCGCAAGTTTCATTTTTTTTTTTTTTCAACGTTTTTTATTTATTTTTGGGACAGAGAGAGACAGAGCATGAACGGGGGAGGGGCAGAGAGAGAGGGAGACACAGAATCGGAAACAGGCTCCAGGCTCTGAGCCATCAGCCCAGAGCCTGATGCGGGGCTCGAACTCACAGACCGCGAGATCGTGACCTGGCTGAAGTCGGACGCTTAACCGACTGCGCCACCCAGGCGCCCCAAGTTTCATTTTTTAAAACAGTCTCCTTGGAGTTTTAAACTGGACAGCCTGCAATTCTATTTAACTTTTCTCTCTTGTAATCTTTTCTGAGAAAGCAAATACAGAAGAAGATCTCTTTTGCTATCTCCCATCTCCATACAATTCCCCATCTGCCCTCCCAAATGCCAGCTTTGATTTGATGAAAATCTTTGCAAGCCCCCAAAGAGGAAGAGAGTCAGGCTTAAGGTGGGGCCAGCTAAGGAAAGTCAACCAGAATAGAAGAACCCTTGAGAAAGTCCAGGAATCCTAGAGTCCTGGTCCCGGGTCTTGAAGAGACTTGGAACACCCCAAGGGAGCTGGGAGACTCGGTGGTGCCGTACCGGGAACCTGGACCCATCTGGATTTTCACACACCCAAAACACTTCAGTTCCCATACTACCCAAATGTGTGAGCTCTCACTGTATTTCTGCTTCATTACTCTTTGAAATGAAATAAGGACACAGCTGTACCTCAAAGTGAATCAGCGATTGCTCTTCATTCGGATTCTCTATGGTGCCTACAATCTAAGACAATCAAGCTGTTCCACGAAGAATGAATCCTCGCTGCTCTTCTAGGACTATTATGAGTTAAGCACTCAGTCAAATAATCACATTGGGGATGGTTGGTGGTTATTGTTGCTGGCTTTAATCCATCATTCAAATAAACATTTTGATGGATTACTCAAGTGACCTTTTCAAGTGACTGATCCATAATTTGTGTCGGGCTACTCCGTGGTTGTCATGCACACAGTCTGAATCAGACTGGGGAGCAGCGCCATTTGTTAAAAGAGTATCTTTTCTCTACTGTCTTGCCTCTGCTCCTTTGCCAAAGATCCGCTGACTGTATTTTTGGGAGGGTCTACTTCTGGACTCTCTATTCGGTTCCACTGATCTGTTTGTCTGTTCTTTCACCAAACCCACACTAACTGAATTAATGCAGCTTTATCGTAAGTCTTGAAGTCAGGTAATGTGATTACTTTAATTGTGTACTCCTTTTTGCTCACTATTTTGCGTATTTTGCCTCTCCATATGAACTTTAGAATCAGATTGTAAATATCCACAACAACTGCTCTTCAGAGTAGTTTATTACAAACGTTTTCAATGTGGTGGGAATTAAGATATCTCAAAGGATGCCTGGCTCTCACCAGAAATTAGACAATTTGATTTACCCCAGTAACCCCCTCTCCCAAAATTTAAGTACAATCCCAGGGGACAAGGAACAATAAAGAACCTTATTACTGGTTGAATATACCCTCAGTTGAGTAAAGAAAACTGAGTAGAGTGTGAGCTCACCCCAAACCAAGAAAATTAAATTCTCTACCTCTGGGCAAAAGATGGCTGTGAGAGAATAAATTCAGTTACAGAAATCTGTGTATTAAGAAAATTTATACCTGCCAGATTAGTTTTGAAAAACAAAAGTAAAAAGGCCACTAACCTTAAGTTGAAGTTGCCCATTTTGGGGAAGCCTTTCAAATAAATAGTAAATCTTCTCCCTGGGTGAGTCTTCATCTATGGCCGAAAGAATGGCACTAGAAACAATTCGAGCTTCACCCATTTTCACTGTAAGTTCAGCCTTCCTGTAAAAAGGAAGATGTCGAGGTTGACAGGAAAATAGAAGGCATTGCTTTCACAGGGGTCATTCGGAATGACTATTACAGTTCCCAATCTTCAACAATGAGGGGATGATAGTCCACATCCCACGTATGTGGACTCATCCAGTGATGAGTCGGACTTGTGAAATGGGCTCTCATTTCCCTTTGCACTTGAACGTCCTAAAAAGACAATCAGTCGGCAACGATGAAGACGGTAATGAGGTAATTAAATCCTTCTAACGGTTAACCTGCATTGAACTTCACAATTTTATGTTTAATTTCTCTTATAAAGTGGGTTGGTGTCTGATATTTCATCTGCTACCACAACAGCTTCAGGACCTAAGTAGCCAAGGTATTATCATTCTAATTTCACCAACAAAAACTTACGTAAAGAGATTAAATGGCTTATCCACGGGTGTTCTGGTACCCTCTATGAAATACCAGTATGAGTTGGGTGACACTTGGGCCATCCACGGCCCTGGACATCATTCCCCCATCCCCTGGTGACGTTCTGAGTAGCTAGCTTTCTCTTCACAGCGACTGATCGTTTCCAAGTGCTCCAGCGGCCAGGTTAGCCCGTGGTGTCCTGAAGAGAAGGTGGCTGCTGTGTCCACCATAAACGCCTCTACTGTGGTTCTCAGGTCCTCTCTGGTGCTATTCCTTCCACGGCCGACATAGCCATTTGCCCCGGTCTCACCAAAGTGAGGAAGGGATTTCTTTCCACCTGTGTTTCTAGCTTTTGGCCAAACTCTGTCCAACTTGACAGATTGGTTTCCAATAAAAACCGGACGTTTCCTTGGGATGCAGTTAAAGGACCAGCCGGCATTCCAACCGCCTTCTGTGTCCCTGCTGAGAAGCCAGAGCCCAGACACCTCAGTTCTAACCACTCTTACTAGGTGACTTTCTTACCCTCTCCAGGACTGACATCTTCCCTGGCAGTAGCAAGGGATTTTTACTCACCTCTTTCCTAGAGAATATTAATCCCATTACTCTAGAAGCTTCACGAATCAGTTGACTGGTTGCTTATGGAGATTAGTGGTGCCATTGACAGAAACAGATTAATCAATTCAGGAAGGAAGCCAATGTGACGAAGAAGGTAAGGAGTTTGGCAGGAAGAAAGTGTCAGAATTAAATGTCAGAGGGGCCAAAGGAGAAGAAATTATGTCATAGTCTGAGTTACCCTGAAAGGGAGTGTGGGACAAGGACTGCGGTGCAGGTAATTTATTTGGGAAGTGATCCCAGGAAGCAAGAGAAAGAGGCGAGGAGTGAGACCGGGCAGGAGGGAAAGGCAACAAAAGCTGTTTTTCCAGCAATGGGGCTCAGTGCTCCTGAGGGTCCTTTGAAGAATCATGTAGAATATGCTTCAAATTGTACTGCTGAAGGATGGAAGTGTGGGACATTTATTTCATCCACTAGCTCCCACAGGCTACGAGCTACCATCAGAGTGCTTTCAGCGGTGTCTGGACGTGGGCGGAATGAGCCAGTGCTGCTTCAGAGAATCCCTGTGCGACACAGCAAGTGAGGTGACACATTGAGGGCACTTGTAAAGCGGCCCCAACAGTGTGTGTGGTACATTCTGCCACAAGAGCGACTATAATCAGAGTGGGGGGAGGGGCCAGGGGGCTAAGAGAGCATGACCCAGAGAACCAAAAGTATCTACCACAGCATCTAAAAGGAATTATCAAAGAAATGGTGCCAAATGCTCTAACGAGGTCCAGCAAGGTAAGACGAGCCATTCGTTTCGTTGGGAAAGCCCAGGGTAACTTTTAAGGGAGCAGCTTTAATAAAGTGGGGGAGGTTGGGCAGAAATGGCCAAAGCAAGCACAAGCTGATTCCTCCAAATAGTTTGGCACTGAAATAAATGAGGAACTGGGTCATCTTTGCAGTTTTAGTTTTTTAGGATGAGAATACCTGCTTGCAATAATGGTAATAACTAACACTCAGGAGCATTCACTAGGTACTGGCCAGTCTTTCAAGCACCTTTGCGTCTTTTAATTCACTTAAGCCTTGCTACAACCCTGTGGAAAGGATGCTGTTATTATCCCCACTGACAAAGAGGCTGACAAAGAGGCCGGGAGAGGTTAAGTGACAAGTTCGAGGCCACACAACTGGTCAGTGGCTGAACCAAGGCAGTCTGGCTGCAGAATCTGCTCTCTTAACCACTAACTACATCCCGTCCTTGTTAGCAGAAGGAACGGAAAGGGAAAGACTAACGATGTGAGAGAAAAAAATAATGGAGCACATTCTGGGAGGAGGCAAAAGGTGACCCACCCAAGGATACACAAGGAAGGGAAAGAAGGGGGAATATACCGCTCCACAGGAGAAAAGGAAAAAAGAAAAGAAAAGAAGGGACTTGGAAGAGAGTTGAAGGAGATTTGGCAATTCTGTAGATGAACTATCCCAGGCAGTTTATTGGCAAGAACATAGCAGGAAATAGTAAGTCAGACAGAGGTGAGTGAGTGTCCTGTTATTTTACTACTCTGGTCTCAGTTTTCTTGGTAAGGATAATGACACCTACTTCCCATAATTCTGGCGAGGATTTAAGGAAATACATTCTGTAAAAGGATCCAGTACAGTGTCTGTCACATAGTAAGCACTTAATAAACACTAGTTTTTAATCTCTCTTTCTTCCTCTCAGATGCAGTGAGGTCATCAAGACAGAGGATTCATATTACTACAATACCCTTCATATTTTCACTTTTATAAATCAAGGTCATGCCAGTCCAACATTCCACCTATATAATAGAAAATGAAAATTTCTTCTGAATACTTTTAGTTAAACTCACGTCCGAGATGCAACCCTCCAAAAAACTATCATCAGTTTTTCCCATGATGATTTTCAAGGACCTTACTGATGGCCCACGAAGGAATGGCAGGCTAGAGAAGGGACCTGTTTGAGGTCCTCACTTCTGCAAAGTGGAGGAGACTTTGGGGGTTTACACATTTTTAGGAAGTTATTCACTTCCTGCGAAAAGCTAGGACTGTCTACACAATGCCTCTCACTGCTGCACCGTTGAATACTGGGGTGAAGTGGTCAAAGAGGTCCCAAGAAGCAGACACTTCTCTGCATCCAGCATTAGAGAAAGTTGAGCCTTCTAAAGTTTTACCCTTGTACAGTGCTGGTAATAAGAGAAATGACTAGAACTATAGAAATATAATTGATGAAGCCTCTGTACCCTATTTTCAAACTGATCAACTGCAGAGGGAGATACTGAGACAGTCTGCAATTATTATCAGCGCAGAATTTTTAAATGATCATTTAAGTGATCACTTTGATATCAGGTAGCAGGGGAGAGTTGATCCATATGGAACACAGGGGACTGGTGGATACTGAAATACCAAGATGATGATAGAAATGGCATGTATATATTTCCCTCAGCCACTCTTAGGTAAAAGGGTGATCAATTTCACAGGGAGGACTGTCTGCAGTTAATATGACCACATTCTAGTTAAATCTACACATCTATTGCACTTTGGTATGTGTGTGCGCATGCAGGTGCGTGTATATATACATGTGTTCAAATACTTGGTACACCGTTCATTCCATATTGTAGGTTCAGTCATTCTTAATTATTTACAACTAAGTAGAACTTTTAGACGGAAATCAAATAATTAACGGGTGTACCTAAGAATTGTTAGGGAGATGTTGTATTAACTAACATTTGCACTCATGGTTCTAGGTGTCTGAGTAGTTGGGACAAGTTGTGAAAGACAGGAGTTGTCAAAGACTCATTGCTCTCTGGAAGACACACATTACATCTGCACCTAATCTTCCAGACTTCAGAATTTTCTAGAGCATCTGAAAAGGATTCTTCAGGTAGCTTACTTGCTCAGCATTGGTTTCTCATCATTAACTGGGGTGATTTCTACTGAAATCGTTTTTAATATCTTATGTTTCCCATCTGACAATTGTATTGTAAAGTCATCAGCAAGGCTCTCTGAGTCATCATGCACATACATCAACTTCATTCCTGGAAGAAGGGGAAAAAGAAAGTAAATCTTATGATTAAGCCATTCTGAAACACACATAATCTCTTTTAATTTCCAAGGTATTGGTATCAGCAAGAGTTCATTAATCACTACATAGGGTGAAATTAAACTGCTTTATAAAGTAAGATTGCCCTCTTAGTTCATTAAAAAATTGTATTTAAATACTTTAGTATTTGATAAGGCTCTTATTTAGAAATCAGTGAGGAAAGGATATATTATTTAATAAACTGTATGAAAACAATGGTTTATTACTTGGAGAAAATTTTAGTTAGATACCTACCTCAAGCCAATAACCAAAATAAATTCTAGATGAATCAAAACTTAAATATAAAACTATTTTTTTAAAAAACCTACATAGAATTCATATGAAAATTCAAGAGACCAGAACAGCCAAAATAATCTTAAAAAAGAACAAAGTTGGAGACTCACATTTCCCATTTTCAAAACTTACTACAAAACTATAGTAATCAAGACAATGTGTAACTGTTATAGAATAGACGTATAGATTAATCTAATAGAGGAGAGTCCAGAAATGAGCTCATGAATTTACAATCAACTGAATCCCATCAGGGGAACAAAACCTATTCAATGGGGAAAGAATAGTCTTTTCAATAAATGTTACTGGGACAACTGAACAGCCACAGGCAATAGAATGAAGTTGGATCCCTACCTCACACTACATACAAACATTAGCTCAAAATAGATAATAGACCTAAATGTAAGAGCTAAACTAGAAAAACTGTTAGAAGAAAATATAACAATGAATCTTTGTGACTTTGAGTTAGGTAATGGTTTCTTAGATAAGATACCAAAAGCACAAGTGACCAAAACAAAACAAAACAAAAACAGTGGATAATTTAGATCTTAACAAAATTAAAAATTTGAGGCTAAAAATGATACTATCAAGGAAGCACAAAACAGCCCACAGAACCGGAGAAAATATTTACAAATCATATGTCTGATAAGGGAGGGTCTACTATTCCAAATATAATAAGAACTTTTACAACTCAATAATAAAAGACAACCCAATTACAAAATTGGCAAAGGATTTGAGTAGACATTTTTCCGAAGAAGATATAAGAGTATAGACAAATAGCCAACAAACTCATGAAAAGACGTTCAACGCTATCAACAATTAGGGCAATGAAATCAAAATCACAATGATGTACTATTTCACACCCACCAGGACGGCTATGATAAAAAGATAGACAATAACAAACATTGGTGAGGATGCAGAGAAATCGGAACTCTCACATTACTGGTAGGAATATAAAATGATGCAGCTACTTTGGAAACCAGTTTGGCAGTTCCTCAGCATATTAAACACAGTTATCACATGACGCAGCAATTCCACTCCAGATACAAACCCAAGGGAAATGATAGTATCTATCCATACAAAAAACGTATACATACATGAACGTTCACAGTCAAAAGTGAAAGTGACCCAAATACCCATCAACTGATGAATGGATCAAGTAAATGTGGCACGTCTATACAATGGAATATTATTTGACAATGAAAAGGAATGGAGTTGTTCTGACTTGTGCTACACTATGGCCGAATCTTGAAAACATTATGTTAGATAAAAGAAACCAGTTACAAAAGATCATACGTTCCATTTATATGATTCCGACATGTCAGAATAGACAAAGCTATAGAGACAAAAAATAGGTTCCTGGTTGCCAAGGGCTGAGGAAGAAAAGAGTGAGAATGACTGCTAATGAGTATGGTATTTCTTTTAGGAGACGATAAAGTGTTCTAAAATTGATCATGATGATGAATATACTAAGGACCTCTGAATCCTAGGCTTAATTAAATGGATAGATATTATGGCATGTGAATTATATCTTATTTCTGAATGCCGAATGTCTTCCTATTATAAAAACAAAAGAAAGAAAATGTAAAGGAAAATAATGATAAATTTCACTACTTACAGTTTGTGATTTCTGTACTTAAAAACCATGAATTAAAAGGCAAATAAAATCTAGAAAAACTTGTCTGTAACGTGTGACAAAAATGTGAAATATCAAATATTTAATGATCTCTTAGAAGTTAATGTAAGTCAATGGAAGAATGGGCAAAGGACACTATCAAGCAGTTTCCAAAAGGTGAAACATATATGGTTAATTGGACATGAAACTATGGTAAATTACTCATAATCTGAGAATTTCAAAATAAGATCACAATAAGAGACTGTTATCAACTACCACATTTGCACAAGTTATTAAAACTATTCATTCTTGATTAGGAAAATAGGCATGGTCGTGCGTATCATGCAACGGCAATTTTTTCCCTCAAAGTATTATAAATGCTCACCTCTTTTTACGAAATAATCTCACTATAAAATTTTATGCGAAAAAATTCTATGAGATGTGGACTGAGATTTATGTTACAAAAATAGACATAAGATATGTTTAGGTGTAGTTTGTAAATTCAAGAAATGAAAAGCTATCTGCATATTTAAAAATGGAAGATAGTTGCATGAAAGGAGAGGACAGTAAATCCATACAATGAAAAGCTGGAGTTATCACAAACCATGTTTTTCAATCAACATTTGAAAAGTAAGAAATTTAGGGGCACCTGGGCGGCTCAGTCAGTTAAGCGTCCAACTCTTGATTTCCACTCAGGTGATGATGTTACGGTTGATGAGATAGAGCCTCACATGGGGCTCTGCGCTCAAAGCACAGAGCCTGCTTGGGATTCTCTCACTCCCTCTCTTTCTTTCTCCCTCTCCACTGCTCGTACTGTCTCTCCCTCCTCCTCCCTCCCTCCCTCTCTCTCTCTCTCTCTCTCAAAATAAACATTAACATTTTTTAAAAATTTTAATTAAAGAAAATAAAAAGTCAAGGGCTTTTAAAAATAAATAAATAAAAACTAAGAAGTTTCTCATAATTGATAAGAAAAAACCTCAGATTACATAAGGTGGTAGCAGTTTTGTAAGTTCTGTATGTTGGGGGTGGGGGATGTATGTGAGAATATACTAAAGTTTAAACCAAATGTAGCCCTAACTGAATCAAGAATAAAGATGAAAATCCAGTCTCTGAGAAGGCCACCAAGCTTTTAACCAAAGGATTAATTCATGTAAACTGTTTTTATTTTTTCTTCAAAATCATTGCATAAGTGCGAACTTACACAATTTGCCTACTTATTTAACCTAAGAATATAATAAATAATATTTAACCTAATTAGAAAACAGACTTTCTTGAGAGCAAAATTTGAATAATTATTTCTTTTCCTTTGTCTTAAATTTGAAAAAAACTATTGTCACAACATACTGTATTATTTGATACACATGGTTATTAACTCGGTCATATCATCAACTTAAGTGCCAGGAGTTCATTCTTTGCAATTGATAGAAACTAAGAAATATATGAATTAGCTTTTCAAGTTCAAATGTGACATTGAACAACTATTGCATAATAAACTTGGAGGCAGAGCACTTATCCTGGTTGGGGAAGGGAAAAATTCAGACAGAATAACTGTTGAACCGGCCCAGAGACGAAACCAGCACAGGAAGGGAAGAGTTTGGAGTCCTGGAGGGGGTGCTCCACGGGGAGGTCAGAGGTCACCTGGTTCTGAAGGCACAGTGTTGGCTAGCCCAGCAAAGGGGGTTCAGGTTGGGGAAACGATATGTGAAGGCAGGAAGGAGAGTGAGAATAGGCAGTGATTCTAGAACCATCCTTTTCTCCAATATTCAAAAGTGTGTTTATATTCGGAAAATGGGATAAAATTGATTTTTTAGAAAGAGCAATTAAAAAATAATTCAGGCTGCTATTCCAACGTGTCATTTCCTTAAAGAACAAATTATCTCCACGGAGAATAATGAGTTATTATATGTGGTTCTATATTCGTTTCAAACATAGAAATTTTGGCAGACAAATCTCTTCAAATTTAGGTCCATGATCTCAGTAGTTTTAAAAAGGAATTTTTCATTATGACATGAAAAAGTTGGAGCTAAAATACCCCAAATCACAAGTATCATTTTTATTGATGCTCCCAAAGTGAAAGAAGACATTTTTATTTCCTTTTCAACTACCCATTCTCTCTAGCCGAGGCTTCATGCCCTACATTAATCCAGAGCCCAGAGAAAACCCTTGAGAGATAAATGAATACAGTAGTTGAAGGCCATTTCTTCACTTCTTATTCCTGTGAGTTATTATTATCTTTTCTGGGCTAAATTAGGAAATCAACAAGAACAAATGAAACGAAGTGGAACGTGATATACCATTCTTGAGAAGTTCCAAGGAAAAGCTGTGAATAAGTTCATGCCTCTGGCTGGGGTTGGCAGGCTGCTTATTTGGAGGAAACTCTTTGCTAAGCATCCCGTTGGTGAGGAAGCCATGGCGTGGTTTATGAGTGATGCTGAACAGCAAGGAGTCCTTGGGAACGTCTAGATCAGCAGCATTGATGATGGAGGTATCCAACTCTTTCCTCTGACCCTCACACACCTGAACAAAAACAAGTCAAAAGCTCAGTTGTGTAGAAATAAAATTTGTCTTTCTGCTAGGAAATTGCCCAAAAGAACTAATTTTAAGATATTCTATTGAAAAATTTCTACGAAATTTGTGTGTAATGAGTCCTAAAAAGAAATGGCTTGTTTAACATGACTTTGGAAGAAAAGAATACATTTATTAATCCCTCTCCGGTTTTCTCTGAAGACTTACTTCAAAGCATTTTATTCATTTCCATAAAGGACAGAGGATACACACACACACACACACACACACACACACACACACAATTTTTCCCCGCATAATTCAAAGGTCAGGGAAAAAGCAATCAAAGGAATGTTTGCTTTCTGGAATTTACAGAGTTCAGTTGTAAAAGTAACTGTAGACCCTTCACCTTCAGAACCTAATCTGTTATTTTCACCTCCTGGACCTCGTTGCTTTCATATTTCTTAAGTTTCTGCTTTAGAAACAGTACAAATATCAGCTATTCACACGGGGGTGGGGGGGCTAGGTTTCTAATTTTGGTCATTGTGGGAAGACCTTCTGTATTTCAATTGCAATCAACAACAATTGAGAAGGATGCTTCTGGAAGCATAATGGTGTTTATTTTAATTCTGGGTCCCTCCTCTCTCTCCAATCCTCATGCCTCTAATTTTCCTGAACTCCCTCCCCCACCCCCACCTCCCACTTCAGGTTTAATCATTCTTTAAGGACAAAGAGAACTGAATGTTTTTCATTTCAGGTAGGATGCAGCCATTTAGAACTTGACATGGTACTTAGCTGTCTTGATCTTTTTCCCATCCCATAGTGAGAATAAAGAGAAAAAAGAAATATTTGTTCCCTATTTTGAAATAAAGCAAGCTATAAATAAGAAGAACATATACATTTAACAGAAGTCTATCGGGAATCTGCGATGCACTGTGCTTCATGCTGTGAGGATATGAATATGCTAAAAAATTAAAGGTAGATGAGACTGTGAAGGCTGCTCCGTCCATAATTATACTGCAAGGAAGAAAATATCTAGTGTTACTAAACATGGTTAAACAAGAAGTGTAAAAGGGTGGAGGAGACCAGGAATGTCTTCATGGCTGGGTGGGCATGTTAGCCATGAAGGATACATATGGCTTAGATTTGTGAAAATGTCCTTTCTCTTCAGCCTCTCTTACTGAGAGAGCCTTCCTGCCACAAGTCTCCACGGCACTTGGATGAAGAAGAATCACTTGCCATTCTGATACTTGGGCTAAAATGATGCTGATTTTTTTGTATCTGGCCTTACATTATTTTATTTTATTTTTTATTTGATTTGATTATTTTAGAGAGAGAGAGAGAGGGAGAGAGAAAGAGACAGAATCTAAAGCAGGCTCCATGCTCAGTGTGGAGCCCAACGTGGGGCTCGATCCCATGACCCTGGGATTATGCCATGAGCCCAAATCAAGAGTTGGACACTCAACTGACTGAGCCACCCAGGCGCCGCTGGTCTTACTTATTAAGGACTAAGATGGCATCATAATTTAATGTGCAATGATATAATTATGAAATTATCTTTCATGATAACTTGTGTTTTTCTCCAAGAATTTTAATAAAGCAACCTAAAATATGTTCTAATTACCCTTCTTCCTAAAGCTTAAGACTCTTGGACTCACTCTATGGCAACCTTTCTCATTTATAAAATGATAAATTACTTTACAACATGACTGAAAAATTCCATTGAAAACATTTGGGATTCCTTTTTGTACACTTCATTGACTGAGATTGTAAATAAAAGGTTTAGATCAATATACACAAAATGCAGAAGCTTACTTGCAGAGCAGTTTGAAATGGATTATAATATCTTAAACTAAAACCTCATTTTTTTGTGCAAGTTGCATCCTGACTTGATCAAGCTTGACTGTCTACAAGAGAAATACTTTTCCACAAGAAAGCAAAATAAATATGACTATTTTAAAAAATCACTTGGGGGTGCCTGGGTGGCTCAGTCGGTTAAGCGTCTAACTTCAGCTCCGGTCATGATCTCGCAGCCTGTGAGTTCGAGCCCTGTGTCGGGCTCTGTGCTGACAGCTCAGAGCCTGAAGCCTGCTTCGGATTCTGTGACTCCCTCTCTTTCTGCCCCTTCGCCTTTCATGCTCTGTCTCTCTCTGTCTCTCTCTCAAAAATAAATAAACATTAAAAAAAATTAAAAAACAAAAACAAAGTCACTTGAAGCTTAAAGCCAGCTTTGCCAATAACAATGGAGGTCTGTATTTGTTACTCTTCAACAGCTTCTCTAAGGAGTGCACAGGTAAGAAGCATGATTACTTTAGAGAAGAGCAAGGGACAATTTCCCAATGGCTTAATTATTTCAGAAACTCCAACCCTAGATAGATACAAAACAGTAGAGTTAAGTACAGAAGGAATCATTTATACAGTTTTTCCTCTCTCTCAATTACCGAAGTACTCTCCAGAGAAACCCATGGCCAATAGAAGAGGAAGGGCAGGAGCTGGCTCTCAAATCTCATTGTGAGGTGACTCTCATATACTGTGAACAATCAGTAGAAAATTCATATCCATGGGGCACCTGGGTGGCTCCACTGGTTAAGCGTACAACTTTGGTTCAGGTCATGATCTCATGGTTTGTGATTTCGAGCTCCGCGTCGGGCTCTGTGCTTACAGCTCAGAGCCCGGAGTCTGCTACGGATTCTGTGTCTCCCTCTCTCTCTCTGCCCCTCCCCCACTTGTGCTCTGTCTCTTTCTCTCTCAAAAATAAATAAATGTAAAAAAAAAAAAAAGAAAATGCATATCAAATAAAGACTTTTGTATTCAGAATTTGATAATTTTTAGTGACAAATAAGGCTAGATAATGGTTTCAAAATAGATCATATGTGCTTTGGGAAATGTCTGAAAAAAAGATGACAAACATAATAACAATAATACAAATGGCACCTGTTTACTAAGGGTCTAGTATGTGCCTGGCCACCTTGATCATCATGGCTACCCCTTAAGGATTTGATGCACATTTTGCAGATAAGGAAAGAGAAGCATAAAGAAAAAATAACTTGTCCAGAACCCCACAACTAGTAAACAGCAACACCCAAGTCCGTCTTATTTCAAAGCCTGTGCTCATCCATTTAATCAAGATTTGCTATACGTATGTCTGAATTAAACAATCATATATAAATAATAGAATTGTTTTAAAAGATTATATGCTAATATGAAAAGTTTCCCAATATACATAAGTAGGTTTTTTTTAAAGTAGAGATTTGTAGGTATAATACGATCCCTGATTTGTAAGCAAAACATACAGAAAAATTGCACATATATTATACATATATATATATATATATATATATATATATATACACATACATACACACACATCACTGGCATGTGCACAAATTATTTTTGAGGGATTACTAAAAATGCAGTCAATGGGGAGTGGCTTTGGGTAGGGGCTGTTGAAGAGAGAGACTGTCATATTTCATTGTGTATATTTCTCAATATTCTAACTTGTATAACTATATATTTTTATTACCATGTTTTTAAAGACAAGAGGTGTTATCTGTGGAGTGATATCATGGCCATTTTAACTATATATCTGAATTTTTAAATAAAACTAACAAACATTTTCACATAAAAATATTTTTTAAACTACATAAAAAGCATGATTCAAATTATAGTTTTTTCATTTCATATACTTTTATAAATAGTTATATAAAAAGATGCCTTAATATATGTGAATTAAGAGTCCTTGTCATTACAGTATTAGTTAAGAGGACATGCTATGGAAATCAAACTGCCTGGGTGCAAATTTCCCATGTACCACTCCTTATGCCACTTATTTCTAAGCCCTGGGATCTTGGGCCACTAAGCTAACCTCTTTATGCCTCATTTTTTTCAGTTACTCAATAGCAATAACAATAGCATCACCCTAAAAGCCTACTGTGAGTATTCAATATGAACACATGTAAAGGACTTGAAATAGTACCTACAACCCAGTAAGAACTCCATCTAACATATATATATATATATATATATATATATATATATATATATATATATAAAATATTATATATTATATCATATATAATATATATGCAACTGTAATCGCATTGATGCAATTCTGTATGTTAGCAATTATTACTATCATCACCATCATTATTATTAGACCCATGTTTTTCAAGTAATTGCATTATATAATCTAGTTAGTGTTCTCCCCATTTCTAGTCAACTTAATGTATTAAGGACACCTGGACCAATGTAAATGAGCTAGGTGAAAATAAAATCAGAAAATGATTAAAAAAAAAAAGAAATGGAAAATTCTGGTATCTTTCTTACAGTAATATTCTGCACTACAAAGTCAGGAGCTTCATCATTTGTGGGGTTGATTATAACGTGAAACGGTATCTCCAAGGAACGTTGCTTCCCATCTGTGACATACACCATGAACTGGTCAGCCGTCGGTTCCACCCTCAGATGTCTGGATTGCACATAGTTAATGTGTAAAGCCTTCATGTCTTTCCACTGGAACGAAGCTAGAGCATACCAACACGGAGCAGGTAAATTAGAAAAACTTTTTTTTTTTTTTCCCAACCTACTGATCCTTAATCCTTAACACAATAGCTTATTTCAAAGAAAAGCAAGTAAGAGATCATTGCAGTTGACCCAAGAATCAGCTATCGGGGGCTGCTGTAATATCTGTCAGCCATCAACAAAAAACAGATATCCATAAATCATAAGGAAGGATTAAAATCTGCATGGAGAACAGAAAGATGATAACTGCTAACCAGGATGTGTAGGGACTTCATGACTATTCTTTATATGGTTAGAATGAACGTTAAGAGAGACCTTCCCTTGATTAAAACCACTGCTCCTATAAACAGTTCTTATTATGCTTGGATAAGAAAAAGACTATCTCGGGGTGCTGGGTGGCTCAGTTGATTAAGCCTCTGACTTTAGCTTGGGTCATGGTCTCATGGTTCATGAGCTTGAGCCCCGCTTTGGGTGAGCTTGAGCCCCGCATCAGGTAAACTCGAGCCCCACATCGAGTGAGCTCAAGCCCCACTTCAGGATTCTCTCTCCTTTCCTGTCACTGTTCCTCGTGGGATTCTCTCTCTCTCTAATGCTCTATGTTGAGCATTAAGTCACAGGCCAAATGCGTACCTTTAGGGCAATAAATCTTTTTCCCCCAGCTTTATTGAGATATAATTGACATACAACGCCATAAGTTTAAGTTTTCCCATGTGATGATTTGGTACACACCTACGTTGTAAAATGTTACCACAATAATGTTTGTTAACACATCATTCACTTCATGTGATTACCATTTTGTTGTTACAGTGAGAACATTACGCTTTACTCTCAAATCAACTTTCAAGCATACGATACAGTATTAACTAGAGTCACCATGCTATACCTTAGATCCCTGGAAATTATTCATTTTATAACTGAAAGTTTGCACCCTTCAACCAACATCTCTCCACTTGTCCCACCCTCCAGCCCCTAGTAACCACTATTCTACTCTGTTTCTATGAGTACAACTGTCTCAGATTCCACATATAAGTGAGATCATATGGTATTTGTCTTTCTCTAATGTATTTCACTTAACATAATGCTCTCAAAGTCCATATATATATATTTCTTTTTCTTTTTTTTTTTTTTTTTGCAAATGGCAGGATTTCCTTCTTGTTGTGGTTGAATAATATTCTATCATGTATTTGTATCACGTTTGCTTTATCCATTCATCCATCAACGGACATGTAGGTCGTTACCATGTGTTGGGCTATTGTCAATAATGGCACAATGAACATCAGAATATAGACATCTCTTTGATATCCTGTTTTCATTCATTTGAATATATACCTAGAAGCAGAATTGCTGGATCATATGACACTTCTATTTTTAATTTTGTGAAGAATCTCCACAGTAGCTATACCAACTTACATTCCCACCAACAATGCCCAAAGGGTTACCTTTTTTCCACATCCTTACCAGCATTTGTTATCTCTTGTCTTTTTGATAAGAGCTATTCTAACAGGGGGGAAGTGATATCTCATTGTGGTTTGGACTGGAATTTCCCTAGCGATAGGTGATGTCGAGCACTTTTCATGTACCTATTGGCCATCTGTATGTCTTCTTTGGAGAACTATCTATTCAAGTCTTCTGTCCATTTTTAAATCAGATTGTTTGGGCTTCTTTGCTGCTGAGTTAGATCAGTGAGTCCTTTACACATTTTAGATATTGATCCCTTATCAGATATATGGTTTATAAATATTTCCTTCCATCTTGCAGGTTGTCTTTCCATTTTGTTGACTGCTTCTTCTGCAGAAGCTTTTTAGTTTGATGTAGTCTTACTTTCTTGATTTTTGCATTTGTTGCCTTTGCTTTTGGTGTCAAATCCAAAAAACCACTGCCAAGATCAATGTCAAGAGTTTACCACCTATGTTTCCTTCTAGGAGCTTTATGATTTAAGGTTTTACATCCAAGTATTTAATCTATTTTGAGTTTTTTTGTTTTTTGTTGTTGTTTGTTTGTTTGTTGCATGGCATAAGACAGTGGTTCATTTTTATTCTTTTCCATGAGGCTGTCCAGTTTTCCCAACACCATTTATTGTCCTTTTCTCAGTGTATATTCTTGGCTCCTTTGTCATAAATTAAATGACCACATATGCATGGACTTACTTCTTCAAAAAAAATTTTTTTATGTTTATTCATTTTTGAGAGAGAGAGAGAACACAAGCAGGGGAGGGGAAGAGAGAGAGGGAGATACAGAATCCAAAGCAGGCTCCAGGCTCTGAACTGTCAGCACAGAGCCCAACACAGGGCTCAAACCCACGAACCATGAGATCATGACTTGAGCCGAGGTTGGATGCCTAACCAACTAAGCCACCCAGGTGCCCCTGCATGGACTTACTTCTGAGCTCTTTCATTCTGTTCTACTGATCTATATGTCTATTTTTATGCCATACTGTTTTAACACCATAGCATTTCGATTATTATAGCTTTGCAATATACTTTTAAATTAGAGAACATAATGCATCCAGCTTTATTCTTTCTCAAGATTGCTTTCGGAATTCAAGGTCTTTTGTGCTCCCATAGAAATTTTAGGATTGTTTGTTCTGTCTCTGTGAAAAATGCCATTTAAATTTTGATAGTGATTGCCTTCAAAGCTATAGATGGCTTTGGGTAGTACCGACATTTTAACAACATTAACACTTTTGATCTATGAATATATCTTTCCATTTGCTTATGTCTTTTTCAATTTCTTCCATCAAGACATCAATTCTATGTCTTATAGTTTTTGGTATATAAATTTTTCACTTCCTTGTTTGATTTTATTCTTAAGTATTTCATTGTTTTCAATTCTATTGTGAATGAAATTGTTTGCTTTTTCAATAGTTCATCATTAGTATATAGAAATACAACCGATTTTTTAATGTTGTTTTTGTATCCTAAAATTTGACTTATTTTGTTGACTTGTTCTAATAGTTTTTTGGTGAAATCTTTTTTTTTTTAATTTTTTCAAGTTTAATTATTCATTTTTTAAAGAGACAGACAGACAGAGAGCCCCCATGCAAGAGTAGGGGAGAGGCAGAAGGAGAGACAGAGAGAGAGAATCCCAAGCAGGCTCCACACTGTCAATGCAGAGCCCGTCAGAGGGCTTGAAACGATTAACTGTGAGATCATGACATGAGCTGAAATCCACTGAGCCACCCAGGCACCCCTTAGTAAAATCTTGAGAAATTTCTACATGTAATATCACATAATCTGCAAAAAGAGACAATTTTACTTCTTCCTTCTTACTTGGATACCTTTTATTTCCTTTTCTTGTCTCATTATCCTAGCTAGGACTTTCAGTACTATGTTGACTAAGAATGATAAGAGTGGGCATACTTGTTTTTGTCCTCATCTTGGAAGCAAAGCTTTTAACCGTTTAGAGTATGCTGCCACTTGTGAATTTGTCATATATGACCTTTATTACATTGGGGTATATACCTTCGATACCAAATTTGTCGATAGTTTTTATCATAAATATTGTTGAATTTTGTCAAATGCTTTTTCGGTATCTATAGAGATGATCATAGACTTTTAGTCTATCAATTTGGTGTATCACATTTATTGATTTACATATGCTGACCATCCTTGCATCCCAGGTAGAATTCCCACTTGATCACGGTGTACGATCCTTTTAATGTACCATTGAATTCAGTTTGTTAATATTTTCTGATGAATTTTTGCATCTACATTCTTCAGGGATTGGTCTATGGTTTTCTTACAGTATCCTTACCTGGCTTTGGTATCAGGGTAATGCTGGTCTTATAAAATGAGTTGGGGAGTTTTTCCTCATATTCAATGTTTTGCAAGAGTGCAGGAAGAAATAGTGTTAATTCTTCTTTAAAAGTTCGATAGAACCTGCAAAAACATCTGGTCCTGGTCTTTTCTTTCTCAGGAGGTTTTGGATTACTGATTAAATCTCCTTACTTATTATAGGTCTATTCAGGGTTTCTAGTTCATCATGACTGAGATCTGGTAAGTTGTATGTTTCCAGGAATTTATCCATTTCTCTCAGATTGTCTAATTTGTTGATGTATGGTTGTTCCTAGCAGCCTCTTCTGATCCTCTGTATAACTGTGGTATCAGTTGTAATATCTCTTCTTTCATTTCAAATTTTGAGTCCTCTCTTTTTCAGGGCAAGTCTAGGTAAAGATTTGCCAATTTTGTTTATCTTTTTAAAAGACCATATCCTAGTTTCTTTTTTTTTTTTTAATTTTTTTTTCAACGTTTTTTATTTATTTTTGAGACAGAGAGAGACAGAGCATGAACGGGGGAGGGGCAGAGAGAGAGGGAGACACAGAATCGGAAGCAGGCTCCAGGCTCTGGGCCATCAGCCCAGAGCCTGACGCAGGGCTCGAACTCACGGACCGCGAGATCGTGACGTGAGCTGAAGTCGGACGCTCAACCCACTGAGCCACCCAGGCACCCCTTGCTAATTGGGCTTCTTTTGTTCTTGTTTTTCTAGTTCCATGAGTTATAAAGTTATGTTGTTTATTTGAGATAATGTTTTAATGTAGGCCCTATCACTATAAATTTTCTTCTTTGCACTGCTTTCGCTGCATCTCATATATTCTGGTATGTTATGTTTCCATTGTTGTTTGTTTCAAGATTTTTAAAATATCTTTTTCTTCCAGTTGTATGAAAAAATAATTGACATACATCACTGTATAAATTTAAGGTGTAGAGCACGATGGTTTGATTTACGTATATTATGAAATGATTACCTCAATAGGTTCAGCTAACATTCATCTCTTCATATAGATACAGTTTTAACAGAAAGAAAGAAAAAGGGGCACCTGGCTGGCTCAGTTGGTACAGTATGAGACTCTTGATCTTGGGGTTGTAAGTTCGACCCCCACTTGGGGTGTAGAGATTACTTAAAAATAAAATCCTTAAAAAAAGGAGAGAAAAGAAAGGAAAAAAATATTCCTTGTGATGAGAAATCATAGGATTTTTTACTTTTACTTTTTCTGAAGGTTATTTATGTATTTATTTTGAGACAGACAGAAAGAGCACAAATGGGGGAGGGGCAGAGAGAGAGGGAGGGAGAGAGAGAAAAAAAAATCCCAAGCAGGTTCAATCAGTGCTCAGAGCCCGTCATGGGGCTTGAGCTCACAAAACTGTAAGATCACAAGCTGAGTTGCAATCAGGAGTCAGATGTGTAACTGACCGAGCCACACAGACACCCCAGGATTTTTTTAAAAATTTCATCCTTGAACCATTGGTTGTTCGGGAGTGTCTTAATTTACACTTATTTGTGAATTTTCTAGTTTTCCTCCTGTTACTGATTTAAATTTCATACCATTGTGGTCAGAAAAGATACTTGGTATGACTTCAGTCTTTCAAAGTTGTCTAAGAGTTGTTTTGTGACACATCGGGTGATAGAATATACTGTGTATGTCTATTGGGTTCATTTGCTCTAATGTACAATTTAAGTCCACTGTGTCCTTGTTGATTTTTCATCCAGGTGATCTATCCATTGTTGAAAGTGGGGGACTTCAGTACCCAAGTATTCTTATTGTATTGTTGTCATTACTTCCTTCAGATCTGTTAGTATTTGCTCAATATATTTAGGTGCTCCAACGTTGTATGCATATAAATTTATAATTGTTCTATTCTCCTGATGAATTTACCCTATTATCATTTTACAGTGACCTTCTTTGTCTCTTGCTACAGTTTGGATTTAAAGTCTATTTTATCTGTTGTAAGTACCCCTGCTGTCTTTTGGTTTCCATTTGCATGGGATATCTTTGTTCATCCCTTCATTTTGAGCCTATATGTGTCCTTGAAGCTGAACTTAGCCTCTTGCAAGCGGCATGTATTGGGTCTTGTTTTTTTTCTATCCATTCAGTCACTCTATTAATGTTTTTGTTTTCGTTGTTATTGTCTGAAATACAAGAGCTATTTAAATATCTGAGATACGGGGCGCCTGGGTGGCTCGGTCGGTTAAGCGTCTGACTTCGGCTCATGTCATGATCTCATGGTCCGTGGGTTCGAGCCCCGCGTCGGGCTCTGTGCTGACAGCTCAGAGCCTGGAGCCTGTTTCAGATTCTGTGTCTCCCTCTCTCTGTGACCCTCCCCCGTTCATGCTCTGTCTCTCTCTGTCTCCAAAATAAATAAACGTTAAAAAAAAAATATTTAAATATCTGAGATACATTCCGTTTTCAAAATTAAAGTCCTCACCTTCAACATCTCAGGCTCACTCTCTCTCTCTGTTACACCCATGATACGTGTCCTGATCTTTTCTGCCATTGTCTTTTAAAAGTGCTAAAAGGTTAGGAGAATGAGACCTGTGAGCTCCACCAGATTTATGATATCACAGTATTCTGGGTTGCTATGAAGGTCTTTTAAAACATTCCTTCTTCGGGGCGCCTGGGTGGCTCAGTCGGTTGAGCCTCCGACTTCAGCTCAGGTCACGATCTCACGGTCTGTGAGTTCGAGCCCCGTGTCGGGCTCTGAGCTGATGGCTCGGAGCCTGGAGCCTGCTTCCGATTCTGTGTCTCCCTCTCTCTCTGCCCCTCCCCCGTTCATGCTCTGTCTCTCTCTGTCTCAAAAATAAATAAACGTTAAAAAAAAATTTTTTTTTTAAATAAAACATTCCTTCTTCAGTATTCTTATAGTTTTCCTATGTGACATTTCCACTTACTTTGAAGTAAACTCCCATACATAAGGAAATTCAAAACAGAAAATTAAGATAAAAACAATAATTTTCAAAAATATCAGCTATAATAATAATTCCTTGAACGTATACAGTGCTCTGAACAATGTTGAAGTCCTTACGCAGTCGTTAAGCATGATTTGGCGAGTCAGATACATAGACATAGGCAAGTGACTGCTAGCCACGAAGCCATGACTTACCTATGCTTATGCCCATATTGCTTTTTTCAAAACCTGCAGAAGGAAGAGTGTTTTCAAGGTAGCCGAACTGGGGAAGAGAAACCAAAACAACTTCCAAGTCATCCGCTGCAGTGTCGGGGTCAGTGGCGGACAAATGGTTAATGGTAATGGCTGCTGAGAAACCCTCATCTACAACGAACATGGTACCTGCATACAAATAATAACACAATTATGACTTAGTGTGAAATCCCCTAATCAGAATAGTGAAGACAAAAGGGAGTGATTGTAATTCCAATTCAGAGGAGCCTCCCATGTGCAAATACGCTTCCATGGGAGATGTTCATTTCCTCTGGCATAATTTCTCCTTACAGTGAAAATATTCAGGGGTAATGGGTGGAATTTAATTTGACTTATGGAATTATATTTTTTTCTTGTACAAGCAAGCCAGACAATAATGGAAAGACAGCAGAAATACTAAATGCTCTAGTACAGCCCTTTAGTCATTCTCAAGGAACTCTGATTTCCCTTGTGTGTCTATAGAAGTGACAAATGAAAATAAGAATTGCCAAACTGTTTTAATGATAAGCCACTAAATGTAGTTTATGTACTCTTCAAGATCAGTTGGTACCTCTGTTTGTCAGAGCGTTAATTGCCTGCAAGCTATTATGAATTACTCATAACGAACATTTTTTCCATGCCTTGGTGCTTAATTATTCTGCAGGGATAAAGCTTCCTTTCCAGAACATTGCTTGGGAGATAGTTTGCAAATTACAATAACATCCATACATATGCTCGTATTTTTTTTCTAAGCAACAGAACATATACATAATGTCTATGAAGCGATGACTTTCTAAAAAGCAAATAAGGTTAAATGTATATAAATGGTCTCTCTGGTATTTTCATTCTGTTCTAATAGAAATTATTATGGAGAAAATAAATTACTCTCTCTCCAGCAGACAAATGATATTTCCCCATGTGAAATAAAGCCAGAATATTTGAGGATTCCAATGTTGTCCTGATCCCATAACACACACACACACACACACACACACACACACACACACACTCACAAACATACTTGCACTCTCTCTCCACACAGAATTACCTAAATTTTGAAACAAATAAATTCCTTTGCCCTGCAATCTTTTATACGCTTTGAGTTTTCCACAGATTTGCATTGAGGCAATTATCATAGGCAATTCTGTAGTTTATTTTAACTATAATTCAAGTGCATAGTATTTCACTAAACCACAGTTATGACACTAGGTGAGATGTTAGAACTTTAATAGAAGAAAACATTGTCACCTATTGCAATTGAAGGTGATTGGTTGTCCACTGGGTGTACTGTGATGTTGAGGTCATACACTGGAAAGGACTCATGAACAGGAACAGATGGATGAGGCCCATTGTAGCAACAGCCATTCACATAAGGACCAGCTTCTCCATCCGAAACCACCAATGTAATGGTATCATAACAAGGCACCAGGCCAATCTCACCACCTGGAAAACACACCGTCGCTGAAACCTGACTTTGTAAAAAACACAGAATACTAAGATGAAATCGACCTACACCTCTTCCACAAGCATAGAATGGCAAAGAAAGGAGCTTATGTGGCTACAATATAAAACCCAATTTTATCACTAGGAAATTAAATAGTCGTGAAAATAATGAAAAAATGCTTGCCCATCTGTTGCCTCTAGTGAAATCTCTGCCAGCCCTCTATCACCATATGGAGGGGCAAAAAGGGGCTCACAAGGGTCTGACCGTTCATAAAGGAACATGGGAGAGGCACAAAGCTTGACTAGGGAAGGTTTCATTCTTCCTTCATAAGTGTTTAGTGATAGGACCCACCTCAGGGAGAGTAGAAGGCACCCCCGTCCTTCCAAGTACATTGTCTTCCCATTTACATTAACTACCTTAAGTGAACACACATCACCCACACCACAGTTATAAGAAACAGAAGCTGGGAAGGCAAAATAGAAAGATAATCCACATTTTTGTTGTTTTAGTATTGTCCCCGTTATGCTAACAAAATAGCAACGTGACATGGCATAGAAATGGCATTTATTTTTGTTTCCCTTTTACTCTTTAGGGCTTATGCTCATGGGATTTAAAATGGCCCCAACGTGGGGCACCTGGGTGTCTCAGTTGATTAAGCATCTGACTCTGGATTTTGGCTCAGGTCATGATCTCACGGTCATGGGCACTGGACGTGGAGCCTGCTTAAGAGTCTCTCTTTCCCTCTCCTTCTGCCCCTCCCCTGCTCACGTGTGTGCATGCTCTCTCTCTCAATAAAAAATTAATAAAAATTGAAAGGTGAACAAAATGGCCCCCAACGTAAGCAGTGGGAGAAAGAAGGAAAAAAACGTCAGGATTTGATAGTTTATCAGTAAACCAGCCAATGTGCTCTTGGGTTACTAACTAACAGCACGAAGATAGAAGCACTCACTATCCAGGGGACAGAAAAGTTCTGCAGAAGTGCTTTTGGTAATTTTCATGCTTCACACTGAAAGTGTCATGAGGGATGCAAGCGTTGGAAGTTTTAATGAGACCGGCACACAAAAGATCAGGGACATCGTCTATTTTCACAAGACACATTGGTCAAATTTACACAATACTGTGCTTGGCATTATTCTACCTGATTAAAATAATGAAAGGAAAATCAAGAGATGATATTATTGAGCCACCAAATGATTAAAGGATGAGACAGCTAGGCTTAGAAGAAAAAACAGAGTTGAAGTTGAGAGAATTAGAATTAAATAATCAGCTTTAACTTTAGAAGCGGCAAAAATTAAGATGCCTCTCATATATTCATATTTATAAAAACATAAATGGGCATAAAGCTTATTTATTCTTCATTCACTTGATAAATATATATTTAGTGGCTCGTATCTGATAATTAGTAGGCTGGGTGCTCCAGCAGAGAATCAGGCAGACATTTGGAAAATGTCAGGCAGTTCAAAAGAATGTCAAATGTCAAAAGACCTTTTATGGGTCAGGCACTGACACAATCTAATGGTAGAGGAAGAAATGTAGTTGGGTTAGACTATCATTGATGTGTATATGTATTAAGAGGAACCATATGAAATCGCCACTATTAAGTCCAATTAAATGGAAAATTCACGTATCTCAGCCTGAATATGTATGGAGGGCTGAGAGACAAGAAGATGAAAGTATTGGCTGACAGTAGCATGGGGGCAAGGCACACATGGCAAGGAAAGTCAGGGAAGTTTTTCCAGATGGCTCTGCTGGCTTTATACCACGCATTAAATGATAATTACTTTACCAGGCAGATGAGGCAAAGAATTGAGATGGGGGAATGAGAACCTGCAGGAAGAGAAGTGGAAAAAATCGTTCTAGGAAGAGTAGGGAGCTTAAAAAAAAAAAAAAAAGGAAACATGGTACCTTCCATAACTGTAATTTCGATATAGTGGAAGCTTAGGTACATTTACAGAAAAGCTGAAAAAGCAGGCTGAGAATCGAGGCACAAAAAAGGCTACAACATGGATGGACAAGTCTCTACTTTGAATGGAGTACAGTCTAAGGACAGGATGTATACTTCAAACTGTTAATTGTGGCATTATTAAAAAAAAACATTTTAAGTCCGTTTATTCATTTTGAGAAAGAGAGAAATATGCACAAGTGAGGGAGGGGCAGAGAGAAGGAGAGACTCTACCACCAGCGCAGAACCCCATGTGGGGCTTGAGCTCACAAACCATGACCTGAGCAGAGATCAAGAGCTGGATGCTTAACTGCACCACCCAGGCAGCCCTAAAAAAATTTTTTTAAAGACTTCATGTTTGATGTTGGGAGAATAGTAAATTAATCATGTAATTTTACATCATAAGATATTATTCAATTACTAAGACTTACATTTACAATAACTTTATAACATTTAATAAATATTTTAATAAACATGTTAGCTGATAATCTCAATGAAAAATGTAATCGATAAAACTACACACACATGATTGCAACTATGTTAAAAATTATGATTGGAAAAAAGAAAACAAAGTACTGAAATGTTAACAGTGATCATCTCTGAGAGGTAAATAGGAGATTTTTCAAAACTTCATTATGCTTTTCCATACTTTCCAAGTTTTTTGAAATGAGCATGTAGTATTATTTTTATACTCATGGAGAGCAAATAATATTGGTGACAAGATTATCTTCAGGTGGCCTTTATAATCAACATATAGAGGCAAGCACAGAACACAGAAATTTCAGGTCCTGTAGCCTTTCCCACGCAGTGCTAAATTACTACCAATTGAATAATTGGCTGAACATTACAAAGAAACATCATTCAAATAATCAACCATCTTTTGAATTGGCAGTATTTCTCCTAATTTAGTAACATAACCCCAATACAACAACAAAAAACATCTACCTTTAGTAATGTGCCTAGTGTCCTAGTAGGTCTCATGAAAAAAAATTAGTTCACGGTCCCTTATGTGGCCATCATACCAGAAGAGATTTATAAATACGTAAACTGTTGTTCAGCACTTAGAGCAAGGCACTGGCAGAGAAGACAGATTCATAGCACCCCTCATTTATGTATGCATGAGCCTGCCATAAATGTTAAAATTACGTGAAACTCAATAGACGTTGGGCTTTGGCCCCTTTTCTGCCCATCTATATGAGATCTATTGGGGAAATCAAAATGAAACTGCGGACTCTTGAGAGACATCGAACATGTGAACTATGTTCCCCAGGACAAGGATATGGCCAGTGAAACCCTTCCCAAGACTAAACACGCTTAAGAAGATAAGGAGAGGAGTGCCCAGGTAGCTCAGTCTGTTAAGCCCCTGACTCTGGTTCAGGTCATGATCTCATGGTTTGTGGGTTTGAGCCCTGGGTCGGGCTCCGTGCTGACAGCTCAGAGCCTGGAGCTTGCTTTGGATTCTGTGTCTCCCTCTCTCTCTGCCTTTCCCCTGCTTGTACTCTGTCTCTCTCTCTCTCTTGCTCTCTCAAAGGTAAATGAACATTAAAAAAAGAAGAAGATAAGGAGATACCATTTTTTAAAAAGATGTCTGGGGGCTCCTGGATGGCGAAGCATCTGATTTTGGCTCATGTCATGATCTCACGGTTCAGGAGTTCGAGCCCCTCATCAGACTCTGTGCTGGCAACTCAGAGCCTGGAGCCTGCTTCGGATTCTGTCTCCCTCTCTCTCTGCCTCTGCCCTGCTTACGCCCTCTCTCTCTCTCCCCAGAATAAATAAAACATTAAAATTTTTTAAAAAATATTATTTCACAATATTCCCCCACTTCCAAATTAATCCTTACCTATCTCAATCCCCCCACCCCAAGTTCCCACTCCCATGCGTTGCTTGTATTCCCCATGTTCTTTCAAATAAGAGAATGATCTGAATCCTGATACCTCTTATTCCCTCCACCACTCACCTGGCCTTATCTACCCATCATGCTTCCCCATGGAATCCACAGATGAGAGGGGCGTATGGATGAGTACACATGAAATTGTAGCAGAGTGTGATAAAAGGTAACCAGAGGAAATATGCAGTATTATTACTGAGGAGGTGCCCTCAACCCAGAGATCAGAAGACATGCTAGGGGCAACGACTAATGAGGTACCGATATGTGACACTATCATCTTTGCACGTGAGTGGGTCTGTCTATCTATTTAAATCAAAAGTCCTTCACAGCTGAGTCTGGATTTTACTCCTTTGTAGCCCAAAATGCCTAGCACCATGCCTTGCAGATAGCAGCCACTGAATTCCTAGTTTCTCCATTTGAACATTGTACATGAGGAACAAATGCTACCTGGGTAACAATATAATGTGATGCCGGAAATGAAAGCACGAGGCTAATAAACAAGCGTTTATCGCATCGCTAATTTGGGTCCATCACTCTGTAGTGCTGTGGGTGTCACACAAAGCGTAAGATATCACCTTGGCTTTTCAGGAACTCAAAAGGCAGACAAGTTACTTCTTAGGAGCTAGCTGGTGATCGAGTAAACTTTTAAAATTAATAATATAATTTTCTTAGGGAGCTTCCTTCAGGCATTTCTGTTATGATTTATGGGTCCCAAAGATGTGATGGTCAAATAAAATCTTCTATAGATGGACCAAAGAGGGAATGCGGACAACCCCAGGGTGAACTGAAGGTCTGTTGGAAGCATCAAGAACAAAGCAGCAATAATGCAGGCTCTTCCTCCACTCTTTGAAATTGGTCATATAACTGAGATCAGAAATCCTTCTAAATATGGTGACTCTACTTTAAAAAAAAATGGGATACGAGCTGCTCTTACTGCTGCTTCTTTTTAAATTTCTTTTTTAACGTTTATTCATTTTTGAGAGACAGAGCATGAGCAGGGAAAGGGCAGAGAGAGGGAGACCCAGAATCCGAAGAAGGCTCCAGGCTCCGAGCTGTCAGCACAGAGTCCAACACGGGTCTTGAACTCACGAACTGTGAGATCACGACCTGAGCCGAAGTCGGACGCTCAACCGACTGAGCCACCCAGGCGCACCTGCTTCTGCTGCTGCTTCTTTTTTAATGAGAGCAAGCACAGAGACTATAAGGCTATCAGAGCCCCTGGCAAGGAGTGGCATTAAGACTCCGTTCAGTTGTTGCATCCCCCCAGTCACACTGGTCACCGTGCGGTCACTCACCCGTGTGTTTGTATGTCACAGCCCCCGAGATGACATCTCCCTGAGAGAACTGATCCACTGCGACTCCAGCTTTCCTCACCAGCCCGTGCTGAGGTGCTCGGGCGATCACAAACATCAGTCTCGAATCATCACCGTCCACATCAGTAGCAGAAATGTGTTCAGAGGTGATGACCACCTCTTCGCCCTCTGAGCAATGCATCATGGGGATGAGGTCAGCCTTGAGGAGTGGTGGCTCATCATTTACAGGGAATACCTAGGGGGAAACAACGCACGTTTTCAAGAAAAAGGCGGCAATGACAAATTGCCCAGCCGGCAAACCATAGCTCACAGTCGGAATGACAGGCATTTTCGATCTTTCAGACACACGAAACAATAGCCATGGAATTTGGCCAAGCAGCCTGTGTCTTTTCCCCATATGAACCATCTTGCAAGAAATGGCCAACATGGGAGACATTTTAGGTAGGAATGGAAGAGTATGGTTATGGTTTGGGACTCAAAGCTCTCATTTGTCTCCAGACAGACAAAATATAAATGTAATACACAGCAGTCTTCACTAAAGTCCCTATCCTCTTTTGTTAAATTCACACATATTCTAGAGGAAATTTGGTCCTCGTGGTCTGATGCATTTACACTTACCACATCAAAGTTATTTATATTTCAAATTATGTGGCGATTACAAAGCTTTCCTCCACCAACAACTCCCTGCCACCCAGGAAGTTTCCCTAAACTTACAATAAGCAGCAGCTGCATTTCGAACATTTTGAGTTAACTCTGAAACTCCATAACCATTAAATCAATCCCAGGATTCAACTAGACAAAACGTTTTTCTCTCATCATCGTGAACAACAACCTCCAAGTCGAAAGGAAAGAAGAACAATGTGGGATCACTCTGGCTCTCTGAATCTAACAGGATGATGCAGACACTCGAAAAGGCAAGCCTTTTAAATCAGAACGAAGGACACCCTGCCTCAAAGTTCACAGTCACAACTTGGTGTGTGCAGTGCACATTTAGTTATCAAGTCCAGCCTGTCGATACTTGTCAAAGCCACATTTCCTCCTCCCCTTCTTTCCACCAGGGTGATCTTTTTTAAACGTGGCTTTCATCACTCTGGTTTCTCTTCGGATTGTAAATCTCTCTCCTTTTAAAATGTGGCTTTCAGGGCTCCCGGGTGGCCCAGTCCGTTAAGCGTCCAACTCTTGGTTTTGGCTCAGATCATGATCTCGTGGTTTGTGGGTTCGAGCCCTGCTCGGGCTCTGTGCTGACAGTGCAGAGCCTACCTCGGATTCTCTCTCTCTCCCTCTCTCTTCTCTCCCGCTCGTGCTCTCTCTTTCTCTCAAAATAAATAAACAATAAATAAATAAATTAAAATGTGGTTTTCATCAGGTCCCCTTATAGGGACCTTCAATGGCTTCCTAGCACTGCTCCTAGGATGCCTTAGGCCTCGTTTCATGCACGAGGGTGCTTTTGCTCCCATCGCTGGTCTTTGCATCATCTCTGCATGCTCTCTCTGCCCCGTGACTTGGTAGGCTCTGCCCCAGTGCTTTGCTTGGCTACCCTATCCTTCAGGGTGCATGTGGCTTCTTCAGGGAAAACTTCTTGAACAACCCAGATTCACTGAGAGACTTCCACCATTTACTCTCTTTCAGCATCCCATTTATTTGTAGAATACATCCAGTTTTTAACTAATTAATTATTTCAGTGATAATCGTTAATGTCTGCCTTCATCCCCTGCCTATAAACTCTAACAGTCCAGAGGCATTCTTTGCCATGTTCATCATCATACCCCAAGCATCTAGCATAGGAACTGGCATGTAGAAGGTACTTGGGTTTTTTTTAATGTTTATTTATTTTTGAGAGAGAGAGAGACAGAGCGTGAGTGGGAGAGGGGCAAAGAGAGAGGGAGACACAGAATCCAAAGCAGGCTCCAGGCTCCGAGCTGTCAGCCCAGAGCCGGATGCGGGGCTCAAACTCATGAGCCATGAGATCATGACCTGAGCCGAAGCTTATCAGGAAACAACATCTTTGTTCAAGTTCTCTGAGTGGATTCATTAAAGACCTTTTTTATTATTGTTCTTGACTCGATCTGATGAATGTCACCAATATATCCATGATGACCACCTGACAAAATACAAAATAGCCCCGGATTTCAAATGGATAATAAAGCCCAAAGGCAACAGAATTTAAAACATTCTTCCTGGACAGAAAATAATCACCCATAATTGTCCAAAAATGACCTGTACTTCTGATTGGCTTCCACAAGCCATGGGCTTTTGTCTAAAACGTAGCAATAAAACAGACTATTTACACAGTCACATGAATGATTTGGGGCAAGTCATGGAAACTTCTTGAACCTAAGTTTCCTTGCCTATAAAATGGAGATAATTCCCTCTCTGTCTACTTCTTTAAAATACTGGAGAGGCGCCTGGGTGGCTCAGTAGATTAAGCGTCCGACTTCAGCTCAGGTCACGATCTCGCGGTCTGTGAGTTCGAGCCCCGCATCGGGCTCTGGGCTGATGGCTCAGAGCCTGGAGCCTGCTTCCGATTCTGTGTCTCCCTCTCTCTCTGCCCCTCCCCCGTTCATGCTCTGTCTCTCTCTGTCTCAAAAATAAATAAAACCTTAAAAAAAATTAAAATACTGGATGGATGTAATCATTCTTAATTACTAACTGTAAAAATAGCTGACAAACACATTGTTACCACTAATAATAATTTCATATCACAAAGATCTGACAAAATTCAAACAGAAATAGAATTTGGTAGATAAAAGTAATGAAGAACGTAATTCTTTCTCTAGACCTTCCTTTGTCACTAACTATAAATTCCTATAAATCGTATGGGTTTTGCTGTGGACTTAAGTGGTCCATCAACAGAGAAATTCAGGGGTTCCCATTAACCTTTATGCACAGATTGTTCATAATTTGTCAAAAGGGGAAAAATAATTATTTCAAACAGATCTGAGAAAGGAGTATATAGTACAGGAATTCACAAAGAGGCACTACACACATGAAGACATGATTTCTTCCATTCGAGAAGGAAAAGGCCAGTGACACTAGCCTAACCTGGATAGGTGCTATACAAATATTTCTAAGTGTTAAAGCTCAAAAATGTTAGAATCAATTTATACACAGAATGAATTGGTTTTTAAATTAAGTATCTGGATTTGAGGTCAGAACGGTTCAATCTTTAAATGGATTGGAAAGAGAAAGCAGTATGCCCATCTCACCAATATAACTTTGCTGTCTTTTGCCTATTACCTTCAGACTTTAGCTGGTATCCCCTTGCTTTGGAGTCCACATGTTTTAAGTTCTATCAGGAACTCTTCAGAGGCTTCCAAACTGGATGTTTTATTCCCATATGAACCAGGGAGGAAACTTTCTACCCACCTCAACACGTAGAACAAAGTCTGCTGAGTTCGTGCCATCTGTGACCTCCAAGAATATATCATCCTGAAGTATCTCAGATCCATCATGTCGATACCTGTGGGGATGATATTTGCCACTAGCCCCTCAAGGCCACCATGACAGTAGGAGACGCCTGACACAAGAGCTCGTCCATGGCTTTTGCCACACAGTCAATAAATAACAAAAAACAAAGCATAATCATGAAGTCACATACTCAACTACTCAAGGGTCCCTGAATGCAAAAGTTGCATATATGTGGTATATGCATTCATCATTTGCCCCCAAATCAAAACGCAGCCCTCCAAGTTGCCACCATGGCAATGGGAACCATCTGGTGTAGTTCTGCTTACTTACCTGAAACAAGGCTGGAGCCATGGCCGTTACTGAGACAGCAGTAGACAGGTAAAAGCGGGACACTGTGTGAATTTTGATGATCCCTTTCCTCCCCTATTCTTTCTGCCTGTGCTTTTGATCTGTTCAGCTCTTCTCTAAAACTCTGATCTATGAATTACTTATTGCCTCTCTCCTGCCATTTACCCTTTTCTACTTAATAGCTCTCTTCCATTTAACCCATAAAGATTTTCGAATCTCTCTAGACTTAAAAATATTTTTAGGGGTCTAGGCGTGGCCCTACTTTTCTTTAATTCTCAGTCAAGTTTTGTAACAGAATCGTCTAATTCAAGACTTTCCATTTACTCTGCAGCCATTGTAGTGACACCACAAGTATCTATTACTTACTTATTACCACAAGTTCTAAACAGCTATCGAATTGAGCCACATTTTTAGCTTTCCAATGATTTGTTCAAGATAGGAAACAAGTCTTAGGAAATGAAATTAAAAGTTGCATAAAAATAGTAAATCGAACATATATAACATTTACATATGAAAAAAAATCCCAGGACTAAAAGATATTTAACTCAGGACTAGTCTCACCCATACACTGGCGAGGGGCTCAGATTGGGGATTCTATTCTAATGGTGAAGAAGGTCCACCTCCCCCCCTCGGTATCCCTTCCACACCCTGTCTCCTACGCTCCCTGATAATTTCAACAAAAATAGATATGTGAAAACGTACTAATCTTATCTTATCATGCTGAAACCCAGGGCCAGGTAGATCTAGGAGCGCACATCCAAAGGCATGGCGGTGGAGTCAAACAAAACTTCTTTCAAAATCAGACTCCTCCATATACTAGCTGAGTGACCTCAACCTCTTTCTGCCTTAGTTTCTTCAACTATAATATGAGAATACAGCCATCTACCTTATCAGGCTTTATTGCTGTGAAGATTAAATAGGAAAAAAACATAATTGCCAAGTCTATAGAAGAGCCCTTGAATTACATGTGCTGCAAATATTAGTACTTTTTTTCCTATCCATCACGCATTCCCTAGTAAGAATCACCTAAACAGAGGTCTTGTTCTAACATTTAGCTAAGAACTGAGATGTCTAAAAAAGGGAAATTTCAATGAGGATAAGAGTGAGTAGTGGAAAGAGGTCGGGATATTGGAGGCTGTGAATACACAATTTAACTAAACTAAACTTCAGATAAAAGTTGATCTTCCTTTGCACAAATCCTAGCTCCTAGCAACTTCCAAGTGTGAAATTATGCATTTGAGGCCTAATACCCTCTAAAAGGTCAAAATTCCCATTTACAACTTGAACTTATAAGTGATAAGTCAACTCATATGTCAGTCTACCTGACCCTTGCTTTTCAATGTCTTGCATTATTTTACAAAGCAGGCATTTTTACCAAACTTTGTAGGAAAGTTTCTTACAAAACTACATTAGGTAGAAAAAAATGAAAGACCTCAAGGGGCAAGGAACTGCTGTAGGACCGTAAGGAATGAACCACTCTAATTTATCCAAAGGACACAAAAATGCTGGTTCAAAGGGGCACATGCACCCCAATGTTTACAGCAGCGCTATTGACAATAGCCAAAGTATGGAAAGAGCCCAAATATCCACTGACTGATGAATGGATAAAGACGTGTACAATGGAATATTACTTGGCAATCAAAAAGAATGAAATCTTGCCAATTGCAACTACGTGGATGGAACTAGAGTGTATCATGCTAAGTGAAATAAGTCAGTCAGAGAAAGGCAAATATCACACGATTTCACTAACATGTGGAATTTAAGCAACAAAACAGACAAACATAGGGAAAGGGAAGCAAAAATCAGATAAGAACAGAGAGAGAGACAAACCGTAAGGGACTCTTAAATACAGAGAACAAACTGAGGGTTGTTGGCAGGGTGTTGGGTGGGGGGGATGGGCTACATGGGTGATGAACATTAAGGAGGGCACCTGTTGGGATGAACACTGGGTGTTATATGTAAGTGATGAATCACTAAATTCTACTCCTGAAACCATTATTACATTGTATGTTAACTAACTTGGATTTAAACAAAAAATAAATAAATTCAAAACAAGAAAGAAAGAAAGAAAGAAAGAAAGAAAGAAAGAAAGAAAGAAAGAAAGAAAGAAAGAAAGACACAAGCTGCTCTATCCCTAACTGTTGGAGACCCAAGGACCACTCCATGCCCTGCCTCCCTGGTGTATCCCACATATTTGACTGCAATGAAATAAAAATTTACACTAAAGATACTGATCAACAGAATTCTATCCCAGAGTTTCCAGTCTTATGAAACTGACACTCCTTAAAGCCAAGTTCAACTATGTAGTTTGGCCATATAGATTATTTCAGTCTATACTCATCCAGTTTGGCTATCACCTCTTGTGGTATGTACAGTTGCAGCAAATTTAATATTCATGGTAACTAATTTCTGTGTCTCAAATATCCATAAAGTCATTCCCACCAGTACAGCAAGCCAGATGGAAAGAAAATGTCTGGAGGGAAATTAAAATTTGTCATTTCTCATTTTCAACTGACCCTTGAAAGTATTCACTGGCATGCTGGTACCCCACCCCCCACAAAAAATTAGAAAACTTCTTCCTCTTACTCTGCCTCACAACGGATCCAGATGAAGGCCAAAGCATGTAAAGAAAAAAAAATCCAGGAAATGTTCTAACCTAACTTTTAAGGCATGGAGTTCTCCCCAAGAAAATGTGCCTCCTGGGTTTAGAGGAAATCCATCCAACTCCACCCTTCCATGCTGAGGCAGTCTCTGTAGGGAGAGGTAGATGTTGTCCAGTTGGGTATCCACATCAGAAACCAGAATGTTCTCTGTGCTGATGACGCAGTGACCTCCCTCCGCCACTCTCAGGGGGTTGGTAAATACCTAAAACGAAGGAAGAAAACATTCGAAGCCTTGTTCCATGAGATAGCCCTGAAGACAGAGCTCATTAAATAAATAGAAAACTTCCAGTACCACCTTCACAGGTCGATTAATTTTTTCAAGAATGTGGTAGGGCCGGGGGCAGGGGCAGGGGTGCCTGGGTGGCTCAGTCCATTGAGAATCCGACTTCAGCTCAGGTCTTGATCTCGCGGTCTCTGGGTTCCAGCTCCTGTCAGGCTCTGTGCTGACAGCTAGAGCTTGCTTAGGATTCTGTGTCCCCCCCACCCCCGCCCCTCCCCCACTAACGCTCTGTCTCTGTCTTTCAAAAAATGAATAAACATTAAAAAAATTAAAAAAAAAGAATGCGGTAAAGGGGACAAGGTCATAGCTAAACATACTGGATGAAAACTATTTTTTACCAATTTTTTCCAATTCTAAGCACTGATATAGACAAAGAAGCAAGGCAGATTCATAAACCTGAAACTGTCTACATTTCATTTACCTCGGTCCCTAAAGAGTGGAAGCAGCAATCAAATTGGTTACTGTTGGTGGTACTAAATGGAGAAAATAATAATATACATCACCAAATCCACACCCACCATTGCTGGATCTATCTATCTATCTATATCTATATATCTATATCTATATCTATATCTATATCTATATCTATATCTATCTATATCCATATCTATATCCGTATCTATCTATATATATCTATATCGATATATATCTATATATCCCATGCTTCTTTTTTTTTTTTTAATTAAAATGATGGTTTTAATGGGAACCAGAGGTATGGTTACAATTACATAGTCTGACACAAAAAACCCATGAGTGATCAGGAGTTGGAAGGTTACAAAATAATGAGGGTAACACTGGGTACAAGAAGAAAAGCTGTTGCAGAACCTCAGGAGCCACGCTAATACGGCCTCTCCCTGCGATCCTGTCTGTGCTCACCCCTGGAGTCCATCTTGCCAGGGCCAAAGCCACCTCTGTCCCCACCACCCCGGCTCCCTCGGAAGCCCCCATGGTCCCCACCTGGGACTCAGTAGCTGCCCCGATCATAGCCTCCTCTGCCACCATGACGATTGTCTCCATAGTTACCCCCCATATGAGCAGTATATATATATACATATATACATACATACATATATATACATACACACACACACACACACACACATATATATATATATACACATACACATATATACACCTTTATCTAGAAAATGAACAACAATTCTATCAAAGTCCCCTAGAGAAAAGAATTCGTCTCCTTTTCACCCTAAAAACTCTTAAAGACTTCGGAAATTGGTTAGAGTTTTTAAGTGTCAGTGGTAACAAGTATTTTAGAAACAGAAGTAGAGCAGGAAATTGAAGATTAGAAATTGAAGATTCCACAAGAAATATATTTGTACTAACATTAGACAAATAATTAAGCCAGAAAGATAACTTTTGATGATAGAAAAAGCTACTGTTCAATTCACAACTCACTCAAAAGCAAAAAGCAAGTTAGGGGCACCTGGGTGGCTCAGTCAGTTAAGTGTCTGACTTTGGCTCAGGTCATGATCTCACAGTTTGTGAGTTCAAGCCCCGTGTCAGACTCTGTGCTGTCAGCTCAGAGCCTAGAGCCTGTTTCGGGTTCTGCGTCTTCCTCTCTCTCTGCCACTCCCATGCTTGTTCTCTGTTTCTCTCTCAAGAATAAATAAACATTAATTTTTTTTTTTAAGTAAAAAGCAAGTTAGAAAGGCTTGGGGGGCGCCTGGGTGGCTCAGTCGGTTAGGCGTCTGACTTCAGCTCAGGTCACGATCTCGCGGTCCGTGAGTTCGAGCCCCGCGTCAGGCTCTGGGCTGACGGCTCAGAGCCTGGAGCCTGTTTCCAATTCTGTGTCTCCCTCTCTCTCTGCCCCTCCCTTGTTCATGCTCTGTCTCTCTCTGTCTCAAAAATAAATAAATGTTAAAAAAAAATTTTTTAAAAAAAAAAAAGAAAGAAAGAAAGGCTTGGGATGTTTTATTACCTCATTGGTACTTGGCAAGAAGTGTTCTATGGTCAAATAAGTCTCAAAAACAGTCAAGGTCAATCTTCACCTTGGAGATTTATAAGGCACATAAGCATATTCAATGTTCTGAGATCCCGCAGTAGGAAAATAGGTGAACCTTGTTTAACCCATCATTCTCCCAAATTTACATTATTCATGGAGATAAAAGCAAGCAGATAGAGTTGGGGCACCAAGTCAAGGGCTCTGACGGTCCCCTGCAGAAGGTCTGAGCTGAGTGCCCCACCCATGTGAGGATACAGTGTTCTCCAAGGAAACAGCCACTCTCTTCAGAGCAGCTGCTGCTCTCTGAAAGGAGAATGTTGCTGAAGAAAAAGTTGGTAAAGGGAGCAGTGGGGGCTGGGGGGATGGGCAGAGGAAACGGAAGTGAGCAAGAAGTCACGGCCTCCACTCGGCCTCCACTCGGAGCCCTGCTCTATCCCTATGCCCAGAAGGCACAGCTGTCCCAAGGCAGCCCCCTGGATCCTGGAAGTTAGAGACCAACCATCCTGAGATAGCTGCCTCCTATTCTTCAATACACTACTGCCGCCAGGAAAGGAAAACGTCCAACAAGAGACTTTTCTCCCTACAACCACTCACCCCCATCCTTCCCACATGCCATACTTCCATGTGGTCGAAACTACGTTTTTACTGTTTGTAGGAGAAAGAAATAAAGGGAGTTCTTATTAAAAGAGGAATATTGGGGCACCTGAGTGGCTCAGTCAGTTAAGTGTCTGACTCTTGATCTCAGCTCAGGTCTTGATGGTGGGTTCAAGCCCCGCACTGGGCTCCACACTGAGTGTGGAGCCTACTTAAAGATAGATAGATAGATAGATAGATAGATAGATAGATAGATAGATAGAAGAAAGGAAGGAAGGAAGGAAGGAAGGAAGGAAGGAAGGAAGGAAGAAAGAGAGGAGGAAAGAGGAATATTATTTTTGAAACAAGGTCCATGCCTGCCAGCCTCAATGATTCCTGAGTTGTATCAGTTAATTCCCCAAGATGCTAATGTTTCCAGGGATATACTTCGCTACACTATATGGTTTTAAAATATATATGTATTTTAGGGCAACTTTCAAAAAAGTAAAAGCATAAGGCTAATTTGCCCAAACTCATTCATCACTAATGTTTCAGTCTCTGCCGAAACCCAGTGCTGAGGTTTTGGGGTCTTCTCATCAGCATCATATTAAGATCCCCTCGTGGTTATCATTCAACCCAGCTCTCTGTGGTATTTTCACCACTCATGTGACTGGTTTCACTGGAGCTATTCATTTAATTTTATTTCTGATAGTCTCAGTTCTCTAAGGGACTATTTCACTTGCCCCATACACTATAGAAAAAAGACAGAAGCCACTAGGCCACGTTAGTTATGAGGATAACTATTCCATCTACCTTCAAATGAGGGAAGTAACTGTTCACTTCACTGTTTTCGGTTTTCTCCACAGATCATTCTTCTCTAGCAAGAGGTTTGGATTGCTTTGCATAAAACACCATTTCCCTCCCCGATTGTTTTAAAAAAAAGCTTTGGCTTCTTAAATGCTGGGCTATTTCAGGCATGTATCTCATACACAGGAAAGAAAGGTGTGAATAAAATCTAATCAGATTACCAGACATTCAAAACTATTTTCTTCACGGGGAATGTGATGCGGTCCCTGACAGGGAAGGGATCAAAGAATATAGTTCAGATTCTTTTGCCTTTTGTGTGAGCTCTGTGGTACATCTTCTACCAAAAACTGCAAGTTCAGAGGCCTGAGGGGTCAGGCCAGCGATGTAAATGAGTGTACTGAGCTGGGTGGGGCCTCTGGAGACTGGAGACCAGGCCCTGTCCAACTGCTGACTGGGGATAAGTGAATTCACTATTCCTCGAATTTCCAAATTTTCAAGAGAAGCCAGAAATCTAGAGTCAGTATGAAACTTCCTGATGTTTAAATTTGGTCAACTCATTAATTAAAAGTATGGTTTGGATCTATCAGAACAGTTCTGGGGGTTGGGTAAGCCCCTTGGTCCCTCACCGTGCGACCTCTGCCCCCCAGCTTGGGGCAGATGTAGAGATGGTGAGGGGGCTCATGGGTACCTGGAAGGTGACGTTTTTCCTTAGGCATGAAACATGTACAGGTTCTCGTCCATTTTGGTTCCTAATGATTCGGTAATCCTACTTTGTCTTTCACTTTGGAGGGGAAAATGAGCCCAAGAAGAGCCACACTAATTAAGTCTAGCCCTCCGATGGGGTTTGGAACAAACGTTCAGCATTTTTTTTTTAATTTTTTTTAACGTTTACTTATTTTTGAGACAGAGAGAGACAGAGCATGAACGGGGGAGGGTCAGAGAGAGGGAGACACAGAATCTGAAACAGGCTCCAGGCTCTGAGCTGTAAGCACAGAGCCCGACGTGGGGCTCGAACTCACGGACCGCGAGATCATGACCTGGGCTGAAGTCGGCCGCTTAACCGACTGAGCCACCCAGGCGCCCCACAAACGTTCAGTATTAAGTCCAGCCTCACAGATAAGATGCACAAGGTGGCATCACCTTTGTAGTTCAGTTTCAACGAGAGACACAAGTGCTTGCATGGTTACGTCAACACTGGGGTGGGGGCAGGAGAGAATGGAAGAACCCATCTTAATTCATTTGCAAAATTAAAAGGCTTATTTAGATTAGCACGCATATAGTTGGCCCGCAGTGAGAGCAAATAAGCCCTTCTGGCTGCTGAGAGACCCACAACTTAATCCCCTTCCCTGATCAACATGTGAAACTCCGAGGAAAGGAAAGGAAATGAAAAGGATTTTGATAAAGCTTTAAAAATAATGCCAAATTCAGCAACTGGAAAAATCTCACCTTTTAGAAAGTCTCGCGGGAGGTGAAAGACTCCCTTCCCCATGCTTTTTTTTTTTTTTTCCTCCACTGTAGCTGAAAAATTTTAAGTTCTATAAAATAGGGGCGCCTGGGTGGCTCAGCGGGTGAAGCGTCCGATGCTTTGGCTCAGGTCATGATCTCACAGTTCGTGAGTTCAGGCCCCATGTCGGGCTCTGTGCTGACAGCTCGGAGCCTGGAGGCTGCTTGGGATTCTATGTCTCTCTCTCTCTCTCTCTCTCTCTCTCTCTCTCTCTCTCTCTCTCTCTGCCTCTTCCCCACTCGCGCTCTCTCTCTCCCCCTCTCTCTCTCAAAAAATAAATATTTTAAAAAATTGTTTTAAAGTTCTATAAAATAACCCAAAGAAAAGTTATCATTTCCAGTAAGTCTTCAAGGCTTTCCTCTCTTTCATTAGGTCTTTCTTCCTTTTCACCTTTCATATCAAATATCGTACCTACCTCAGGGACTTGGTTATCCACTGGAAGAACCGTGATGTTAAAGCAGATCCCATGCAAAGTGCCCCCGTGCTGGTTACTGACAGAAAATGCAAACTGGACGTGTCCCGGATGGAGGCCTATATCTTGCAGGGGTGGCATGTAGGCCACTTTCATGTAGTTCACAGCATGCTACAAGGCAAATTGAGATGGACATGTGGGTACCCAGCGGTAAGAATCAGAGACTTTCAGAGAGCTAGGTCTTCAAAAACCATCGTGTGGACGTCAACAATTGCAAATGCCAACATCATCAATGTGAAGATTCCAAAAAGCTCTATTTTATAGATCACATTTTCTAAAACCAGGAGGGAAAGGAACAAAGAAATTAAGGAAATATATCAAGTGCTTGAAGCCATCCAACTCTATAAAAGAAAGAAAGCTCTGGGGCGCCTGGGTGGCTCAGTCGGTTGAGCGTCCGACTTCGGCTCAGGTCATGATCTCGCAGTCCGTGCATTTGAGCCCCGCGTCGGGCTCTGTGCTGACAGCTCGGAGCCTGGAGCCTGCTTCGGATTCTGTGTCTCCCTCCCTCTCTGTCCCTCCCCTGCTCACGCTCTGTCTCTCTCAGAAATAAATAAACATTAAAAATTTTTAAAAAGAAAGGAAGAAAGCAAGCTCTAATTTCAAGGCAGCTCCACCATCAATTAGCTGTGTGATATTGGTCCAGTTACTTAAACTTGCAAGGCCTCTGTTTCCTTATCACCAAAATCAAATAATAAAATAATAGTACCTAGCACATGGGGTTTACATACTCCTCTGCAACATCCAACTGCAGTGAGATAAGGCAGAATTAGCTCTAAGGACGGGGGTAGCTGCTGCCTGTCGGAAGCCAAGCTCTCCAACCAGCCTGATGGCAGGGCCCCGGGCGGTGGACGGATCGGCACTGCATGGCGGCCCACCGAAAGTGAAGCTTCTCGGACTCCTGCTTTTATATAATTTGGCCTTAGCGTTGGTCAGGGCAGCCCCCCTCCCAGTGAAAGCACCTGGGGATTTGTCGGTTGGGGAATTGCCCACGACAGGCCCCCCGGGAAAAGAACCACTGGGGAAAGAAAGAAGATTCCACAAGGAAATCATGCAGCCCTACATCCAGCCCTTGCCACCCCCTATAAAGACTCCTCTCCCTAAAGGAAGGACGGCCCCATATATTTCCCAGCCAAGGAGGGGGACAAACGGGTTCGAAATCCCCACTCTGGCAACAAAGGAATGTATCTACGGATACAAGTTACTCCAACCCCTAGGCCCACTTGGCCCCCAGGAGGCATTCCAGATGATAACTGGACCTGGTGGGTTAAGGTACAGAATGGTTCGTTAGTTCCTAGGTATACATTGTCTCTCTGGGAGCGCATAAGGCGTGGGTTCCCAGGGCCCTCTTGGCTCCCTCCGGGCACCCCAGACCAAAGCGAATACTTTTGTCCCTTGTACCGCAAATGGTTCAAAGGAACAATTAAGAAGTCACGTCCCTGTAAACGTTCCCCTTGAGGTGTTGAGAGCTAGATGACCTTGAAAGGGCAGGAGGGAACGTTACAAGAAAATAACTATGTTGTTCCTTAATGGGTGATTACACAAAGGAACATCTTTAGAATCAGGTAATGCCAGAAAACATAGATGACACACGTTATAAGGAAATTGCTACAGATACCATATGGTTTCACTCTTATGTGGATCCTGAGAAACTTAACAGAAACCCATGGGGGAGGGGAAGGAGAAAAAAAAAAAGAGGTTAGAGTGGGAGACAGCCAAAGCATAAGAAACTGTTAAAAACTGAGAACAAACTGAGGGTTGATGGGGGGTGGGAGGGAGGGGAGGGTGGGTGATGGGTATTGAGGAGGGCACCTTTTGGGATGAGCACTGGGTGTTGTATGGAAACCAATTTGACAGTAAATTTCATATATTAAATAAATAAATAAATAAACATTAATAAATAAATAAATAAATAAATAAATAAATAAATAAATAAATAAAATAAGGAAATTGCTAACAAATATAATGCCACGCTTGCCACAATAAAGTGGCCAGTCTGACACACTGCTGTGGTCTGGGTCCATTTGTTATTTTCGCGACGCCGTTCATCCTTCGGGAACCCCTGGACCTGCCGGAGCTGGAGTCCAGCAGCTGCCTAAGTATTCATCACCATTAGTGTGATTTTCAGAGGTAGAGTCCAGGGAAGAGGGAGAAGGTTGGTGAAAGATTTTGGAAGGTAGCAGATATTATGAATCGCATGTGTTCCCCTCCCCACCACCACCAAAAAAAAAAAAAAAAAGATATGTTGAAGTCCTAACCTCTAGGATCTCAGAATATGAAGTTATTTGGGAATGGGGTTGTTGTAACTGTATTAAACTAAGATGAAGTGTGGTCATATGGAAGGGCGGGCCCTTAATCGAATAGAACTTCTGTCCTCATAAGAAGAGAGAGACACACAGGGAGAAGACGACCATCAGGTGATAGACGCAGAGACTGTAGTGATGATCTACAAGCCAAGGAATGCAAAAGAGTGCCAGAAAACCCCTAGAAGCGAGGAGGAGGCAAGGAAGGCTTCCCTACAGGTTCTCGAAGAAGCATGACCCTGCAGACAGCTTGATTTCAGACTTCCAGCTCCAGAACTTTGGGACAGGAAATCTCTGTTGTTTGAAGCCACCCAGTTTGTGGTACCCACGGCAGCCCTAGGAAACTAATACAGTAGGGTATTGAGTGACCTGAATTTATTGGAATAGAACCATAGGCACCCAGGTCTGTAAATCAGAGCCCGGCGCAAAAGGCTGTGTTGAATAATAACAAGATTTTGAAATCATATCCAGCTCAAGGAAGCATTTTCTTTTTTTTTTTTAATTTTTTTAATGTTTATTCTGGAGAGAGAGAGACAGAGCATGAGCAGGGGAGGGGCAGAGAGAGAGAGAGGGAGATGCAGAATCCGAAGCAGGTTCCAGGCTCTGAGCTGTCAGCACAGAGCCCAACGAGGGGCTTGAACTCATGAACCGCAAGATCACGACCTGAGACAAAGTCGGCGCTTAACCGACTGAGCCACCCAGGCGCCGCAAGGAAACATTTTCAAATAGATGTCACGTGCTTAATAAAAGCGTGGAAGCAGAAAGAACGTAAACATCAAACATTTGATGCTTTTGACAGAAGTCAAAGGCCAACATTGTCAAGTGCAAGACTAGGAGCGCCATTCCTTTTCAGAAGATACTTACAGAGGGAGGGGGAAGGGGAAAAAAAGACACTTACATCACGTTTATCAACGTTTTAGCATAGCATCATACCTGAGTGAATGATCTCAGCCCCGGGGCTGCAGGGTTTTTTGTTAGCTTTGGAATACTATCCACCATAAATAATTTCCCAGCATCCAGATGCCTAACGAGAGACACAGGAGAACACGTCAGCTAATTTCCCAGGCAAGAAACATTAAATCAGATAGCCCACAACCAAATTTTCTAAAGGTAAAAAAGCTCATGGTAAGAAGAAATCAAATGTTCCATCTTTATATTTTCTCTTTCTGTCGGGGGGTTCTAGTCTTCAGTCCAGAATCATCAGTGCCATTCTCATGACTACAGAAAGCCCGTACAGAATTTTCTACATTGACCTCATGGAAGGGAATCGTTCTTCTCATCCTTAAAAAAACATTTCCTTGCTATCGTGTATATGACACAAGCCTCAGGTATGTTCATGTCAATTTTCTGATTGGGATCATAGAATAATGACTATTTTGTGGCCTGCAACATCTAAAACTAACGTGAAGACTCAATAAATTTTATTGAAAAGACAAAAATAACATTCCCTTTAGAAAAAAGAAATGTATGAAAAGAAGATTGAAGACCATTTTAAGCTTACCTACGCTGAAGACACTACAAATGGCAGGTCACTGACCAATTAATACAGCTTTTGAAGGGATAAGTTTGACATTAAAGTAAATGTGGAATTGAATACAAGTTCAGGTCCGACCAATAAAGCAGCTGAATTGCATATATGTATACGGACACTTGCAACTCAATCCTTGAACACAACCCTCTACAAATAGCCCAGGTGATGACTTCTCATAGAGATACCTGTGGCTGAAAGAGAAAGATGGGGGTGTTGTTACTGTGTAGACGAGATCCCTGTCATATTCTGTATCTATAAAACATAGATGCTTCTTAGTTATGTAGGCCACCTCGGTTTCCTTGACAACCAAATGCCGAGAAACTCCAGGAGCCTCCTTTGGAAGCTGGTCGTCCACTGGAGTAATGTGGATGGTCACCATCTGGAAAGAAATTACCTGTGCCATTAATTTGAAATACCAGGAGATACCAAAGAAAACACCCCACCATCACCTAGTCACGATTACGCTGCTTTTCAAAAACTGCCGTTTGCAATATACTTCCATCGAAATGATTCAGGAGCTATCAAGAACGTGAGCCCAAAATGGAACATTCTTACCCATGTTATGCTGTATTTTAAGAATATAATTATCACAATTCTAGTTAATGCAGTCATGAATGCTGTAGAGCAGGCACATAATACACAAAATATGTTCCTGATTTTATTCCCGCTTCTCCCTTCCACCAACAACCTGTGCTTTTCTTCACCACCTCTTTCCGTTCAGTCATCACTCCTAGAAACCTTGTCATGACTTTGGTTCCTCCTTCTCCACCGACACATAACACGTCTCCAAGTCCCAGAGTCTCCACTTACAAAATTCCCTGCGCTGTGACCGCACCCCACCCCCGCCCCACTCTTACTGGGCTAGCGCCAGCTCTTTTTAACTTCTTCCCTACATTATTGCAACTGTTTCCTGTTAGCCCCAACTCCAATAGCCAATCTAGACGTTACATACCTCTGGTGTTCTCTTTAAAAAAATGCAAGTCAAATCAGTCATGCATTGCCTCAAAAATCTAAACAACCACTCGGGAGGGATTAAATTATTCCAGCTCCTCACCACGGCACCCAAGACCTCCATGGTTTAGACACACCTGATTTTTCAACTCTGTCTTTTACCACCTTTGGACGTGAACCCAGGACTCCAGGTACACACGGTACCGGGCTGTAGTTCTCAAGCTGGTGTCTGCGGTCTGGATCACGTTGTTCCTTCAATCCGCAGTGCTTTTCTCCTGTTCTCTCCAGCAACCTGAGGCTTTCTCACCCTTGAGGGCTCCTCTGAAAACTTCGCCCGATGTCTCAGTTGGAATGAACTGTTTCTGAACTGTGCTTAGCCCTCAACAAACAATATTATCTCATCGCCTTGTGTTATTAGCTAGTAGTTTACATGTCAGTCTCTCCTAGACCGAAAGGTCCACAAGGGGAGAATCGTAGTATCACGCAAACCACGTGGAATTTGTCAGTGGACAGACGGTTGAAGTGCAAAGTATACCACTTAGTGGCTATTATTAATCTCGAACATCTCACTCAACTTTCTTGAGCGTCAAATTTACTGATCGGTTAAGGGCAGCACCAACAACCTCACAGAGTTGTTATGAGGATCAAATATCACTATGTAGATAAAATGTCTGGCACGTAGTAGGTGCTCAGTAAATACTATGTTCACTTCTGTAGCTCGACGACGTCTGGCATGGTATTTGTAGGTAGGAGGCACTTCTTCAGCATTTGCTAACTCAGTCAACATGCCCTATTTGTGATTTTAAAAACTCTTCTTTAACAATTTTTTTTAACACTTATTCATTTTTGAGAAACAGAGAGAGAGAGACTGAGCGCGAGTGAGGTAAGGGCAGAGAGAGAAAAGGAGACACAGAATCGGAAGCAGGCTCCAGGCTCTGAGATGTCAGCACAGACCCGACGCGGGGCTCAAACCCACAAACTGGGAGATCATGACCTGAGCTGAAGTCAGACGCTTAACTGACTGAGCCACCCAGGCGCCCCTGTGATTTAAAAAAATCTTCAAGTCATACTCACTGGTTTGGAACCATGCAAGAGGGCAGGGAGGCTTTGCCAAACAGCTTTTATCACGACATCTATTATTATGTTTTACAATAATCCATGATTGGTTGCGAGAAAGCAACTACTAACTCTCTCTTGAAATGGAGTATTTGTCATCATGATCTTTACACAGCTTGATGCAGGAGAGTGAGTATTCTTACCCCGGTTTTATTCATTTTAATATTGTTCCTGAAGCACAGATCAGCAGTGCTAGTTTTGCCTACAATAATGGTGTCCATAATACTTAGTTTGAAAATGAAAAAAAGTCCTTTTTAAATTGGCATACAGGGGCACCTGAGTGGCTCAGTGGGTTAAGCGTCCGACTTCAGGTCAGGTCATGATCTCGTGGTTCGCAAGTTCAAGCCCCGCATCGGGCTCTGTGCTGACAGCTCAGAGCCTGGAGCCTGCCTTGGAGTCTGTGTCTCCCTCTCTTTCTGTCCCTCCCCAACTCGCACTCTGTCTCTCTCTGTCTCTCTCTCTGTCTCTCTTTCTCTCTCTCAAAAATAAACATTAAATTGGCATACAAAGCAAAAACTAAAACATGGGTAAGCTTTACTATGACTAAGACTGGGAATGTCAGCTCAGTCACCTACAAGCTATGCTCCCTGGGCAAATAATCTAACCCCTTTGGGGCTCAGTTTTTCTGTCTAGTAGCACAGGGAGTACCTGGTAGTAGATGCTCAATTAATTAATTCCCTGTCTCCATCATTACGGTTACAAAAGCACCCAACATAGGTACTACTCCATTATGAAGCATTTCAATAATTAAAAACTAAAGCCAGTTATCAAAATAAAAGAACACAATAAAAGCCATTTCTCCAGTCTCCTGGAGTCTGTGTCACAATTTTTTTCCCAATTATAGTTTTTCGCTAATCTACAAAGTTCAGAAATTCTCTACGGGACCTCCCAGCCATAGTGTGGATCAGTGAGGCTCCACTTAATTGAAAAACTGGATTTAATATGGAAACAATAGTTATTGTGCCTTCAAAGAGACCACTTTCCATGCTAATTTATTCTCCAATGTGTTCTTTGTGTAAAAAGAATGTACAAGTATGCTTTTTTATATGCCTGTAGTAATTCTTGGTGGGCACATTTTTCAACATGCTTTATGATCATTTAAGTTGGTGCATCTTTACATATTTATGCATGTTTAAACCATTATTGTGTGTGTGTCTGTGGGTAAGAAAAATCCTATTTTAACAAGCTCCATAGAGAAATAAAGAATTTTCATTGTACTGAAATTTGGTTGTAAAAATGACATTATTGAATACCCATTCCCAGACAGTGAAAAGCTAGTGCCCAATCATTAAGCTGTCGCGGCTGAATTCCCCTACATCCCTCCAGTCTACTTATGGCCACAAGCACCTGCAAACAGACTTGGAGGAAATCTGAACATAAAGTGATATATCAGTACACAAAATGACGAAGGGCAAAGCCTGACCTTGACCCTCAGACTCGGGTTCGCTATTTGATACTCTGATGGCTAGTATTTGACTTTCTTTCAAGCCTGGCTTCTTGATCCTTTCTCTGCCTAAGCTTGGGCTCTGCCTGATTCTTTATCTTGCATCCTCTTTTGAGATTAGCCAGCGCGACTTCTCAGATCCAGGAACCTCTACGAGAAGTCCCTTCTACCTGACCCACAGGCCTTTGTGGTACCTGCTTCCTTTCTTCTTCTTTTTCTTAGTCCTCTTTCTGTTTTTCTCATCTAGCCTTATTTTTCATTCTCTGTTTTCTTTCTTTCTTTTTTCTTTTAGTTTTTATTTTAATCACCCCGTACTCACCACGACAAGTGCATTCCTTAATCGCCATCACCCGTTTCACCAAAAGCACATTGAGTGGGTGAGGTTTTATTTGATAACAGTAATGACAACCAAGAAAGAAAGAGGGAGGGTGTTTCTTGCTGCTGTGCAGATGTGCAGACACGCTGTTGGTGTGTCAGCTGACCTCTCAGAGGAGCGTTCAGTGGAGAAGGGGGAGAGGAGGAAAGGGGCATCCCTGCTACGTAACTTCTTTCCTGATTTAAGCACATTGTGTCTCATCTGAGGAGGTCCTTGCTTTCTGTCTCTATGAAAGGAAGTTTTCCAACAATGTGGCCTAAGCAATCTTGTGCCTGAGTTAATTTTTAGTCACTGTGGAAACTTCTGATCACAAAAGCTCCGGTCAGGCAACCTTCTTATCTAGACTTTCTTTTTTCTTTATTTTCAAATGTTTTTATTATTTATTTTTGAGAGAGAGAGAGAGAGAATGAGTGGGGAGGGGCAGAGATTGAGGAAGACACAGAATCCGAAGCAGGCTCCAGGCTCCGAGCTGACAGCACAGAGCCCGACGCGGGGCTCGAACTCGCAAACCACAAGATCATGACCTCAGTCAAAGTCGGACACTTAACTGACTGAGCCACCCAGGTGCCCCTAGACTCTCAGTTAACAGTGGAAGGCTGCAGATTTTGTTGACTATTTTACAAATTTTGTTGAGTTTTCATCTGAAAGACATGACTAGATACTTGCCCAAATTGAAGGTGCAATCATCAAGTAGACTAAATGATCGTGCAAGTTCCTTAAAAATTCAAGTTTCAATGATGCTATTGGGGGCTCACAACACAAAAACCCTTACCAGCACACACACACAAAATACTTGTTTTGCTGTTATGCGCACACCAATTCCTAGAAACTCTGAAGAATAAAGCTTTACATTCATTCCTCCCCCATGTCACTCCTTCCCCAGTTCCTACCAAATGTCTCAGTCTTGTTTCCTCTTACTTCCAATAAAGGTTGAAAAATCAGAGTTCATTTTGGGACAACAAAACAAAACAAAGACAAGAACAAAAACAAAAACAAAACAAAACAAACAAAAAAAACCAGTTCTTGAGGTTCTACTTTGAGTCTGGTACCAATATCTGAAGACACAGAGATAAATAATTTGGGATTCCTCCCATCAGTGAGCTTATAGTTGATCCCATAAAACAAATAACGGCCTCACGTGATAGTTATTTGATATCAGATAACATAAAAGGACAAGTTGACTCAGCCTGGAGGAGGTGTGGAATGAGGGCATCAGAGAAGGACTGCTGGAGCAGGTGATGTTAGAGCTGAGAGTAGGTCCATCTAGAAATGGATGAAGCTAAAGCTGCCACTACTCAGAAGTGGGGGAAAACTGGGGCTAGATGAATGCTACCACACACCCTGACACTGTATTAATGGATTTTAATCGTCCTCAATTACAGGGATGTGGCTGATGTCCTCTATTCTTTTGTTTTAATCTTTATTTTCCGTAGGCTCCATGCCCAATGTGAGTCCCAAACTCACAACTCTGAGGTCAGGAGTCACATGCTTTACCAACTGAGGTGGCCAGGTGACCCGATCTCTTCTATTCTTAAAGGACCATGTGAGGGATTCTGATAATAACCCCTTCCCCAAAAGATGAAAATTGGAACTAACACACTGGCAGTGGGTGGAGAGGTAGAGATGGGTGAGAGAAATCTATCAAGTAGATTCAGTAAGACCTGCTGACTGATGGGTTTTGCAGACATTAGACGGAAAAAAAAGGGCTGGGGATGACTTCAGAGATTCTAATTAAAGTGGTTTTGTGAAAGTCTGGGAGGAAATATTCCAAATGTCTTATGGATTGTGGACATGGGGACTTGAAAATGCTGATGGGGGCGCCTGGGTGGCTCAGTGGGTTGAGCATCTGACTCTTGATTTTGCCTCAGGTCATGATCCCAGGGTCATGGGATCAAGCCCCGTGTCAGGCTCTGCATGGAGTATGGAGCGGGCTTGTGATTCTCTCTCTTTGCCCCTCCCCTACTCATGAGTACATGCTCTCTCACTCCAATTATAAATAAATAAATTAATTAATTAATTAATAAAATGCTGAGACACACATATGTAGTGATGTCAGGTACAGAGGTGGGCACTTAAGGTTGAGCTGGAGAATATTTAGGAGCCAAAGCATAAGTCGTATGTGAAAACACAGCAAATTTACAGAGTTGGTCTCTCTCTCTTTCTCAACATAGATTAGGAAGATGAAAGCAAAGAAAAACATAATTATGGCCTCTTCTTTAGAAATCTAACCATCCTAGGGAATAAACTTATAACTGGATCTACAGAGTTTAGTCTGAGTTATTTGCCAAGATTCACAAATAATTCTGTTTCAATACAGTTTTCATTTCCTTATTATAGAGCGATCTCACATCTCCATTTGATCTCTATCAATTGATATGAATATCAATAAATCTGTATCTATGATGTATAAAATACGTAATAGCAGAAGTTCTGAGCTTTTGATTTCAAAAACAAACACATAATCTGCTAAAAGTGATATGGTGTTCTACTCAGAAACAGGTCAGTTTGAATAGATACAACAGAAGATTTAAAACAAACCCTATTAGTAATTGCCGTTTCAGATTATCAAGTCAGCCAAGGTCTCAAGCAAAAATGTAAACTAGAAATGGCATATAATACATTGACGAAAAGAGGGTGTTGTTATGTTTAAGGGAATTGATTTCGTATTCAATAAGCAGATGAATTAGGAAATTTCTAAAAAAAAAAAGGAAGAAAGAAAGAAAGAAAGAAAGAAAGAAAGAAAGAAAGAAAGAAAGGAAGGAAATTTCTCATTCATTTTCCATTCCCTCTTAACAGGGGTCACCTACTTCCTTCAGTTTCTGGGCTCTCTGACATCCTTCTTCTTGATTATCCATTTTTGTTACAAACAGAAGAATAGCTCAATCACCTATGCAGTGGCTAGTGTAAGTGACTGTGGCATTACAAGAACACATTATATAACAAATAGGGACACATGCTTTAAGAAATCATTCTAAAAATTAAGTTTATTTATTTTTGACAGAGTGCAAGCATGAACTGGGGAGGTACAGAGAGAGAGAGGGAGACACAGAATCCGAAGCAGGCTCCAGGATCCAGGCTCCAGGCTCCAAGCTGTCAGCAAATAGCCTGATGCGGGGCTCGAGCTCACGAACCGTGAGATCATGAACTGGGCAGAAGTCAGATGCCTAACTGACTGAGCCACCCAGGCGCCCCTTTAAGAAATCATTCTAGAGCTGGTTCCAGATTTGCTAGGTTTCTACACATGCTACCTTCCAAGATAATAAGGAGAAAATACTCACCAAAAAGAACCATGTATAGTAAGTGATCTCTTATTTTCAGCTGTCTTTTTCTACCCCTACCATCAACCATCCTTTCTTTGCATGGCGTCTACCCTATAAACTATACTTTATAGTCGTTCAGATCCTACACTCCATTTTCTGTCATTTCTTTATGAGAATGCCTCCTTAAACCTATTTCTTCATCCTATATCCTTAAATGATACACTCGAGTGGTAGTAAAACACTTAATTCTTCAAAACCAATAATAAATAATAGCTAATTTATCTACTGAGTACTTACCATGTGCCAGAAAGTTCTCAGTAGTTTGTTTATGTAGTTATGTAATTATCTCACTTCCCTCACAATTTCTGTATAAGGAAGTTGTATTATTATCTATTTTACAGATAAGGAAACTGAGGCACAGGTCAATCAGTTAGTTAGGGTCAAGGACAGGAGAGAAACATAAAGCAATGTAGCTTCAGAGACCACACCTCAACTGCCATACATAAAAGTGTTCTCTTGAGTGTTATGAAGTCAGCAGATTTGGGGAGGCGTTTTATATAAAAGGACCCATGGTTAAATGACCTTGGAAATGCTACATACACAGAAATTTATAAAACTTATCAGCAAAGTAAATGGCAGAGAAGGCATGTTGCAAACAATTTGACTTAATTTTGCTAAATCCTTTGCTTCTCAAACTTTCGATCTTAAAACCTGTTTTCATGTATTTTCTTACAACACCACCCAGAACCGATATCTGTGGACAAGACTTGGCGAAAGTATTCAGAGATGGTCTCTTACCTGTGGCACTGAGAGATTTGGAGGTTCATGGCTATCCCACAGGACAAATTCAAAAGAGTCTTCAAAGATCTCTCCACCAAAGTGACGATAGTGAATGATGCCATTAAATAGATCCCTCTGAAGGAAGCCAGGGACAGGATAGCCTGTTGGGTCCACAAAATACCACATACTTTTGTAACAATCTTCCAAGTGTTGGGGTATAAAGATATTGGACTTATCTCCAAAGTATTCTCTGCCTAGTATATTGTATGCAGCCAAGGAGTCTTCATTAGATACTTTCATCAAAGCTTATAAATAATAAGCAGAAAATTTTAAGTTGCTACACCTGTCTTACCATATGTAGAAAAATGAGCATTACAAAAATATCTTTAAGACGCATAGTCTTAACTAAACTACTTGTTCCCTCTTTTGTTACTCCTACTTTAAGAAATAGTTATGAAATTATTTTCATAAAGCATAAACAAACGCCATTCGTGAAATTACTTTATAAACAATTTAGCATTAGGCCAAATAGTCCTCTTCAAACTTACTTGTTCTTTCATCCTGCTTGGCCGACATAATTTTTCATAATGTAATGGTTACCTTGACACAGAGCTCTGGAATTTTTTACTTGCACGATCTTGGATAGATTAGTTTAACTTTTCTAAGTGTCAGGCTTCCCATCCACAAAATGGGAATGATAACAGTATCTCACCTCACAAACTTGATGTCCACCCTTGCACAAATTCTGACATCAGCGATCATCACTATTCAGAACTTACCTATCAGCCCTGGCCCTGGCTTCTTCATGATCTCTCCGGCCTGAGGGGGTTTTGTGATATTAAAGAAGATGTAGTCATCACTGGAGTCCATATCTGATGCTCTCAGCATGGAACCCTGGATCAGTATGGTCTGTCCCTCCTCCAGTTCAATTACTACATTGTTTACGAGGAACGGGGGACTGTCATCTTTGGGCAAAATGTTGATGGGAAACTTATGGCGGATGCTGTGATGGCCATCGAATATCCTGAAGACCACAAAGTCTTTGGTGGAGTCACTGTCGTCATGATGATAGCGAACAACTCCAGCCTGAAGGTCAGCCACAGTGAAGAGAAATCCTTTCCCCCCTGATGGAGAGAACAGAGATGGGGCTGACTGAACAAGGGGTGCCGAGGGAGCAGCTGCAGCAAAAGCAGCCATAGAAGAAAGGGCATGAAGGAAATGGGCCAGCTGATACCTGCCTCACCTAGACAGACAATCTTGTTTAGTGGGCTCTGGGCCACCACAGAACTGGTTTTGAATAGGGGCTGTAACACTTACTGGCTGTGTGGACTTGGGCAAGGCACTTAATTCATTTGAGACTCATCTATAAAACAGGGATAATAAGACCCACCTCATATTCCCTAGGAAGGATGAGAGAACGTAAAGAACAGTAAGCTGACAAAAAGTGTTAATTGCCATTCAACATGGCAGCACTTCCCTGAGGAGCAGGCTTGAGCCAGGAGCATCAGCACCACTTGTGAAGTCGTTGGAAATGCAAGTTCTCTGGCCCTCCCCCCCAGACCCACTGAGTAGAAGTCCTGGAGGTGAGACCCAGCAATCTGTGTTTTATCAAACCTCCAGGAGAGTCTAACACACGCTAAAGTTCGAGAATCACTGGCTTATTGCCCAAGAGCTACAGCTCTGCTACCAAATGGCCTAGGTATTTGGGTTCAAATCCCAGTTCGGCCACTTTCTAGGTACATACACAAGTCAACTTCTCTAAATCCCAGGTTCCCCATTTGTAAAGTGGAAATAATAATAGTACTACATTTCGTAAAGCTGATATAATGTAGAAAGCTTTGTACAGTATAATGTAGAAAGCTTTGTACAGTATGATTTGCACAAATCATAAATGCTACGATTTTCTACCTCCTCCGCACTAGAACGTCATTATGGGCTATCACTCTTCTCTTGATTTCCACATTGCTTCACTCTGTATAAGCGATTACAATTCTTGATGGCCGATTTCCCTGTACTCTCCCCACACTATGGTTCTATCAAAGCCCACTGGAATAAGTGATTAAGCATTTGTACAATGGACATCACAGTTTACTCGCCCAATAGCCCCTTTCTGCTTCTTCGCCAGTACCAGAATCCTAGTGTTATTTGGAATGGTAATATGACCATTTGAAAATACTCAGTTTCCCAGACCCCACTGCATCCAGGGGGTAGTATGTGACTTGGTGGATTTAAGTGGAACCCACTGTATCAGGTTCCTGGGGAAAGTTGTTAAAGAAAACAAATTAAGCGACGTAACTTTTTTCATCATCCCTTCTCTTTCTTCCTTCCCCGGGATGCAGACCGGAAGTCTGAAGGTGTAGGTGCTATCGTGAGACCACTGTCAGGACAGAATGAGCTGGTGGCATCATGGATCTGGAATGCCTACCTCTGGGCAACTTATCACGTGAGGAAAATTACTCTTGAGTTTCTAAGTCACTGTCGTTGGGTTTTCCTTACATGCAGCTGAACATCCCCCTAAGCTGATCTCCTACTCTCCTAGGATGACTTCACTTTTCAGTTCAGAATTCCTAATCACAAATGATAATAAAAAAGAGCTCTCTTTCTGCTTTATAGTTAGGAACACCAAGAGGATAATTGAATTAAATCCTCTGAGCTCATTATACGGAATGGACTATGTTATGTGATAGCAGGATTATTTTTATTAGGGATATTACCTTGTTAACTACTACTCTTATAGTTATACTATAATTAACATAATAACATAATTATACTAATAACATAATGATTACCAAGTATTTAAAAAACTAAGTTTTTCTGTTCTTTAATACATTCCTCTGAATCAGAGAAACGAGAGGGAAATATTTTGTCTTCCCACTGGGATAAGCTCATCAGTTAAAGAGTATGTTTAGAAGGAGTCCTACATGGCATGTGAGATTTAAATAATGAGCCGAGCACAAGATGCTGCTTGTGAATTGTCATCCACTGATGGGAGCACCCTAACACAAAAGCGAATGGTTTCAAGAACTCCACGCTTTCCGGATATGACAATTCGCTTAGAAATGAGGCCCAGGAGGGGCACCTGGGTGGCTCAGTCAGTTAAGTGTCCGGTATTGGTCCAATTCATGATCTCATAGTTCATGGGTTCGAGCCCCCACGTTGGGCTCTGGGCTGACGGCTCAGAGCCCGGAGCCTGCTTCGGATTCTGTGTCTCCCTCTCTTTCTGCCCCTCCCTCGCTCACACTCTGTCTCTCTCCCTGTCTTAAAAATGAAGTAAATAAGTATTTTTTAAAAATTTTTAAAAAAGAAATGAGGCCCAAGAGATGCTATGTGTATCCTGTTAAATATGATCTGCTTTTGGAGAAAAGACTCGGGTTCTCTTCTAGGTCAGAGGTTGATCTTTCACCTCTTACTGTAAGCTGTCCATGCTGCAGGCCACCCACGGTGACCAGCTGGACAGCACGGATGTCATCATTGTCAACAATCTGAAACTGTTCCCAAGTGATGGCCCGAGACTGCCCCTCCAGAAGATTCAGACCTACAAGAGAAAACAGAAAAGTGTCCTGGAAAGTTCTATGACGTGCCAACCTGCCCACTTGAAGACAAGATTAATGAATTTTCACTCACAAAACCAGCTGAAAATTGTATCTTTGAAAGCTTTTTAAGAAACTGGAGTTTAGCTTTTATTTTTAGTAACATTTCCGCATCTAATACTATTAACCCAGGTCTGATAACTGGTTCCTTGTGATATATATCAGTTGGAGGCACGGTGGTGCCAGAAAAGAAACCCGTAAGGAAAGAATAGATGTTATGCTTACAGGGGTCTCGTTCAAAAATGTCCACAAGGCATTTTTCAAAGGTGACATCCAGATATCTGAAGTGGGCAAGAGAATCAGAAGAGCTTTTACATATAAGCTATGAGTGCAACAGTAGCCCACAGGACAGAGAATGTATCATGGCTATGTGTGCAAATACAGAAATACTGTGTTAGGGGAGTGGTTAATGGTATTGAACATGAAGTGTCTGACACTTCGAAATGAGGGCTGAATTGTATTCTAGGCTCTAGGAAAGAAGGAACTTCTGTAACTAAAGGAACTGAAATAAAACCTTCTCCTTGGACCCAGTATGCTGGAGGAAATCTGGGGAGAGGGGGTTAAGTGCTGCTTAGAGCAGCGAGATACAGATTCGGGATGGAACACTCCAGTTAGAAACAGGGAGCTGAGCATCATCAAGCGTTCCCATTACTCAGTGGATCCAAGAGCTGACAGATTGCCAAGAATCTTGAAAGGGAACAAAGCTTTTTAGGTTTTTAAGTTGATAAAACTTAAAGGCGATGTACTGGCAGACCCACTTACATTTCCCCTTAAACCTGCCCAGCTTCCCCTGCCTCCCTGGCTATGACCGTGTGCCTGCCTTCTCGCTGCAGCAGCCCATAAGGGTCCCCGCAATTGTAAAGTCCCGGCTGCCACCACTGTCTCATCTTCTGATAAGACTGGTTACGTCAATCGTCCTCTTGGGCAAGGGCCAGGTTTTGGCATGACCTCCCTTGTGACCGTGGCTGGGTCCTATACCATGGGACCCCAGAAGTTTGTAGCAGCTACAAAGAAGGACCAGGCAGCACATCGTGGACATGTGGGGAGTTGACATCCAGTGAGGCAAACTGACCACAGTGAGACAGGAGACGGGGAGGAGCTGAGAGAGAGACTACTCACCCTTTCCCCAGCCCACCTCTGGCCCTTCCCACACACGGTGCTTCCATTTCCTCCTGGAAACACCAGCCTGACTGAACAAACAACTTCACTTTCTGATAAGCTCAGTCACCCTCCCTTTTTATTTGTTCCCCCACAACTTCCTTTCCCTGTTATTCCTGTTTTCAGTATAGGGTTAGTGCCTATGACCTGCCTCAGGGGCTGTTTGCTAGGGAACCTGGAATAAGACATACACTATGATGAAAGGATGGATGGATATGATGGATGGATGGATGGAAGAAAGGAAGGAAAGAAGGGAGGGAGGGAGGAAGATGAAAGAAAGAAAGAAAGAAAGAAAGAAAGAAAGAAAGAAAGAAAGAAAGAGAAAAGAATGAAAGAAAGAAAGAAAGAAAGAAAGAAAGAAAGAAAGAAAGAAAGAAAAGAAAGAAAGAAAGAAAGAAAGAAAGAAAGAAAGAAAGAAAGAAAGAAAAAGAGAGAGGGGGAGGGTAGAAAGGGAGGAGGGGGGAGAGGGGGAAGAAAGAAGGGAGGGAAGGAGGGAGGGAGGACAAGCACATATAATCTCTGCGACTCATAAAAGGGTTTTGAAGCCCAGACTGTGTGCTACACATAGGACAAGGCATCACGGGACACAGAGCAAGCAAGAAGTGTATTATAACAAGATATTAACAGTGATTCTGTCTTTGCAGTGGAGTAATGAATGATTCCATTCATTCATTCATTACTATTTCATTCATTCATCCATTATGATTTCATTCATTTCTATCCATTCCCTATTATTATTATTATTATCCATTAATTCAATTTATTCTGTCTGATACACTTTCCAAGTTTTCAATGATGAGCATATATTAAGCCATAATAAGTAAAATTCCATTTAAAAAAAAGATTCTGATGTCCAAAATAGCCAAAACCAGATTTGGAGCTCTCTTAACAAGCCTGGATTTCACAGATCACACAGGCTATGAATAATCTGTGCTCAAGCCATAATCCACTTAGTATATGATTATTATAAAGTTCAGGTTGCCAATTCTTTCCTTTTATTATCCCTCTAGCAGAGGTAGAGTGGGACATCTCCCAATGTTCTCCATCATGACCCAAACTCACACACATACAAACACGTGTGTGTGTGTACCTGCATGCAAAGGCGTGCACACACACACACACACACACACACACACACAGAGTATAAGCCACCACCTGAGGATTTAAATCAGACAGAAATATTTTCCCCTTCACAGAGCCTACCACCACTGCTTATAAGTAGGTCTTGACTGCTATCAATGGAATCAGCGGGAAAGGGAAAAATCTTCATTCACCTTCCACATTTACATCTGATCTAAATATATACCTTGCATCATAAGACCACTCGGAAGTGACCTTCTTTTAAAACAAATAAAGCAGTTTAAGCTCTTATTCGTGTATTATGGCTTCCCTGCATGTCCCCACAACAGGACAATGAATTGGTCTCCATTTTCCTTCCCTTTCTCTGAACGGTTGGAATTAGAGACCTTTTCCTTCTCAGTCCAACTGTAGCTCAATATCACAAATAGTTACTTTTTGGCCGCATTCAGTTAAAAGGTGTCCTTTTGGCTTATTGCCTACAGAGGAAAAAAAAAAAAAAAACAAAAAAACGTGGCTTCACAGCACAGGAGTCCTGGTTTCAAATTTCTCAGCCCACAGGCAGGAAAAACAAAACAAAACAAAACAACTATCTGATACCGTTAACTTGGCTGGGTTTCGGTTGCCTCATGTGTGAAATGGGAAGAAAAGGACCTTTCTTTCCCGACCCATGCACTTTTCCTGTCTTCCCTTCAGGGCTGTGCTGCTTAATGCCTTACACTGAACTTCACCTGTGTTCCAGGACACTCGCGGGGCATTCGTATCCGCTGTTCTGATGGAGATGTGGACTGTAATGGGTGCGCTCCTCTCAAAGAAGAAGTCGTAAGCCTCCACCTCCACCTGTAAACAAACAGTTGCATAGGAATCACACGTTGATAATTTATAGCTACAAAATGCCATTATTCCCGGGGTATACATCACACCTGGAGGCAAAACAGATATAGGTTCAGCCGTCGCCTGATCTCATTTTTTGTCAACCTCATCTCACTTTTTCAGGCTCTAGATCTTGTTCCTCGGTTAACAGTATTTTAAAATTTTCGTCTCCATACAACAAGTTCGTAATTTATGAATTTTCATGGCTGAAAGAATGGACCTCCTTGGCATTACAGTCCAGGGAAGGGCGGTTAGCTCCAGAAGCATTGGCCATGGTTGTGCTCTCGGGGACCCCATCCCAGGTGGCTGAGTGACCCCAGGGCTTCCAGCCCACAGGGTCTATAAAGCACCTCATCTCCGCTGAGAAAATTGAGAGTCACCTTCTAACAACAACAACAACAACAAAAACACACATTTGGACAGGTTCTGCTTTAAGATTACATTGTACGATGTCAGAAAACGCATACATGAAGCAGCCAGAGTAGCTGTGCTTTGTTTATGAGCTCGAGGTAAAAGCAGACGTCTGATGAGAAATCACTTCATCATACGGAAGGAACGAGAGGTGAGGGCAAGCATGAAAAAAAACAGCCACCATTTACTCTTAGGAAATGAAGAAAAGAAAAGGACGACGTTTGTAGCCTGAAGTCTTTTGCCTGCCCTGGAGGCTAAATGCAGAAAATGCCTAAATTCGGTGGAGGACAATTTGGAATCCCAGGGCCACTCATTTTCCTTAATAAGCCTGAACTCAAGTCTGTGTCAACCCGCTCATTTAAAATTTCCATCCTGTTGGGGCGCCTGGGTGGCGCAGTTGGTTAAGCGTCCGACTTCACCCAGGTCACGATCTCGCGGTCCGTGAGTTCGAGCCCCGCGTCAGGCTCTGGGCTGATGGCTCGGAGCCTGGAGCCTGTTTCCGATTCTGTGTCTCCCTCTCTCTGACCCTCCCCCGTTCATGCTCTGTCTCTCTCTGTCCCAAAAATAAATAAAAAACGTTGAAAAAAAAAAAAAAACATAAAATTTCCATCCTGTTTGAATCAACTCACTGGTAGGTCTACAGGTTGGTTAAGCATTATTAGTGCAAGACTGTAACCAGCGGCTCTCAACTCCCATCCGAAACCAAACAGGAGGAAAGAGGCTGGAATAGTAGCAGACGGTACTTAGATTAGGCAGAGGACTTCCCTGACAGAAAGTGTTTGACAGGGAAATTAGTCGTCCAGTGAGACTATAAAGTCTTCTATCCTGAGTCAGTGCTATTCATTAAAAGTAAGGATCCCAGTAAAACACTCCCCCCCCCGAAACAAGAAGGAATAATAGAATGCATTAATGAAAGGATTGTAGACAAAGTCATCTCTAACTCCAATGGTCTCTGTAATGCAGGAAGGCTTTCAAGGATGCCAGCTCAAACTGGTGAGCTCTGGGCCACAAGTGGTCCTCAGAAATATTTTGTAGCTGGCACAATTTTAAAACTTTTAAAACTCTTAGTATGTATTATATATTTATTTTTTTTAATATGTATTATATATTTAAAAATCGAAACACTGAGGGGCACCTGGTTGGCGTCTCTTGGTTTCAGCTTGGGTCATGATCTCACGGTTCGTGAGTTCGAGCCCTGCATCCGGCTCCGCGCTGGCAATGCAGAGCCTGCTTGGGATTCTCTCTCTGCCCCTTCCCTGCTCACTCTCTCTGTCTCTCAAAATAAATACACTTAAAAAATTGAAACATTTTTACAAATTTACAGATTTCCAATGTCTGTGCAGTGCAAGAGTTATAGCTACCCGGTATGTCTGTTTGCCTGTATTCTTACAGGGCAGCAGTCATCGGAGCCCCGGTGCACCTGTGCCTTCTAAACGGCCAGCTCTTTTCAGTCCCTGCAGTGTCCCTCCCCCTGCCTCCCCACCCCAGCCGGATTTGCTCTTTGGATCACCTGCCTGGCTCCTCTAGGCATCTAGAGGAGCCTCCAGATTTACCGTGATGGATTCTCCTCTGAGGCAATGACTGTACAAACTCACCTGAAGGTTAAGGGAAGTGGCCTCTCTGAGAACTCTGTAAATACCAAACAGGCTGGAAGCTTCGTCTCCCTTTCTTCTTACCTCGTAATGTCTCCTCACAGAATGGCTGCTGTTTGGCGGCTGATAGGCTATCTGCATGTCGCTTAGATCTTTCCAGGTGAACGAGGAGATGGGTCTGGTGTGATCCCACAGATGAGTCACGTAGCCCTGGGGTGGGGCCTTAGTAACGTTGAACACCAGCAAGGGCTTGGGCGTCTCATCCTCTTCACAGTCCAGAACGGCTGTAGTCAAAGAGGTCAGGATGAACTGATCCACTTCCAGAATAAACATGGCCATGAACGCAGCCCTTGGAATCTGATTAGGAATGCCGGCTCTGATATAGACGGGCAACCACGCACTCTCTGACTTTTGGAGGGGAAAGAAAATATGAGGGAAGAAACAACATAAGTAAAGCTATCACATATCTGGTTAACAGGATGGTAAACGGTGTGTCCTATAGTGACCTGAAACCTGGCTGCACATGAGAATCACTGGAGAGTTTTAAACATACACTAAATGCCCAAGCCCTATCTCCACGGGTTCTAATTTACTTGTTCCAAAAAAGGGACAAGAAAACTGGCATTTTTTAAAAAAAAAATTTAACGTTTATTTATTTTTGAGAGAAAGAGAGAGAGAAACAGAGCACAAGCGGAGTAGGGACAGAGAAAGGGAGATACAGAATCCGAAGCAGGCTGCAGGCTCTGAGCTGTCAGCACAGAGCCCAATGCGGGGCTCAAACCCACGAACTGTGAGATCATGACCTGGGCCGAAGTCGGAAGCTCAACTGACTGAGCCACCCAGATGTCCAGAAACCTAGTATTTTTTTTTAATTTTATTTACTTATTTTTTTAATTTACATCCAAGTTAGTTAGCGTCTAGTCCAACAATGATTTCAGGAGTAGATTCTTTCGTGCCCCTTACCCATTTAGCCCATCCCCCCTCCCACAACCCCTCCGGTAACCCTCAGTTTGTTCTCCATATTTATGAGTCTCTTCTGTTTTGTCCCCCTCCCTGTTTTTATATTACTTTTGTTCCCCTTCCCTTATGTTCATCTGTTTTGTCTCTTAAAGTCCTCATATGAGTGAAGTCATATGATATTTGTTTTTCTCTAATTTCACTTAGCATAATACCCTCCAGTTCCATCCACGTAGTTGCAAATGGCAAGATTTCATTCTTTTTGATTGACGAGTAATACTCCATTGTATATATACCCCACATCTTATTTATCCATTCATCCATCGATGGACATTTGGGCTCTTTCCACACTTCGGCTATTGTTGATAGTGCTGCTACAAACATGGGGGTGCATGTGTCCCTTTGAAACAGCACATCTGTATCCCGTGAATAAATGCCTAGTAGTGCAATTGCTGGGTCATAGTGTAGTTCTATTTTTAGTTTTTTGAGGAACCTCTATACTGTTTTCCAGAGTGACTGCACCAGCTTGCATTCTGAAAAAACTGGTATTTTTAAAACTCTCTGGTGACTCTAACATGTAGCCGGGGTTGAAAAGGGACAATAGTTTTGGCATCAGAAGGAAATGTCCTTTTGATTCTATGTCCAGCACTTACGATTTTAATCAAGCTATTTAATTCCTAGATCTTTCCCCCCTCCACCCATTTGTGAAATGGAAATACTGGACCCCCAGATAAGTCACATTCAGTATGCTGAACACTGGATATTGGACTAGAAGTTGTAATCTGTATGCAACAAAATGTTAAAAATGGAATTCTTTTTGGCTCAGGCTGAACTAAAGTTCCAATGAAAGTGACAACAGATTTCAAAGTGAATGTGATACCAATACTATAGGCAGAATTTAGAAAGCAGATTGTCTAGAACCAGTTCCAGACTCTAGAACCCTCTCACTCACTACAAGAATAGAGAAGGGTTGAGAGGGGAAGAGAAAGTTTTCTTCGTAGAGAAGAGTGCATTGCTGTGCTGAGTCACTCCTTTGGTCCCCAACCCCACACACCTCCGTGGAGCGGAAAAGTGGGCAATGCTATATTTGTCTCTGGTATCCAGTGTCCAGAGAGAAGTTTCCTTGAGACCAGCCTTAAAATGTATCTTTTACAGGTAAGAACACAAAGGACTGATGCTCATACAGGAGGAACTAAGTAGCCAGACGCAGAAGAATAATGGTGTCTGTTCTGGGATCTGCCTGTAGTCCTTGTTTGCAGCAGAGAAAAATATCTGAGTGCCCCAGATATGGGCCAAGTGGGACAGAGGATTGGTGGGGGGTCATCCTGGACCCTGACCTTTTGGGTGCTTCTGTGAGAAGGCAAAGAATCCCTGCCACAGGCAGCTGGAGGTGGGAATCCTCCTAGGAGCTCTGTGAGAAGGCAAAGAATCTCTGCCACAGGCAGCTGGAGGTGGGAATCATCCTAGGAGCTCTGTGAGAAGGCAAAGAATCTCTGCCACAGGCAGCTGGAGGTGGGAATCATCCTATGAAACATTTGCCAGACTTAGGGGGCATGAAGTCATATTCTATCAGTGTCTCATTCAACGCTCTCCCCACCGCTCCCCCAAAAACTGGCCCCCCCCAGGTCAGAAGTCCTGAAACTAGCCAGCAAAACTCCTGAGAGAGAAGTACAATAGAGAAAGAGGAGACAATCACCCCTCTCCCCTCCTGCTGCATGCTTTATGAAGACAAATTAATGATACACTGAGACATCTCAGGGTTTAGAGTATCTATTTTGCACATGCCGTTAAAAAATAGAGTCATAATTGGAAAATTCAAGAATGGGAAAATCACAATATAGAAGGACTGGTGCTGAACAATAAGACCATCTCAGCCTAGGGTTAAGCCTCAATAAATATGTTATTTTAGACATGTTAACAAAATGGATATGAACATCAAAAAGAGCTTACTTGAAATAAAAGATAGATGATATAAGAAATAACAAATATAATAACTGAATGCTAGAACTAAAATTTTATTTTTTTAAATGTTTACTTATAAATGTTTAAATGTTTATTTTTTTTTTTAATGTTTATTTTCATCAGAAGAAAGAGCGAGTGCACAGGAGTGCATGAGAGCAGAGGAGGGGCAGAGAGAGAGAGAAGAGAGACTCCCAAGCAGGCTCCGTGCGCTGTGACTGCCGTGCCCAACACAGAACTTGAACCCACGAACCATGAGATCATGACCTGAGCTGAAGCCAAGAGTCAGAGGCTCAACTGACTGAGCCACTGAGGAGACAACTAACATTTCAGATTGCATAAACAAAGGTGGGGAGATGGGCAATCACTAGAAGAAAGGATAAATAGGACCGATCCTCATCATATATAGGAAGGAGCCAAACAGACTCATTTCATTTTTTGTCTTAAATATTAAAAACTTAAGTTAAACAATGTTTTCAGTTTTAGAACTAAATCCCAGTAAAACATAAAGTCAGATAAACGACTTTCAAATAAGTGAAGAAAAAGGCATAGAAAATATAATCTATATTACAAGACAAATTTTTTTTTAGTTAGCAAGAGAACATAAAACAAGATGATAGAAAAAATTTATACCCATTATTATAAAACCATAGCTTATATTCCCATGTTCAAGACAAATATTCTGAAATTAAATAGCTAATTACTTATGCCTTATAGGAGAGGCATTTAGAATAAAATTGCATACAAAGATTAAAAGCAAAGGGACAATCCAAAGTTACCATGTAAAGAAAAAAGCAGAAGTGGTCATCTTACTTTCAAAGAAAGACGAATCAAGGCAAAAGGCATTAAAAAAGGACAGCGTGGGCAGTTGATATTGATAAAATATACAAGACAAGGATTCTTATAGGAATCATTATATTTAATATTATTCTGGCCAAACCAGTGGAGAACATAGCAAAAATAAGAGGAATAATTACTGAAAAAGAAAGGACAAAATTATCATCATTAGTGAAAGATATAATTATGGTCTTCAAAAGCCCAAAGAATTTAAAAATTCTTGGAATAATTGAATTCAAGAAAGAAGCCAGATAAAAAGAAAATTATACCAAAAAATAGCTTTCCTATTTATCATCAGTAACCAATGAGAAGATATAATGGAGGGGAAAGTGCCTATTCATAGTAATTTCCCAAAAGCACACTGCCTTGGACAGGCCTTAATAAGTATGCTCAACTTACATGAAGAAAACTGCAAATTTTACAGAAACACATCAAAGAACATTTGCCTAGATGAAGCGAGATCCCTCATTTCTGGATAAGAAGGCTCAGTATGCTAAATGTTCTAATATTCCAATTACTTCCAAAATAGCATACAGTTTTAATCCAATCCCGATAAAACTACTTAGGGCTTGAGAACTACGTATAGGTGAGAATGGGTTAGGAAACTTTGAAGACAAGTGATAAGGAAGAACTTGCCTGTAAAATACTGAAGTGTATCATTGCCCTTTTATATTTAGAATGAATGATACTGGCACAAGAATAAGTAGGCAAATCTAAGGAACAAAAGAACTAGCCTTGAAGTCATGTACATAATATTTTCTATGCAATAGAAGCAGCATCAAAAATCAATGAGAAACAGGTTAGTTCTTCAATACCAAGTGCTGAAATCTTGGCTACTTGGGAAAAAAACTGTTCCTGTGTTTCGCAATACTATAGAATTCATTTTGGGTAGATTACAAAAACAAATGTAAACAAGAAATCCTTAAAAATCTAGAAGAAATTATGGGTGAAGTCATTTAGTTACTTGATGAGAATGGACTGTACAGGCATAAAAATGATAAAATAACAAGATTTTAAAACTTCAAATATAGTATAAATTTAGTTGCATGAAACAGAATCAACACTGTTGTACCTGTCTCCTTACCATGTGTATAAGTGTGTGTGTGTATAAAAGGGTTGAAACATAACTCGTTTTGTTTTCTTATTGTGCTTTCTATGCGGTTTTTAAAAATTATTCTCTGCAGTGAGCATATTGTTTTGATATTCATAAAAGAATGTGTTTTATGACATGCCAAATTGCCTATGGAGTAAGTTAACTAATAAAACAAGAAGGTCATTTAAAGGGGTAAAATCCCAATCAAACTGATCTGAAAATATAAACAAACAAAGTCCTAACTCAATATAGAGATGTAAAAAAAAAAAAAAAAAAAAAAATCAGTCAGGGGAGCCACCTAGGTGGCTTAGTCGGTTAAGTGTCCAACTTCGGCTCAGGTCATGATCTCATGGTCCATGAGTTCAAGCCCCGCATCGGGCTCTGTGCCAACAGCTCAGAGCCTGAGGCCTGCTTTGGATTCTGTGTTTTCCTTTCTTTCTGCCCCTGCCCTGCTGGTTCGTTCTCTCTCTCTCTCTCTCTCTCTCTCTCAAAAATAAAGAAATATTTTTTAAAAAATTTTTTAAAGGAAGAAAAATCAGTCAGGAAGAAAAATGGGTCTAATTTTTTTAATGGAGATAAGAAATCAATAGAAGTGAAAGCTTTGTGTCAAAAAGACAAAAAGACATCTACAGATAGGAGGCCTAGCATTTAGTCTTGGCTCAGTCATACAGCCACATATGTATGGACAAGGCATGCAATTTCTCTGGCCACCACCCTACAAGGGGTTGGGTTACACAAGTCGTTTCCAAACGTAGCTGATGATCCATTTTTTCCTGGGTAGCTTCTTTAACTGGCAAAACATGCATGGTGCTTACTATGTGCCAGGTGCTTTGTAAGTATCATCTTGTTTATTTCTCTCGCTTACTCTCAGAAGTAGGTTCTCTTATCCCTGTTTTCAGGTTTTAACACCTGAGGCATAAAATCCAAAGTCAGAGAGCTAGTTAAATAGACATTTGAACCCAGGCAAACTGGGCCCAGTGTTCATGCTCTTCGCTACTGTGAGGCTCAGAAATCTATCCTTTAAGATTCTCCACGTTATTTACCTAATCAATTTGACCAGACCATCTATCTCAATTCTAAAATTCTGTGATCTTACTTTATTATTTTCTTATCATTTCTTGTCTTATCAATTCCTTAGCGGGGGGGGGGGGGTGATAATAATGTTCAATATCTGAGTTTCTTAGGAGGAATCCTAATGAGAAGTCAAAGTCTGAAAGATGGAGGTCTTTCATGAATGCTACCGTGGATCATCTTAGGTCAGCATGAAATCTGAGCTGTTTTAGCTGGTGCACAGCTGCTCAGCTACCCAAATAAACTGATTCTAGAGTATATGAATCAGTGGAGTAGCATGTTAAATATTTCATATAAATTGATTTCATCTTCTACCTTCATGTCAGTGTGAGGTCAATAGAAGGGAAGGGCGGAAGATTTAAAAGAGATTGAGCGATGGAGGAGGCATGGGGGGACTGCCTGTCTCTTTGATGACCTAGTCCTCCATCTCAAAGTCTGGAAGAATGAAAAGGATATAATCTACTATACTCGTAAAAATGGGACTAGGTTTCCCCTTCTTCCTAGTTTCCCATGGACTTACCTAGTGGATGTGTGCGCCCCCTCATTTCCTCTAATGGGGGAAAAGAGGTTCTATAAAAGAAGGGGGAAATGAAGCCTCAAAGAGAGGGTGCTACAAAAGATCAAATGACAAGCTGAAGACTACTGAAGGGGGAGGAGGAAGAAGAAGGGTAGCATGTAACTGGCCCCAGTCCTTCCTCCATTGCCTTAGTGGTGGCAGAGTTAGGAGAGTCGGGGAGGAGAAATTCTAGACTGACAGTCTGCACGAAGGCTCCATCCAATTTTAAGCACTCACTGGCAGAACAAGCCTGCAGTTCTTTTTTTTTTTTTTAATTTTTTTAAGCTTTATTTATTTTTGAGAGAGACAGAATGTGAGTAGGGGAGACACAGAGAGAGACACACACAGAATCCGAAGCAGGCTCCAGGCTCTGAGCTGTCGGCACAGAGCCTGACGCGGGGCTCGAACCCCCGAACCGTGAGATCATGACCTGAGCCGAAGTCGGACGCTTAACCGACTGAGCCACCCAGGCGCCCCAACAAGCCTGCAGTTCTCATGCGTCACTGGGCAGTCCCACCCGCAATGGCCCAGGAGCTGTCTGTCCCGGCATGGCAGTCAGCACGAGCAGCTCCATGGAGGTGGCTCTCTTGCTGCGGTGGGGGACAGACACAGAACCCCGAACTCTACCTTGTATACGATTTTACTCCTGGCATCTGTGAGGTCCAGCCGGATGGAGATATAATCAATGTTGGGAGAAGGGGGGTCCGTGTGTTGGTAACGAAGCCCCATCAGCAGGAACTCCTCACAGCTCACTTTGATACTTCCTGCTTTCTTCAGGCCCAGGCTACAGCTTCCACCTGGACACTTCAGGTCTGTTCCCAGTTCTAGAATGGACAGCACTGAATTAAGAGAGTCACTTGAGCATGACTGTGAAATGTAAAAAACTAATCCTCCCTCCCATGGAAAGTTATTCCCTCTCACTGCCTCACGAACACCCTCATATACCCTCTAGTCATTCACGGAGAGGGCTGGCATTGTTCTAGAACCCTGTTGTTTCTTTTACTGAAAAGAATAATTGACCAGTTGTCTCCTGAGATCCTTGCCCACCAAAAGTCACACTGAGAGAAAAAAAATCATAAAATGCATGTTCTGGTGCTTGAATATCCTTGACAGATAGGCCTCTGGGTCACGACTGCCGCCCATCGTCCAGCACAGGCCTTCCTTCACTGCATCCGCTTCCATGGCTTCTTCATGTGGTCTCTCTGAGGCTGTTCTACTCGCTGAAATTCTCTCCCTGCTGTGCTCGTCACACCCTCAAGTCCAGACACCCTTCCAGGTCCGCTTAGTCCTTTTCTTAACCCCCCCTTTAAATACTCTGTAACCACCTCAGCCAACCTGATCTCTCCCACTAAAAACCATAATCATCTCTGCCATAGTCTCCCTGTCTCTGCCCGGCTTCATAGTTCACTCTTGTGGGGTAAATGACACACATAGGCCACTCACTTTTCCAGTGATGTACAAAATGAGTATTCTACTTCTTAACCAGATGGTTGTGAACCCTAAACAAGAGCACTTCGTGTGCTAGCCTGCCTTTAGCTGTAAATTGTGGCCCAAATTCAAGGCATTACTGTGATCGTGATTATCCCTTCTATTTCTTGGCCTTCCCATAATGCCTAGAATACTATTGTGCAGATAGGAGGTGCCCAAAATATACTGATGAAATGAATAACAGAAGGAACATTGTCCATCAACTCTTCCTGATTTCAACCACGGCTACCGCTATGCTCTACCTCAGACTTATTCATGATCAAACAGTATTTAATAAATACACCAACTACTCTCACGACCCCTGCCATTGCTACCATGAATAATAACAGCTGACAATTACGGAGCACTTGCTGTGAGCCAGACACGGTGTGAACCACACTTTGCGCACGGGGTCTCATTTACTCCAGCTTTCCACAACCCTGTGAGGCAGCTACTCTCCTTACTCCTTTTACAGAGGCTTGATGCAGTTAAGTAACTTACCTAAAATCACCCAGGAAATAAATAGCAGAGGCAGTTTTCAAACCCAGGTCGTATGGATCCCCAAGTGCATACTCTTCCCCACTAACTGACATGTTTCAACCAGCAACACGTTCTTAGATCAAGTCCAACTTTTTGTCCCAGTGGAAAATGACTATTTCCAGATACATCAGTTCTCATAACATTCAGGTAGGTATTCAAACATACATACGAGATTCAGGGAAAAAACTGTGCGGCTGATCTCCACGAGGTTTTTCTGGCCGAGGCTCCAGCAGGACCACCTGACCGTGGGCTGGCAGCCGGCTTCCCACAGGATCCAGCCTGACTGTGCACTCCAGGCCGGCCGCCCCCTCGTAGTCAAATCTGAGCACGTTCTTATCAATGGCTCGGGACAGGCCATAGAATTCGGACACCTCCAGTACGTTGTTACTCATACGGATGATGTTACAGTCTGGTTCCAGGAGATAGACCCGCAGGATAAAGGTTTCCATGAAGGTATCCGACTCAGTAAATCTGTGGAGAGAACAGAGCAAAGGCAGTATGTACTGGTGCTCAGATACTTCTGGTATCTGTGAACTGACTTGCTTTGAAGCTTAAAGATTGCCTTTATAAGAGTTTGGATTTCTACTCCCAATCTCTGTCCTCGTCCGTTCATCTCCTTAGCTTGCTGTCGACTCTCTTTCCCGCCATCTCCATCCCCGGGATCCTTCTTTCAACACCTTCTCTCAAACCCGTCATCTGTACTGATATGTAATGACTTCTTGGGAGCTCAGAATCTCACTCCCAGCACATGTATCATTTAAGAGTATCAAGTTCGTGCAGTTTATGGGCCGAATTGCGATTCAGGAGTGAAAGGGTGAGGAGTTTCTGCAGCATCAACATCTTCTTGCTCTTCAGAAACCCACGAGAGGCACTGTTAATTCCATTTACAGGTGAGAACAGCGAGGCACAAAGGTCAAGTAGCTTGCCAAAGGGGCCGAAGAGGAGGTGAGGAGGGAACAAGCATGTTCTCTGATTTTTCTGCCTCCACCTCCTCTGAATATTCTATTTCGAATGTCCTCGAGACCAACAACAGCAGCTCCTCTGCCTCAGCCCTTCTCCGGTCCTGCTCCTGCACCCTCTCCGCCCCTTGGAAACTCCAGGAGTGGGGGCAGTCAGAACTCATCAGCTTCTCCAGCCCTTCCAGGCAAGCTGTCCGAAGTTCGTTTTTTAACTCTGCAGTCGTAGAAAGATCAAACCACCCAGTGTGCTGGTTATAAGGGATCCTTGGGTATTGTTTCTTTTTTTTGAGCACAGCATTTTGTTCCAGCCTCTCTTTCAAGACTTGTTTTGCATTACAAGTATCTACCCTTATTTTGGGTCAGCCTAGGAGCATGGCTAGGTCCATGTATCCTCACCTTCGGGTTTCCTATGCCCAGCGTAGGGCCGTGAGCTATAGCAGGTGATCATAAGTGTCTATAGGATGATTCACTGTTCCAGCGTCCTCTACAAAACGCTTTGTGTTACGGTAGTACTTGAGGGAAATACACACTAGGATATTTTAGCCAAATATTCATAACAGCAACAAAAATAAGTAAAAAATTATCTAAAAGCCTATCCCATCTACTGAATTGTCAGTCACCTCTATGAAGTGAGTAATATCATAACCATGAGCTTCCTTTTTAAATTAATTTTTTACTGAGCTATAATTCATATACCCTCAAATGCACCTTTTTAAAGCATACAACTCAGTGGTTTTTAGTATATTCACAAGGTTGTGCAACCATCACAACTATCTAATCCCAGACCGTTTTTATCACGCCAAAAAGAAATTCATAGCCATTAACAGTCACTCCCCATGTGCCCTTCCCCAGCCCCTGGCAACCACTAATCTGTGTTTTTGGATTTGTGTTTTCTGGATGCTGCATATAAATAAAAAGGTATGTGACCTTTTGTGTCTGGCTTCTTTCATTGAGCATGATGGGTTCAAGGTCCATCCATGCTGTAGCCTGAATCAGATCGTCATTCCGTTGCATGGCTGAATAACATTCCAGTGTATGGATATGCCACATTTGGCTTATACATTCATCAGTTAGGATTTCAACTTTTCAGATATCACGAATAATGCTACAGTGAAGATTTGTGGACAAGTGAAAATATAGGTTTTTATTCCTCTCGTTATACATTTAGGAGTAGGACTGCTGGATCACATGGTCACTCTGTACTTTATAATTGATTTTCTTAACACTTCTATCATTTAGTATGTTTAAAATTAGAAGCTACTGTACTACTTATGAACTAAGCAGCTGATAATCAGAATGAAGAATACCTTTCAGCTTTGGAATACATTTTCCTACTTCTCATTAGGAATCTGTATTTTGCAATTTTCATTTCCTGTCAGAAGTAAGAAGGTGGATCACCGGAGGTGATCCCCTAAAGGGAAGCAGGACAGAAATGTGCCGCAGAAAAGCCGCCAGGACGATGATACAAATCAAGGTAATTGAAAGTCAGCTACAATTCTTGCCTCATCTACTTAGGTCCTCAATTTCTACTGATGACTGTCTTCTTTGGAATCTAGTAACTAGCCTCATGATAATATCTATCTATAGAAATAAAGCCTTAAGAAGTACACAGAACGGTTATGTGTGCTGCTTACCTGTAAAGTCTAAGCTTCACTGTGTCTTCATCAAGAATCGGGCAACCATTGTGAATATACTTTACTTCATTAGGAAGGAAATGGCAGTCAAAGACCTAGTTCATGTGAAAAAATGGATAAATATTTGTGAAAAAAAAATGGTACAAGATTTGATTTTTCTGGCAGTGGAATACTGCCTGGGGAAATTATGGCCTGTGAGTGGGGTGTGCACATGTGTGTGTGTGTGCGTGTGTGCACGTTGTAACCACCACCACCCACTGTGCCCCTCTACCCACCCCTGTGCCCGCTCACCATCCTGCTTTCATACAAATGTGTCTTATTTTGAGAATATCGAAATTATGAAAATCTAAGCAGATATATTAAGAAGTAATTATCTCTTGATACAATGATTTTTATAGTCTATAATACACTTAACATATGGTTCCATTTGGGGTGCCTGGGTGGCTCAGTTGAGTGTCTGACTCTTGGTTTCGGCTCAGATCATGATCTCCCGGTTTGCGAGTCCCGGCCCTGCATCGGGCTCCGCGCTGACGGTCCAGAGCCTGCTTGGGATTCTCTTTCTCTTCTCTCTCTGTCCCTCCCCTGCCCGTCCTCTCTCTGTCTCTCTCGAAATAAGGAAATAAGCTTTAAAAAAATTTAAATATGGTTCCATTTATCAAAATATTATACACCCACAATGTTCAGGGGTTCATAACAATTGAGTTAAAGAGGTCTACCTGGGTGTATGCATGAAAAAGCATGTGTTACCCCTCAAATACACTGTATTATAAATATTATGCATTTTTTCTTTTCCTTTCATTTCTTTCTTTTCCAGAGAGCACTTTCATATTCAAAATTGGAACCACCGACAAAGGACAGCGTTGGGGTTGATCGGGGCCAAACACGACCCACAAGTGTTTCTCATACACTTGCAAAAGGCTGTGTTATTGGTTACATAATGGAGGAAATGGTTGATGAGACACAGAGCAAACTAAAGGTAATTTCTTGTATTAAATAAAATTATCATTAACTGTATCACCTCACTCAGAACCATTCAGGAAATTGCTCACTGTTGTGTTTGGGGAAACCTAATTTCTAAAAGAAGAATTTCCTATCCCCATCACACCATGACTCTTGCTCTGCCCACTCTCATTTGGTAGAGGATTAAGAAATACCCCTGAGGCATTCACACACCATCACTGTTGAGTTCACGGTGTTTAGCTCATACTTTGTCACAGGCTCAATCATTTACAGACATCATCCTCCCTGAGAAGACTTTATTACTAATACCAATGATCTTCTTTTCCCACAGACATCACTGGTTCCTCTTTTTAACTGACAACAAGGAAGGAGATAAAGGAAAGACCTTCCCCATATCATTGACAAATAGTCATGGTGATAAAGGGACAATCTGCTTTGTTAAAAGAAACATCTGTTTTATGTTTCGTAATATGTTTTCCTTTTATAAAAGGCGACAACCATAATTGTCCATAAATTTACCAACTAAAACAAAGGAGAGCTAAATCCTTTTCTAATTACTGTCTAGCCTTGGTTTTTTCCACTTCAACTGCTTTTCAATTACAATTTATAATTAAATTGTCACACATTCCTAACTCATTACTCACTTTAATGACAGTAAACTGGTTTAAACTAGAGATGTTCTCTTACTGCTGTATTTCCTACTCAAAAAAGCAAGCTCAGCTCTACACTGAGGTGCTTTCCACCCAGGAAATTTCTTGCTTTGAAACAGGTGTGAGAAGTGCTGTGCATGAGGCAGTCTCATCCTAAAACATGAGGAAAACATATTGCCACCGACCTTATCTAATTGACTATATCAAGAGGGTTATCTAAACAGAAGGTACTAGCATGCGCCGGTTGAAATCCCTTTCCAAATATCCAATAGGAAAATGAACCTGTTGGTCCTAAGACAAACTTCAGTAATGAAATGAAAACACTAATTGAACAGATGTTAAACAAAACATTTTCTCTGCAAATCAAATAAAACCGTTCATTACACAGTGGGGTGTTGTTAATACAGTCATCTTGCTAGAAATGGGTTCACATAAGCCTTGCTTTCGACTTACTGGTAAGTGCTATTAAAGAATAATGTTTAGGCTTTGTGTGTGTGCACACGCATTTGGCTATGCTTAATTTCAAAAACGCCATAAGAAATAAATCCCTGGGGAGGGCTGCGCTGAAAATAAGCACATATTCCAAAAAAAAAAAAAAAAAAAAGCCAGACTTTACTTAGGAATCTGGTTTCTGTTGAAAGTATCATCACAAACGGGGAAGATCACCTGGCAATTTGAGAAACAAAGTTTTCTGGATATATAGGTTTCCTTATGGTACAAAATTCCAATATTTGGCAGAAATATAATAAAGTTCCACAGTTCAATGGCCTCTTTTTTCACACAATAAATTTTAGAAGCTGTAAGTCACACATTTTCTGTAGACCATTCAAATCCATTTGAGATGCCTGGTTTACCTACGGAAATGCACTCACAGAACATTTTCTTACACTAAGCCACAGCACACGAGGGGACAACCTGGGGCTTTTCGGAGCCCCGTCCCCAGCCTACCCATCCAGACTTGCCTCAACCAGGCAGGCATGTTGTTTCTGCTCCATATTCTTCCTAGTAACTGGATTTTTGCCTTAAAATCTGAGAATGTTTGGAATGGAGATGACTTGGAGAACTATTCCGATCCTTATGAGAAAATAAGTGTTTCACCTAGTTGTAGTAACTTAGATCCCCTTTTGCCCTCTGGTATCGCAGAGCCGGCCAAAGAGTGAAGACCATTAAAATGGCACCAAAAATAAATAATGAAGACAGTTTTGTTACTTTCAGAGGAAGTACTACATGAGTGTGTGTATAAGTCACAGGCTATTTGGGACTGGGAGAGGATACGTCTCAGAGACTGGCTTAAGTAACAGCATATTCTCCCCAAATTGCCATATGCTTGGGGCCAGAGCTGAATACAGATGGACCACAGGTTGCCCCAGTGGGCACCAGGAAGAATTGTTTTCTCTTCCCCCACAAGATATTCAGCCTCACTTCTAAATAAATGTTGAACAATTTTTAAAAATACGTTGATTGGAAGGGTTCCAAATGATGAATTCATCAGTCTTTATAAGGCACCCACATATATCCGTGCAGCTCTAGGATTAGGGTCCTACATTACTCTCCACAACTCCAAGGAGGTGCTTTTAACTCTGGAAATTGGGACTCCATTTTCTGCAGCTGACTTATTCATGTCACCCACTCATTGCATTAAGCACATCTGAGCTCTGGATATGAGCTATCCCAGGTCTCTCTTCCTTCCCCGACTGGTAAGTTCCAATCAAACACACTTCCACAGTGCAAGTCATGTTGCAATTACCAAACACTTGGGAATACAACCCCTTCGGAGCGAGGGCCATTATTGTGTACCGACGGGTTTCAGGTGCCCATTGGATGCTCGGACTTACAAAAGAAAATCTCCTGGGAAATTGGAGAGAGACATTTGGTTGCTATCACTTCAGGAATACTCCCTAAGTGAGGACCCTCCATAGAATTCTGATAGGTTTCTGAATCGGACTGTATTCTGAGTGCAGTAAAGATGCCCATTTGAGTTAGCATCTATCTAAGTCTCGCCAGCCCATCTCTACAACATCTAGTACCACTGTTGAATAACTTCCTGCAATATGATTCTTTAGACAAATGGAGAAGAAGATTCATGTTCACAGTTCACAAATAATGGGTATTTTTCCAGAAGCAGCAGCAGCAGCCGGTGCTGAATATTCTCAAACTTGTCTGCAATGGAAGTTAAACCACAGTAGGAACAAGTAAGGAAACCAGAAGCAATTTCCTATTTTGTACAGAGATAAACTCCTACTTTAAGCAAATACAATATAACACAGACTTTTTAAAATCCAATGGATTAGAAAGTAACTCTTCATCCTACAAAAGGACTGTGCATAGAGTACTCTTAAATGACAAGGTCTCCAAGGTCTTGACTAAAGGGAAATATTTTTTTGACAGACATTTTTAAAGAACAATGAATATTTTTTTAAATTTTTTAAATGTTTATTCATTTTTTTGAGAGAGAGAGAGAGAGAGAGAGAGAGAGACAGAGCATGAGTTGGGTAGGGGCAGAGAGAGGGAGACACAGAATCCGAAGCAGGCTCCAAGCCGGATGAGGGGCTCAGACTCGCAAACCGGGGCCATAAGCGAACCGTGAGATCATGACCTGTAGTCAGACACTTAACTGGCTGAGCCACCCAGGCACTTTGAAGAATAGTGAATATTTAAAGTGAAGTATTTTCACCTCTTTTTTCCACGTCTGTCCTCCTACTTAAGGGAACGTTCAAGTGATGGACAGAGATGAAAATGTCTTCACGTTTTACTTTTGCTATCCTGCGGTCACAAGTGTGGCCTAAAACACATCTTGAAATCCTGATGTCTTATCCAAAGGCACCCTGACTAGCAATGGATGAAGTCACTTGGGGCAGGAATAATCCCATAAAGACTGACCATATCACACCACACAAGAGACTGTCCACTCCAGCCCTTGGAAGGCTGTCACCGCTTTGTTTTCTGTCTCTCTCTCTCTCTCTCTCTCTCTCTCTCTCTCTCTCACACACACACACACGCACACACACACACTCAATAGAAAATCTCAGGTACAACCTACCTGTGGAGTGAGTTTCCCAACCCTCTGGGTCATTGGCTCGTTCATCACGACTTCTACTTTGCAAGCATCTTTCTCCTTGGGGATGGCAAACTTCAGGTCATCCCCCAACAGGAAGGCAGAGCTGCCCTTCATCACCCTGACCCCACGGTTAACACTGACGAAGGTGGGGCCGGCCCAGCCCGGCAGCAGCAACAGCAGCAGCAGCAGCAGCGGCGGCAGGGCACGGGGCCCTCCCCAGCTCCGAGAGCTCATGCTGTCAGGGGCCAGCTCCATTTGTCCACCGGCGAAATCCCTTCAACAAAGGAGGGCTTCTGTGCTTCCCCCAGGGATGTTAGCTCATAGTCCAAGGGGCAGGGCAAGGGGTCCCGACAGTGTGCCCCAAGATCTTAACATGCCCCTTTCATTTCAAACTCAGACAAGGAGGCTTTTCAGGCAGTCCCGGGGCTTTTAATAAAACTCGCTGATCACTCCTGACAACGCCGGCAAGATGAATGTGCCTCCCAAGTGCTTTTCTAATCCTGCAAACGAGAGGAGAGGTTGGAGGGAAGCGACAGAGAGACCAAAAGGTTTGTGCAGCTATTCAAAAGATCCCTGCCGGCAAAGGCATCTTTCAACCCGCCTCTAAGTTCAGCTAAATTAAAAACAAATAAACGAACTTGACCTCCAGCCCATCTGAAAGGCAAGGAGGCCGTTTCATTACGCTGCCTGTAACTCCCGCTTCCAAGCTCGACATGCCCCAGTTGGGATGTCACTTGTGTGGTCCAACAGGAGCTAGCCAGCCTCACGGCCCAAGTGCAGTGTTTGGTCACCGCGTTCAGAGGGAGTTGAGCTCTGCTCTGTTTCCTCGTCAGTTCAATGAGAACTACAGCCTAATTTGTACAAGAGAGCTGTCGGTTATTTGCACACTGTTTTAAAAGCTGATTAATTCTAAATCATCTCTATCCAGATAAGAAACAAGCCTCCTAATCTGTCGCCTGCCACAGTTATGACTTTGCTGGGCAAGGAGACACCTGAGAAACACTTGGGTGGAAATTGGAGAACAGATTCGATCTTCTAAGTTAACATTTGGACTTCTGTCTACATGTAAAAGGGAGTAGGGATCAAGTTACATAGCTTCAATAGATACAGCTAACTCGGTGTATACATGCATATTCGTATTATCTATGATGCTAATTACATTATAATGTACTGAATTTGCACAAATGGGGTCTTTGTTTCTCCTTCAACCGCTTTAGAATTTCAAGATTATTTCTCTGTGTTCCCTAACAACAGACAAGACTCTACCAAGTACAATGTATTGCAATATATCCTTAAGTTCAGGGTATGATTGGGTGAACCAATGGTGGTTTCTTATGCCCGTAGGGGGTCTTTACATTTTAATGATGCCAATCAATTTCTGTACAGAACCAATGGATACTGAAATAAATGTCTGATCAAAAGGCATACCCAAAAGTTCACATCTCATACATCAAGGGAAGATTCATTCCCTTGTCATTGTTTGAAACCTTTCACTTTTGAGGTAGCACGTGACATGTGTCACCTGATATCTGAGGGGGGTGTACACTTTATAGAGCAGCTTTTTTTTTTTTTTTTTTTTTTATGGTATCAGTCTCAAACTGACTCAAACACTTCCCACACTCCCACTGACAGTGTTGGCCTCGCTCCGGCTGACTTAGGTTGGCTTATTTGGGCACAAACGCAAACCCGGTTGTTGAACCTTCATTACAAAGTCAACCCCGGTTTCAATGCACTTTCGGCAACCAAGACTACTCAAAAAACGCAGCACGTTCAGAGAGAAGAGGGAGATGCCATGCTCTGTGCACCCCTCTTATCTCACTATTACCTACCTCCCTTCTCCTTTACTGCTTCTTCCCTGATCCCCTGACTTTTTAATGCAGGGAGCTTAGGGTCCAGTCCTTGGACATGTTTTTTACCTACCTTCACACCCTAGGGATCTCATTCCTCGGCTTTAAATACCTCTTATATGCTAATGAGTCCCAAATTTATATCTCTAATCTCCTCCCTTAATTCTGGATTCCATATGCCACTGTCTATACGACATCTCCCTAGGGACGTTTAACGGGTATCTCATTCTTTGTGTCGCCAAACATGTGCTCTTGGTTTTCCCTCCCTCCCTCCCTCTCCCGGATCTCAGTTAATGGCATCCAACTTTTTCAGTTCTCCTCTCCTTTGTCTCTGTGTTAGGTCTACATCCAAACAATAGTAACAAAGTCCTATTGTCATCGCAGTGAACACGCCTTAGGGTGACCTCCAATAATCCCAGCCTCCTAACATCCAGAAGCTCCCTTCCCTTGAGTGACAGCAGAACCTGTGAGGCTTCCAACCAACAGAATAAGGCACAGGTGATGGGATGTCATTCCCATGGTTACACTATGTAATGTAAGAATCTCCGCAGACTGGGGCTAGAGGCTCTCCTGTTGAACTTGAAGAAGCAAGCCTCCGTGAGCTCCTGTGTCAGAAGGAAATGGATCCTGCTAACAGCTTGAATTAGCTTGGAAGAAGATTCATCCCAAATCAAGCCTCCAAATAAGACTGGTATCCAGGGGTGCCCAGATCAGATTCTTGATTTCAGCTCAGGTCATTATCTTACCATTAGTGAGATGAAGCCCCAAATGGGGGTCTGGGCTGACAGCGTGGAGCCTGCTTGGGATCCTCTCTCCCTTTCTCTCTTGGCCCCTTGCTCGCTCATGCTCATGCTCTGTTTCTTTCTCTCTCTCTCAAAATAAATAAACAAACATTAAAAAAAAAAAGACTGGCATCCAGTTGATGCCTTGAATGCAGCCTGAAGCAGGGAACCCAGGTAAGCTGTGACCAGACTCCTGACCAATGTAAACTGTGACATAAGAAATCTGTGTTGTTTTAAGCCATTGCATTTGTAGGAATTTGTTTACACCGCAATATAAATTGAATGCACTCATCTTCAAAACATATCGTGGCAGCCATGGGTCCTATTAAATATTACTTGGGTCATTTCCACACCCCAAACATCCAATGGCTTCTCATCTTCAAATAAAAGCCATGAGGCAACAATGTATATAACGTTTCTCCCTTACTCCTCTCTTCTCCTCCTGTCTTCCCATCACTTCTTCTGCTTTGGCCACACTAGTATCTTTGCTTTTCCTCAAATAAATTAAGATTAGCCTTTTCCTCTTGCTCCCATCCAGACCCCTCCCATTTGCTGTTCCCTCTGGAACATTCTTCCCTCAGATATCCTTCTTCCCACCTCACCGCCTTCCAGTTTTCCATCAAATGTCACATTTGCACCGTACCACACCTAACCACCCCTTAGTATGATGACACTCCCACCCCCAGCATCCTTTTCTGCTATGTTTTTAACCTTAGCCCTCCTAACCATCTAACAATTCATTTGCTTGTCTGTATTTTTTGTTACTGTCTCCCTCATGAAGGTGAGAATGTTTATCTTTATTTATGGATCTATTTTTATGATTCACTCCATCCTGCTGCCCAGATTTGAGGATGCTTCCTTGCACACAAGAAGTAGGGCCACACCATAGGCTAGCAGAGCTGTGGACTAGAAGGGGCCTGGGTCTCTGGGACATTTGCAAAGTAGAGTCACCAGACCAGCCCATTCTTCCAGAATTTTACATGGCAGAGAATGTAAACTTCTTTCTCATTTAACCGACTGTTATTTGGGGTTTATTTTGGTACTCATGACTGAACTGTCAATCACCTGATTCTTCAAGTTTTTCTGTTAATTTAATTTAGTCACTCATCAGCTAAATATTGTGTCTTCTCACCTAATAGCATGTGGGACCATAGCTTATTCTCTAATTATATCATATTAAGTACACAGACCAAGATCCTAATGTTTATCCATAAGGAAGAGATAAGAGAAAGAGGAGGAAATCTATTTCTGTGGTTCCCTGAGCCACAATGATATGAAAATAGACCTGAATTCCAAAAATACAGATGCGAATCTTGATCCTGTTATTTTTTTCTTACTATTTTTTTTTTTTTAATTTTTTAGGGAGAGAGAGAGTGCGAGTGGGAGAAAGGGGCAGAGAGAGAGAGAGGAAGAGAGAGAATCCTAAACAGGCTCCACGCTCAGCACGGAGCCAGATGTGGGGCTCGATCTCACAACCCCGGGATCATGATCTGAGCGGTAATCAAGAGGCAGACGCTCAACTGATTGTGCCATGCAGATGCCCCCAAAGCTGGATTCTGGTGAACATCAGTTTCCTCTTTGAAAAATGGAGCTATCCGTCCTCTCGTTTCCAGTTTCCCAGTGAGACCAAACGAAATAACCCATGTGGAAATATTCTAGTTATTAAGCCCCATACAAATGTAGCGTTATTTTTACAAAGTATATCAAAGGAATAAGAGTAAAGCTTGTCTGGAGAAAAACAGAATGGCAGGACTTGGGCCTTGGTGAAGACAGCAGAATCAGGCTCAGCACAAGCCAGAGTATGCTCTACTCACATTCTCGTTTATTCTTTTTCTTCCTCATAATCTTAAGACACGCTCTAGTAGTAAAAACTGAATTCCAATATTTCGGAAACAACCTGAAGCAACACAGCTGGGAGGAAATGAAGGGTGCAAGAGTAATAATTTCCAAGCTCAAAACCAAACATCCCTCAATCAAAGGGGCCTGAATGAAGTTTGCAAAATTAGGCTCAATGAAGATCAAAAAGAGCATGCTGTATTGATGTTTTATTTACATTTGAATTTTGCTCTTGTATTTTTCTCTTGGGGTTGGGGAAAACCAAACACGTGGACATTCCGTGGAAAATACGGCTCTGATTTTTCACTTGAAGAAGGCAGCAGAGGAGGGGAGAGAGAGGATTCTGATAAACAGATGGAGAAGAAAAGAGCAAACAACCAAACAAAAACCATAGAACAATTGCAAAAGAAACCAAGGCTCTAGGGGCGCCTGGGTGGCTCAGTTGGTTGAGCGTCCGACTTCGGCTCAGGGCATGATCTCGCGGTTTGTGGGTTCGAGCCCAGCATCGGGCCCTGTGCTGACAGCTCGGAGCCTGGAGCCTGCTTCGGATTCTGTGTCTCCTTCTCTCTCTGCCCCTCCCCCACTTATGCTCTGTCTCTATCAAAAATAAATAAATGTAAAAAAAAAAAAAATTTTTAAAGAAACCAAGGCTCCGAATCACACAAGGTTTCACAGATGATGCTGGGTCTTTAATCTCCCCCCAAATTAAATGGCAGTAATTATCTTGTCTCTGATACAAAATTACAACATCCAGAGGTAACCAACATTTACTTGACAAAACCCTGACATAGCTCTTCTTGAGAACCCCATTTTCTGGTCCCAGCATAGGGCCAAGTCCGATCCTGAGAATCCATCTGCCCGCAGCCTGCTCAGCCTGCTGATATGAGCACCCACTTGGGGCAGTGGAATCCATCGGAATCCATCGGAACACTCGAAAGTAGAAGCAGAAAGGTGGCTAAATTCTTCCAGGGAGCTTGTAAACTGACTTTTAGCCAGTTTAGATTTAATTTCACCCTGCAATAGCAGCAAATCCTGTCTCCGCTGGTTTGTGTGGTTCAGCTGCTTCTCAGCATTTCAAACTCCTGATGTCATGGCTGCAAAGCCAGTCTGTTCTTACAGACCGAGTCTCACCATTGCCTTTTTCCTTTTTGTGGAAATCAGGTATTCTAAATAATATCTGTATGAGCCAATAAAAAGGGGTGAAAAGAGGTTCTGGAAAGTGGTGCACCACTTGGCTTTGAGTGCTTCCTTATAAAAATTCAAAACTGTTTCTGTAATCAAACTTTCTTTCTTGGTAAATTTCCTGAACAGAAGAAAGTAATTTAGTAACATTTCCTGGTGGAGGGGGGTAAGGAATGTGAGCTAGTATTTACTTCATAATTACACATTGGGTTTAACCTGAGGAGCATGTATTCTTTATGTTAATAAAAAACAGGATGCTCCTGTCACTTATCTAAGGTATTCCGTGCACATCAAGAGAAGAATGGATCCTACCTGTATTCCCTGGCTCTCTCTGCAATGGAAATTTTCAGTGATCAGTGACAATGATGTGCCTGATAAGAATCATATTTACCACTGCTCCTCTTTAAAATGTTGCAATCGTAGCTACACAAGGTAAGGGATGTACCTCCCTCCTCTTGCACCAGCACAAGACTCCATCATAGCTTTTTTTTTGCTTGCTTTGCTGTTTGTGGGACTCCTATGTGTAACCTGATACTCTTCTCAGTGATCCAGGTAAGTGTTACCAATTAAGGGAAGATGATGTAAACAATGGAACTTTTTGCCTTCCCCATACTTGAGGCTATTACCTCCTGATTCACAGCTTTAGCTTTTACAAGTACCCTCAAGTCCTTAAAAATTAAAATAAACCTGAAAGAACAGAGCCCAATAAGCCCAAAGAAAAGGAAAACACTAATTCAAAAAGATATATGTACCCCATGATTACTGCAGCATTATTTACAATAGCCAAGGTGTGGAAACAATCCAAATGTCCATTGATAGATGAATGGATAAAGACGTGGTATATGCACGCGCACAAACACACACACACACACACACACACACACACACACACACACACACACACACTGAGTAATGGAATATTACTCAGCTATAAAAAAGGAATGAGATCTTGCCATTTGCAACAACATGGATGGAAGTAGAGGATCCAATACTAAATGAAATAAGTCAATCAGGGAGAGACAAATATCATATGATTTTGCTCAGATGTAGAATTTAAGAAACAAAAGAACAGAGAAAAAAAAGATAAACAAATAAAAACCAGACTCTTAAACACAGAAAACAAACTGGTGGTTGCCAGAGGAGAAATCAGTGGGGGGGATGGGTAAAACAGGTAAAGGGGATTAAGAATATATGTATTGTGATGAGCAACAGAAATGGTGAATTATTATATTGTACATCTGAAACTAAAATAATGCTCTATGTTAATTACACTTCAATTTAGGGGTGCCTGGGTGGCTCAGTCGGTTAAGCGTCCGACTTCGGCTCAGGTCATGATCTCGCGGTCCGTGAGTTCAAGCCCCGCGTCGGGCTCTGTGCTGACAGCTCAGAGCCTGGAGCCTGTTTCAGATTCTGTGTCTCCCTCTCTCTCTGACCCTCTCCCGTTCATGCTCTCTGTCTCAAAAATAAATAAATGTTAAAAAAAAATTTTTAATTAAATAAATAAATAACGAAACTGAGTGCAAAATGAAAACTATTAAGGTGGATTTAAGTTAAAAATAGCCAGTTCAGAATCAACCCATTCCCACCCACCCAAACAGAGAGATGTTGATATCCTTGCCTAGCATGTTGAAGAAAGGCAAGGAGATTTTTCTAGCTTCTACTTCATATTACAATCTTGAAAATACCAGTCAGAATGAACTTAGAAGCCATCATGGAATTTTTCTGATGGATTTTTTTTTTAATCATCACTATTTTCACCCACATCAATTTTCAAAGTAGTCCATATAAATCGAATGTAAAAGTTTCAAGTGAAAACTTGTAGCTGGACATAATTATCCATAGGACAACTGAATTGAATCCAAATCATATGTGACAGCAAGTGATTTCACTGAGGAGCAATGAACTGGCAGTCAGGAGAACTGTGGCCACAGAGAACAACCAGCTGTTTTGCGTTTTGGTTGAGGAAATTAAGACTTACACAGACTTCACCAAAGTCTTCAGATCCACTGCTTCCTCTGACCTGAGCACCCCCTGGGAGAGGGAGAGAAGTCTAATTGCTTCTTGTTACAGGCAACCAGGAGTTTGCCTGAGGTCATAAAGGAAGCAGGAGAGCCTGGGGGAATCAGCCCTTGGAGTCCTTGGCGAAGGGCTCTTTCCTCCAGTGCGTGGCCAGCTCGTCCTATTCTCTCCAACAGAGAGCAGTGGACTCATACCACAAAAGAAGCGCTGGGAAGACACAGACTTAATAACGGTTCTTCTGAGAAGCTCATGAACTCTGATGGAGCTCTAAATTGTTCAACGACCCCACGAGAGTAAAACTCCTTGGCAATCTTGTCCAACTCAGGATTTCCAGAGAGAATTCTCTCAAAGAAGGAGAACAGACTCATGCAGTAGAAAGAAATAGCTTGTGGCTTCTACGATTGTTTTTCTTTAACAAATTTTTATCTTCCTTTTCTCATTTTTTGATTACCTACTATATACAGGCACTAAGCTATATTCTTTACATATGTATGTTTTCACGTATTTCTCACAAAATCCTACAAAGCACTTTTGACTTTCTGATTTCATAGACAATGACTTACAGAAGTGGCATAATAATCATAATAAGAACTAACATTGATTAAGTGCTTATTAAGGGCTGGGCATTGTTCAAAGTAATACATATATCTTTGTTTAATTCCGCAACCGTTTTTTGGAAGTAGACAGTGATTTTACAGATTTGGAAAAGGAGCTGCAAAGAGGTTAAGTAACTTGCCCAAGGTCGTGGGCTTGAGTCTGTGTCTTTGTGACTATAACCTAGTTTGACCTATGCGCTTAACAACTGTTATACATCACAACAAAATCTTACATTCCTTGCAATTGCTTCACTAACCACCCCTCCCCCGGGGTCTTTTTCTTCCAGCAAGCCAACCCTTAACGATTTTCTTTATGGTTCCCGACAGCAATTGATGATTGCCGCCCAAGTTAGCGTTTCACTGGAGGCAACGTTCTGTCAAAGAAGTAGCTGTGACTTTAAGAGCAGATAATGAGCGCAGTGCAGCTGTCTCCCAGCATCTTAGTGCTCCAACTCCGATCGCTTTGAGCACAATTTAAAGACCTCAAGGCAAATAGGCCTCCTCGAAATTCCAGTCTATTACATCAATAAAGTATGTGTTGATTCTGTTTATAACATTCTGCTTCCTCCACTTTGCAGTTTTTCCTACAATATAATCTAAATCGCAGAATGTATGGTTTAGCAGAAACTTGAGAAATCAAAAAGTCCATATCCTTCAGTTTCTTTATTTATTTTATTTGCTTTTTTTTTTTTTTTTAAGAACCTCCTTTTGGGACGCCTGGGTGGCTCAGTCAGTTAAGCATCTGACTGGCTCAGGTCATGATCTCGAGGTTCGTGAGTTCAAGCCTCACATCAGGCTCTCTGCTATCAGCACAAAGCCCACTTCAGATCCTCTGTCCCCTTCTCTCTCTGCACCTCCCCCGCTCACGCTCTCTTTCAAAAACAAGCATTTTTTTTCAAAGAAAGAACATAACCTTCTTCCATTAATATAAAAGATATGTATTAACTAAAGGATAAAAACGCAGAAATACAAAGAAAAGGAAAAAATTCACTTTCCCAACACCCAAAGAAAACATCCTTAGGTTTTCAGATATATGTCTATATACATATAATTTTTAAACTTAATTCAAATCATACTCTAAAAAGCGTGGCCCATCCTTTCCTATTAACATTCTAGTCTAAGCATTTTCCATATTATTAAACATTCCTTGTGATCTTACTTTTCATCTGTGCACCATATCCAGGCCATGGATATGCTATGATTTCTACCGTCATTCCACTGTTATGCTGAAGAAGTTACCATGTCAGTAGGTTGTGATGAAAAATCCTTAATTACAAATTAGTTTATTTTTCTGGTTCTTTCCTTTTGATAGCTTTCTAGAAGTGGAATTAAAAGCTCAAAGGGCGTAAATGTATTTTGAAGTTCCTGATGTGCACGCTTCCTAGAAAGATGGTGTTAATCTGATACCCTTACCAGTCTTGCCCACAGTCCATTTCATCCCTTTAATCTGTGCTCGCCTCCCAAGTGAAATGTGGGATCCTGTCACTATGTAACTTGCATTCCTTTGCTTACTTGACATTTTGCTTTTTATTTCTTTCTTTTTAATGTCCATTAACCAGTTGGAGGTTCTCTTCTCGGAGCCCCTTCGTTTTACAGAAGAAAGAAAGTCCCGTGGCAGAAGTGACTTTACCAATGTTGAAAGAAATTTCTAGGCACAAGATGGAGCCTCTGCTGCCCAGGATGCCACGTCAGCAAACCGAAACTTAGAGAATTTTTGCGTCCCTGTAAATGCTCTGCTTGACCAGAAACGCAGTATAGTCAGTCACCCCAACCCCCAAAGGCCAAGCCAATTCTGAGCCTTCACCCTAATTGAGGCGGACTACGTGGCCCAGGCAATCAGATATTTTCTAAGTGTTTCTTCCTGTTCTTTATTCTTTATCCTATGAAAGTGTCTTGCCTTCCGCCCCATTTTGCAGTTCTCTGAAAGAAGACTGTCCACCTCATAGCGCGTTAAATAAAGCTCGTTTCCTATCACCTAAACCGTCTCCTTTCATCAGTTTTCAACGCCAAGGTTACACAGGTATCTGGATGGAGACCAAGCCTGGATTGGAATCTTCATGCTAACATCCAGACCACAGCAATGTCCACTATCCCATGCAGCTCGCTTAAATCACAGATGCTCAGTCCAGAAATATCCCTTTCAGTACTTTCTTCCCAGAACTCAGCACACCCTGACAGACTCCCAGAACTGTGGAGAGAAAGCCTTCCCTCAGGCTATGCTGTCAAGACCAAGGTTGCAAAGATAGATCTTTGACTACCACACAAACTCATTAGGTTTCCATTCTCAGATTTTTCAACAGTTCACTGTCTACCCCACCAATAAAGGCCACATTTGCAAACTGTGTTTCTCAAAATACACATTTTGGAGATGTTAAAAGTTTTTTCACAAAAAAAAGTCTTCTATATCCAAATATATCTGAAGCACAGAATGCTAAAGTATGTGTGTGTGTGTGTGTGTGTGTGTGTGTGTGTGTGTGTGTGTGTGTTTTAAGATTCACAATGTAATATGAACATATCAGAGGCTCTAAGAAGTCCTGAGGGGGAGAGAAAAAAAAAACTTTAAGCACAAAGTCTGCAAACATAGAAAACCCTCCCTGCCCCCATACAAAACCCAGGTTCTTTAAGAAATCACTCAAGAAACACTAGGCTAGAGAATTAAAAGGACTGAAATATAGAATGGCCACATGGTATCTCCAAAATTTCTGGTCATACCCGATAAATCCATACTTAATGAACCTACATCAGAAATCCAAATTCCAGGCCACTCTTTGCAAACCAGACATCTGGCCTTTCTCTACAAAGACCTTCCACTAAAACTACCTTCAAAGCTAGAGAAAATGGATGGCAGAGGGAAAAGGTTTTGTGCTCTTGGTTTACAGTTGTTTTTAATGACTATTGAAGTTTCTTAAACCATCAAAGGCACTTCCTTGAAGATTAGGAAGTGGCCATAATTTACATTCACTTTGCTTTTAGCCAGAGGGCTGTATCATGCAAATTTTCACAACAGCTTGTTTTAATTGAATAACTTAAACAGAAGGAAAAACACATTCACTGTGGTTGGCTATACCTGTTCCTCACCTGGGATTAACCAGTGTACCCACCCAAACTCACTCCTAGGACCTTCTCAACCTGAGTGCACATGACTGAAATTGGTTTTCCTCTTCCTGAATGAATTCTGGATCTTCTAATTCACAATGAACCACCCAGTTGTGCAAAAGTAAGATTCTTTTTTTTTTTTATTTTTTAAATGTTTATTTATTTTAATGTTAATTTATTTTTGAGAGAGGGAAAGAGATAGAGTACAATTGGGGGGGCGGGGCGGAGAAGAGCCAGAGACACAGAATCCAAGGCAGTCTCTAGGCTCTGAGCTGTCAGCACAGAGCTGGACGTGGGGCTCTCATTCACAAACTGTGAGATCATGACCTGAGCTGAAGTCGGACGTTTATCCGACTGAGCCACCCAGGTGCTCCTAATGTTTATTTATTTTTGAGACAGAGAGAGAGAGAGAGGGAGGGATAGAGAGAGAGAGAGGGAGACACAGAATCAAGAGCAGGCTCCAGGCTCTAGGCTGACAGCACAGAGCCTGATACGGGGCTGGAACCATGAACCATGAGATCATGACTTGAGCTGAAGTCGGACGCTTAACCGGCTGAGCCACCCAGGCGCCCCCCAAAAGTAAGATTCTGTTTAAATTCACATTTAGTCACGTTCAGAAGTCATCTTCTGAGAACAATTCCCTTTTTAAAAACACATCCTGGTTCTCTGTTTCAATAGGACAAATTCATTTCTTCATTCGTAGTACAAGCAATTGTCCAATACCCAATTTGTGACAAGGGCTAAACTAAGGATTACAAAGACAAAAAAAAAAAAAAAACAACAAACTCTTGCTCTTTGAGAGTTTATAGTGTAATAGAGAGAGACAGACATATAAATTATGAATTCAAAAAGAATGGTAAATGCTATAATGGTGGCTTGCATTGTGTGCTACAGGAATAAATAGGAGGGCGGCATTTGAGACTGGGGCTAGGGGAGGTCTACAAAGGGAGGGAGCTAAATTAGAAAGAACAAATAGGACTTAGAAAGGTGAAAGGCGCATGTTGGAAGATGAAGAGAAAGAATGTGATGCGGTCAAAGAATCACCAAGTAGATGTTATGTCAGAAACACGGTTGTGTAAATGAATGGAGAGGCAACAGACACCTAACACTTAACTGAGATATAACCCCTACCTTTGAGAAACAGAGGTCTGCAGGAGAGAGATTTATAATCAAGTACTTGACACTACAAAACGAGGGGCGCCTGGGTGGCTCAGTCGGTTAAGCGTCCGACTTCGGCTCAGGTCATGATCTCGCAGTTCGTGAGTTCAAGCCCCGCGTCGGGCTCTGTGCTGATGGCTCAGAGCCTGGAGCCTGTTTCGGATTCTGTGTCTCCCTCTCTCTCTGACCCTCCCCCATTCATGCTCTGTCTCTCTCTGTCTCAAAAATAAATAAAGGTTAAAAAAAAATTAAAAAACAAAATGACATTACTACAATAGCGTGTGAGCAAAATGCTCTAATGAGTTTATCAAACACAGCAGGTTACACTTAAAGAACTTGTACTATTCGAGATGAAATACTTCATCATGAAAAGGATTGCCCAGACATTCAGAAAATGACTACCCAGCATCGCTCCTTGCGCTGTACTGCAATAACCTTGATCATCCTCTCTGCATGCCATTGCTAATGATAAAAATCCAAACTCACGGATGTCTGGTGCACAAAAGAGGCCAACTATCACAAATAGTCTTGTTAAAAGATCTGCTGAAATGGAAATGTTTTCGATGACCTCAGAAACTAGGTGATGAGTGATAAAAAAAAAAGATGTAATGTCGTTTGAGCCTAAGTCCCACTACATCAAAAGTCACAGACTTCTAGGGTTGGAAGGAGCTTCTCCTTCCAAATTTTACTTGCCAACATGATCACCATCAAGTGTTAGGCATTAACTTGGCATCTGACACTGTTTCAGTGCATCTAATTTTCACAACCAACTATGGAGCGGATTCTATTCTAAGGAAACAGATAAGTCATTTGTCCACGGCAAATGCTAATAAATGATTGAGCTGGCATTCCACACCCAGCAGACAGGCTCCAAAGCCCATGTTCCTGATATACATAGATCCAGGCAGCGAGAAGACCCAGACGCTGGTTCGAGAGTACTTTCCCTGGGAGGGGGCCTTCCAGCATGTGGGCAAAGCCTTCAGTCAGGACAAGGTCTTCAAGTGAACATCTCTTGCCATCGCCTAGCTACCTGCACCCGTCCTTCTGGGAGATGGGGGTCATTACAAGAAAATGAACGTGCAATTCTTAAAACCAACAAATAATTAAACTTCACAGGACTCTAATGAGTCTTGCCTTTCTTCTCTGCTGAAGATCTTGGCACAATTTGCATGTTAAGCCGTGATCTATATATCACTTTTTTTTTTTTACAAATATTTGGGGTTTTGGGGCGCCTGGGTGGCTCAGTCGGTTAAGCGGCCGACTTCGGCTCAGGTCATGATCTCGCAGTCCGTGAGTTCAAGCCCCGCGTCGGGCTCTGTGCTGACAGCTCAGAGCCTGGAGCCTGTTTCGGATTCTGTGTCTCCCTCTCTCTGACCGTCCCCCGCTCATGCTCTGTCTCTCTCTGTCTCAAAAATAAATAAACATTAAAAAAAATTAATAAAAAAAAATATTTGGGTTTTTTTTCACACATATTTGTTTTTTGTAAATGACTGTGTAAATATAGGACAAGAGAAGGAGGAAGAGGAAGGGGGCAGGGAGGGCTTAATGCTTTGCTCTAGGATTACAGTTGAAACGAAAGGAAATGCAACAGTGATAACCACAGAAGCCAAACTATAAGTCAGATCCACCAGATTTCTCCTAGTTCCACTTCTTCCTTGAACAAGGTCTGTATTCTTCCTTTGCCTGTTTCCTCACCTATACAATAATTGATACCTTTCAGGGTCATTAAAATAGCTAAATGTGGTAATGTATGTAAATGTATTATGGCCCAACCAAAGCCCCCAGTCACATGCACACACACACACACACAGAGCAAGGCTCAAAGAAACTCAGTCCCCTTTCTTACCCTCTCTGCCCCAGGCCAACCAGAGTTTTTTTCTAAAACTTATTGGAAAAATTACCACTGTAATGGATACAGGTCATTAAACATACATCAACACCCATAGAATGTACAACATCGCAAGTTAACCCTAATGAAACTATGGGCTTTAGATAATCATAATTGGTTCATCAATTGTTAACAACTACACCATGATAATACAAAGTGTTAATGACTGGAGAAACCTAGGGGGTGGGGTGTACGTGAGAACCTTGTTCAATTTTTCTGTAAATCGAAATCAGCTCAGAAACTAGAGTTTATTAATTAAAAAACATTATTAGAGGCGCCTTGGTGGCTCAGTCGGTTAAGTGACCGACTTTGGCTCAGGTCATGATCTTGCAGCTCCTGGGTTCCAGCCCTGCATTGGGCTCTCTGCTGTCAGAGCAGAACCCACTTCAGATCCTCTGTCTCCCTCTCTCTCTGCCTCTCTCCCACTCGCGCGTGCACGCTCACTCCCTCCCTCTCAAAAATAATAAATAAACAGTAAAACAATTACTAGTTGAGCTATCCTTTGACATGTTCCATGATTAGGTTGAATCGACTCTCCAGTAACACCCAACAGGTCTAGAAATTTTTCTATAGACCAGTGCAGGGCTCTTCACAATGAAAAACCAGCAAGGCAAACCACAGTGACTTCTTGCTCATCTCACCTCCTGGTGTTCAGGACTGAGTGTGATTCTCTCCATGCTGTAGAGCTCTGTCCTCCCTGATCTGCATACATCCAGCTACTCAAGCGCCATCAGGCCTTGCTGGCCACAGGACACTCCCACACTGACGCCCCACCTATGAGCCCAGTGCTAGTATTAGTTCTCCAACACATGCATGAGTCCCTAACGCGTCTGTGTTCTGCTGAGCTTAATGGCGTTAAGAAGAGTAGAACGTTAATCCGCTTACTTTGGCAGACTTTGGGATGGGCTTTGGTGAGTGGGAGGGTGGGAGAGTGCTCTCAGACAGTGAGAGGGAAAAAGCTTCCGTACTAGTCCAAAACCAAAGTCTCTGTGAACATCACGGGCTGCAAACAAAGTATCTGAACGTCTGATTAGGTGACTTATTGCTGAATACATGGTGCAAAAGAATACAGCACTGCGGAAGCATGGCATCGTATAACAATTACCAAGCCACATCAAGTCAGGGAGACGTTTCAAAAGACACAAATAGGGGGCAAACAAGGCTCTTGGCTAAAACACTTTCTTGGAGTCTCCAAGACACAAATAGACTAATGTTTAAAAGTTGGCTTGCAAATCATTTGTCTAGAACCTATTTACCAGAGGCACCGTGTCCAGACTAGTTGACAAATGCGGTTCACACCGTGATGTCCCGGAGCACTACATAAACTCCTCACGGTGGAAGATATTTCTGGGGAAATCACACTAACACACCTGCCCTTTGAAGTGTTGGCCAAAGGAGTTGAGACTCGGTTATTTGGTTTTTCTCAGTTTAGTACGCCAAAGTCCAGGGCACTATCTGTGTTGTAACCATGCTCCGGGGGTCCCAGTGGTGCTGTTTTCACTGACCACAAAGTAAACGGGGCCCCCGGAGCTACGCAGTGTGGTGGTTGACCCCGATGTCTCCTGAGGTCTGAGGGAAAGTACTGGCTACAAAAGAGACTTCCTTCTCATGGCTTTAGCCAAATTTCACTGCTGGAAGGAGGCGAACAGCCTTTGTGAGGGCTGACGATGGTCTTCACCACTGACAACGTTCCAGAAACACACCAAGGTGAAAGAGTTGCCCTAATGTCTCTCCTAAACCAGCGGGGTCCCATCTCTGGCTTCACATCAAGATCGCTCATGCATCATCTCCAATCTCAGATTTAACTCATCTGGGTGGGGTCCAGCCATCTGAAATCAAAAGTTCTCTGGTGATTCTAATGAGCAACCAGGATTGAGAATCACTGCTGCAAACAACTACACTTGATTTTCTTCTCCTATGAGTAGAAGAGGTAAAGGGCGCTTTAGTGCCCAAGGACTGAAGGTAGGTCCTTTGGCATGTCTGAAAACCATCAGGGTGGAGTGGGGTGGTGGGACGAGGGCTGGAGTGCCACCTAGAAGACCAGCACCTGGAAGAGGCTGAAGGCAAGATCCAGTTTGAAGGTGACTGGGGACCAATGGGGAAGAAGAGAGGGAGACAGGATGGCCCCAGACAGGGAAGAAATGAAGGAACCTTTCCCAATAGCCTAACTGGGAGACCATTCCTAGGAAGCTAGTCACATGCATGAGAAGTATAGACATGAGGCAGTGGTTTCCCGAATTAGCAAACTCCTTAGAAAGGAAACAGTCTAAAATAAAAGAAATTAACATAAAGTTGAACCAGTAAGATTTTGTGCTAGGACTAGTTTCCATTGCATTCCAACTTTTCCCTTGCTGTGAGTCTTTAAAGACACAGTAAAATACATGTATTTCGATAATACATTTTCTTACCCACAAGGCTAATATTTATCCACGATTTTTTTCCCCCACGGTATATTTCATATTGTGATAGAAACAATTCTTTGGCTTTAGGCAGGAAGTAATAGGTCTCCCTAAAATCATTACCTGCAAAGTCATTATCGATCAGATGAGAAGGGAATTCGAGGCTATCTGGTTAATCATCTGCCGCAAAGCACAAACATTCAGACCTTCTGGTCTGTAAATTAAAAATGTCTCACGTGACTCCAAAGACTAATTCCCTTTTGTGTTCCTAATGTACCAGTTTCTTCTTGTCAGTGCTTCCGTGAAACAATGGCCATTATTTCATGCCTCCTACAATATTTATTAACACAGTTGTGAACCTTGACCTTGTCTGCTGAAGCCCATCTCACTACCTCCAGCCTTCTGGTTAGGATAAACAATTTGGCTTTTTCTACTCAGTAAGAAAACACAAAGATCGATCCTTTGAAGGAAATAGAGCCTTTTTTCTTTTTATATACAGAAAAAGCCAGATAATACTGCACGTTTACCTCATATTCTTCAGCTCACACACCTCTTTGTAGGCAGACCTCAATTAAGCCTTTGAACTAAGGATAAGCCCTTTGACCAAACCATTCACTCTTTGAACAACTTAGTGTTTCAAGAAAAACCTCAACATACAGAATAAATGTTACATAAACCTTCTCAGACTTGCTGGCACCATCTGTACAGGGCGAATCCATAATATCAATTTCACAAGGTCGTTGTAAAGATTGCATTTGCTGTTGTCGTTCTTTTTTTTAATGATATTTATTCTGAGAGAGAAAGTGGGGAAGGGGCAGAGAAAGAGGGAGAGTGAGAATCCCAAGCAGGCTCTGCACTGTCAGCATGAAGCCCAGAGCAGGATTTGAACCCACGAACCGCGAGGTCACGCCCTGAGCTGAAATCGAGAGTCAGATGCTTAACCGACTGAGCCACCCAGGCGCCCCTGTCGTTGTTGTTAACAAATTCAACTGCCCTCACATCATGGGCACGTGTGCTCTGTACCACGGCATTGTCTTAAAGTCTTCAGTCTTGGTCTTCGAAAGTCTGAAGAGTCTAGGTCTTAAAAGTTCGAAGTCTGGGGCGCCTGGGTGGCTCAGTCGGTTAGGCGTCCGACTTCAGCTCAGGTCACGATCTCACGGTCCGTGAGTTCGAGCCCCGCGTCGGGCTCTGGGCTGATGGCTCGGAGCCTGGAGCCTGCTTCCGATTCTGTGTCTCCCTCTCTCTCTGCCCCTCCCCCATTCATGCTCTGTCTCTCTCTGTCTCAAAAATAAACGTTAAAAAAAAAAATTAAAAAAAAAAAGTTCGAAGTCTTTGATCTTCAGGTTCTGCCTGCTGCACGACACCATACGATCTCCGAATACGTCTCTATTAGGTCGAGTGGCTGTCATCGTTTGCCACGTCAGTGGGGGAATGGATGCACAAGGACCTGCGTCTTCCTACCAATGAATCCCATAGCCTGTGATTCCCATGCACTACAAGGAGCCTAGCACCGGAGTGACTTCTAAAGCTCCAGCCCAGGAAATGTCTCTTTCTCGGGGAGTAAATAAAGACTGGTAGTTCCCAGTAAAGCAATCCAGCAACAGTCAACGTACGAGGCCTCATAGCATCTGGAGTGCAAAATGGTACACACAGCACGTTTCCCCCTCCTAACCTGAAGCGTTAAATTGGCACTACGCAGGCTTTTTAGCCCGATGAGAAAAATAAGGTGGGTTCCATCTAGAAGTTTTGAAAGCGCCAAGCTAGTCCTGCCTGAGGAAATTTCCTTGTCACCTCACCCTGAGGCCACGCTCTAAATCCGGAGTGAATTACAAATGGATTTCTCAGGGTGATCAAACCACAGGTTTGGTCTTCTCTCTTTCTGCTGTTGTTATGTCTTCAGAATTTGGAAGATCTCCTCCTCCTCCAGGAGGAGACCTTGATTGACGTGGTGGCATAAGGTTTATGGGGTGAATTTGGTTCCCCCAAATTCATATATTTAAGTCCTAGCCCCCAGTACCTCAGAAGGTGACTGTATGTAGAGACAGAGCCTTTAAAAAAAATTTTTTTTAATGTTTATTTATTTTTGAGACAAGGCGAGAGACAGAGTGCAAGCAGTGGAGGGGCAGACAGAGGGAGACACAGAACCTGAAGTGGGCTCCAGGCTCTGAGCTGTCAGCATAGAGCCCGAAGCGGGGCTTGAACTCATGAACCATGAGATCATGACCTGAGCCGAAGATGGACGCTTAACCGACTGAGCCACTCAGGCACCCCTAGAGATAGAGCCTTCAAAGAGGCCTTTAAGTTGGGGCGTCTGGATGGCTCAGTAGTTGAACATCCGACTCCGGCTCAGGTCATGATCTCATGGTTCGTGAGTTCGAGCCCCATAGCAGGTAGCTGCTGTCAGCCTGTCAGCACAGAGTCCACTTTGGATCCTCTGTCCTCCTCTTTTGCCCTTCCCCCGCTTGTGCTCTCCCAAAAATAAAAGAGGCAATTAAGTTAAAATGAGGTCATTAGGGTAGACCTTAATCCAATATAAGTAGTGTCCTTATAAAAATAAAAATTTAGAGGACACAGAAGGGTACAGAGGGAAGACCATGTGAAGACACTGGGAGAAGATAACCTTCTACAAACCAAGGAGGGAGGTCTCAGGAGGAATCAACCCTGCTGACACCTTGATCTTGGACTTCTAGCCTCCAGAATTGTGAGAAAATAAGTTTCTGTTGCTTAGGCCACTAAGTTTGTAGTCTATTGTTATGACAGCATTTGCAAATTAATACAGATAGTAAACAAGAGTTGAAGAGGCTATAAAAACCAACGTGAAAGACCAGTCCTACGGCCCCTCAACTCCTGTTCCTTTCCTACTGATTACTCACCCTCCAGTGACCTCTTAACCACCAATCAGTACCTCCAGCAGTAGCTATTTTTAGTTGTTTCAAGAATTCTAAGAGCTTAAGGTGCCAACCATTTTGCAACATTTGAGAAAAATCATTTTTATAAAATGCTGTGGTGTTTCCTTCTGATCTACTGTATGAACGTCCGTGGATCTTAGCAGGGGCCACAGTTGGGGAGGAGATCAAAGTTCCTGAGCCATGACGTGTGGCTAGCAGGAGTCGGATTTTTTTTCGGATGAGGCAACTATTGCAAGAAAAGAAGAAAGTAAGGAGAGTGCAAGGAGAGGAAAGGAAGAGAAAAGGCTATTGGGTCTGGAATTTGCAATGAACTGCGGGTGCCCTGGAACACCCAGTCACCACACCACGACTATGTCCTGCATATTAAATGACAATGACTTTATGTGAAAAACTGTTATTTTATATTTTGGAAATGAGCTAGAGATTTAGCCCATACTTGGTAGAAATCAGTTCTTCAGGGGCATTTGCCCTTTTGATCCCCATCCTTGTTTGCTTTTTGTCTTCATTATTACTTTGATAAATTGGCTTTGATCGGCAGACCAGCGGCCCTCCCCGTGGAAGAAACCAAGCCTGAAACAGAGAGGCTCCCACCCCAGTGAGACTTGAGGACACGGCGACCTTAGATTTGAAGGCTGGTCCCTTCGCCTCCTGGTGACATCATCTAGGCCAAATTAAGCTCTCTTAGCCTCAGTTTCCTTACCAGCAACAAGGGGTTGAAACACCAACGCGTAGTTGTGTTGTGCGAATCAAATGAAAAGAAACCTGTGTGGCCATCTAGCACAGTGTGTGTGCTCAATAAATGTTAGTGTTCTCACAACGACTACTGCTGTGACTATTACTCCTACTACTCATCAGACATTTTCTTTTCCCCTTTCCCATCCTATGCTTCATATGGACCAACCAGCCTACCTCCTTGAAAAGTTGTCTCCATCCACCCCCGACCGTCTTGCATTCCCCAAGAGGACAGCTTGATGTTGACTGCCACCAGTCCACTGAAATAGCTCCCAGAGGCTGCCAGTGACTTGCTAATTGATAGATCAACTTAAATGTTTCTCCAGCGATCCTCTCTGGCCTTAACAGCACCCAGCAGTGCCCTCCGCCCACACTTTCTGCAAAATTGCCTCTCTCCTGGGCTATGTCATGCAATGTACTCCCGGTTCTCTTTCTCTCCCAAACCACTGCTTCCTTCTCTTTTATTTGTTCTTCCTTTGCTTTCTATTGTCTTTTTTTTTAATCTTCTCCGGGTCATGTTGTACTGCTAAAAATGTGGCACTTCTGAAAACTGTGACCTCAGCTGGCTTCTCACAACACATCCATTTCCACAGCCTTTGGCTAACACCTCTAGGCTTATGTATTCCCAAACCACAGCCCTACCCTCTCCCATAGCTTCTAGTTGCACACTTACAAGGACCTGCTGGACCCTTCCCATCTCTGTTCTCCTGTTCTTGTCTGCCCCTTGCTTGGAATGTCTTTGTTTCCATCCTTATTAAAATCCCTATGTATTGAGACCTCGTGAAATGCTTCCTTCAAGATGCCTTAAGACATGATCGTTCCATTTGGAAGATTTCCTTCCTGCTAATGGAGAAGAATCACATTTTATTTAAACCTGTCACCGGGCCTACCTGTTGGTGTAGCTGTTTATCTATGTGTTTAGAAGGAAGGAGAACAAAACTGTGTATTGCAAGTGATATGCATTCAACACATGTATCAATAAATGAAATCAGAAAATAGAATTGAACTGTGCCTTCAGCATTCTTGTCAAAACAAGGACACCAGCACACATTCACATCTTTGAGCTCTTCTCATTTAAACTTGAACACTCCTATGAGTCTGGGTTATGGAGATATTGTGCCTAGGTTACTCTCTAAAAAGAAAAAAAAAACAGGGCGCCTGGGTGGCTCAGTCGGTTGAGAATCCAACTTCAGCTCAGGTCATGATCTTGCGAGTTCGTGAGTTCGAGCCCCATGTTGGGCTCTGTGCTGACAGCTCGGAGCCTGGAGCCGGCTTCAGATTCTGTGTCTCCTTCTTTCTCTGCCCCTCCCCTGCTTGAGCTCTGTCTCTCCCTCTCTCTTGAAGATAAATAAACATTTTTAAAAAATTTTTTAAAGAAAAAAAAAGAGGTTGGGGCACCCTTTCTCTTATGAGAAACATCTTGCTTGAGTGGTACCCATAGCTCCATTCCTCTGATTAAATAATTTTCCAAATTCCTAAACAAAGATATAGAAGACAAGCTTATCCAGTTCACAGACAGTGCAAATCCCAAAAAAGTTGACTGTTATCACTGAGGGCACAATCAAAACCCACAGTCTCAATAATCGGAGGCTAGAATCATGGACGGAAGCCAGGAAGTTCGCTTTCAGCAGCACACGTGTAAAACTACATTCTCCCAAATCAAGTGCATATGAATGGGAAAGAGCAGACCTCCTCTGGCAGAGATTTATGGAAAAAAAAAAAAGTCTGTCTTCAAACTATTTGAAAGAGGATTGACTTTATTTTCTGGTTGCAGGGTGCAGAACCAGGGACGACGGGTAGAATGGCAACCTACTTTTAGAAAGAACTTTCCTTCAGAGTTGTCCGATAATGGCAAGAGCTGAGGGATGGCCAGAGAAAGGGATCCTTGTCCTAGGGAGGGGGTGGGATTCGGTCCTTTCCGAGGTCCCCTGCAACTGTGAGACTGGATTTCCCTGCGTGATTGTCCTCTGCCCATCTCTCTGGCCTCTTCTCACACGATTCTCCTCCCTGCCACTGACAGGCTAGTCACCCAGTCCCTCTTCCTTGCTTAAACTCACTGGGCTGCCAACCCAGAGCCTTTATATGTTTTGCCCATGACGCTCCATCTGCCATGAATGCCATCTCCCCACCTCTACCAAACTCCCTTTTGCCTGGCGAAATTCTATCCATCCTTCAGATCTCGGCCTCCCAGCCCAGCGTTATCTGCTTCCAGAGCCCTGCAATACCCTTACCGCACGCTGCACACCTGCAGGCATTTAATTGTATATTCGCAGTCATTTCATTAAAAGCCCACCTTTTACTCTAGTCTGTAGGCTTCTTGAAGATAACAACCATGATTGTTCTGCTCACTGAAGTCCCTCCAGTCCGGGTCATCTTCTCTGGCACAGAGAAGCTCAGTAAATATTAGCTGAGTGACTCACTTATCACAATGCAAACACCGGGCCGATAAGAAAAAAACTGGTGGAAGAAAGACAAAGATCTGGGGGGTGGGGGTAGGGGTGGGGGCAGGGTGAGGGGGGGGAAGCACTGCATGCTTGAACGGCTGTGGCGTTCTATTTGGTGATAGTTCACAGGCTGACCGTGGTGCAATCCCAGAGTTTCAAATTCTCAAACAAACATTTCCCCTAGACGTCGGACCGCCTGCTAACAATGGAGCAAATTCCTCCCAGCCAAAACAATAAAATGATTTCTTTCCTTATGTATTTATCATAAACGGCTATAAAAGTCTTCACTTCTGGAGGGTCGGGAAGAAATGAAGGCAGAATGATTTTTACGTCGCTCTTGCTCTCTCTGTACTAATCGCTTTGACAGTGTGGGCGCTCATGGGTCTGTTCCATGGGTCTATACCATCCTGGAGGAGGAATCAAGTGAGAAGTAGTCTGGGATGAGACACCCAAGGCCAGAGAAGTGGTGGGTTGAGATCTATTATGCTTAGGCAACGAAATCTGGAAGAGAGCTTGGTTTCCCATTTCTCTTTTCTCTGCACCTATAAACTGAGTGGCTTGACACGTTTGATTCCTTCTGGCCTTCACACCTGTGTTAGCCCTCTTCCAAGGAAGAAATACTCATTGAGCACTTATCGTACATTGTGGACCATGCTAGGTGCTTTCCAAGTGCCCTTTAGCCCTTAAGAACATTCGGTAAGTGTCCATACCCTCCTTTTTTACTGTTTGCCATTGAGAGAGTGCAAGTGGGGAACGGACAGAGACAGAGGGGACAGAGGATCCGATGTGGGGCTCAAACTCACGAACCGTGAGATCAAGGCCTGAACCGAAGTCGGATGGATGCTCAACCGACTGAGCCACCCAGGCGCCCCAAAGGTCATTCTTTTTTTTCTATTACACCACTCTGGGTTCTTCTCTTAATACTACCTTTTGGTTTCAGAACAATCACCGATGCTTATTGGATGAAATAGAATCATCCTACCGTGTTAAAACAAAGAGGAAGATTTACAGAAAACAGAATTAAAGTGTCGTTGTTGTGTGCCACGGTGTTGTCTTCCCAAGGAGGAGAATCACTTTAACAGCAAAAACAAATCCAGGCTACAAAAGGGGTTTGATAGGACACCCCTAGCAACTTTTTAAACATTGGGATAAACTCTCATCTGGCAACGACCATCCTTTCTGAAATCCTCCTAGGCTCACAATGGTTTTGGCTCATAATTTACTGAATGAGGAATGTTTGTGCTAACAGGAAATGTAGACCCTGGAATGAAAATCCCATGGCCCTCCGTGTGACCTCACGAGACAAAGTCCTGGCACATTTCTTTGAAGAAGAATTTAGGGAGCATCTGTAAGCCCTGAGCAGCTGATAACACTTGACACAATGCAGAGATGGGTTCCCGGGGATGTGGGACACCAGTAGAAGGACATGGAGTGTAGTGGGTCCTAGAGTGTTATCTGCACGGGCCTCTAAATGATAGAAAAGTTTCAAGGATAAAATCGGGAGTGAAGAGTGGCATACGGTCTTAGAAGCATTTGCGTGATGCAGAAAAGGAGTATTTTTGACATCCTAAACGCAGCCCCAGAAATAGGGAGGGGTAAGAGTGACACCAAAGGCTATCTTGCCATCTCCTTTAAACCCACCAACAAGAGGCCAAGAAGTTGTGACGAAAATATCCCAACTCTGCAAAATCCCTGTACTCTGTCCTCCAGCGAGTAGTTTCCCACCCAAACATAGTATCTTCAGACAGCTGGACGCTACATTTATCAGAAAAACACACAGATCACAGCTATATTTTCTTATCTTGATGGCCAACTTTGAGAACCCTTTGAAACGTTGCAGTTATGGCAGTAAGAGAAACTATAGTAGAGACAAAATGCAGATTTCATTAGGGAGTTGTTGTTTTGTTTTTTTTTCCCAGCCCCTCAAAGATCTCTGTTTGAGCCTCTCTCGCCTGGTAGCACAAAAGCTATTAAATCACTTGAATGAAAGGGTCAGGTTACTAGCTGTGCAAGTATGGAAGCGGGCAAGCCCTGTTCAGACCACCCAGCTCTCCAAAGGGTAGCAACACCAGATTCAGACAAGATAAGAGGCTGCTGTCCTATGTAACCTGGCCAGGGAAACAGCCTCTCTGGAGCGTTACAGGACCCCATTGTGAGGAACGGGCTGCACGCTCCGAAAAGGTAAAATTTGTCTAACACACCACACCGGCGGTCTTGGTTTCTTACGAGAGAAAGAAAACTTACAAGATATTTTTGAAGAATTTTAAGAGAAGCAGGGAGCCAAATCTTTGGGCCTATTTTCAAAGCAAATGTCATTCCTCCCTTACCTGTGTTTAGAAGGCAAAGACATATCCACCAATGTCAGAATATCAGAGCTGGGAAGATACTCAAATCCATTTAGTTCAATGCTTTCGTTATATTGATGGAGGGAGTGAAGGTTAGAGAGATTAGATGGCTCATCCAAGACTGGCTAGCAACAGCTAACACTCGAAACACCATGAGGACAAGGGCTCTGTCCATGCACTGATCTTTTTGGAGTCCCTGGAAAGTAGCAGGGCACCTGACACTAAGCAGGCACCTGCAAACATTTGGAGTGAGAGGGGAGGAAAAAAGGAGGGGATGCTGATGGCCATGTCCTATTTCCTTTTTACTACAAACATACAATGGCATAAAATGTCACTGGGGAAGAGGATGGGGCTGAGTTCTCACTTTCAGATGTTGTCAAATGAGGACTTTCGCGTGAATGAGGAATCACTTCCTGTTTCTCCCAATCCCTGTTGGTTGGTCTAATCTAAACTCAGTTTCCAGGAATTAGACTGCTCCTGACCAGTCCCAAGAAATAACCCAGCTCAGTTCAGCTTGAGTCAGCTTAGCCCATCCCCAGAAGCAGAGCATCCTGGGAGGCTGGTAAAGAATTAAGAAGAGGGGCACCTGGGTGGCCCAGTCTGACCTTGGCTCAGGTCATGATCAGGTTTGTGGGTTCGAGCCCATGTTGGGCTCTCTGCTGTCAGCACAAAGCCCGCTTCAGATCTACGGTCTCCCTGTCTCTCTGCCCTTCCCCTTCTCACATGTGGATTCTCCCTCTCTCTAAAAAATAAATAAACATTAAAAAAAAAAAGAAGAAGAAGAATTAAAAAACAGCACTGGGTTGAAAGTTTCTAAGACAAACACTGTTTGGCCATGTGGGGTCAGGTCACACCACACATCCCAACACATGGAGGTGGGGAACATGGCATGTAGGCGCCTTTGCCCAACTCCCTTCCTCACTCACGGGAACGGAAAGGCAAGGATGGAAAGAGGAGCAAGGAAACAAAGATAAGGGTGGTGGGAAGGCTGGTTAAAAGCCCTGGTTTACCGGCCAAGCATGCAAAGCCATGTTGCATATAGCTTACATTCAACATCAGCTGAAACTCAAGTTTAGTATTTAGCTATGAGGTTTAATATTAACTAAGTACGTGGCAAGAATTTAATTGCCAAGGACAACACAGACCAGCGCTTCTCCAAGTATGATCTCACCTACTGCAGAATCACCCAGGTGAATTCCCAGCCCCTCCCCAGGCCGAAAATCCTCTGGGGGCGTGGCCCAGGCACCTGCCTTTCAGCAAGCACCCAAGTGGCACTCTGAGCTCTGAGAATCCCTGGCGGAGAGAAAGAGCAAAGGTGGTTAACATTTTCCTAGAATCGGACTGAAGGTGCGTTTATCAAGTATAGGCAGGGGACTGGGAAGCAATTCTTCAAGCTTTAACTAAAGCTAGGAATGGTGGTGTCAGTTTTCCAGAGCAGAAACCTGAGGCGCATTTGGGTCACTAGGTCTGGTCTTTGAAGCAGCCCTGAAGAGGTTAATCTCTCCAGCAAGATTCCCAGGCCATAAACTCCAACCAGCCCCGGAAATGCTCTTTTGAAGCTTTGTAATTCACACCAGGCAACAAGACTGAGCACAAGAGTTTAAAAAAAAAAAAAAAGAAAAGAAAAAAAAAAAGCAGAAAGGAAAATTAAGTGCCTGGGAAGTTATTTCTGTGACCCAGATGAAAACTACAAGAAGCTATTCACTATAGCACGAAAGTCTCTGGACCAAATCTGGGTAATGAGCAGAAAGAACTTAAAAATCAGTCCAAAACTTCGGAACAATATGATTTCTTTGCCTCTCCAACACTCCCTCTCATCCTCATAAAAATAGAAACCATGCTTTTAAAAATATATATGCAACTATAACTAAACTAAAGCAAGGTATCCAAAAATCATCTCATGCAAATTTCTATCTCTTTATACTGTGAGGATATTATCTGCAGTGTTAATTTTTTCATCATTTCCCTTTGCCATTTCATTTAGCTGAGAAGAAACATTCTGATGGGGGGGGTGGGGCTGGATTACAAAATTTAAAATGGTGATTTCATTGGTGAGTGCCATTGGGATGGATTCAGAAGAGAGTTATAAACCATGTTACATAATAGAGTCCCATCTTGAGCATATGGCTTTGTAACAGTGCGAACTGCCACCTTCTGAGTTTCCATGAGAATTAAACTTTTGCAAGCCGACTCTGCATACTTCTCGCATGGTTACTGGAAGGGATTGCCACCACGCAAACAACCTCTGGGGCATTCTGCTACCAGAACATTCACAGTCAGGCTGAGAGGAAGTACATAAAGCAGATACTTACAGGTAGTGGTTTTCCTTTCCAAGCTAAAAAGCTAGAAACCCTCCAACCCGAACCCCGGCGGGCGGTAAGAGTCACTGACCTGGTAATCTCTGGTTTAAAGGGTTTTGGGGGGGGGGGGGGGCGCGGAGGACAACAACCCAGGAAAGGAAAGAGCTGAAATTCCAGTCTTTCAGGTCAGCTGAGTTTGAGCTTTCTTTGTGCTAAAAATCCATGAACCCACCCCACAGGAAAATAGAGACTTGAAGTTCACATACTCACTCCACCGTCCTTGCTGGTCCTCTCCAAGGCTGCTGCTGCTGCTGCTGCTGCTGCTACGGAAACTTCCCGACTGCCCAGCCTCAGGACTCCCCCTGCGAAGGGCATGATAAAGGATGCCTGCGGTGCCTGCGGGGAGCCCGACCTCCCTGGCGGAGAGCCACGGCTCTCCAGTCCCTTCTGCTGGTCGGGGCCCCGCGGGGACAAAACTGCGCTTTTGTGAATCAGGTCGCTTGCTCCTCTGCCTACCCTCTCCCCAGCGTCCCCTTCCACTATTAGTTCTGTACTAACTGCTCCGCCACTGGCTGAGCCCAAGCCGCCTCTCCCGCCCGCAGCACACAGGCACACCCGCTCACACACATGCAGCACACGCACGGACACACACACACACACACACACACACATACGACATGTACCCCGTTGCCCAAAACACACCTCACTCGGGCGCACCCAGGCTGCCCACACACATCCCCACACACCGACACATTCACGTCCATGCACACATATTCACACGCCCTCACACACGTGTGTGTGCCTACTTACACATGTCACACACACACACATGCTAAGACCCACCCCCACGCATATTGACACACGCACACATGCTAACACCCACCACCTGCAAACTCCTACACTTTTCTCCCCGGCCCTTCAAACTCTTCAGACACTTTTTGTGTTTTCCTGAACCCCTTTTCTTCAAACAAATCCTTCGGAAAGGTTTTTATTCAAAGTCAGACAAGATGCTCAGCATTCAGAAAGGAGGAGGCAGGGGAACAGGGCGGGGGGGGGGGGGGGGGGGGGGGGGGGGAGGGGGGGGTTAACTTTTGCCACAGCCTTTAAAGAAAAAGAGGAGCTTCAGTTTTGAAGCACCACCTTAGTTCATCAGCCTACAAGGCTTTTCACGTGTTTGATTCTTTTTCAAGATTCACCAAAATTCCATTAACCTCATCTCATTTACGGAGAGTTCATGACCCCACCGATTCAGCTGGATCCCAGGTCAAGAAATGTCCCTCAGAAATTCATTTCATTAAAGCTGCCAGGGTTCAGTGGGTGGGTGGAAATTTGTTCCCTAACAACTGCATAATAAAGTGCGTTCCTGTATTTCATCTCCACCAGAAAAAAAAAAGTAATGGCATACCATCTGTCCTAACTTCTAAATTGACCATAAATAGAGACGTTGAAGTAGTATCTCACTTTGGGGGTAATGTTTATATTGAGGCATGTCTGGATATTCTAAACTTTAGCCAAAAGCACATGGCCCTATAAATCCAGTCCAACCTAGATTGTGGTTCCCCTTAACAAGGTCACCACACCGTGCCTCCTTCCTTGGGAACAATAAGAAGAGAGAAGGAAATTGAAAAGGAAGGACAGAAAACTACACGAGGAAGGAAAGAGTGGAAGGAAAAAATGCAAAAGACGGAAAAACAATTCTTTTCTTTTACATAGACTTTATGGATACATATACACTTATGTGAAGTCACTAGAAATCGAAAATCTTCAAAAATCTCTTGATTCATCCCATTTGCTCTGATAATAAATGGGTGAAGCTTCTTGAAGAAACACTAAACTCTATATAAGTAAACAAACAGTGTTTGCTAAACACCATCAGTAAACAAAATATAGTGACAATGTATGACTCGTGTACTAATCCTGAAAGGGCAAGATAAAATGCCTTATTAATGATGACGGTTAGGAAACACGGTGTGATAGACAATTTGGTTCTCAGATTGAATTTAAAAATGTACCAGCTTGTGAATATCTTAACTGCAAAGAAATGAAGATGATCCTAAACACTATTAATTGAGACACGAAATCCATTTGGTAAAGGAATGGCAGTAGGTAGTTGCGTGCATACGCTTCTCCTAATGTCTGGGCTAAATAAAGTTTACGGATTAGTCTAGAAACAGAAATCAATGCTTTACATCACTCCGATGAGGAGAAAATACCTGCAGCATTCTAAGCAAAAACTAACAAGCAAACTTAGATGGAAACGCATTTCAAAATGTCTGCAGGAAATGCGATTTTCTTTAGGTTTAAGTAGTATACGTATGATGCTTGGCCTAACTTTATGCTGAACTTCTAGAATAGACAGAGATAGAGTTAGGCTAGCCAAAATATCTTGAAATCTGAAGTGCCTGCTTATACATATAAGTCACTCTTTCTCTCAAATCTCCCACAAATGGATAGGGGCTGTTAAAATAATACCATTATCAACTTTAATGAAGTACTCTTCAAACGTGTTGAAGCGCAAAGCCAAAGGTTTAAAAAGAACAGGCAAAGGAACAACAAAGAACTCTTCTCCTAAAAGCATGTGCTGTTGTGCTGAAACAAAATGCATTTTAAAGAATTCATTCTATTTCTAACCTTAGGGCTGGAGTGACGTGAAAAACATAAAGTGCCTTGGAGATTAGCTCGTGTTGGAGACTAGCACACCCTTTTGGACTGTACCATGTATAATTTTGGCTGAACTGTTTAGAATATAGCATTCTCTGAGAAGAATGCAAACATCCGCACCAACAACTTACATAAGAGAATTAGGAGTCTGGCTATTAAACATTGCCCGACGGCACCAAGCACCTTGCCTGGGACAATGGTTTTCCCCTGAGTCTATAAAACTCACTGACCATGGGGAGCAGAGCTGCAACGAGACTTTTAGTCCAGGGGTGGAAGGGTCACGCTTTAAACAGATCAACCTAAAACCAAAAACGTAAACAAAATCAAAGCAAAATAAAATACCCTGTACAGCAGGAGAGAACAGAAACACCACCCAGCAAGGATGTTTGAGGCAGCAGCTTGCTGAGCTCAGGGTTCAAAACTGAAAAGGGGAATGAAATAACCCCTCAGCGAGGCAAGAAGAGCAGGAGAGCCGCGAAATCAGAAAAGCGTAGACTGATATCATTCTTAAATATAAGTGCCTGGGGCACCTGGGTGGCTCAGTCGGTTAAGCAGCTGACTTCAGCTCAGGCCATGATCTCGCGGTCTGGGAGTTCAAGCCCCACATCAGGCTCTGTGCTGACAGTTCAGAGCCGGGAGCCTGCTTCCGATTCTGTGTGTCCCTCCCCCGCTCACGCTCTGTCTCTCTTTCCCTCTCTCAAAAATAAATATTTAAAAGAGTAAGTACAAAATCCTAAATAACATATTTTACGAATTTAGCCTAGCTATGTATTTTGAAAGATATTATAACCAATATGGTTCCTTTCAGCATTGCAAGGATGGTTCAAAATGAACACATCTAGTAGTTTAATAACATTAAAGGAACCAAAAAGACCACACTATTGTCTTAATAAATGCGGAAGAGTGGAACTCGGTAAAATTCAACACTCATTCACTAAAAAACAAACAACCAAAGCCATAATTAGCCAACTAGGAATAGAATGGAAGTCTTTTCACATGATCAAAGACATCTACAGAAATCTTATGCCTCGTGGTAAAAATTTTGCAACCACTAGAGAAGGAGCAGGACAAAAATGCCTGCTACATTCCCCACCATCCAACACTGGGTAGGAAATCCTAACCAATACAGTAAGTCAAGAATGAAAAATAAGGCATGAGGATTGGCAAGAAAGAAAATAACCGTATTATTTGTCAAAGATATGAGTCTCCTTATAAAATATCTATTAAAGATCTTCTGAATGAGGGTGCTGGAAGAGGGTGACCCCAAGGGGAGAGACACTGAAGGGACAGACTTTCCAGAGCACATACTAAGTAATCCACGTGTTAACAAAGGAATCCTTCTCCCAGCACTTTATTTTATGTCTGGAGCCCACAGTCCCACTGGAGATCTGAAAGAATTAATGATCTCGGTCCTTTCATTTTATGAACGCCGGTACTCAAACCACATGCTTTACTGAGTCCATCACATTTGCCCACCAAATTCCTGCAGGAAATCAGAATAAACTGACTCATTCCATTCTACTGTGGCCTCACAACTGAAAATCAAATAGGCAATGCATTTTTCTCGTTAATAATTAACTTGAACACGGCTTCAAATGCTAGCATTAAAGTCAACCGAGATTAGGATTTTCCCACACACGTTAAAAACATGAAAAGATCATCAGGAATCCTTGTTATGTCCAACTTTTATAGGAAAATGGAAAATGCACCAAAGGCAACATAAGCAATTTAATTTTAAGATGTGTTGCTTTTCAGCTATCTTTGTGAGATTTGGGAGTGATTTGGTCCTTCAGAGCTTAGCACCAGGAACAATCTTCTCTTTCCAAGCATAACATAAGGAGTTGGGAGTCTTCTCTTATTGACTCTGAAAAAAAACCTCCTAATTCCAGCTCTCTCAAAAGATGATGAATTTTGCATCATAAAGAATCAAAATAAAGAGAGTTGTTACATTAAAGCAAAGCAAAACAAAACAAAACAAAACAAAACAAAACAAAACAAAACTCACAGCAACCTAGCCCAAGTCAGAATACTGTCTGCTCTGAAAGTAGCAACAAACCCACAGGCAAAAGATGCTTCTCACATCGTAGAAGTAAATGGCGCAAATCTAACAAAATCCCAGACTTTTTAGAAAGATGAGGCTGAAGTCACACACTGAATGTGTCTCAGATGAATCAGAATGAGCTGATCGATTAAATTATCTGCACCAAGGATTACTGAACCTTAGTATAAGCTAGGTTCTGTGCAGATCATGGGGGGGACAGAGATGGGTAAGACCTAGTGCCTGCTCTCAAAAATCTTACAATGCAATATAGGGAAATACTGTATAATGGGATGTGATTAAAGACAGCTAACAATTATTGAACATGTACCCCCTTCTGTACATGTTTACATATAGGCAGTTATTAACTCATTTAATCCTGACAACTCTCATACCTTGAGTGGATCCAGGGGCTCAAACTATATATCAGTTCTGTCTCCTTCCGTTGACCAGCTCTGGTTTGCTTCACTCTGTATATTAACCTTATTTTCTCCTGGTTCATACAAGCTTTTTCTTTTTCTATTTATTTATTTGTTTTAGCTGAAGCAGAGTGGACATGTAATATTAGTTTCAGGTGTACAAGACAGTGATTCAACATTTATGTACATATTATGAAATGCTCACCCTGATCCGTGTAGTTGGGCAGGCTTTTTCATGAGAAAGAAGACAGCCAGCGGCCCAGGCCTGCATTCCTACGGCTTGGAATCCAAAAGGAAGAGAGTAATTTTCCATATCAGTTTTAGCAGAAAAATCCGAGGGCGACTGGGGAAGAAGTGGGAGTTTTAGATGTTGACACATCGGGACAATGTGGAGTGAGGGGACATTTTTCCAAATGGGAACACGGGGAGAGGATGGAGAAGCAGCTGGGCAGGACAGGCAGGCACCATGAGAGAGGTCTAGTTCGATCTTTGAAGCAGTAGGGAGCCCCTGGAAGTTGTTTTTTAATTGAATATATTTGCCATGAAACACTGTGTAAATTTAAGGTGCACAGCATGTTGATTTGATGCATTTATATACTGCAATATGATTGCCATTGTAGTGACAATTAACACCTCCACCATGTTACATAATTATCCTTCCTTTTGGAGGTTTGGAATAATTAAGCTCTGGTCTCTTAGCAAGTTCGATGATTATAATAGAATATTGTCTATAACTGCTCTAAGACCTCTGGGGCTTAAAAAAGAGGTGAGATATCAAGCCAGGAAAAGACACGGAGGCAATTTAAGTACATATTACTAAGCCAAAGAAGCCATTCTGAGAAGGCTACATACTATACTAATACAAGCTATATGACATTCTAGAAATATAAAGACAGTAAAAGATCAGAAGTTGGGGGTAGGGAGAAATGAATAGATGTAGCACAGAGAATTTTTAGAGCATTAAAACCACACTGTATGAAACTTTAATGGTAAATACATATCTTTATAAATTTGTCCAATACTCAGAATGTACAACTCTAAAACTAAAATTTAATATAGACCATAGACTCTGGTGATACTGATGTGCCAATATAGGTTCATCAGTTTTAACAAATGCAACACTCTGGTGGGAGATACTGTTAATGGGGAGGCTATACCTATATGGAGGTAGGGGGTATGAGGGAAATCTCTGTATCCTTCCATTCAATTTTACTGTGAACCTAAAAAATAAAGTCTAATAAATGGGTTTTTTTTTTTAACTCAAAAGTTAAAAAAAAAAAAAAAGCAATGGTGCCTCTGATCACAATCCTCAGAGAATCTCTCAAGGAGGAAAGACAGTCATTAAGAATTGCACATGGGGAAACTGAGACCCTTATGCACTGTCAGTGGGAATCAGAAAACGGTGCAGCCACTATAGAAAACAGTATGGAATTTCCTCATGAAAACTAAACATAGTATTAACATACGATCCAGGAATCCCACTTCAAGGCATATATATCCAAAAGAATTGAAAGCAGGGTCTTGAAACTATATCTGCACACGCATATTTCCTATCACAGTTCCCAGAAGGTGGAAACGGCCAAAATGTTCAACAACAGATGAATGAGTAAACAAAATGCGCTGTATGCATTCAATGGACTATTATTCAGCCTTAAAAAGGAAGGAAATCCCGTCACAGGCTACAACATAAATGAAATTGAGGATGTTATGCTAAGTTAAATAGGCCAGTCACAAAAAGACAAATACTGTATCATTCTACTTATATGAGGTTAACCAAAGAAGTCACATTCATAAAAGCACATAGTAGAAAAGTAGTTGCCAAGGACTGGAGGAAGGAGGAAGAGACGAGTTGCTATCTAATGGGGAAAGAGATTCTCATATGTAAGAGGAAAAAGTTCTGAAGATCTGTTTCACAACAATGTGGATATATTTAGCACTACTGAACTGTATACTCAAAAATGACTTAAGATGATTTTTTAAAAAAAGAATAACTCTTCACAGATTGAAAAAAAAAGAAAAAACCTACTGGTGGCTCAGTTAGTTAAGCATCCGATTTCAGCTCAGGTCATGATCTCATGGCTTGTGGGTTTGAGCCCCACATTGAGCTCTGTGCTGACACCTCAGAGCTTGGATACTGTTCCGGATTCTGTGTCTCCTTCTCTCTGCCACTCCCCAGCTCATGCTCTGTCTCTCTGAAAAATAAATGAAACATTAAAATAAATAAAAACAAAAATCCACTAGGAACTCTTAACCCACAAGCCTAAAATCACTAAGGATCTGGCATAATTTGAAGAATGGTTAATCATGCAATGACCATTCTTTATTATTGTTTAGGGGGAAAAAACCTCACATCTTTACTGACAAGTTCAATTACAGGTTCCCAACCTGCTTACAATCAACTCACCCAACCAAATCGTTTGAGATGGGGGCAAAGGATATAATGAAAAGTTGTTTTTCTTATAGTTTCCTTTGGTTCAAAGTTTCAAATTATCTCTCACTACTTCTGAATCTTAGAACTAAGAGCACTTATTTAAAATTTTTCTAAAATTAATTGTTTTCTCAATAATTGGAAACACTGCCCCATGTCTAGGAATCTTTTGGAGGTCTTCTCTGAAATAAGGTCAACACACTCCTCAAACATTTCGTACATAAAGTAGTCACTTGATAGCCTGTAATATTTAAGAGCAAATGTGATATTCAAGCACACAAAATAAACTTGGCTTTATGTAAGTCACAAAAAAATTATAAGTTAGCTTTTCTGGGGCACCAGGGTGGCTCATAGGATCGAGCACGGCACCAGGCTCTGCACTGACAGTGTGGAGCCTGCTAGGGATTTTCTGTTTCTCTCTCTCTCTCTCTCTCTCTCTCTCTCTCTCTCTCTCTCTCATAAATAAACAAACAAACACACAAACATACATTGAAAAAAAATTACAAGTTAGCTTTTCTACCAACAATTTCTCTGGTTCCTTAGCTATGAGCACTTGCCCCTATGCATTTTCTTTCACCTTCTTGACTAAATTTTCCATACCATGTGGGAATGAGGTAAGACTACACAATTTCAGAAAGCCCTTCCAGGATATCCAACATAAATTACACACATCAAGCCTCGTTCACAAGAGGCTACAAGTATTTCGGCATGGTCTTTCCTTAGTTGAATCCCTGCACTGTACAATTCTCTGGCTTGCAGAGCATATGTAATACACATTGCTTTTGATATTGTCTACTTTTAAGGCCGATAATTCAAAGGGATTATATAAATTATGTAGCTTCGATTATATGAAATTTATCACTGTATCTTGTCCCAGTAAGCATGTACGAAATGGCATTGATGACAATGATGACTTGGGAACATGCTCCAAAACAATGTCACAGAAGGGTTGGACCCTCTCTCCTCACATTAACAAAAACGTAGTTAGGAAACCAACAGATTCTGGGCGCCATGTTGGAAGTCCATTGTAGGCTTAATGGAGGTGGCTGAGCAGAAAGCAGAGACGCAGTTACAAAGATATCTGAGTGGAAGGATCACCTTGTGCTACCCTGTTTTGCTTTTTTTCTCTAGCATGAGGTCAGTTCATTCATTCATTCAACACTTACTAAGCACTTACATATATTGGGCATTAGCTCAGTGCTGGAAGTATAACAATGAGTATAACACATGTAAAGAATTATGAAGAGTCTGGGATACTATCCTCCTTGACAACTAACAAGTTAGCCTACCACAATTTCATGGATATTGGTAGAAGTCAGAACACTCATGGGTCTGAGACAAAGGACAGTTTATTACTCGTAGCAATAGCTATAGCCAGTGTATGAACATTTTTACTGCTTCCCTGAAACTCAGCTCCCACAAGACGATGTAAAGAAGGTCATATAGGTACTTGCATCTGTAGTGATCTACATTATAAAAGAGGAACCTTCAGTTTAGGGAACCTGAATATTTTATTATGGGCAGTAAACCTGCCTGCCCTTTGTCCTGGAAGAAGACAATATCTTTATTGTACTGGACAAAAAAACAATTCTACCTTCTGCTCTGGAAGGAGATGCTATGTCTACCTTGCAAGCTATTTGCTCAAACAACCTTGAAAGGGTAGTACAAAATAAAGACACTCAATACCTTTGCTCATGAGACATGCAGAAACACAAGACACTCATGGAGAAGTCTCTCCCCCAAAATACAGTCCTTACTCTCAAGAAGCTTAGAATCTAAAAGAGGGACTACAAATGTAAAAATAATAATAATTATTAAAAGATGGCAGGTAAAACGATAGTATGCGTATCCAAGACACTACAGGAGAATCAAGGACGTGCTCTGAACCAGGATGTGCATGAAGAACATTCAGAAAAGCATTCTCAGAGGACCTCATTCCAGGGGTGACTCTAAAAGGATGAAAAGGAAAAGGCAGATATAGAAAGAGGTAGCGAGCATTTTAACAAGAAGTCTCTGCAAGACCAAAGGCATGGAGATGAGAGTCATTTGCTGCAAGTAGAAAACTACACAAAGTTGGGTGTCACTGGCAGCTTAAGCATGAGGCCAAGGGTAATTGGAGCTCAAGCCGAGGTAGGAAGCAATGCTTACAGTTCCGAGAGTCTTTAATGTCTTGCCAAGGAGCATGGGTTTTGTGCTGTAGGCATTGGAAAGCCACTGGACGGTTTAAACAAATCTTGGATTTGCATTCAATTGATCACTCCAAACCGGAAGGAGTCCTTGTCTCTGGCTCATTGTTGTGATTTTGGTATGATATGGCAGGCCCTCAGTAGTCCCCTCCAATCCCTGATCACATACTACAAACACCCAGTATGTGTGGCCGCCATCAACCGCCCTTGGGAATGTTTCTTTGATAATCCAAGGGGGGGCTGCCCGCTCTTCTCAGTCCTGGTAAATGTGCTGTCACTCTCACATTCTGCCCCAGGCTCCAGCAGGCACCCTTTTTGTTTCTTGCAGCCTACTTATCAGCCTCTGAGTACTTTTATCTTGTTCCCTTGGGTTTTAGCAGTCAGTGATAAAGGCATCCAGTTCAGTATTCTCCTATCCTCTAATATCCTCCTCTGACAAATGTTATCACTGAAAAATGACAGAGAATTTCCTGACATCTTCTGTGTCTCTTACTGTGGTCCCTCCAGAGCATTTTAGCATCAGTGTTGTTGATGGAGGCACTGGATGCCTGGGACAAGTACTAACAATAGTTTCTAATCATGGATGAAAAATAAGTTTTTATCATTTATTTGTATGATAAAATTTTTAATCACTTATTTATGAGGGATGGGAATGCATGTCTTTTTAGAATTCTTGGACTTTGAGGTGGTGGGACATTTAAGCTACACAACATCCGGAAATTGTTTGAACCTAAAACACACTCTTGATACTTTATCATCTTCAAATGCTACAAATGACACCTAGGGCTGCACAATGATGATTACCAGGGATCAAAAAGATCTGAGTGGATCCCAGAAACTCCATCTCAGAAAACCTCAAAACCTAAATTTATTATTTTTTTGTTTTGATTTATTTATTTTGAGAAAGAGAGAGACAGGAGGAGGGGCAGAGAGAGGGGGGTACAGAGGATCTGAAGTTTACTCTGTACTGACAGCAGAGAGCCTGACAGGGGCTCGAACTCACCAACCGTGAGATCACGACCTGAGTGGAGGAAGTCGGACGCTTAACCGAATGAGCCAGCAAAGCGCCCCAAAACCTAAATTTATTAAGGCACTCTTTTCATGAAACGTCTGACCAGCCACACATCAGCAAAACCAGTGCTCATTGCCATAGTGAATGGAGTAGGAATTTATCAGCTATCTGGCCCATGCCCTTCCACTGATCTGTTATCTGGCTCAACTTCTCCAAAAGCACCTTAGAACCAAGGGGTATTTGTCAAGTGTTTTCATCTTATTAAACAGTGACATCTCCAGAATTGATTCTTCACCCCTTTTTTTTAAGTTTGTTTATTTATATTAAGAGAAAGAGAATGCATGTGCACACAAGCAGGGGAGAGCCAGGGAGAAAGGGAGAGAGAGAATCCTGATGTGGGGCCTGAGCCCACAAACCATGAGATCCTGACCTGAGCCAAAACCAAGAGTCGAACACTTAACCAACTGAGACACCCAGGCATCCCGTTCTTCACCATCTTTAATAGAAAGTGTATTGTATCAAGTGTATTATAACCTGGGTTCTTATAGTGACACTTACTTAGGATTTTAAATGCATAAACAGCAGCATCCAATGGGCATCACTTTTAACTTAGCACGTGAAGAGAAAAAAAGATGTGAATGTTCTAACTTACCCCAATGTGGCTGACTTCAGATAAGCATTAAGTATTCTAAGTGAATATTGCAAATAATACACACAATATAATGTTCTAAAGGCTTCTTCCGGTTCCAAAGCTATATCATAGACATTAACTTGTTTGATCATGTCAAACACTGTAGTTTTGACATTATTCTGTCCATCTCACAGACAGAAAAAGCAATGACTTTCAGCTATGCTTCTGTAGCAAGAGGCTATCTCTGAGGCTTCTAGTCACAGAGTGTATTCACAGAGTTTCAAGGGATGACAGAAATGAACTGGTGGTGGTATTCATTTTACAGAAGAGAATTTCAAAACCCAGGGATACGCCCAAGTTTCCAGAACTAATGGTGGAAATGAAAGAACAACAGAGTAGCTTAGCCATGTACCGAGTTACTGATAGCAGGACAACTTTGGCATTTATGAGTATTGTGACCTTGGAGAAGTGGCCTCATCTTTTAGAACGTCAATTACCTGGTGTACAAAATGAGGATGAACCCTTTAGACACCTCCAGGAGTTGACATGAATGGTGAACGGAACAATGTGCTCAAAAAGTCCTCTGTAACCTCTGAAGTGACGAGCGAATGCCATCAGATTAGCTAATGCATGTAAAGCACTCACATGCTAAGTACAGCAGAAGAAATCTGCCATAAATGTTAACTATCAATATTAATCCTATCATCTATGTAGAAAACAAGACACTTAAAAAAAGGAGGGTAGTAAATTTTCCTCCACAAGGCAGATTCACAATGTTTTCTAGAAAAAGTACTTGCTTTAGAATATCTTAAAAACATATTTTGAGGTAAAATATGTACACAGTAAAGAGCATAAAGTACATAAATCTTCCATGTAGAGCTTGATGAATTTACACTCGTATACAGTCGCGTAACTACCACTCAGATCAAGGTGTAAAACATTTTCAGCGTCCCAAAGTTCCCTCATTTCCCTGCCAGGACAACACCCTCCTCAGCCACTCAGCAATGACCCCGATTCTGGCCTCCACACTATAGATGGGTTTTGCTTGCTCTTGTATACGTGGAATCGTATAGTACACGTTATCTTGTATCTGGCTTATCTCCCTCAACGTAAGTTCTGTGATATTTATTCATGTTTTTCATGCACCAACAATTTCTCTTTTTTCATTACTGTGAAATAGAATACTGTGTGAATAATCAGTTATCTATTTGTCTATTTCTCTGTTGATGGACATGTGAGTTGTTTCCAGGTTGGGGCCATTATGAATAAAGTTGCTTTGAACGTTCCGATACACGTCTTTAGGTGCACCCATAGACTAATTTCTCTTGGGTGTATTTCAAGTGTGAGATTGCTGTGTCATAAAGAAGTGTATATTTTAGCTACACCATTTTGAAGCGAGATTCCAAATACTAACAGTAACTTCCAAGTCCGGCCAAACCTAGCCTGCTCTAATTCTGCACATTCATTACAATGCCATTCACATGATAAAGAATTATTTAGCGTCTGCAATGTATCAGGAATACAGTAACAAACAAGGCAGATGCGAACCCTGCCTTCATGAAACTGACCTTCTGGTGGCTGGCAGACAAGGAAATAGAAATTAGAGCATGATAAGTATTATGAAGGAGACATTCAGGTCCCTATGGGAGCATATAACCAGGGGTCGAAAATGAGTTGTGATAAAAGCCTTACTAAGGAGTCAAAAGATTGGGTTCTGTTTGCAATTTTCCCATCAGGCAACTGTATGACCTAAGACAAATTTCTTACCTTCCTGGGTCTCCCCTGCAATAATAATACCATTTTCCACTTGTGTCAAACTAAATTGTTCCTCTTAAGTTGTCTAAAGAAATAAGTTTGTAATCTAGGCACCCCTCATACAAACAAGCCAGTAGAGAAGCAAGTCAGAGGAGGAGCCCTGTTTCTTTTTTGACTATAAAAAGATACATTAATTCCTTCCTATACAAGGGAAGTACAGAAAACTCAGTTCCCCTGAAAACAAATGAGGATGTTACGCTGTAATAATTGTTAAGTGTTTGTTAGCTAACACTATGGGGGTAATCATGTCACAATACATATCAAATCAACAGGTTGTACACCTTAAACTCACACAACGTTGTATCTCAATTATAGCACATTTTTTTCAAAAAGAATGATTGTTAAGTTCATGGGAGATTATCGTTAACTCATCAAGTCTTTAAACAATAGCCTAGATTTTTATGATTGCTAAATCAGATTCAGTTGTCATTCTGATAGGATGTACCTCATCCTATCAGGTACAGGGTAGGATCACAACACAGGATACAGTGTATGTTTTCAGTAATAAGCTAGCAGTCCTCAAAGTAATCAGGAATACCTGGGGGCCCCAAGACCATTTCAGGGGCTCCAGGAGGTCAAAATTATTTTTATAATAATATTAACATTTTTTCTCTTATTTATTCATATCCTCTCCTGAGTATAGAAGGTAGTCTTTCAGAGGCTGCATGATGTGTGGTATTTCAAGAGACTGAATGCAGAAGCAGATGTGAAAATCCAGCTGTTTTCCATTTAGTCAGACATTAAAGAGATCTGCAAAAATGTAAAACAACACCACTTTTAAAATTATTTTTTGTTTTCAAAACAATGGTTATTTTTCATCAACATATTTATTTTAACATGTATAAATGTATTGTTGCTCCTTTGAAATAAATTAATAAATATTTTAACATTTCTTGGTTTCAATTTCCAATACTCTATAGATAGAAAAATGTAACTCAAGTAAACAAAAGCTTTTTAGAGTCTTCAGTAATTTTTTGAGAGTGTTAAGCAACTCTGAAACCAAAAAGTTTGAGAATTACTGATCTAAGCAAATGTCTTGGAGACATTCTCAATCCTCTTGTGTAACAAATTCTGGAACAATAGTCTGGCTTTAGCCATGATTATATTAGCCCAAGACTGAATTGAAGAAAATAGGGCTTATAAAAGCCAAAAACTGGATTATAGAATGTAGGGCTCATACTTTCTCCTCAAAGAGCATTGGGCATGTATTTGGGGTTTTTAAACATGTTTTTATTTATTTTTGAGAGAGAGAGAGCGTGCGTGCGAGAGAGAGCACACTAGTAGGAGGGGGCAGATAGAGAGGGAGGCAGAGGATCTAAAGCAGGTTCCACGCTGACAGCAGAGGCCGATGTGGGGCTCAAACTCATGAACCATGAGATCATGACTTCAGCCAAAGTTGGACACTTAACCAACTGAGACACCCAGGTGCCCCTATTTGTTTTGTTTTCTTTTTTAATGTTTACTTCCTTTGCAAGAGAGAGATAGTGCACGTGTGTGCAGTGGGGGGGGGGGGGCAGAGAGAGAGAGAGAGAGAGGCAGAGGGAGAATCCCAAGTAGGCTCCATGCTGTCAGTGGCAAGTCCGACACAGGGTTCAATCTCACAGACCAGGAAATCATGACCTGAGTCAAAATCAAGAGTTGGATGCCTAATGGATGGAGCCACCCAGGTGCCCCTAGGCATATATTTATTATGTTTGCACAAATAGTGTCACAGTTCATGATTCCGCATTTACATGCAGAGTTTTATTTAATTCTCACAACTCTGAGACAAATAGTAAAGGCATTATCCTTCAGATTCTACAGATGAAGAAACTGACACAAAGAAGTTATGTGGTTGATCCATGACCACAAGTCCAACTCGCTGGACTAGGATTGAAACATAGATGTTTCTAACTTCCTGTCTGGTGTGCTTTCCATGGAGCAGAACGGAAGCACCGAATCTAAATAATCTCCAAATTAACTTTCAATCTGAGTATTTTATAACCCCATGATTCATAATGTTATGATTTCCCTGGCATTTTTTCCTTCAAAAAAGTCAAGACCAGGGGTGCCTGGGTGGTTCAGTCGGTTAGGCCTCCGACTCTTGGTTTCAGCTCAGGTCATGATCTCACGGTGCATGAGTTCGAGCCCCGCATCAGGCTCCATGCTGACAGTGTGGAGCCTGCTTGGGATTCTGTCTCTCCCTCTCTCTCTCTGCCCCTCCCCTGCTCACTCTCTCTGTCTCTCTGTCTCTCTCTCAAAAATAAATAAACTTAAAATTAAAAAAAAAGAATTAAAAAAAAAAGTCAAGATCATCTTTTCTCTAAAACTTATTCTCACTAAACCTGAAAGTAACTTAAGAGAAGCTAAATTTCTGGAAGTAAGTTTACCTTTCAAGGATAAAAAAGTCAGACATCCATTTTGTCTTTGCATTCATTAAAAGCAAGCATGGTCTGATTTAGGTTAGAAAATTATCTGCTGGGACAGAACTAAGAGGTCAGCTTATGTAACCCACGAAAGGATTGGAAGCTGTCTTCAACACAACAAACTGATACTAAATACCTTATGAGAACCAAGTGAGTTTTTATTATTTATTTATTCGTCATTCTTGAAGATTTTATTTTTAAGTAATCTCTACACCCAACATGAGGCTCAAACTCACAACCCAGTATCAAGAGTTGCACGCTCCATCAACTGGGCCAGCCAGGCATCCCTGAGTTTTTAAATTAAAAAAAGGAAAGACACATTTTGTCACCATTTCCTAAGATCAGATGTTGAATGGTTGTTTTGTGATTTACTGATAACTTTATATTTTTCTGTATAATTGGATGGGTTTTCCCCACGACTTGAATCATTTCTTACATGGATGGTGAAATGATGCCTGATATTTCCATTTCTGCTTGAAATAAATGGCATGCTAACTTTTAATTTAAGGAATCAGTTAAAAATGGCATACAGATGTAAAATTTTAATTCTCTTTGCTGAGTAAAGTGATCTGGTTTTAAGCAGACAAGGATCTTAGTTTTAATTTGGGAGTAGCTAAAAGAGAGATTTAAATCATGAAAACAAGTTCTGTTATTTCTATATTCACAGAAGCACCAATAAATTGAAGTGACTGAACCAAGTAATTAGAAGCATCTTTAACATAGGTGAACAGCATGGTTGTTAGGAAGACTATGAATATTCATAAATATGAGAGAATATTAATATTAATTAATAAGCAAATACCTTAAAAATACGTCAACACCTTGAACTAACAAGGAGCTTTCTTGACTCTTCCAAAAAAATCTCAGACACTTAAAGTGTGAGTTTCCAACTTTTACATTTGAAAAAATTCAGATCATATTGGTCATTTTATTACAATGAAAACTATGTGGAATTAGGGAAAGGGGGCAGGGTTTGTGGGCTAGAATGGAGAGTGGGATCATTTTTCTTTTGAAACCATCTTCTTAAACTTGACTAGGGAATCCTGGATTAAGCCACCCCATCATGATGAAAAGAGAAGATCACAAATTGGCCAAATGTTGATGCTTTGGAGCTGTTTTTATAACAGAATGATAGAACAAAATAAGAGAACAGGAAGGGGGAAATCCCTCAGTCTCTAAGTGGAGTGCCCGTAGATGGTGAGGGAATGGCAACTCAACACCACATTGGACTTTTGCCTAAGCAAGTTATGAAATACCAGCAACAATTTAGCTTTAGCAAGAGTAATCATAAACCACGACAGTCCCAGACTGGACCATTTGATCATCAAAAAAATTCAAAGACACAGCAAGCTTTGAAAATGTGACCTACAGTGCTTCCAAACACTCCCAAAACAACTGCCACAATAAAGCACTCCCGGACAGCTAAAGGGTGAGAAAAAACAATTTCACTGCTGAAAAAACTCCCCATCCCTTTTCATAGACTCCTGCAAAGGAAGACCCTTCATATTGTTATTCTCGGACATCACCGAGTTTATCTCGGCATTAAAAAGTTATCTTCAGTGTAAATTAATGGCCCCTACACTCCACAGATTGAAATGGGAATTTAGAGAAAAGGTAAATCCAAAGATGGCTGGGGGCACCTGAGTGGCTCAGTTGGTTAAGCGTCTGACTCTTGATCTTGGCACAGGTCACGATCTCACAGGTTCATGAGTTCAAGCCCCACGTCGGACTCTGCCCTGACAGCTTGGAGCCTGCTTGGGGTTCTCTCTCTCCCTCTCTCTGCCCCTTCTCCACATGCACTTTTTCTTGCTCTCTCAAAATAAATAAATAAACAAACTTAAAACAAACAAACAAATAGGGTTGGAATTTCTTCTTCCATCCAAGCTCTATTTCTATGCATCAATGCATAATTTTAGCACATTGTCTTACCACTCTGTAGTAGGAATTTGTAGCCCGTGTTTTCAAGTTATTCACTAGTAAGCCTAAATATTAATATATGGATTACTTCTTTTAAGATTAGACTTAATTTCAATGTGTAACTTAAGTCTTGGCCAAGTAAATAACTTTAGAGATTTATGGCAGATTCTGCCACATAGGCTTAGACGTCTTGGGCTCTGTTTTGTGGGGATATAGTAGCATCTGCTAACTATCAAGAGGCAAGGGAATGCATTTTATGATGACTATTTCCTGGAGAGATAAATAAGGGGGAAAAACTTAATTTTTCAATGTCCATTCCTTTAAACCTTAAATTAACAGCATTTTTACAACTAATGATCTGGTTTTACAATGATAACCACCTACCACTGGGGGAAATGTTATTTCCTTTACATCCACTCAAAAGTAGAGGACTTCCCTGTTAAAAGGTCTTTCGGTGGCAGGATATATTACATATTTTTTTCAATCTGCCCCCAAGGCAAAACTGATTTAAAGAAACTTGAAATGGCCACATCTTTTCAAACATGTCTGATTTCTCAATAATCTAAACACCATTTTACAGCATTTTTATATACAAACAAAACTTGGTTTTGTTACTTTCAGAATCAAACCAAATGAAGGCTCTCCTATCTAAAAGTCTTAGCTCCACATCTAATTAGCAGGCAGCTGTTCTTTGGTGGCCTTCTGGGAAAGTGTAGGAACGTAATCAAACATTTAGGATGTGGTCACTTGACATGCAGACCCTTGGTTCAGTTCATTACTAAGCTAGAGTCACTGGAGTCATAGATCCTAAACCCAGGACAACTTTTAGCCTCCCAGATAATTTGCTTTCTATGGATTGCCCTTTGTCAATATTCTCCTCCTGACTTAGATAAAAGGGCACTGCATAAGCACACAATACCCATTATTCTATTTATTATAAGATCATAACTGGGGTGCCTAGGTGGCTCAGTCGGTTAAGCATCCGACTTCGGCTCAGGTCATGATCTCGCAGTCCATGAGTTTGAGCCCCGCGTCGGGCTCTGTGCTGACAGCTCAGAGCCTGGAGCCTGTTTCAGATTCTGTGTCTCCCTCTCTCTGACCCTCCCCCATTCATGCTGTCTCTCCATCTCAAAAATAAATAAACGTTAAAAAAATTTTTTTTAAAAGATCATAATTGACAACATAGGTAATTGCATGATGAATTTTTAAAACTAATATTTATAAAGTACATAGTAAGTTACCAAGCACTCTTCCAGCATTACCTCAGTTAAGCCTCCTAACAACACCAAAAGGAAAGCACTTTTATTCTCATTTGCCAGTAGAAAAAAAGGCTTACAAAGGTTCAATAACTTGTCCAAGGTCAGAAGCAAGGAGATGAAAGAACAAAGACTTGAACCCAGGTCTGCCTGATGCCCAAAACCAGTTTTCCTCAAGGGAAATCTATCTCAGGGCCAGCCACCCAATAAAAATAAATTCCCTGGGTGACAGCATGATTTTCCTTGTGTACATGGAAACCATACAACCTACACTGGTGCCTTTGTTACTTTGGCCAACTAAATCATCTCTTTTTTTCTTAAAGAATTATTTCACTGTTTTTCTTTTGTAATTCTTAGGAAAATGTCAAGCAATAAACAAAAGTACAATGCAGAAATACAACAAAGTTCTACCACACAGTTTAATTCCTAAAAATTAGCCCTCTCTCAACAGTAGAATAATTGATAATATGCAATGTTGGTGGGGAGAGATAAGGCAGACACATTCATATCCTGCTAGCAAAAGAAACTGGGGAAAGTCTTTCTGGAAAGCCACTTGGCAGCTAAAGGTTTTAAAATGTCTGTCCCTTTGACTTTGCAATATTACTTCAAGGACACAGTCTTACACAATCAGGAAAGGAGACAGAAATTCATAATTTTTATAAATCATTTTATAAGTTTATAAACAAGATATTATTTATAAAAGAATAAAACAGAAAAAGAAAAACAATCACTCAAAACCAGAAAAAATTTAAATTGTGGTATATACAAACAATAAAATATCACACATCATTAAAAACCAAGCTACTTATATACTTTAACTGAAAAAAGCAAGCCACAATATAATAATTATCATTATTGCTATTTTAATAAAATTATTTACTGCAATAATTATTAGCAAACTGATATTGGTATGAATATTAGTAATTAATATTAATGTAGCAATGCTATTGTCAATATAGTAAATATAATATATTGATCAAATATTAATATAATATTGATAGCAAATATTTTGATATATGTTGATATTAAGGCTTTGAAGTACTTATCAATTGATATTGATCAAATGTTAATATGCTAATATTACACTCATATTAGTTTCATAATATTAACAATGAATTAAGTTTTCCCTTCTATGCCAGGCCCTATACTAAAATCTTTTTAGGGGTTAATTTAGTCCTCATGACAATAACTTAAGGGCTTTATTGCTTCTTTAACTTTTTTTTTAAGTAACCTCTATACCCAATGTGGGGCTCAAACTCATGACCCTGAGATCAAGGGTCAAATCTATGCTCTACTGACTGACCCAGCCAGGTTCCCCTCTTTATTTTAACTTTTAAACTATTTGACATAACTTCTCACTTACAGAAAACTTGCAGGAATACTACAAAGAATTCTTCTTTACTTTAGTTTATCTTTCTGTCTCTTTCTATCTTTTTGTCTGTCTCTCTCCCAACACACATACATATTTTCTGAACAACTTGAGTAAACTGTGTACATCATGACTCTTTACTACTAAGTGCTTCACTGTGTGTTTCCTCAGAACAAGGGCATTCTGTTATATAACCACAGGATAATGATCAAATCAGGAAATTTTATGCTTGTACAATATGTTATAGACTATATTGTCCCAGTAATGTCCTAAAGAGCCACTTTTTCCAGAATCCAGGATCATTCACTGCATTCAGATGTTACGTCTCTTTAGTTTCCTTTAATCTGAAACAGTTCCTCAGCCTTTATTTTCCATGGCATTGACATTTTTTAAGTGAACAAGCCATGCATTTTGTAGATTTCCCTTCAATTTGTGTTTGTCTTCACTTTTGATGGAACACTATATAGGTGATATCGTGTCTTTCTCAGTGCATCATATCAGTAGATACATGATGTCGATTTATCACATTATTGGTATGTTAAATGTGGCCGAAGCCATGAGGTGATGTCAGGTTTCTCCACTGTGGAGTTACCTTTCCTGTTTACTTATTGATTAATTGATTCACTGGTTGATTGGATTCCTTAAAAGTATGTGTACATGGAGAGGGAGCCAAGATGGCAGAACAGCTTGGAAGTTTTTTGTGTGTCTTGCGTCCATGAAATACAGCCAGACCAACCAGCTAAACCATCCTGCATACCTAGAAAACTGATCTGAGGATTAACATAACAATCTGCACAACATGAACCACAGAATCCAGCAGGTACACGGCCCGGAGAGGTGAACTTGGGGAGAGAGAAGCTGTGGAGGGCACGGAGGGGCTTTTGCGTACGGAGAGAGGATGGAGACAGTGGGGAGAATACAGGAAAAGCACCCCTCCCCAAAAGCAGCTGGAGAGAAAGTGGAAAATTGGAAACAGCCACAGGGATTGAACTAAAAAGGGGGAAAGGAGATAGAAATGAGAAAGGAGAAAGGAGAGAGTTTAAATTCCATTAAGACTGTAAACAGGGGGAGCTCACAGTCTTGCAGCTCAATACCTGGCGGTGCTCTGCTGGCAAGGGCGAATCCCCAGGAGCAGAATGGGGTCCGGGAGGTTGTCCGGCCACACAGGGACAAGCGGTTCCACTGCCGGAAGGACATTTGGTAGAGGCTGTGAGACAACTGGGGCCCGGCAGACTCCAGAGAACAGGCACATTCGCTGGTGCTGGGACAAAGTCGGTAAGGGTGAAGCCTAGTGCCAGATGTGTGTTGTGATTTTCCATAATCCCTGAAACACTGCTGCCACGCTATCTTGCGAACTTTTCCTGGAGTGCACTGGCACCTGGCCGCAGTCTCTAGGCATTGGCAGCAGCATGGTCCTGCGAACGTTCCTGGGTGAGGCCGGCACTGGGCCATTGCTCGGTAAGACCCTCTGCAGAGGGACAGCACAGGGACGGCACAGTCACTCAAAAGTAAGGGGCCAGGGAAAACAGCCACATCTGAGAAAAAACTCGGGAGAGAGGTATTACCTGGGGCTTGGTCACGGACAGTGTAAAAGCAGTGAGTGGACGAAAGCTGAAGACAAAGGACAGGTGCACGATTGCCGATCGGGGAGAACAGAGTTCCAATACTAGAGACTGGGTAGCTGGGTGACGCCATTTTCACCGCTTCCGCGCATGTGCATATGCACCTACAAGTGCCACAACAATCCACCCCATTAGGCTAGCAGCGCTATCTAGTGGAGAATGGAGCCGTTACACTAAGCCCCGCCCAACTGGGCCAACCTCGCTCTTCAAGAACAGAAGTCACACTGCCTGCTTAGTTTATGGACTATAAAGCGCTTCATAGTTTGACTTTTAGGGGAAAATGAAGTAATTTCAGTCATATTTCAGTTAGCTGGTCCATCTATTCATTTTTCTTTCTTTTTTTTTCTTTTTTTTCTCTTTTTCATTTCTCTCTCATGAATACAGAAAGAAAAAATTCATTTTTATTTTTAATTTTTATTAAAAATATTTTTCTTTAATTTTTTTCCACTAATTTTTTACTTCTGTGTAAATTTTTTCAAATTCTAGTTTACTTCCATCATTTCATTTTAGTCTACTTCAGTGTATTCATTTTTTCAAATTTTCAACTGATTTCCTTTCTTTTTTTTCTTCTTTCCCCTTTTTTCTCTAATATATCAAGCCACTTTCAACACCCAGACAAAAACACACCTAGGATCTAGCATCATTTATTTGATTTTTTTGTGTGTGTGTTTTTAATTTTTTACTTTTAATATTTTTTTAATTTTAATTTTTTAATTTTAATTTTTCTACCTCATTAATTCCTTTTCTCCCTTCAAAATGACAAAAGGAAGGAATTCACCCCAAAAGAAAGAGCATAAAGAAACAACAGCCAGGGACTTAACCAACACAGATACAAGCAAGATGTCTGAACCAGAATTTAGAATCACGAAAATAAGAATACCAGCTGGAGTTGAAAACAGATTAGAATACCTTTCTGCAGAGATAAAAGAAGTAAAAACTAGTCCAGATGAAATTAAAAAATGCTATAACTGAGCTGCAATCATGAATGGATGCTGCAGCAGCAAGGATGGATAAGGCAGAACAGAGAATCAGTGACACAGAGGACAAACTTACAGAGAATAACAAAGCAGGAAAAAAGGAGGGAGATTAAGGCAAAAGAGCACTATTTAAGAATCAGAGAAATCAGTGACTCATTAAAAAGGAACAACATCAGAATCATAGGGGTCCCAGAAGAGGAAGAGAGAGAAATAGGGGTAGAAGGGTTATGTCAGTAAATCATAGCGGAAAACTTTCCTAAGCTGGGGAAAGACACAGACATCAAAATCCAGGAAGCACAGAGGACTCCCATTAGATTCAACAAAAACCAGAGGGGCGCTTCCGGAAGAGCTGGAGCAACAGTGTCGGCAGCTTCTCACAGCTGCACGCCTTCAGTGCCCCGCCTTCGGCCGCGTGTGACTGCGCTCCTATGTGTCCGCATGTGGGGTTGGGTACGAGCGATGGCAGCAGGTGCCAGGTGACCACGACGGAGCCCCTGCAGCTGGAGCCGGACAGGAGGAAAGTGAATGTAATCAACTAAAGAAGTCGCAAGAGATGAGAGGGAGGACAGGGGGTGAATTAAATTAAAAATTTCAAAGTACCTGAGGATATTTACATGAAATTATCACTATAGTATCATTAAGATTATTGTTGCTTTCTGGAGAGGGTCAACATGGCAGAGAAGTAGGAGGATCCATATGTCCCATGTCTCTCAAACAAAGAAGTGTAAAAGCCAAAGGACTTTGAACACCAGAGCCTAGGCGGAAAAGAGACTGAATCTACTAGGAAGAAAATGGGAAAGCTGGAAAAAAGATAGGGCTACTCAAAGGAACAAATCAAAGCACATCTGGTGGAGGGTACAAAATATTACTGTAAGTAGGGTAATAAAATAACCAAAGTCACAACAACAGAGAGCAAGTAACAATCCCCTAGACTCAACAAAAACTGACCATCAACAAGGCATATCATAGTCAAATTCACAAAATACTCAGGCAAGGAGAGAATCATGAAAGCAGCAAGGGAAAACAAGTCCTTAACCTACAAGGGAAGACAGATCAGGTTTTCAGCAGACCTATCCACAGAAACTTGGCAGGCCAGAAAGGAGTGGCAGGATATATTCAATGTGCTGAATCAGAAAAATATGCAGCTAAGAATTCTTTATCCAGCAAGGCTGTCATTCAAAATAGAAGGAAAGATAAAAAGTTTCCCAGACAGACAAAAATTAAAAGAGTTTGTGATCACTAAATCAGTCCTGCAAGAAATTTTAAGGGGCACTCTCTGAGGGGAGAAAAGATGAAAATATACATACATACATACATACATACATACATACATACATACCAAAAGCAACAAAGATTAGAAAGGACCAGAGAACACCACCAGAAACTCCCAACTCTACAAGTAACATAATGGCAATAAATTCATATCTTTCAGTACTCACTCTAAATGTCAATGGACTCAATGCTTCAATCAAAAGACATAAGTAACAGAATGGATAAGAAAACAAGACCCATCTATATGCTGTTTACAAGAGACCCACTTTAGACCTAAAGACACCTTCAGATTGAAAGTAGGGGATGGAGAACCATCTATCATGCTAATGGTCAACAAAAGAAAGCCAGAGTAGCCATACTTATATTAGACAATCTACACTTTAAAGACTGTATCAAGAGATGAAGAAGGGCATTATCATAATCAAGGGGTCTATCCACCAAGAAGACCTAACAATTGTAAACATTTATGTGCCAAATGTGGAAGTACCCAAATAAATAAATCAACTAATCACAAACATAAAGAAACTCATTGATAGTAATACTATAAATAGTAACAGACTTCAACACTCCACTCACAGCAATGGACAGGTCATCTAATCAAAAAATCAACAAGGAAAAAATGGTTTTGAATGACACACTGGACCAGATGGACTTAACAGATATATTCAAAACATTTCATCCTAAAGCAGCGGAATATACATTCTTCTCCAGTGCACATGGAATGTTCTCTAGAATAGACCACATACTGGGATACAAATCAGCCCTCAGCAAGTACAAAAAGATCTAGATCACACCGTGCATATTTTCAGAACACAACGCTGTGAAATCGAAATCAACTACAAGAAAAAATTTGGAAAGGTAACAAATACTTGGAGACTGAAGAACATCCTACTAAAGAATGAATGGGCTAACCAAGAAGTTAAAGAAGAAATTAAAAAGTATATGGAAGCCAATGAAAGTGATAACACCACAACCCAAAACCTCTGGGACACAGCAAAGGCAGTCATAAGAGGGAAGTATACAGCAATCCAGGCCTTCCTAAAGAAGGAAGAAAGATCTCAGATACACAACCTAAACTTACACCTTAAAAGCTGGAAAAACAACAGCAAATAATACCCCAAAACAGCAGAAGACAGGAAATAACAAAGATCAGAGCAGAAATTAATGCTATCAAAACCAAAAAAAAAAAAAAAAAAAAAAAAAACCCCAGTAGAACAGATCAATGAAACCAGAAGCTGGTTCTTTGAAAGAATTAACAAAATTGATAAACCACTAGGCAGTTTGATCAAAAAGAAAAAGGAAAAGACCCAAATAAATAAAATCAAGAATGAAAGAAGAGAGATCACAGCCAGCACAGCAGAAATAAAAACAATAATAAGAGAATGTTATGAGCAATTATATGTCAATAAAATGGGCAATCTGAAAGAAATGGATAAATTCCTAGAAACATATACACTACCAAAACTGAAACAGGAAGAAATAGAAAATTTGAACAAACCCATAACCAGTAAAGAAATCAAATTAGTAATCAAAACTCTCCCCAAAAAAACAAGAGTCCAGGGCCAGATGGCTTTCCAGGGGAATTCTATTAAACATTTAAGGAAGAGTTAAAACCTATTCTCTTGAAGTTGTTCCAAAAAATAGAAATGGAAGGAAAACTTTTAAACTCATTCTATGAAGCCAGCATTACCTTGATTTCAAAACCAGACAGAGACCCCACTAAAATGGAGAACTATAGACAAATTTCTCTGATGAACATGGATGCAAAAATCCTCAATAAGATATTAGCCAACTGGCTCCAACAATACATTAAAAAAATTATTCACCACGACCAAGTGGGATTTATACCTGGAATGCAGGGCTGGTTCAATATCCACAAAACAATCAATGTGATTCATCACATCAATAAAAGAAAGGACAAGAACCATATGATCCTCTCAATAGATGCAAAGAAAGCATTGGACAAAATACAACATCCTTCCTTGATAAAAACCCTCATGAAAGTAGGGATAGAAGGATCATACCTCGAGATCATAAAAGCCATATACAAAAGACCCAACACTAATATCATCCTCAGTGGGAAAAAACTGAGAGTTTTCCTCCTAAGGTCAGGAACAAGACGGGGATGTCCATTCTCACCACTGTTGTTCGACATAGTATTGGAAGTCTTAGCCTCTGCAATCAGACAACACAAACATATAAAAGGCATCCAAATCAGCCAGGAGGAGGTCAAACTTTCACTCTACACAGATGATATGATACTCTATATGGAAAACCCTAAAGATTCCACCAAAAAACTGCTAGAACTGATCCATGAATTCAGCAAAGTTGCAGGATATAAAATAAATGCACAGAAATCCGTTGCATTCCTATACACCAACAATGAGGCGACAGAAAGAGAAACCAAGGAATCGGTCCCATTTACAGTTGCATCAAAACCCATAAAATACCTAGGAATAATCTAACCAAAGAGGTGAAAAATCTATACACTGGAAACTATAGAAAGCTTATGAAAGAAATTGAAGAAAACACAAAAAAATGGAAGAAGATTCCATGCTCCTGGATAGGAAGAACAAATATTGTTAAATGTCGATACTACCCAAAGCAATCTACATATTAAATGCAATCCCTATCAAAATAACACCAGCATTCTTCACAGATCTAGAAAAAATAATCCTAAAATTTGTATGGAACCAGAAAAGACCCTGAAGAGCAAAAGCATTCTTGAAAAAGAAAACCAAAGCAGGAGGCATCACAATCCCAGACTTCAAGCTATACTACAAAGCTGTAATCATCAAGACAGTATGGTACTGGCACAAGAACAGACACTCAGATCAATGGTATAGAATAGAGAACCCAGAAATGGACCCACAAACATATGGCAAACTAATCTTTGACAAAGCAGGAAAGAATATTCAGTGGAATAAAGACGGTCTCTTCAGCAAGTGGTGCTGGGAAAACTGGACAGCAACATGCAGAAGAATGAACCTGGACCACTTCCTTACACCATACACAAAAATAAACTCAAAGTGGATGAAAGACCTCAATGTAAGACAGGAAGCCATCAAAAGCCTCGAGGAGAAAGCAGGCAAAAACTTCTTTGACCTTGGCCACAGCAACTTCTTACTCAACATGTCTCCGGAGGCAAGGGAAACAAAAGCAAAGATGAACTACTGGGACCTCATCAAAATAAAAAGCTTCTGCACAGCAAAGAAAACATTCAGCAAAACTAAAAGGCAACCAACAGAATGGGAGAAGATACTTGCAAACGACATATCAGATAAAGGGTTAGTATCCAAAATCTATAAAGAACTTATCAAACTCAACACCCAAAAAACAAATAATCCAGTGAAGAAATGGGCAAAAGACATGAATAGACATTTCTCCGAAGAAGACATCCAGATGGCCAACCGACACATGAAAAAAATGCTCAACATCACTCATCATCAGGGAAATACAAATCAAAACTACCATGAGATGCCACCTTACACCTGTCAGAATGGCCAACATTAACAACTCAGTCAACAACAGATGTTGGCGAGAATGCAGAGAAAGAGGATCTCTTTTGCATTGGTGGGAATGCAAGATGGTGCAGCCACTCTGGAAAACAGTATAGAGGTTCCTCAAAAAACTAAAAATAGAACTACACTATGACCCAGCAATTGCACTACTAGGTATTTATCAAAGGGATACAGGTGTGCTGTTTCGAAGGGACACAGGCACCCCCATGTTTATAGCAGCACTATCGACAATAGCCAAAGTATGGAAAGAGCTCAAATGTCCATTGATGGGTGAATGGATAAAGAAGATGTGGCATATATACACAATGGAGTATTACTCAGCAATCAAAAAGAATGAAATCTTGCCATTTGCAATTACGTGGATGGAACTGGAGGGTATTATACTAAGTGAAATTAGTCAGAGAAGGACAAATATCATATGACTTCATTCATGAGGACTTTAAGAGACAAAACAGACGAACATAAGGGAAGGGAAACAAAAATAATATAAAAACAGGGAGGGAGACAAAGCATAAGTGACTCATAAATATGGAGAACAGAAGGTTACTAGAGGGGTTTTGGGAGGGAGGATGGGCTAAATGGGTAAGGGGCATTAAGGAATCTACTCCTGAAATCACTGTTTCACTATATGCTAACTAATTTGGATGTAAATTTTAAAAAATTAAATAAAAAAAGTGTGTATATATGCATCACTTCATCCAACTTTCATCTATTATTGTACCATTTACAGATAGTTGTTCTGAATTGGCTATTACTATAATGGTCATAAAATGGTGACCTCTATCATTCCTGGCTTTCTCCTTTAAGGAAGAGATTTTCTTTTACTTACTTATCTATTCATTTATTTATTATCACTATCAACTTCCAATTCCTATTTTATTCATAGGCCCAGTGATGGTCGATTTTACAGGTCAACTTGACGAGCCATGGGGTGCCCACACATTTGGTTAAACATTATTCTGGATATTTCCATGAGGGTGTTTTGGATGTGGTTAACATTTAAATTAGCAGACTGAGTAAAGCAGATTGCTTTTCTTATGTTTTTAATATGCTTAGTGGCCATTTAAATCTTTTCCTGGTGAGTTACCTTTCATGTCTTTTGCTCACTGTTCTATCCAGTTTTTGTTATCATCCCTCTTTAACATATGAGACAACAGACTCCGGGAAATGAAATAACCCAAGGATATACATGTAGCAATTGTTGGAGCTGAAACTGGAAACTGATCATATGAGGAGAAAATGCACCAAAAAAATTATGTTTTTGTGTTTGGAGCTTTAGACTTAACTCTTCAAATCTTCTGCCACAGTAAACATATATTACCTAGATAATTAAGAGAGAAAATGCACTAAAATTAAAATGAAGGAAGGAAGGAAGGAAGGAAGGAAGGAAGGAAGGAAGGAAGAAAAGAAAAGAAAAGCCAGCTTCTCCCTAAGTCACAACTTTCAACAGTCTGCCAGAGTAATCAGCACCTTGAAGGTGGAAGCAGCCAAGCATGTAGGCTGCTAGCTGTCAGAGGTTGTAGGAGTTTGCCATATTTGTATTTATTTTAAATAAAAAAGTAACAACAGAGGGAGACACAAGAACAAACTATTGATAAGGCGAATTTTCACACTGGAACCAAGCAGCAAATGGGAGGCACAGGCTCTACAATCAATGGCTTGAGATTCGTCAGAGAAACAAGAGGAAAGGAGGGGAGGGCGCTCACCAGTAAGACGGAAATCTCAGAGATGGATTCAGGGTCTAAGGTGAAGTTCTCAGCACAGAGAAGAATGTACAAGGAATGCAACCAATGTGCACCCTCAGACAACTGAAGAATGGCAAAGTCTGAGGAGGCAAGAGGTAAGTGGATTCTTCTGCTGAGCAGTGGCTTTCAACCCCGACAGATTAACATCACCAGAGGAACATTTAAAGCAAATAGATGCCTGGGCCCCCACTGGGCCCCCACCCTTGGAAAATTAAATCAGAATTTCAGGGACGGGATGCTGGAATCCTTTTGGGAAGCATAGGTCTACAGCATCTAAGAAGGACCTTCCTGGACGTTTTCAAATATTCTTCCAAGGATAAAAGAAAGAGGTTAGGCTTATATTTTAACTCAACAAGTCAGCCCGTCAGAGCATATAAAGAGATTATATTACCATCACCTTCTCACCACCATCATCATAATAGCTCCCATTTAGTGAATACTCTGCTATGCCCCAGATCCTATGCCAGGCACTTTATACTTTAACATATTCTAATCTTTACAGCAACTCTTCAGAGTAGGTATTACTATTTCTACTTTAGATTCATGAAACTAGGTTCAGAAAAATTCAAAGATTTACTCAAGTCAGGTCTTGACATACTTTCCACCCCATGAATGCACCATATTGTTCACATTTATCAACCTCACCAATTATGCTTACTTGATAATAAGTAAAGTCAATTCTACTCTGAGATCTACTCCCAAGAGAAGTGAGTGCCTACATCTAAAAAAGACTTGTACAAATTATTCATAGCAACTGTGGCAATTCGATTCACAATAGCCCCAAAGTAGAAACAACACAAAGGATAAACAAATTGTGAGATACCCACACCATGCAATTCCACTCAGCTATTAAGAAGAACAAACTCCCAGACTGATACATACAACATGGGTGAATTTCAAAAACATTTTATTGAACAAGGCAGACACAAAAGAGTGCATACTGTAAGACTCCATTATATGAATTCTGAAAGACAAAATTAATCCCTGTGCTAGAAATCAGAAGAGTGGTTATACCTAAGGGGAAGAGGCAGGTATACAGTCACATAGATGTCTACATATGTAAAAATCCACTGTTATGCATTTGAGATCTGTGCATTTTATTACATGTAAAACAGACCTCAATCAAGTATTGTAATTAAACAATAAATAGGAGGAATCTGACTCAAGGCCACAAAGCTTAGAGTTGAGTCAACACAACAGAACCCAGGCTTGTCTGAGACAAAGCCTATGATCTATAAAATAGGGCCATTTTCTCCCTAAATGTGTATTAAGTACCCCCATTCACGTATCACAGTGACTCCACAAACTGAAAACCGTCCAAATGCTTAACCTTAACCTTAGGAGAACGATTAGGTAAATTATGGTGTGCCCACACAAGGAACTATAATTCAGCCACTAAATGATGATTATGAAGATTTTAAAGCAATAAAAACAAATGCTTCTAATCTAATGTATTCAATAAAGCAGAATATTGAATTGTACCTATCTAAATGATTGTAACTATGTAATGTTACATAGTATGTATGTTACATAGTATGTATGTTTGCATCAGGAATGCAAACATGTAAGGACTAGATAACAGCATTTAAAAACTCCTTAGTTTCAATTGAGTGATTGTGGATGGCTTTTTTTTTTTTTTTTTTTTTTTTGGTATTCCAGAAGTTCCATTATTGTTACAATATTATCTTGACAATAGATTACAAAGGACTCAATAAGTATGAAATCTTTAAGATCACCCAATGTTGTATTCCTAGTGAAATGAACCTAAGAGGTTCTATCTAGAACCTACCCTATTAAACCATCTAGAATTATGCCGAAGGGGAAGTAGGGCTCTTAAATTAGCCTCTGATACTTCTAGTACATGAAGTTCCTTCGATAGGACCAATTTTAGAGGCAATTCTCTCTAATTTGAGAGTTAATCAAGACATAATATGCAATTAAAGAAAATTAAATAGTACAAATAAAGAAATAAGAATCAAATATTTAAAAGGGGCCATTTGGAGAGCCAACTTTAGTACATTAAAGAATACACGAAAATGAATTTTTAATAAGGAATCGCTATGAGTAATTATTTATTGCTTTTAATTATTTACTGCTGTTAGAGGGTAAGGTCAGTTCTAATTTGTTATGTACATGCTCAATTTTTTTTTTTTTTTTTTTTACATACGTGTTAGCCAAGAGAAACGAAATATATTTGCACTATCAATTTAAAACAAAGGCATACACTTCCGGTTAAATACGGCAGATTGAACACATATATTTTTCTCTGCTTCTCTCCCAAATCTGACAAAAATGTCACCAAAGAAGAAAATGGTACAAGTCTGTTCAGCCAGATCAGTAAGACAAGAGCAGCTGAGCCTGTCAACTGATGAATGGATTAACAAAATGTGCCACATCCATACAATCGAGTATTACTCAGCCATAAAAACAAATGAAATGCTAATACATGCTACAGTGTGGAAGACCTTTGAAAACATTATGTTAAGTGACAGAAGCCAGTCACAAAGGTCACATATTTTATGACTCTATTTATCAGAGAGCGCCGGAAGAGGTAAACACATCGTGACAGCAAGCATATTAGTGGTTGCCAGCGGCTGGGGTGGGGGACAGATAGGGGATGACTGCTTAAGGGGTATGAGATTTTGCGGGGGATGATGAGAATGTTTCAGTACTAGATGGGGCACAACATTGTGAGTGTCCTGAATGCCACGGAATTATACATTTTCAATGGTTAATTTCATATTATGTGAATTTTATCTCAATTTTTTTAAATGACAACACCAGATGAGAGATGAATACAAAATTTAGAAGATGGCAAACAAATCGGAAAATGGCAGCTGAGTCACAGAGCAGAGTAAATGAAACTTACACGTGGCTTATTGGAGGTTTCTTCTCCAGGGAAAATTAACAGCTGAAGAAAACTATCCATAAAGGCTTAGCACATTCCTCCCTGGCAACAAGGCCTACACATAAGAGATCTTTAATCGCCTCACTCCTAAATATGAATGAAATTGATAGCCAGGAACCACAAGATGTTTGAGGAAATTATATACCCATGAAATAAGAACAAAATGCTATATTTTGCAGAGTATTAAGAAAGCAAGAAATGATGTCTAGAAATTAAATATATGGCAGGAGATATTAAAAATTCAAAAGGAAGGTTTAGAAAATATAACTGAGGAGTGAAAAATACAGAAGGCAGGACACAAAGACAGATGAGGAAAATAGGAGAGAGAATGTAAGAAAAATCGAGAGTTGATCCAACTCCTCGGTATTTGAGAAAGAGAGAACAAAGGTAGAGGGACAGACTGAATACTGACCCACAAAGATATCCACATCCTAATTCCTGGAAGCCATGAATGTTGCCTTATACGGAAACAGGGACTTTGCAAGTGGCATTAAATTAAGAATTCTTAAATAGATTATCCGGATCATCCAGGTGGGTCCTAAATGCAATCACAAATGCTCTTATAAAAAGGGAGACAAAGGGAGATTTCACACACAAGAGGAACAGGCAGTGAGACCAGAGGCAGACACCGGAATCTGGTGGCCACAAGCCAAGGAGTGCCTCGTCCCCACTGGAGGCAGGGATGTGTGTGGGTAGGTTCTTTTTTTTTTTATTATTTTTGTTTCTTCTTTGGTGGTCTGTTTGTTTTGTTGGCATGTTTCTTTTTTCTTGATATAAATGCCATCAATAGAAGAAGCCCTGAAAAAGCCAACACAATTTTTGTGGGTTCATCAGAGCCCTGCTGACTTTCTGGGCTTTCACCTGCCCTTTATGTTATTCTTTCAGACGATTTTGCACAAACCCTTTGCTGCATCCCCAGTCCATTACGGGGCTATATCTAGCCCTGATTGGCCAGATAGCTTCTGGTGTTACAGATGGAAAAGTGCCTCCGCCTCCAAAACGGCTCAATAAACTAGGAGATGCCTCGCTTAATGATAATCATAACAGTTACTTTCCACTTACTGAGTTAGCACTGGTAAGCATTATCTACATGTTTTAATAATTTTTACTGGAAAGCACACCATAATAAAACCAGAAACCAGTCAATATTTTTCCTGCAATTACAACTGAGATTACTCTTCTTGGAGCGAAGTTAGTAGCCATTGCCTATTCCAACAAATACAAAGAAACAGAAGCAGAACAACCTGTTCAGTCAGTGAGAGTTGGGTCTGCACCCAAACTGACAAAAAAATCACTAGTGGAATTTATGAAATACGTCGCATTCAAGTCGCAAACTTTAAACTTTCTTTCTGATGGAGCCAACAACAAAAACTCTATTAAGGGGGTAGCCAAGGACTGTAATTTGATCTCTAAATATCATAAACCCGAGTCATGTGCGTAATTATTCAGACAGTATCAAAGACATTTTACTCACGATGATGGATGTGATCTTGGCTCATAGTCCTTTTCATGATATACAGGGTTTCCCTGTTTCTAGGAACTTATATTCTCCTAATTGTTTTGTCTTTCAGTGATAAAAGGTACCATCTAAAAAAAGAAAGAAGCCAAAGGTACACCATGTGAACACCTGAATGAGAACAATCCAGTCTTTCCCATCCCATAAGATTTCATGTAGTAACGAGTTTGGGGAGCACTCAGAACTGCTAGTTTCTGATGGGATCTGGGTGGATACTTTTCATTACAAAACAGAGTCTGTGAACTAACATTGTTAGAAAACATGGAAAGGAAAATGTCGACTTGCCATATATCCCCACTTCACTCAATATGTATTTATGTATGTGCATATGCGCGTCCACCTTCTTCCAGAAAGAATTGAATGCATCCTTGACATTTCTCCATCTGTACAAAGCAATTTGTTCCTAGTTCCTTCCACAACCTGCAAATATTTACTTCTATCCCCAACCCAGGGAAATGTAACAATAATATCTAAATCTTCTGGAAACTTACTATCTTGGAAGAAAATGTTTTGTCTTTCTAATTAAAGAAATGCATATCACGGAAAAGTCTGGAGAGGTGGGGAGTGTTGGAGATGTTAAAGAAAAAAACTTTTGAAGAAATTGGGAAATTAAAAAGAGCCATTATTAAGATGGATACAAGACCCTTTCAAATTTAATGTTTAGGATCAATTTCCAAGTAAATGCACTATAGATTCTATACATGATTGGATCACAACTGTTAAAGACAATAGTCGCTGGGAATTGGTAAAAATTCCGGAGACAATGTCAGACCACCAAAGGCTATGGAAGTGGTACTGTCCAAGTCTGTATCTCTACAGAGTAAAGGGGAACCAGCTAACATCTGAGTTATAGGGGGGAGAGGTAGGGAGAAAATTACACTAAAGGTGTATACATATATATGATATACTGATATATGATATACCGAAAGCAAGAAAGACCATGGGAGGGGAGAGATCTAGTGGCCATGAGCAGGTGGTAGATCCTGCTTGGGTGGAGAGAGGTCACAGGTTCACTGTTCTCCCTTTTGTCCCTCATCTGTACTCAAGAGCCCTTTGTGGCTGCCCCATAACCCTCTGATGAGGGGCCTGGAAACTTGTGGCCCCATTGCCCAAGACATAAGTATGCTTCAGATGGTAGAGAACCCTGGCTGATTTCTTCTGCCTTTTAGTGGGTCCTGGGTCTTTGGTTGTACCTTCTACAATTTGTGTGGAATTGGCGTCTTATTTCTGTCTTGTTACTGCCTCCAGTGGAGTCCAAAATTTGAAAAAGACCATGACACCAATCTAGTAGGGGAATTATAGGTCCAGCTCACAAAAGTGATTGACTCTTGTTTTTTCTTTTTCTCTTCCTTCCCATTTCTCTAAATCAATTATTGAAACAGACAGACACCTGGAATGGGAACTCCAGGGAAAGATCAGGACAGCTAGACTAGGAGAGCCTCTTGGGCAGGGCAAGGGTGATGAGGACTTCTTTCCAAAGCTTACAGACCATCTACCTGTGAAGGAATACCTGGTAGAGGGCTTCTCAATAACCCCAAACACCATGATTCAGTTTGACTTATTAGGAGAATCTGGAACACTTGAAGCAAACAGGTCCTCAACATCACTCATCAGCTGTGTTCCCATCTCAGGTATCACTAAGCCAAGCCTTCCCATTTTGTTAGGACTGATCTGTAAGAAATGCTGAGCCCCTGCAAGCTTCTAATCAGATATTACTGCATCTGTACTAAGAAAGCAGAATCCTATAGAATGGAGCACAGATGTTCTTAAAGATCTGAGATTCTGTGTCCTTCTTCAGTAGAGGACTGCTGTCTGAAATACCAATGATGATCACATACAGAAAACGTCTTTGAGTTTTCGAGGAAGGATCAGTAGAAAATACAGCCATCCACTTTAACAACGAATAACATGGAAAGAATAAGTCACAATTAAATCAATGCAGAAAGTCACAGAATTCATTCAATAATGAATATCTTCAACTTGCTTAGAAAGAGGAGAGGGAAAAATGGGTCCCAGATTTTCATTCTTCTTGTCTCTCAGCATCAATGTAAGAGGCAGGAAGAACAAAATGGGAGCTTGAAAAGGAAAGATTCTGCTCTTCAACCCCCAGTTCCAAGAGGGTTAACTTATATCTCTCCACCATGAGGTCCCAGGGCCACCAGGACCAAGGACGCCAGTTCCTAGGCCATCCTCAGAAAGCAGAGGCCTTCAAGGAGAGGCATGTAGTAAGGAAAGCCCAACCTGATGCCCAGGTCCTTCCAGAGGCTCTATCAAAGAACAAATTTTAAAACAGCAGGAGGCAGCTGCTGCAGATGCTTCATCCGCGGAAAAGAAAGAAAAGACAAAAAGATCTACAGCTCCAAGCCTAAAGAGTGTCCGCCTCTGTGCAGAGCCCAAGCCCTCCAGGTAGTAGAGTTGCCTCTGTGGGCAAAGAGAATATTGAAACTCCCAAAGAACAAGTCCATCACGGGCCAGATCCCAAGAAAGAAACTGGGGCTTGTCTGTGGAGCTCACGCAAAGAGAGTCCACTAGAGGAGGAACTCAAGGACCCAGAAAAGCCAAATATACAAATTCCTGTAATGACAGGGATCCTTTCTTCCCCGAGTAAAGGTAGGGCTGAGGACTACATCCCACAGCCTTCGAGCAGAACCTATCGCTCGGAACGCCCTAAGCATTAATATGCAGGTCACAGAGAAAAAAAAAACAAAACAAAACACACAATTCCAGACAAGCAACTGTGTTTGAGGCAACCCCTTTCCACACTCCCCAGGAGCTTATGTCCCCAGCTAGGCCTTGAAAGCCCAGACCAAGGACACCCCAGCCATCAGGCCATATTCACCAGCATGCTAAACTCTGTCTCTGGGGGTATGTTTCTTCTGGTCAGCCAGAAAATTCTCCTCCATATTCTACCTCCAGCAATTTTTTTTTTCTCAAAAAAATGCAATTAGAGAAAATAAATTCGTTCTCCCATTACCACATCCTCTGAAGAGGATGGTCTGTGTTTCCCCTGTCCAGCAGTGTTTATTCTCAGGCCATTGTTAGTTACTTGTTTCTTCTGTCTGTGGTGTGTTTGGGGGAAGGTTTAGGAACTCCAGGAGCTCAGGCTTAGAGAAAACAAGGGTTTTATTTCAGCTCTGAGAGGCAGCCTTGGCTTCCTGAAGGTGAACAGGCCCCAAGAGGAAGTCTGACAGTGGCACAGCATATGTGACCTTCATTTGTAACTGTGGAGATACCCGATTTTCAAAATTGGTAATTTTAGTACTGCTATTATAAAAACATATGCATGTGCACAAATACCCTACTTTATAAACATTCACAGTTTTAAGCAATGGGAAAAGTCAATGAAGACCAGACCCCAAGACCTAGAACAATCAGTCATTCCTTTGCTCCCTCATTGTCTTGAATGTCACACAGCTATGGGGTGCAGTGGGCATGGTTATACAGGCAACAAAGGGCCAAGAATTACCCTCTCAGCCCCAGAGAACCTCCCATACCCTAAAAACAAAACTGGAGGTTTGGGAATTCGGAGGGCCGGAGTTCAGAAGAGTAAGGAGAAACCTCCAACCGCCCTGAGTGGGTGGAGAACTTCTACCTGCCCTCAAGACAGGGAAGGCAGGGCAAACCTGGAGTAGAAGGGACACATGCTATTTACAGCTTGGCAAGGAAGTCTCCATGGATCTTCAAATGGCACTCAGGCTACTCTCCTGCCACAACAGGAGAACTGGGTTCAAAGACAGGGCCAGAAGAATGTCTTATGGCCTGGGTCACCTTGTCCCTCTTCTCATCTGCCAGAAGACAGCCCATATCTGAAAGGATCATGGGAAAGAATATTTTCCTTACAACAGTACCTTTTTGCATGTTACAAAACATAGCCTCTTTCCATTGGATGCAGAGCTGGGGGAGCTTTTGCAGGGAAGGGATTTGAGGAATATCATCGAGCAGGACCCTGGGATGGACATAGCAAGGCCTGGAAACAAGGTTGTGAAGCAAACTCTGAACTCAACCATAAATTCTCCTTGCTGAAGGAGTACCTTGGAAAAGGGTATCCTCTCCCCACAGAGACTCTACAAAGTGCCCTGTCCCAAGTTAAAGTCCTGATTAACCTTCTAGGAGAATTCTAGAAAGTTCCTTGGCTCAAAAAAGGTAATATCTATACAGATGGATAATACCTTGATAATCAAAGCCCCTTGGTTCTTGGTGCTAAAACAAATTCAGTTGATGGCAAAAAGTGGCCGATATACCACTTACGAAATGTTCGGAGTATCTGAAATAAAGTTGGACTGATTAGAACAAGCTCAAAGAAGGACAAAGTAGTGGCCTTGAAAAGAAGACCAAAAAAGCAATCTTCTTCTACTCCAGTTTCTGGGGATTTCAGCTCAATGGAAACCTACACAAGATGAATTGTAAAGGCGGAACATGCAAAACTAGGAATCCCATAGAGATATCCGACAGCAATAATTAGAGACACAAAAGGAACACTTAAAAGTAAAAGGAATTTTTTTTCATGGGGCGCCCGGGTGGCTCAGTCGGTTGAGCGTCTGACTTCGGCTCAGGTCACGGTCTCATGGTTCTTGGGTTTGAGCCCTGTATTGGGTTCTGTGCTGACCGCTCAGAGCCTGGAGCCTGCTTCGGATTCTGTGTCTCCCTCTCTGCTCCTCCCCTGCTCACATGCTGTCTCTCTCTCAGAAATAAATAAAGACTGAAAAAAAAAAAAAGCAAAAGGAATTTTTTTTCAAACCCACATACCAAACAATGACGCATCTTCTGAAAAGTGGCAAAGAAGTCGATGCCAAATGTTGCAGGGGAGGGAAAAAAAACACGAAACTATCCAGAGTGAGACAGCCTTAGGTGAGATGTCTTCCACTACCAGTTGCTAAGGGGACAAGCCAACTGCTAACATAATAGCGGAAGCAATGTCTAAAAAATATGACTAAATCAAAGGAAGAGAACGGAAAAAGCAATGAAATATAATTACCTGGGTTCCTCCAATTCTTGCTCCCGCAGTTTCGCTCAGGGAACGAAACAAGAACAGCTATTTTAATAAAGTTTGCCTGAGCTTCCTGCCCATTAAAGCTTTGTGACCTTCGCCAGAACATTAACCATCCTCCAAAACATTTGGCCTTTGTAAGGGCTTCAGATGGATTATAAAGCAAACCATGTGTCCCATCTCATATTCAATCACACTCACATGGGCCCTTTAACAGGCGCTAAATCAGTGTCTTGGAAACTTCCAATCGGAAACAGTCCTTTGGACATCGTGTCTGGGGCCAGACAAGGGTGCCCCCATCCTATATAGTCTAGCTACTTGCTCTGTTTCCTTTGAAATGCCTCCAATGATGTGATATTTGTATGCTCCACTTCGAGACACTGCATGCCATCTATTAGGACCCACTGCCAGGAGATTCTCTGTAATGCTCACCTTCTGCTCTGAATATTCTAGTATTTCTCATTAGCAAGTATCTCTACCCAGCAGGAAAGCAGAAGGAAGATGTGAATAATGCAGCTGGAGATTTTACAAAGAACACAGAAACCAGGGGCCAAAATATGCTTGCGAATAAATGGGCTGGGCTTCTTCCTTGTTCTCTGGATGCCTGACGTTCACCCGCTCCTGCTTCAGGACCTCTCATTCTGTATTGTACTCTTCTATTTATTCCTGTTTCTCCCCACCCAAATGGGAGCACTCAGTGTCCGTAGTAAATACATGTCACATGTAGACCGGTGTGTCTGATGAAAAGAACCTATATTCTTTTATTATGGCAAGGAAATGACTATTTGGGTTTTGCTGGGTGATTTTGGTTTCCAAAGATGGAAAGGACAACTCATGTTGATATAGAAATCCTTTTACAGGGGACAGGCACCAGAATGGTCCATTAGTTACCTAAACATTACACAAAGGGATGCACGTTGTTCCGGCTGGGAAGTTGTAAGCAGCCCCTGGGACTGTGCCAGACCCCAGGCTCTGACTCGTTGGACAGATGCACCATGATTCCTCCCAGTCACTGAAACCCCAGCCTTGCCTCGTGCTTCAGTGGGAAAACAGAAACCAACAGACAAGACTTCCAACATGCTCTCACCACCAAATCCCCAGGCTGTCTGTGGCTGTGGCTCCCCTTTGTTAACTCATTCCTGGTAGGAGAGAGTGTCCAAGATCACTTTGCACTATGGGCCAGGACCCTGCCCCCTCTGTCCCTCTCAGGAACTTCAGTCCTTCACTTTGCTGCTCCTCATCTGGCCATTCCCAGAAACCTTCTATAGGCTCTGGTATCATCTGGTTGAAAACACATACAACACAACCTCCCCTCCTTTGATGTCACGGTCCCCTACGGACATCAGCTGTTCTCCTTCTTAGCCAAGACTCAGAAATGTTGCCTGCAGACCTTTTCTGCACTTCAGCCCTCTCCAAAACACCAAGTTACCAAAATGTCCATCCTGCCTAGTCCAGTAAACCATTATCTTAAAAAGACCACACTCTCCTTCATGAAATACTCTCCCTTGCTTCTACATACTCACTTGTGTTTCTCTCCTGCCATTCTGGTTCTTTCTCACTCTCCTTTGCCCACCTGCTCTAGCCAAGCTCTACTGGTTGGAGCGGCTCAGGGCTCAGTGCAAGCCCCCTTCTCTTCCTACACTGTACCCTGTGCAGGGGTGATCCCACCCAGTCTCTTGACTTTAAATAAATCTGCTGATGACTCCTATATTTCTCCAGAGTCATCTACAACTGCCCACTTACCACACCCACTGGCATGTCTAAGAGATAGCTCAAACTTGAGATCTACAAAACAGAACTCATGATTTTCCACTTCTTCCCCACCCACCCAACCAAGTCACTCCCCAAACTTTTCTGCCTTGGTAAATTCTTCCCCATCTTCCCAGTTTCTCAAGCCTGAACCTGAGTCATCCTTGACATCTTTCCTTCCCGAATTCCCATAACACAACGACATTTCCTATTGATTAAATATCCAAAACATATTTAAATCTTTCAAGTTCTTTATATCTTATAGACTTTAAATGATCTTCCTGTATCCATTCCTGTCTTTTCCAATCTACTTCCCACACATCAGCTAGGTTGATCTTCTTTTATTTCTTTTAATGTTTATTTATTTATTTTGAGAGAGAGAGAGCTGGGGAGAGGCAGAGAGAGAGAATTCCAAGCAGGTTCCATGCTGTCACAGAGCCCAACACGGGACTTGATCCCGCAAACCATGAGATCATGACCTGAGCCAAAACCAAGAGTCAGATGCTTAACCGACTGACCCACCCAGGTGCCCCAGGGCTGATCTTCTTTTAAAAATACCTGATTATTCTGGTGCCCTCCTTCCCATTGTATTCTGTATAGAAAATAAATTCCCTAACATGGCCCAAAGACCTTCCAGATCTGGTCCTGACTACATCTCCCCCCACCTATCTCTATCTGCACTCTAGCCCCACTGCATGATGTGGAGCCTGTGGACCGTCTACCCATGCTCATCTACTCCCTTGCAAAGCAGGAAAGCTAAGAATTACATTTCCCAGATGCCCCTCGTGACTAGAGACCAGCATGTGGTTTCCTCCTGCTAATCATAAGCACTTGACTTTGGACCTCAGTTAGGGATGGGATTGGGGGCACCTGGGTGGCTCAGTCGGTTGAGGGTCCAACCTTGGCTCAGGTCATGATCTCATGGTTCATGAGTTCAAGTCCCACATCAGGCTGTCTGCTGTCAGAGCAGAGCCCTCTTTGGATCCTCTGTCCCCCTCTCTCACTGCCCCTCCCCCACTGGTTCTCTCTCTCAAAATAAATAAACTTATTTTGGGGGGCACCTGGGTGGTTCAGTTGGGTAGGTGTCCGACTTCAGCTCAGGTCTGATCTCACTGTTTGTGAGTTCAAACCCCACATCAGGCTCTGTGCTGACGGCTCAGAGCCTGGAGGCTGCTTCAGATTCCGTGTCTCCCTCTCTCTCTGACCCTCCCCCACTCTCTCTCTCTCTCTCTCTCTCTCTCTCTCTCTCTCTCAAAATTAAATAAACATTTAAAAAATTTTTTTAATAAAAAAATTTTTTTTTAAAGGAGGGGAGAGACAGAGGATGAAACATCCATTTTGCTGGTGCAGACTGGGCCAGAACTGGTGTGGTTCTACAGTCGTTGGCTTCCAGATTTGGTGGTTTCCTGCAGTCAACAGCAGTTTCCCAGTCACAGAAGAAACAACGTGGTTCTGGGAGCCAGACGTTGTCCCTAGAGGCTCTTCCTGGACTGTATGCCCGAACATCTCTTTGTAAACTGCTGAGTACCTGACAAACCGCTTCTTCCTTAAACTAGCTAAGGAGGTTTCTGTTGTTGGCAACTGAACCCTAACAGATGGACTGACCAACTTTTAGTTACTTAGCTGAACCAAGATTGAGTTTCGAATGTGAGTTTTTAATCATCCTGGCTGGATTTAAACCCCTGTTCCAGCACTCACATGCTGCTATATGACCTTGGTAAAGTTACTTAATCTCCCTAGCTTCAATTTTCTCATTTGTAGATTAGGAATAAAAATAGCACCTACCTCAGAGGGCATTTGAGGATAAAATGAGGTAATACTGGTAAAACATTTGATATAGTTGCTGGCACATAAGAGTTCACTAGATGTTAGCGTTTATAATTACTATAATTAAGTATTATTATTTCCTTACTCTGGGCCTTAAAATTTGCTCTTTCTTATGCCTGGAGCATTCTGCCTGTGCACCCAATTAACTCCTACTCATCCTTCAGTTTACAAATCATTTCCTCAAAAGTTATTTCCTGGCCCATTTTAATTATGTCTACACTCTTGGTTTTCTCTCATAACAACATTATTCCCTCTTAGAGCATGCATCAGAATTTTCAATTATATATTTTTTTGTTTGTTTATGTATTTCATCCTAGTCTCCCCCTAGAGCTGTGACTTCCATGAGGTGGCAGTCATGATGACATATGTCCTGTCATATAGGGAGGACCCAGCATTTTGCCTGACACACAAATGAGCTCAATAAATGTTTTTTAAACGAGTGACCTAGTCAACTGGTGGTAAAAATAACAAAAGAAGGGGCGCCTGGGTGGCTCAGTCGGTTAAGTGTCTGACTCAGCTCAGGTCATGGTCTCACGGTTTGTGGGTTCAAGCCCCATGTCGGGCTCTGTGCTGACAGCTCAGAGCCTGGAGCCTGCTTCGGATTCTGTGTCTCCCTCTCTCTCTGCCCCTCCCCTGCTCACGCTCTGTCTCACTTGGTCTCCCAAAAATAAATAAATGTTAAAAAAATTTTTTTTAACTAAATAAAAAAAAATAACAAAAGTTGGACATGTGGAGAGCTGTATCACCAGCAAGTTCTAATATAGGGATCCCAGGCCCGCTTTGGCATAAAACAGCCCAGGACAAGTTTGGAAAATTATCTGTAAGTTTTCTTTATCCTATCAAAATACGCAATAGTACTCTACAGTTTTCCAAGCCCTTTTTGATCTATTAATTCTCCTTTAATCCTTGTAACAACCCTATCATCTTATCCCATCTTATAGAAAAGGAAACACAGGCTTTAAGATGTCTGCAACACGTGCAATATCACACAGAGAGGAAGCAACACATTCCGCAAATCGCCGACCGGTAGTCATGAATTCCAACACCGCGTTTGCCACTTTCCGGCTGTGTGACCTTGGGTGAATCACTCAATCTCTCCGAGATGGTTTCTTCGTCGGTGAAAAGGAACAATAATGTATGTGTGTGTCGTCGGGAAGACGACACGTATCATTTCTGAGATGCGCACTGGTAACAAGCGGGCCCTACACAGCATCACCATCGTCATCGCCACTGGTGAGCACTCACTCTGACTCAGCAAATGGCGAATCATGCTTTTCCATAAGACTCTTGGCTTCTAGACCATTGATACCTGAGGACTGCATATGGTAATCAAAGCTGCAGCCTGAATGCCGTCCTCCATTTTCCTCACAGAGGTTTGACGTCCCACATACCAGGCACAGATACACAAATCTAGCTCTCGTATGAGCTTGCTGCAGCTCTGCAATCACGTTGTAACTCCCCTGATTGCAGGGACTAGAGCCGCCTTTTTCTAGAGTGCTTTGGGCGGCGGTTTTGATTACTTATCCATGGATAGATCTGAGAGGCAAACAAAGCTATGGGCAGAAGTCCAGAGGGCTTCAAGAAAGCGTTATTTCCGAATGAATTCTGCAAAGTTGATGATCCAGATCAGAGCCAAGGCCCCTGGCCCCATGCTCAGAACATCTTTAAACTTCAGGCCAGAAAAACCAAACAGTCCTGCGTCCTATTTCTGAGAGGAAATCGACTCTCCGATCGGCAGACTGTTAGGCAAAGCGCCACAAACAACAGTCACGGATTTTGCTGTTGTGCAGGCTGACCTGGTTAGGGCATCATGGAGCAAGTATGACAGTGTCACAGGGAACTCAGTGGCGAGAACAGATGGCAGTAATTAGGAGACAAGTGATAGGGGTGAGCCCTGGGGTTTATGTTTTCAGCATCTTCTAGATGCTATCGGCTATGATCACAAAAATATTGCATATAACCGATTACAAGGGTCCCCAGTTCCTTCCTCAGGGCTATGACTTCAACTTCTTGAATATCCATATTAATAAGGATCTCTGGTTTTAATCCTATGAGATCGACCACATCATTTCCTCTTGGCAGCTCAACTGAACACAATGGATGGGATTCAGAACTCTGGCTCCCTCATCACAGCAAATCTCACGTCCTCACTGACCCTCTCACTGAGGTACCTGGCTGCTTTGTTCCCACATCGACGACAAGTGAGAACTGCTTCCCGTCCTGAGTAGAAAGGCTGCTCAGATACGATGAGGCACTAAAGAGCAGTGAATGTCTGGCCAAACTATAAGTGACAAGAAACCAAGCTTATTATTAAATCAGTCTCTGCAGGATTGCTTCAGAATATCATGTTTATTTTTTTTAATCTTTATTTATTTTTGAGGGGGGGGGGTGGTGAGAGAGAGAGAGAGACACACAGAATCCAAGGCAGGCTCCAGGCTCTGAGCTGTCAGCACCAAGCCCGACGCGGGGCTCGAAACCACGGATCGCGAGATCATGACCTGAGCCGAAGTCAGAAGCTTAACCCACTGAGCCACCCAGGCGCCCCAGAATGTCATGTCTTAAATGAGAAAATGGCTACTATGTCTTGAAATATTACAGCCAATATTCATTTCACACTTACCCCTTGTCAAGCACTGTGCTAGATTTGGGAGAAATCAACTCCTCAATCTTGACCACAGCCAGGTGAAGTAGGACTCATAATCATCCCCATTTCACAGATGAAAACTAGAGACTCAGAGAAGTTAAGGAACTTTTCTGAGGTTACACAGCTAGTTAGCAACACAAATAATACCCAAACTCAGGTCAACCTGACCTAAAAGCTATCCTTAGTGTAGCTCTAGTCAAAGTCTCTCACACCCATAGGCCACCTCTCACTAAAGTTAGCTGACTTTAGCTAAAGAGATCATATTCCTCTTTTCCTTTTATTCTTCAGGCATCAACTCAGAAGTCCTCTCCTCCAGAATCCCCCTGGATTCCCAATTTGCCTTATGCTCCCTGATGAGCCTATACAGTACTCAGTACACAGCACTTCTTATAACATCTGATCTCTCCCTCCAGACCAGGAGCTTAAGGAGGGCAAAGGCCAGGTTTGTGATGTTCATGGTGAGCAAGAGAGTGCCTAGACCCTCATAGGCACCGTGGACATAGTTGTGGGATTTACGGATTCATGAATAAAGATGACACTCCAGGTGCTTAGTCAGTTAAGTGTCCAACTCTCGATTTTGGCTCAGGTCATAATCTTGCCATTTCATGAGTTTGAGCCCCAAGTTGGGCTCCGTGCTGACAGTGTGGAGCCTGCTTGGGATTATCTCTGTCTCTCCACTCCACTCTCTGACCCTACACCCTGCTCATGCTGTCTCTGTCTCTCTCAAAATAAATAAATAAACTTTAAAAAAATGACACTCGGGGCGCCTGGGTGGCTCAGTCGGTTGAGCGTCCTACTTCGGCTCAGGTCATGATCTTGCGGGTCTGTGAGTTCGTGCCCCACATCGGGCTCTGTGCTGACAGCTCAGAGCCTGGAGCCTGCTTTGTATTCTGTCTGTCTCTCTCTCTGACCCTCCCCTGTTCATGCTCTGTCTCTCTCTGTCTCAAGAATAAATAAACATTTTAAAAAATAAAAAAGTAAAAAAAAATAAAAAAATGACAGTCTACAATAGTTCTTTTTGAAATGTGAGAGCACAGGATCTCACTGCTTCTCTCCAGAATTTCCTTTGCCCCAGGAATCAGAAAAGCAGGTGAACATTGGTGGCATGTTTTCTGAAAATGCTGTAAATCCCCTAATAACGTTGATCCTTTGATTTTTAAAGGAGCTCACACTTCTTTGTGGTATGGGAAAGCCAGCTATGTCTTAAGCATACCAGCTGGCAACTATTTTTTAGCTTTCTTATCGGGGCAAGAGAGGGAAACAAAGCTTGGCATCCTAACATATGGTCCCAGAGGTAAATCTTTGGGATATTAAGTGTCCATGTTATCGTCGGCAACAAAGATCGCGCTGAAGGACAGTACTAGGGAAAAGCATGGTCTTGCCTCTTTGCAGCTTAAGCAGGAACCAATACAGGATATGGGGGACCCAGTGCCAAATGAAAATGAGGATCCCCCTGTTCAGGAATTATTAAGAGTTTCCTGAGAGGGGCGCCTGGGTGGCTCAGTCGGTTGAGCGTCCGACTTCAGCTCAGGTCATGGTCTCATGGTCTGTGGGTTCGAGACCCGCGTCGGGTCTGAGACCGGGTCTGAGACGAGACCACGTCTGAACGGTGCTGACAGCTCAGCGCCTGGAGCCTGCTTCCGATCCTGTGTCTCCCTCTCTCTCTGTCCCTCCCCCACTCTCACTTTGTCTCACTCTGTTTCTCAGAAATAAATAAATGTACAAAAAATTTTTTTAAATAAAAATTAAAAAAATAATAATTTCCAGAGAGTGACAGCAGGGCATTAAAGCAAGTGCAGGCTCTTCTAAGCACAGGTCCCTGCACAGAGGCTCAGGTCGTACACCCACAACATCAGTCTTAGGAGTGATGCCCACAGAACTGTTATAAAGTTCTTCCCTTATTATTTAATTTATCTCATTTCATTCTCATGGCAGCTGCATGAGGTAGATACTTACACAGACAAGACATGAGCACTGAACAAAGGAAGGTTTTGCTCTGACTGGGTGGGGGCAAGAGACTGATGGTAGAGTCTGGTACCTAGACTCTAGAGAGTCTAGAGGTAGAGGCAGAGAGACAGAAGACGGAGACAAGAAGCATTGTGACCAATCCCAAATGAAAACTCAGTGGGACCTTTCTCTCTTTTTTGACGTTTGACAGGGAAACGAAGGATTGAGGTAGAGGAAGTGGCTTCCGAGAGTCTGACCCAGGAAATAATTATCAGCTCGGCACAGAGGATGATGAGCATTAGTAATCCACTCGCTCTGCTTCTCAAGAAGGAAGACCACTGCAGGTCCCAATACTGTGCCCACTTGTTAGACCGGCCTCCCTTATCAGCCCCCACCATTGAGTAGATTCAACCCCAGCAGTGCTTTGTAGCCACCACAGCAGTGGAAGTGTGTGCTCGAGGACTGGAGGAGTAGGAAATGAAGGAAACGAAAGCCATTTCTCTCTGATCAGCAGTGACGCTTGTGACAGCTGCATGGCTGCCCTCTCCTCCACCCAGAGGGTAAACAGTGGGTCTGAGCAGGGCCCGGGAGAGCATTCATCCTTTCCGAGGCACTGCACTTTTAATTAAAAGCTCTAGATTTGGCAGGAAAAGCCTTTAAGTACCATAAAAACCACGAAATATTTCAGAACAAGTCTCATTCAGGATGAGATTTACACAGACTCCTAAGGGTTAAGTAAAGAACAGTCATTAATAAAATACACAGTACTTATTACCCAAGGTCTCTGAATGTGGGCACTGGCCTGAACAGGAATCCCACATAAATAAGCCTGGGCAAGATAAACCATCAACTGATGTGTGGCTCATTCCTCCTATGAAATCCTTCCAGTAAAAGAATACTGGGCTACTTTTTTAACGACAAAGGGTTATTGTTAAACTTTTAGGTGAGAAGCCAGAGGGATGAGAGCCCCACAAAGACCGAAATCCTGGCTATGCTGCTTCTTTGCTTTATGACTTTGGGCAAGTTCCTTCACCTCTCCCAGCCTCTGTTTTCTTAACTGTAAACATAAGGCAATAATGAAAATAGTATAACTATACCACCCAAGGGTATCATGGGGGATTCAGTAAGATAATTATGCAAAACACTTAGCATGGTAGCTGGTACATAATAAGCACTGAATAGTAGTCATGTATTACTATCATTACTCTGACACTGAGGGTTCAACTTGGCAATACTTTTCTCACTGTTACCATGATCTTGTTGTCTAGAGCCCAGAGAGTGCCTGTAAAGTAGCAGACACTTAATAGATATTTGCTGAATAAACGATTCGCTGAGAATCAGTGTCTGCTTACAACACTAGATTTCAAGTTTCACTGAGATGGGGTCCAAGAATTAACCATCCCTACGTTTTTTTCAAAATATATTCACTGGGCTTCTGTTGTATTCCAGGTACGATGCCCTTGTAGAGTCTGTTTCAGACAAAGCGAGTGCCCAACAAAATTTTTATTTAAAAGAAGAGTTCTTGATCCTGGCCCCAAAACTCACTTGCAACACAAAGGTTAGTCCAGTGGACTGTTAAAAAGCCCCACTGGGCTCTCTTACATGGAGCCCACAGTTCTCTGGAATGCTTCATTCTAGAGAAACCAAGTCTGTAAAGAAGCCTAGGAAATAATTAATCTTCTCAAGGAACATAGACCCTGGATTAGGCACTAATGCGTCAAAAGTTAATGGATGCTCCTTGACGGCAAGGATATTTTGTTTTGGTTTTCAGCTTTATGCTTTTTCTTTTTAATAAGTAAACGAATGCTTTTTTTTTTTTTAAATAAATAAACGAACACACACACACGCACACACACACAGAGGCCATAAATGATCAGGAGCCCCTTTAGTTTATCACCATAATCCCAAGCCCTCTTTGAGTTCTATAAGTCTAAGAAAAGGGCTCTTATTCTACAGAACAAAGTCAATTGTAGTAGTCACTGTTCTCAGCAACATGCAGGGAGGAAACTATGTGTGTCTCCATAACCCCAAGAACTACCCATTAAACAAAGTCCCATGCGACCACTCAACCCCAGTTCTTGCCATCCCCGCAACTCGGCCTCCAGTGACCTTCCGTGAGATGCCATTACACAGAGCACTGGAACCAGAAACTTGGCTCAGAGGAAGCGCCCAGTCACCCAAATGCTTTCCGGAACAGAGGACATATAAAGAAATTAATTTTGCAATGAGTACACTTCCTGAGAAAAACAGCTTGCCTTTGTATCCAGTGCACAGTAAATACCTGATACATATTTATTGATTGAAGGCACGACCGGTCAAAATAGAGATTTTACCGGTCAAAATAGAGATTTTTCTGGTCTTCTGGGCAGTCGTCCAATCCTTAGTGGCCGTTGAGTTCTATCAATGCCCGCAATCTCTTTCTTCCTTTCTTCTTCTGTTCTTTAAGAAAAAAACCAAAACTACAGAATTTTGTAGTAATCACTTATACATTCTGGCAATTTGAATAAGAAGGCTTAGTATTAGAATGTCAAAATACATGCCTGACTTAACCAGGCTTAACTCTGGCCTGGACTTAACTGAGATTCTAAGCAGTTGCTGTCTGAGGCATTGGCAGGCTTTGGCTTGTCAGACTCTTGGAGTTCTTCAGTGAAAAATCTCACAGATAAGGTAATTCTCTCCATTTAACTGCAAATGGGGGCAAGGCCATGTAACGGTCTTTCCAGACTCTCTGAATAAAAGATTTTTTAAAATAGGGGCGTCAAACCTTTGGTTGGGTTGGATGAACTTTAAACTCTTAATTTGGGCTCAGCTTAGTATCCCAGGATCATGGAATTGAGCCCCACATTGGGCTCTGCACTGAGCGTGGAGGCTGCTTAAGATTCTCTCTCTATCTCTCTCTCTCCCTCTGCCCCTCTCCACCACCCCCCTCTTAAAAAAAAAGATTTTTTTAAACACACTAGCTATTTTTTACATTGGATTTGCAAAGCTTATTATTTTTAAGAGTTCCGGAAAGCAACATGTCACAGGAAAAACAAGATAGACTATAAAACATGGCTGTGTCACATTCTCTGGTCTGCTTTAAGGTGTTGGTAAAAAATCATCAAAATGAATCCAGGGGTGCAACATTGCCTTCTTTATGTTGCCTTCATTTTGTTCATTCTCTAGGCCAAGTGGGTGCAAACTGGAAAGCCAAACAGTAAATAGGCATTTTTCTCCTCAGTTTCAACCAGCAGCTTGTGCTTCCCTTTGGAAAGGAAAAACAAAATGATATTTTAACACATCTGAATAAAGAGACCAGGTTTTCTGCATGCAGGGCGCACTCAGCAAGAACCCGGCAAAGAAGAGGGTTCTAGAGGCTATACCTTTCATGTCTGGTGCAATTATTTTAACTGCTTCCAGGATTGCCCTAGCTAATGGTTTCATGGCCTCTGAACAGCTAAGAATGTTTGGGAGACAGATACACACACAAAAAAAGAAGACAGGAAAGTTTCACAAAAGGCCACGGAGTGTGACGGAAGCAAAACAGATTTCAGAATCAAAACGCTGTGTTCAAATCCATAACCCAACACTTCCTGGCTATATGGCCTGGACACATGTCACATGCTCTTTGAATGTCCAGTTCCGATGTAAAAAACAAAATGTAGATAACAGTACCTAGAAGGTAGGACAGAATTTTTCAAAATGCAAGTTGTTATACATTAGCAGGTCATAACATCATTTTGAGGTACACTTAACATTTTAACAAAATGAAAGAGTATAGAACAGAAAATATCAAGGGTCCATTACAAGATTCATAAGATAAGCATTGTTTCATGAATTTTTCTTCCATTTTATATATGCGTATAATTATGTTATCTATGTATATTACATACAAGTATATACACAGACATAATTAAAATGTATTTCTTGTTAAAGATCACAGGCAAGGCTTAAAAAATTATTGTATGGATTTCATATAGATTAGAAGGTATGTATATGAAAATACGTAGCATGTAGTAGATGTTCTGTTATTGGTGGTTTCCTTTCCAAGGAGAAATGACTATATCTGGACAAGTTTGTTACGAAATCACCACTTGTTATGGACTGAATGTTTGTGTTTTCCGCCCCCTGCCAAATTCACATGTTGAAATCCTAACCCCCAATGTGATGGTACCAGGAGGTAGAACCTTTGGGAAGTAACGTGGCCACGATGGCAGAACCTTCATGAATAGGATTAGTGCGTATAAAAGGTGCCCCAGAGAGTTCTTCTGCTCTCTTTCCGCCATGTAAAGATAGAAGTAGAAAATGAAAGTCTGCAACTGGGAAAAGGGGTCTCACAGTGACCCAACAATGTTGGCACACTGATTGCAGATTTCTAGCTTCCAAAACTGTGAGAATAAATTTCTACCATTTATAAGCCACCCAGTCTATGGTATCTTGTTATAGCAGCCTGAACTAAGACACCATGTTTATGTATAGGCCAGTGCTTCTCATTGCCTTCCTTTTTTAAAAAAAAAATTAATGTTTATTCATTTTTTGAGAGAGAAAGAGACCGAGCACATGCGGGGAAGGGGCAGAGACAGACAGAGAGACAGACAGACAGACAGAATCTGAAGCAGGCTCCTGGCTCTGGCCGTCAGCACAGAGCCTGATGTGGGGCTCAAACCCACGAACTGCAAGATCATGACCTGAACCAAAGTCCGAAGCTTAACCGACTGGGCCACCCAGATGCCCCGCATTTTCTTCCTTTTTAATACAAGCTGTAACTTTTGGCATTTTGCTAAAACTAGCTTCTATGAGATATGAAGTGTCCCACCAAATGTTTGGACAGACCACTTCAAGATTATTTAGGAGGGGAATTCATAAAACAAACTTCCTTACTTTGCGAAAATAGTCACCTGCCATTTGCTGTGGGTGATTAGTAAGAGAAAAATCAGCTCTTGTGAGTTTGTCTTTACTAATTTTCTGGGTGTAAAAGCAAACATCTACAGGAGAAAGGGAGCTCACTGAACGCCTTATACGTACTAGGCTCTGTAACTACCCCCCCCCCCCCCTTTATTTTACAACTCTGCGAGGTACGTATTATTTTTGCCTTTGTGCTCATGAAGAAACTGAAGCTCGGAGGAGGTGAGTTATTTGCCCCAAATCATGCAGCTAGCATGGAACGGAGCCTGGATTGAGATCCAGGTCTGACCACAAAGACTACGCCTTTTTCCTCTGACAAGAAATAGCCATGACCCCACATTTTTCAAAGCAATTCATCATTCCCTTTTCCTCCCAGAGAAAGATGGCTTTTACCCACTGGTAAGACAAGGGCTTTTTCCACCAGTAGTGGTGTTCTCAATCAGAAAAAAACAACCCACCGCTAAGTGCACGAAGAGCTGCCAGAACTTCATTTGTTCCCACGCACACGAAGACTGCTTTTCCAGCCTCCTCGCCCTTCCTACGGATGACCAGGTAAGTCCCACACTCATTCCCCAACCACAGTATTACTATGAGATTTAAAGAATGCAGAAACCAAAGGCCTCACATGTGTGACCACGTGTATGTGGGCACGCACACACACACACACACACACACACACACACACACACACACACATGCCTCCCCCAGGAGTTCTTCTCAAAGTGCAAGCCCCCAGGAGCATAAAGAAGGTCATCCATCGTTATCTTACATTTGGCAAGGGCTGGAGTGGACTGTCTTTTCTTGACAAAAGCCAGACCAGGCGATGCACAGCATGGAAATGCCTGTGAAAACCAGTATCAGGAAAACAAAATGTTCTTATCAATGACATGTTAGGAGATGAATAAAATCTCCTGACTTAGCTCCAAATACCAGGATGGAGCACAGTCATAAGTCAATAAATGAAGAAGGTTGGTCCCACATTGTGTCTGAATCTCAAGGTGAAAAGAATAAGTTTACCAGTCAATCAGGCCCATTCAGTATCTTCATGGGAAGTGGGTGATGTTTATCTCCCTACCGTTTTGCTTGTACCTTTCTTGGTCAGAGATACTTTTTGACTTCAACGACCCTCAAAAAGAGGAATTTTTTGTTCATTTGCTCCTGCTAAGGTGAAAATTAATGATGTGACTTGATATGCTACCTATTCTAGGGGCTTCTGCCTCATAAGCAGGGACAAATATAGCAAATACTTTTAATTGTCTAATTTTGTTCCTTAATGGAGAAGCTAGTTTTTCTTCCTGATCGCTTTTTATCATAAAAGGTAAATAAACCATGAGGCTGGGAAGGAGGAGAAAATGACAGAGACAAAGTCCCAACCAGTCGGGGGGGGGGGGGGTGGTGAGGAGGAGCATAGAAATATCTGTCCTTCCTAGATGAAGGGCTAGAACAGAAGGGAAAACTCAGGTAAAGCGAGAAGGTTAAGCTCCAGATACCTTTTCCTCTTCCACTAGCTACCTCAAAGATGAGGTGACTTTGGAAACATCCAAAACATTGGACCTGGTGGCCCATCTTAGTCTAGCAGTGTATTGGTGAAGTCATGGTCCAGAGATGAGCCTTAACCTTCAGCTATACATAATCTTGACCACAGTGTAGGAAAAAAGGGGCATGGGGTAGGGTGTCAGTGAGAGGTTATAAATAGACCCAGGCATAAAGAGACTGTTGAATTATACCTGGATGAATTTACCACTGCTTTGGCAGTATAAGCAGGAAATAGATTGATTTCTTTCAGTAGATGCCTCCAATTCTGTTGAGCCCCCTTGACACTGAGTGGTACATCCCTTAGTGACATCCAGGACAGATTCCATACCTTCCCAGTCACTTTCAGGGATTAGAACAACCCCTTTTCAGTATTAAAGGCTGAATTCTATTCCCTATACTCCTGCTACTGATCTCAAACTTACACCAGTTTCGACTGAATTTAAAAAATGTTATACGTGGTTCCCACTTGTGACAAATGCAAGGACCAAGAGACGGCTAAGTCATGAATATTACCCTCATGATAACTCAGGATAACTCAAAAGCAGCAGACAAGGAAAGAGTACAAAATTCAGCTGCGGAAGCTAGGTTCGAGACGCAGAGCTTGGGCAGGGGAGACAGAATGGTTAGCTCCTTAGAAGGGGGACAGGAATGAAGGGGGCCAGGAAGTAGCGACATCTGAACTCAATGCACAGAGGGTCAACGGGGCATTCCCAGAGAGAAAGACATTCCAGGCAGCGTTGGTCAGGAGAACAAAACCACTCAAACATTAGGTGTAAATAACTCTCAGAACAGCTTAGGAGAGTAGGAACAGTGATGCTAAAGCCATGTGGAGAGGATGTAGAAATAATCCTCACATGATTGGTTCTTTCATCGACTCCCTCAAAAGCCTCCAGAGGTGAATCCCAAAGGATGTACTTCTACGGGGAACTAAGTGAAGGAAATTTAAGTGCATTGTTTTCAAGCATTATTTTCAAGTAACCTCACTGGATTTGAGGGAAGACATGGGGGTTCTAGAAACTTCGGTCTCTCTTTTTTTCCACACTAGTCACTCATTTTAATTCTGCTTCCAGGAGGGGCCAGAACCACCATCGAAGTAAAACAAATAAATAAATGCGCTCTCTGGTGAATGTCAGAAAGACATTTGTTTCAAAATATACTGAGCAGTAGGCCTGTGTAGCCCCATCACCTAAGCCAAGAGTGGAGACAATGACTTCTGTTCTCTTCCGAATCCATTGTATGTATCTGGAGGCTGAGATGCTCAGGGTGATAGGTGAAGAATGTTTGCTTAATGTGTCTCATGGTTAAGTGCTTAAAAAGCTTCAAAATTCTTTCCCATCTGACCTGTTGTTCATAGCCAAGACTATTTATGAGATAGAATTGAATTTCCAGAGGACGTATTTCCTTGTTACAATCCTTAGTAATTAATATTTTATGGACAATTCTCACATTCTGCTAGATAGAACTGAGGACGTTGTTAGCCCTTAAGACTAATAATGTCTGAATTTCATTTTATGTAACAATAAAGATTGTAAGAATGTCATTTTTCTGGTTTAGAATCTTCATTTGTTGCATTTGCTTTAATATGGGTACTGCTGTTTGAGCTGTTATTGTCTACATTTTCCCTTTCAGATGTGATCTGGGGAAATATTTTTCATCCCCTTTCACTCAGAACAGTGTCTGTCCTATAGCAGAAGCTCAACAAACACCTGTAATTCAGCAAAAGAACAACCATGGGAGAAAGGTAAGAGGTTGGGTTACGGAGTCAGAAACCTGATCCAAATCCTAGTTTCACCATTAACCAGTTGTATAAACTTGGGTGGTCAAGTCACTTAATATCTGGGAATCTCAATTCCTTCATCTTTACTCATGGGATAAAATACTCACCTCACCACACAACTTACGACTGTCATGTGAAAGGATGTACGTGAAGAAGCCTGGCACAAATATAAGGAATCAATAAACCCTAGTGGAACCGAAACTTTAAGCCAGTGCTAAAATTATTATCACCTAAATATAGCTCCAAGATGTCGTCGCCTAACAATTCAACATGGCTAAACCTTTAGTTAATGCTGAGTGGTCACAAAGACTTCAAACTTCACTGCGCTTACAAATTTTGCCAAAGTGCAGATCCCTCAGCTGTACCCATGAAGATATGGATTCATAAAGGCTCTGTATTTCTAATAAGCACCTTGGGTCATGCCTGTGCAGGTGGTCTATGGCCCAAACTTGGACAAAAATGAAACTAAGGGCAGTGGCATAATTTAATTGGCAAAAAAAAAAAAAAAAAAAAAAAAAAATTAGATTAAGAGGGTGATAGCCCATAGCTAACTTGCATCCCAAACTATGGAGGGCCGGAGAGTGGGAGGGAGATGGAAAGCAAACAGGAAAGTTTTCACCAGCCTCTCGCCGCCTCCCCCACCAACTCACAAGAGTTACAGGATTCCAGATGAATGGCATGATTGTTCAAAGAAGGAGGATATCTGTACTGCTGGGGGCGGGGGGGGGTGGGGTGGGGTGAGGTTGGGTAGGAGTGTGTGACTAACCCAGAAATATTTCTAAGTGTTTGGATGTTAGAAAAGGCCAAAATGCCTTTTTCTCTCCCTCTCCCTATGCTACCACTACCGCAGACAAGCCTTAAAGCCATGTTTATTTCAGAACAAATCTAATCCATACATTTGTCTTGTTTAGACTTGTGTCAAAAATGTTTTTAGTGTTAATATAGAAGCAAGAAAAACCTTTTTTACTGTAAAAACAGCAAAGAGAAACAAATCTACCTTTGGTAAATATATTTTAATAGATATTCAGAATTGAAGACAGGGGGCTAAACAGAAAAACAATGTTGCAATTCAAAAGCAGTCAAGACAGATCTTTCTATAGCTGCAGAATGTTTAATTCCATCCAAAGCAAACATTCTCAACCGCTTTGAACTCTTAATTTACTGCTCTTGTGTACACATCCTTTCACTATGGCATGTAAAAAGGACACATTGTAATTAAGAGTAAATTAGTTTTGATACTTCATCATGATACTTAGATTACTTCAAGCCACTTTTTAAGAGATAAATTTTTTCATGCAAGAGACTTGCCTTTAATCACAAAGCAGTCACAATGCTATTTATGTTTATTTCCTGAGGGTGAGCCAAGCACATTAGGGAAGTAGGACAGCTGTACTGTCTTGTAGTTCTGAATTTAGTGAATGCTTGTATATGGTTCTTTTCACAATCAAAGCTGACATCATAAGAGCTTTATACACCAAAGACAACCAAAGTATTTTGTCATCAGGGACACTGCCCAAAGCGGTACACTACCCTCCATGAGGGGAGAAGCTAAAGTGAGAGCAGAGGTAATCTGCCAAATCCTAGAACAGAAAAAAACTTGCATCCTGATGTATTTTCCAGGCTGCCTTGAGGAGACAGGACAATGTAGTGGGGACAGCACAGGTTTGCATGCCTAATATGCTGAAATACTGACTCTCTGCTCTTGTCCATCAATGTCTTTGAGTGAGCCTTGAGTGTCCTTCAAGGCTCATCTATAATACATGGGTGATAACACCTTGTAGGATCCTTCTAAGTGGTGAAACAGATAATATATAAGGGCACCTGGGTAGTTCAGTCAGTTGAGCACCCAACTCTTGATTTCTGTTCAGGTCATGATCACAGAGTCATGGGAATGAGCCCTGGGTCGGGCGTCTGTGCTGAATGTGGAGCCTGCTTGGGAATCATTCTCTCTCTCTCTCTCTCTCTCTCTCTCTCTCTCTCTCTCTCTCTCTCCCCACCCCCCCCACCTCTGCCAGTCTCCCCAACTTGTGCCCTCTCTCTGTGTCTAAAATAAAAAAAAGAAAATAATAAAAAAAAAAGAAGTAGGGGCGCCTGGGTGGCTCCGTCGGTTGAGCATCTGACTTCAGCTCAGGTCATAATCTCACAGTTCGTGAGTTCAAGCCCCACATCAGATTCACTGCTGTCAGCACAGAGCTCACTTTGGATCTTCTGTCCTCCTCTCTCTCTGCTTCTCCCCTGCTCAAGCGCACTCTCTCTCTCTCTCTCTCTCAAAAAATAAAATAAACATTTTTTTTTAAAAAAGAAGTAAAATAGATAATATATGAAAAGTTCAAAGCAGTGGCATACCAGGGTGGGTACTGAAAAGAGATGTTCACCCAGGTATAGGTAAAAAGTTGATACACTACCGTAGAGAATTTAGAAACAATAATAAAACTGACTAAAAGTCAACTTGTCTTTTGTTAGTATAATCCACAGACGATTCTAAATGAACCCACTTACCCAATACTTCTCCCACCAGGGTAGGGAACTCCCACTGAGCCACTCCCCCACCACGGTATGTACTTGGCTTAGTGACTGGAGCACAGTAGGTCCTTAGGAAATGCTAGTCCTCCCTTAATGGAAATAAACTAAATATATGTGAAAATAGATCTAACATAAGAAAAGAGCCTTCGGGCATGAATCTTTTTCAGCTCCAACTGAGCTCCAGTTAAGGACAGTAAAAAATAACATTTATAAGATTTTGCAAAACTGATTTCTATCATCCAAGTGTTGACTGTCTTTTCATGCTGTCTCCCTGTTCACCCTATACTTCACCTCCTCCACGAAGAAGAGATTATCTACCCCATAGACATCAGGAAGCAATATGGATTTTGTGATGTCTTGGGGGAGATGGAGATGGTTTCTATCACACACAAAGTATTTCTCTCCAAAAATCCCCATTACACATCTCCATTTCTCCAAAATTCATCTTGAGCTCCCATCCAAAGGTCACCTCTCTATCCTTCCTGACATAGACTTCCAGCCTCAGACTGCAGTACCTGGCCGTGGGTCTTTCCTTTGGGCCTCCCTGTATCATTTAACCAGACCCATTTAGATCCATCCAGATCCTTCCTGCTGTCTTCCAGTCTGGGAAAGACCAGCAAATATCAGATCCTTCTGCCACCGTGTGTGAACTGAGTCAATAGTATATAACAACAAAACAGCAACAAAATCTTCCTTTTTTTTTGTTCACATATGGAAATTTTTACATTCCGCCTTTGTGCTCATTAACACCCAGAACTAACTGACCCACAGGAAGGGACAGAAAGAAAGGCACTCCAGTAGCTTTATCATAAATCACCCAGTTGAGTTTTAGTTCATACAATTAATTCAAAACACCCATAAAATAGCCCCATGGCCGTTAAGCATCAAATCCTAGAACAGTATCATACTGATACTTAACAGTTCTCTGCCCTTTACACTCATCTTTCCAAAAGACAACCCCAAGAAAAACTAAAAATTTAAGCTGAATATCACATTGCTTTTATTTATTAAGAAGAATAAAAACTTCACAACAGTACACACATTGATGAAACAGAAGCGACGTAATAATAGAGTGGAAAAGAAGGCAATCATGTAGAGGTCATTTTTAGCCCAACTCTCTCATTTTACAAAGTTAGAGTTCATGGTTGCAAACAGTAGAAACTATTTAAGCAGAAAAGTTGTTTTCTGGAAAGCTATTGGATAGCTCACAGAATTAAGATGAAGAGTAAAAAGCAAAACTGAAAATACGGGCAGGAACCAAGGGAGTAACCAGTTGAGAGACTATCAAAATCATTCCGTGGGAACGGTTTTGGACTCTGCCACTGGGGGCACCAACACTGGACACTCATCGTTAACACCACTGGACTCTTACATCCACCATCACATAAATAATCACTGGCTCTCCTGGCATCTCTCTACCATGCCTTCAAGAGTCAAAGTCCTACAGTCAATTAATCTCTGACAAAGGAGACAAGAATATGCAACAGGAAAAAGATAGTTTCTTCAATAAATGCTGCCGGGAAAACTGGGCAGCTACATGCAACAAAGAGTGAAACTGTACCCCCCTCTTTCGTCATACACAATAATAAACTCAAAACAGATTAAAGACCTAAAGGTAAGACACAAAACCATAAAACTCCTAGAAGAAAACATAGGATATGGAGAAAAAGAAACCCTAATGGTGTAACCACTATGAAAAACAGTATGAGTGTTCCTCAAGAAACTAAAAATAGAAATATCATATGATCCAGTAATTTAACTACTGGGCATTTACCCGAAGAAGATGAAAACACTAATTTGAAAAGATATATAACCCCTACATTTATTGCAGCATTATTTACAATAGCCAATCTATAGAAGTAACACAAGTATCCATTCATAAAGGATTGGATGAAGAAAATATGAGATATAGATATAGATGATATAGATATAAATAGATAGTGATAGATTGATCGATACATAGATAGATAATGGAATATTACTCAGCCATAAAAAAGAATGAGATCTTGCCATATGCTATAATGTGGATGGACCTAGAGTGTATAATGCTAAGTGAAATAAGCCAAAGAAAGACAAATACCAAATGATTTCAGTTATATGAGGAATCAAAAAAATAAATAAAAAAACAAAAGCTGAAACAGACCTATAAATACAGAGAACAAACTAATGATTATCAGAGGGGAGGGGGGTGAGACGGATTGGCAAAACGAGTGAAGGAGAGTGGGAGACACAGTCTTGCAGTTGTGTAATGAGTAAGTCATGATGATAAAAGGTACAGCAGACGACATACGGTCAATGCAATGGTAATATCACTGTGTGGTAACAGAGGGTAGTACACTTGTGATGAGCACAGCATAACGTAGAGACTTGTTGAATCATTATGCTGTATATGTGAAAATAATGTAATATTGTAGGTCAACTATACCTCAATAAAATAAATTAAATAAATAATGAGATCTACTTACTTGGGGAAAAAGAAAGAGTCAAAGTCCTAGGCTGGCATGCCCAACTGGATCAACCTTGGGTCACATTTCTAGGGGCAACAGCTCCCTCACCCAGATACCATACATACACATGAATGCCCAGCGGGCTTCTGCTAGGTGTTTCAGGCTGCAGTCTCAGAGAATCTCTGGGGTAGAGAGTGAGAGGCATGTGGCACAGGGCCTGGGTGAGGTGCAGTCAGACTGTACCTGCAGGAAGCTGGTCGAAGTCCACACACATCTGGTCACCTGATTCTACGGTGGCCATGGAGGCCAAGAAGATTTAAAGTATAAACAAGAATGTGGTTTTTTCACATACTCCAATATTAACATCAGTGACACTGGGTTTTTTCAAAATATGGCAAGATCACAGGAAGCCTTATCGGATTGTATTGACCCTTTCAACAATTAAAAACTGTAACTCTAGGGACACCTGGGTGGCTCAGTTGGTTAAGGATCAGACTTCGGCTCAGGTCATGATCTGACAGTTCATGGGTTTGAGTCCCGCATTGGGCTCTGTGCTGACAGCTCAGAGCCTGGAATCTGCTTCAGATTCTGTGTCTCCCTCTCTCTCTGCCTCTCCCCAACTCATGCTCTGTCTCTCTCTTTCTTGAAAATGAATAAACATTAAAATTTTTTTTAAAAAAAACCCATAACTCTAAGCAATAGATTCCACATCAGTTTCATAGGCATTAACAATAAAACAATTAGAAAATGAATATGAGCCAGAGGAAGAAAATGAAAATCATCACTGGTAAATATCTTTTCATAGAAATAAAAGCCATTCTACAACATCATTTTTCTGACTCCATTTAAGCTATTAAAGTTCAGCTAAATATGATTTGCAGGCAAAATACAATGCTTTAATGGTCAGTAGATTGCTAGCTATAACTCTTAAAACTGTTGATTACAGTAACAGCCAAAGTAATGTTTCTAAGAGCAGAAATAAAATTCATAGAAAAAAAAAAAAACTTCCTGACTAAGTAGCTAATTGAGCAGAGTTTTAATGATCTTCTCTCAAGATAGTCTCAAAGGCCATGCTTGCATAATTATTCATGTTAACTCCACACTAACCCAAGAAATCCTATACCACAGAAAGGTCACTAAGGAATGAAAGGGAAAAAATAAAGAATTGATGGCAAACAACGACACGATCAGTTACTATACTCAGTCAGATGATTAAATCTCAGCTGCCTGTGCAAGCTAAGTCTCAAATAAACATTTGTTGACTGATGAGTGAATGACTGAGAAAGTCAAAAGGAAAACCATGACCTGTTTTTGGCTGCACAGCTTGAAAAATTCAAGGGAAAAGGAGAGAAAAGAATTTGGTTTCAGTATTTCTCTATCAGACTATGGTGGAAAGTTAATACATGGGACCCTATACATATGTGCTCCGTTTTGAACTTTATTTTTTAATATATTTTTAAATGTTTGTTTGTTTGTTTATTTAGAGAATTCACATGAGCAGGGTAGGGGGAGAGAAACAGAGAGAGAGAGAGAGAGAGAGAGAGAGAGAATCCCAAGCAGGCTCCACGCTGACAGTGCGTGGGGCTCGATGTAGGGCTCGATCTCATGAAGCATGAGATCATCATGACCTGAGCCAAAACCGAGAGTGGGACGCTTAACTGACTAAGCCACACAGGAGCTCCTTTTTGACCTTTAAAATAAAAACTGATTTTTCTTAACTGCAACAATATCAATCGTAATGAGTTTACCAGAAACTGAAGCACAAGACAAGGCATATCTATAAGGGAAGCTTGTAGAAATGGCGGGGTCTCCTGTTCAAGTGCATCTTTGGAAGCACTTTGTCTTTGAGACAAACCATGGCAAATTAGTCATGCCAATTGGTCACGGCAAATTGGTCATAGAGGATGATGATACTCTACAGAAGTGTACACGCACTGGGGATATAGGATCCCCAAATAATATAAATTCAAAAACCTTACGTTGGAAGTAGTTTTAGAACTTAATCATCTCAATGATCCCACTGAAGAATCAGCTTAATACAACCCCTAGAAAATGGTACTCACAGAAGTCTCTGGCAGAACAAAAATGTATGTAAGGGTTAAGCAAGATCAAAAGATCTTGAGCACATACAAGTAAAGCTCTTTTCCCATTTTCCCTGAGGAACCCAGCAGAAAATAGTTACAGGAATGAGATTCACAGTGAAAGATTTTTAAAGAAAATTGGAACACCATTCAGCCTTGAGAAAAGACAATGACAGTGAACTTCAAGATTTTTTTTTTTCTCTCAGGGTATGATCCGTTTCTAAATACCCACAGAAGGCCACAAAAGGAAAATTTTTAAATGATAAGCCATTTCATTCTTTTTATTCTATTTAAATTATAAAGCAGAAAAATGTCCTAAGAGGGAAAAAATCCTGAAGGTATGTGGCTAAACTCACTCATTCTGTGGAGATATTGGAAAAACAGCCAGATTTCAGTATAGCCTAAAGGCAAGAATAGCTGGACCACCTCCAAGACCCCATCAGTCTAGTATCAAAAACATCAGTGCTCTCATCAAGTCTTTCATGTGCCTCAGAAGAATTCAGGAAGTTCAGTGACTTTGGAGGTCAAAGTTAAGGAGTCCAAGAATTCTATCTATAGCATTGCCAAGAACCTCAGAGTTTATGAATGTTTTTTTAAGATGGTTGAACAACTTCATGAGGGACAGAGAAAAAGAGAATACATTAGTGAAGACTCAAGTTCTTTCAAAACTTTTCTGGAGGGGCACCTGGGTGGCTCAGTTGGTTAAGCATCCAACTTCGGCTCAGATCATGTTCTCATAGGCCGTGAGTTCGAGCCCCATATTGGGCTCTGTGCTGACAGCTCAGAGCCTGGAGCCTCCTTTGGATTCTGTGTCTCCCTCTCTCTCTGACCCTCTCCTATTCACACTCTGCTTCTCTCTCTCTCATATAAATAAACATTAAAAAGAATTAAAAAACCTTTCTGTAAACATTTGTATTCCTTTCCATTAGGTCTGAGGCTTGATTTCAACATATCTCCAAAATAATAAATAAGCTCATTACTGTTTCCAGGATGCTGGAAGAAGACACGAGATCTCTGGGTTAGAGACAAAGGACTTTACTCATGGCAAAGCATGCAGTATGAGCATTAGTATTTGGCACTAGTCACTTGTCTCCCAAATCCTACAGAGGGACAGAGGGACAGAGGTCCCAGAGGGACTGCTGCACACATTGGTGGCACTAAAGGCAAGGAACACAGAACTTGTGGAACTCATCATTCCATTGGAAGCAAGCCTCCACTCTGTCCCAGAGGCAGACATTACTTATCTCTCAAGGCTGCTGAGTGCAAACACAGTCCTGAGAAATGGGCTGGGTATAAAGTGATGTTGGCCTTGCGTTCTTGGGCTACTCAGCAAGATGTTTAGGAGTACAGGATAACTACGGACACTATGTCTCCCATTATTTCCTCTCACTATCCCATTCTCTTACCTAACCCTCCTTTCTCTCCTAAAACTGTGAGGCAAAGGAAATACCAGTGAATGGACTCAGACCCTTCCCCCAGCCTAGCTCATCACATCTTTAAGGTCTATGGCCTGAAGACAGCCCCTCAAACTCAGTTTCTTATACCATTTCGGATTCTGAGGACCAGTATCATCCTCTCTTGGTTTCCTTAAAGACTAGCTTTCTACGGCTTTAATATGCCCCCCTTTGGTGTCTAACTTCTATCTCCTTGTTGTCTTGACAGCACTAGAATGATCTTGTACTACACCATATACAGATCCCTCAAAAGATCCATTTTCTCACTCTGTCACTCATCGAGACCCTACATCCATAAGCATTTCTGAGAAAGATGAATTTCAGCAAACAGAACATCGATTTATGAAAGCATTATGGCTCTACTTTGGAATCAACACTGGCCCAATGCATTCCATTTTCTGCAGTTTTATCTTCATAGAAACTGTTCACGATAGCTGCGACCAATAACGTTCACATCTTGGGTCAGGGGAAATTCCCAGCCACCAGTCATAATACAACTCTCCTTCCTTTACCCAGGAAAGCATAATAAAAGCAAGTAAAAGTGATGTCATTATAGAGAAATTTTTGAATTCATTCCCGTTTATTTGGTTAGAAAGTAAATCGCTTTCGGGGCCCCTGGGTGGCTCAGTTGATTAAGCGCTTGACTTTGCCTCAGGTCATGATCTCACAGTTCATGGGTTCCAGTACCGCACCGGGCTCTCTGTTGTCAGTAAAGAGCCTGCTTTGGATCCTATGTCTCCCCCTCCCTCCACCTCTCCCCCTGTTTGCACGCACACGCACTCTCTCTCTCAAAAATAAATATTAAAAAAAAAAAAAAAAGACCTACTGAAACCTTCAGAGTTTAGCCAACATAAATTTCCATAAAAACATTTCCTGACTGCATTGGTTTTGGTCTATTTTAAGGTTAATTTAATGAAAGTACCAAGAAATTGTAATTGAGATTTTTTAACTCTTAGAAGCATTTCAAGTATTGCTAAGAGAAGAATTTGATTCTATGAGCTTTATGACACACACCCACGTGCACACCACACAAACACACAGAACATTGTCTTGTGTGACTCTTACACTTGAAAGAGAGTCAGGTTTTTTTTCTTTTCTTCTTTCTGTTATTTTTTAAATGTTAATTCATTTTTTTTCATTTTTTACTCATTTTTGAGAGACAGATCGTGAGTGGGGGAGGGGCAGAGAGAGAGGGAGACACAGAATCTGAAGCAGGCTCCAGGCTCTGAGCTGTCAGCACAGAGCCTGACGTGGGGCTCGAACTCACAAACCGTGAGATCACGACCTGAGCTGAAGTCGGATGCTTAATCAACTGAGCCACCCAGGCACCCCTAACATTTATTCATTTTTGAGAGAGAGAGAGAGAGAGAGAGAGAGAGAGAGAGAGACAGCACGGGCAGGCAGAGAGAGAGGGAGACACAGAATCCAAAGCAGGCTCTAGACTCTGAGCTGTCAGCACAGAATCTGACACAGGCCGAAACCACAAACTGCAAGTCAGTTTATCACATTTGCTGGGCTTCTTCACCAACCAGATACTTGTGCCATGCCTCGGGGTGGGGCAGAGGAGGGGCAACCCCAGGGGCAGGCCTTCTTCCATAGCCCTTTTGAAAAAAGTTAATTCGGCAAATGACAGGTCCACCATTTCTCCTACATCCATATTGGGAAGCTCCCAAGTGTAGTCACACATCTACCAAAGAGGGGGTTGGTCCCTATGCACAGAGGCACGAGGTATGGAGGCCAATTGGCTATCTCTGCTTCTCCCTTCCTCTCAATATCTAATGCTCTTTGATCTCTCTGATTTTAATATTCTCAGATCACACTCACTGTTTATGGGTCATGTAGAGGTAGGAGGGACAATCAGGAGCATTCCAGAGCCTCCTACTGTGGGGGTTCCAGAGGTGTCTGCCCCCATTTCTCAGTATCTCACCACATGTGGGCGCCATGCTAAGTGTTCCGACAGTTTACATACCTTTCGTTATCACAACAGTCCCCTGAATGTTCTCTAATAGTTGAGGAATCGGATGCAGAGAGGGTGTAAATGCCTCGCCCAGGGACCCAAGTGTCAGGCTCCAGAGCCCATGCTCTGTCCATGGACTGTGCTATAAAAGATCCAAAGGTGATCTTGAAGCCATTTTCTAGAACTTGAACTGTTACCTCTGGGAGGTCATTGTCCCTTTGCTCTTTCTGCTAAGGCTCAACCAAAAGAACGTGAGCGCAAACTACACGGCAAGAAAATTCGGGTAGACATGATAATAACGACACACTGAAACAGGGAGCTGGGAAACCAGCGACACTCCATCTTTAAGAGCACCTATAGAGGCAACAGCAACTGCCCATCTTTAGTTGTTTAGAGAAGACACAGGAGATCCTTCTTCTTTCAAGGTCAACTGATCCAAAGGGGAAAACTGAATCAAGGGAATACTAATTGCTAAGATTTAAGGTACTGGTTCTTCTGTGCCAGATTTTATTCCAGTGCTTTTCATTAGGGAATAAAACGAAGATCAGAAAAAAGCAAAGCACAATTTTTTCCTTGGAAAAGTAAACACTCTCCTCAAACTATTTTTTTAAGTTACAAACCATAAACCTCTATTTCACTAATTCTTTAGCTCTGTAGGCAGTTAAAAAACTGTGCGGAGGGGTGGGCGAAGAAAGTGAAAATAATAAAAGCAATGCAAGGGTACAGCAGTGGAGAGGAGGGAGTAAGGAGAATATAGGAATAAAGGAGAAACACATTTAAAGGGGAGAAAGGAAGAGAGAAAGACTCAGAAGGAGAGAACGGGAGAAAAAATGGAGAAGCAAACTAATGAAGAGAGAAGACAAAGGAAAGGAAACCATGGTAAGATGATTTTTTTTTAAGTTTATTTTTTTATTGTAGGAGAGAGAGAGAGTGAGCAGGTGAGGGGCAGAGAGAGAAGGAGAGAGAAAGAATCGCAAGCATGTTCCGCGCCATCAGCACACAGCCAGACGCGGGGCTCCAACTCACGAACCATGAGATCATAACCTGAGCCGAAACCAAGAGTCGGACACGTAACTGATTGAGCCACCCAAGTGCACCAGAACACCATAGTAAGATTTTTACTTCACACTCTGCTGTTTAGTTAGGTTGTGAGTGCAACTTTAGGCCAAAATGTCAATGGCTTATTTCCTTCTACAATGCCTCGTTAACTGCTTAACCATTGTTCATAGGTCTCTAATGTCTCTTATTAAGTTTTCAGAGTCTTGGCACCAACTGATCTAACTACAGCAGCTATTTGGAAAAAAATATTGTTCGGACCACTCGCAGGGAGCCAGGGACTATCATTTTCATACTGAACAAAATCAAAATGAAAGACAAACTGACCAAGTCTGAAGCAACTTCAATGCTACGTGAGGAAGCGAACTGGATTACACGGTTTACGCTTCGGTTCAATGCCAAAAAATAAAATTAAGTTAAAGCCATCAAGAAGCATAATATACTTGTGACGCATTCTCACATAAAAGCATACTCTTGGCTGGATTCTAGACTTCCTCCCTTTGCTACGTCTGTTCCTCAAGCTAGTCAGAGTCTATTTATCGTCCTTCTCTGCTCGATAAGTTCTTTTGGCCAGTCTCATCGCCTCCTTAACATCTCCAAGGTGTTAACTACATCATAATAGCGACGTGGCTCTCCTAGCCTCATTGATCTTGGCTTCCCATTCATTACTATATTCCACCCTAAGTCAAGGTACTGAGGAATAGTAGCACACTTTTTTTTTTTAATTTTTTTTTAACGTTTATTTATTTTTGAGACAGAGAGAGACAGAGCATGAATAGGGGAGGGGCAGAGAGAGAGGGAGACACAGAATCTGAAACAGGCTCCAGGCTCTGAGCTGTCAGCACAGAGCCCGACGCGGGGCTCGAACTCACGGACCGTGAGATCACGACCTGAGCCGAAGTCGGACGCTTAACCGACTGAGCCACCCAGGTGCCCCAGTAGCACACTTTTTAAGTTCAGTGGAAAATTCAGTCCAAGTACATCTCTGCAGGCAAGTTTACAGATTTGTATGACACAAAATGGAATTTTGGAAGCGGAGTCGAGATGTTGTGGAACAATCAGGAAGTCACCAGATGTTACTGTTACAGAGACTATAAAATGCTTTCTTCTAAATGGGCATGTGATTAGATCTTGGGGGGAGCTACTCTATCATTATAGTAATGGGTTTTTTTTTTTTTCTTACAAAGTTGCATTTTTCCTACTCAAAGTCTCTTTTGACTAAATGAATTTCATATGTGTAATCAAAGCATTATGCATGTCATTGTACTTGGAGCTAATTTGAGCAATTTTTGTTAAAATTTTCCCACATGGTAAAGCACTCTTTGAAAACAATCTCATGAAAGAGACTTTTTAAAGTTATTATTTTAAACATAACCATGCATCTTTACTTCAGCTTCAGTATTTTTGCTCTTCAACCAAATGGGCATCCTTAGACACAGCATGTTTTTACATCACTGTGGGAATGACATTTTGGTTCTTAAGCAGTAACCAGAAGGTTGTATATTACACTACAAGAAAATGTTAAAACTTCAAAACCTCCTAGAAGTAAATAAATTTTTAAAATATTATTAATAGGGAAAAATTGAAAATAACTTCAAGAGTATTCATTCATTCACTCAGTGAGTGCCTACCTTGTGCTAGCTCTGTTCTAGGCACAGGAAAACCACAGGACAGGGCTTAGAACAGTCCCCATCTCATGAAGCTCTCATCCTAGAGGAATAGGAAATTGGTTACATAAATTTTGGTGTACTCAAAGAGTAGAATACTGTATGATCCTATTAATGATGGGGTACAAATATATTTATTAATTAAAGCAACATTCATAGTATAGTAAATACATAGATAACAGATGATTACGATGTGATGATTTTTATTTCATATATATAGTAACATACGAGGTAACAATTATTTGTGAGAATTCTTGGTATCAAAGTTGTGGTTACAGAAAAATTATTCGAATTTTACTATAGGTTCTAAATACTTCACATAAATGATTTTCTCTTATCCTCAGTCCAACTTTGTGCGGAGCTTGGAGTTAATATCATATTAAGTCCATTTTTAAAACAAGAGAATGAGGATTGAGGCACAGAGAGATTAATTAGCTTGCCTAAAACCACACAGCTCGTTGGGATTTAAACCCAGGAAGTTTGGCTCTGGAGATGTGCGGTTTGAACAACGTGCTATCTTGACTCACGTGTGCTTAGGCTCATACTGTGTGAGTTCAAGTCCAGGCTAAGCTATTTGTCAGTCATAGGATCTTGAGCACGTTATTTAACCTCCCTAAGCCTTCACATCTTCCATTCTGAAATGCAGAAAACAGTAGCCACCCTATCACATACTGTTAACATGTGGATTCGGTGAGAAAATCTGTGTAATCCCTGGCACACAGGAAGTACTCAAAAAAATTACCTTCATCATCTTCATGATCATCATCTTCAAATTCTGGGGGAATAGATGCCCAAATATTAACAGCGGTACTCTCTAGAAGGTATAATCACAGAAGAGCTTCCTTTTCTTCTTTTCATTTAACAGCACTTCCTACTTTCTCCATAATATATATGTATTGTGTGGTTCACAAACTATGGGATATAAAGTAAAATTCACATTTCTCAATTGCTGCACGCAACAAACGTAATCATTTCTATAGAAATAGACACAATGCTAACAACGCTAAACTTTCACGGAACACATTCCATTTATCAGGCAGCACTTGGGTTGAGGAAAACATAAACATGAATAAGACATACAGCAAGCTCTGACAGATCTTACATTTTAATAGGCAGGGAAAATAGTATAAAGGGAGAAGTGTCAAGACATCAAGGGAGTATTTTAAGAGAGACACGCATACAATGTTATACGAGGCCACCAGAGACTGGAACCTGCCCAGGAAGCAAGAGAAGAATTCACACTGAAGTGGATGGAAGTGTGAGGCACAGGGATCAGGAAACATGTCCCCCCACTTCTCACAGGAAAAAACAGATTATAACTATAATATGAGAGAAGTGTCAAAAGTAACAAAAATCAGCTGCATAAACTATGGGCTGTATGTAAGTCACAGTTCTATTTATAAGGGACTTAAAATCTACCAGTGCCATATCTAAGCACTCTGTGCACCCCCCTGGCAATCACATCACCTCTCAGCATGACTACAGTTGAGCCTTTAGCCTAAGTCCTAAAAATGAGTAGGAACTTTCTAAGTGGATAAGTTGGGCTGGGAGCATGGGAGACTTTTCTGGACAAATTAACTGAAGGTGGTGGGGGTTGGGGGGGGGGGTGGAAATGACACAGAGTTCTTAGAGAAAAGATGCAGGGACAAAAAGGAGCCTGACCCCTGGGAGGTGTCCATATATGAGGAGGACTGATAGGAAGAAAGATGATAGGTCTTATTTGAATTCCCAGAAAGCCATGGGTGAGAGAAAAGGGGGGCTGGCAAGACAGAAGAGTCCTCATGGGGACATGAGCAGGTAGATCATAGATGGGCATGTTTCATTCTCATGCTCTACCACTCCCTGAGAGAGCAGTATTGACCAGAAACTCTCCCTCTGATCAAAAAAAGTGAAAATCTAAAGATAAAGCGTGATTACCAGTGGAGCAAACTGATTTTGGATGTTACTTGGATCCTGTGGCTCATATATTGTTATTCTTTCAATTCCTGAAGAGATGTTTATTTTTTTTTTTAAAGACAAATAAAACTCTCACACTATCTTAACAAATTAAACATAAAATCTCCAAGGTTGTCAACTGGGAGAGTTTCTCAACATAAGGGCAAACGTCGGAACTACATCAATGACTTAATACAAATCACTACGATAAATGGGAACACTTCCAAAAGTAAAACATGTAGAAGTCCTGAACAGGTAATTTACACACACACACACACACACACACACACACACACACACACACACACACAAAGTATAAATGTGTAATAAACATAAAAAGATTAGGATTTTCCTCAGTAATAGAAGAAATGTAAATTAAAACAATAATAGAGGTGTCTGGGTGGCCATCAGTTAAGTGTTTAGCTCTTTGATTTTGGTTCAGGTCATGATCTCACAGTTTGTAAGTTCAAGCCCTGCACCAGGCTCTATGCTGACAGGATGGAGCCTGCTTGGGATTCTCTCATTCATTCTCTCTCTCTCTCTCTCTCTCTCTCTCTTTCCCTCTCTCTCCCTCTCTCTCCAAATAAATAAATAAACAAACAAAAACAGTGAAGTACCACTGTTTTTTCTATGAAATTGAAAAATACTTTAAAAATTATAAGAGCCAATGGTAGTATTAAGGGAAATTTACAGAATAGTTTGATAATAGGTGTAAAAAATGCATACACTTTGACCCAACAATTTCACTTCTAGGAATGTATTATAAGGAAATTAATAAGGATATACATAAAAATTTATGGCAAAGATATTCACTACAAAATTATTTTTTTCAAAAAAGAAAATTTATAGGGCTCCCAGGTGGCTCAGTTGGTTAAGCATCCAACTCTTGATTTCGGCTCAAGTCATGATCTCACAGTTCATGAGATCAAGCCCCACATCATGCTTGGTACTGACAGCACGACGCCTGCTTGGGATTCTCTCTCCCTCTCTCTCTGCCCCTCCCCTGCTTATTCTCTCTCTCCCTCAAAGTAAATAAATTTTAAAAGAAAATAATATTTAGAAACAATTTAAATGTCCAATAATCAGTGACGAATGAACTGAATAAATTATATTATCTTTAACTTTTTCCTTTGAAATAATTTTAGACTTACCAAAAAATTGTTTAACAGAACAAAGAGGTCTTTATAATAACTTTGAAACAAATTCCAGGGGTGTCTGGGTGGTTCATTCGGTTAAGCACTCAACTCTTGATTTTGGCTCAGGTCACACAATCTTATGGTTCTGGTTCACGAGTTTGTGCTCTGTGCTAACAATATGGAGCACACTTGGGATTCTCGGTCTCCTCCCTCTCTGCCCTTCTCTCTCTCTCTCTCTCTCTTTCTCTTTCTCAAAAATAAACTTAAAAAAAAAAGCAAATTCAGACTAAATTTCTAGTGCCTAGAAAGGCGTTTTGGTTAGAGATTTCTAAATGGCCAAGGGGAATCTACCTACCAATTCTGGGTCATTTTTGTGGGAAGAGTGTGGATGAAGTGCACTTCTGACATGCTCAGAAACCCAATGGTCATATTGACTTTGTCCACGCTAGTGTAAGGCCGTGAACTCCCGTACTGCTGATGGCTTCGTTATAAAATAGTCATACTGTAGGTGTTGCTGCCTGTAGAGGAAAGCTGGGGAAACATAAATGATCAAACAATGTTCAGATAAAGATTTGGAAAAGTACAAACCAGTGAAATTGACAACCGATGCCCAGGAAAATTCTAGAATTGACTATCACTGAGAATTTGGACAATTTTATTTAAAAAGATAGCACCACTGTAAGTCAACATGGACTAACAAAAATGAATCAGTCCAGATAAACCTCTTTGACTTTTGACAGAGGGCCTCAAGAGTCATAGAACAAGAAACTATCAGTTACACTAAATCTAGATCTCATCGAAGAATTTTGTCTTTCTTTATATCTGTGACCAGCAGCAAATATGCTCATTGACTTATTAAAGCATTTATAATTTATTAAATGTATTTGTGTCAACATAGCCCACTCTCATCTTTTTATTCCTTACACAATGTGCAGATACAGTAGGTACTCCATAAATGCTTGCTAAGTTAATGAGTAAATGATGCTACATATTAATTTTTGTTGGCAATTTTAGTGAATGCTTCAATGGAAGGTTAGTTTTAGAGAAAAGGTCCTAAAAGATAATTGTGAACAAAGGGCTCTGATTTCCTTTAGTAGTGGAAGGGGAAATTGAGTTTTCCTCTCTAGTCCCTAGATGAGAAAAAAATATATTTCAGACTGGGTCAGATGAGGGGAGGGATCTGTTAGTGCTTATAAAACAAACACTTGGGGTTCCAGTATAGTCAATCAGTCCACAATTACTTGCACCCCTTTTCCAAATCCCAAACCCTGGGAGGTGTTAACCCAGCTCACTGTCCCTAACGTCCTTGGAAGTCAATTTTTCAGGATAATAAGATTTAGTATGATCTGAACTATAACAAGATAGTAAGGGACATGAATAAGGGAGAAGAGAGGCACGTGATGTGATCAGCTTGGGTCTCAGAAACCTAAAAAAATGTCCTCCTCTCATTTAGATAGCCAGTATGGTTAGCTTTGCCTCATTTGCTTATACTTTTCTAGATTGAAACTAAGTACTAAGTATATGTTTACCTTCTGAAATGCTGCCATTTTAATAATTCCAACTCTGTGCCAGAGAACCAAAGTCCTGATTTTCTAACCACCTTGCTGGTGGTTAAATATTTGTAGGAGTGTTGAGCTTAAAAAAGAAAGGGAAGGGAAGGGAAGGGAAGGGAAGGGAAGGGAAGGGAAGGGAAGGGAAGGGAAGAACAGATTTCAGGTCTTTAAATGAAAGGAAACAGCTAATCTTCTTAAATGTTTCAGTTAGAACATAAATTACAGGTAACTCCCACCATAAACACAGCTGCACTATCTCGTCTTGTGACATTAAAGACAAACACTCTTCTGTCAGGATCTCAGGAAAAGCAGAAGTCTGCCTTTGTGGGGAGCAAATTAAAACAGTTCTGTTGGCATCCCCAAAATGCAGTGTGTTTGAAGATGTGGGCAAACAACTCCTCCCTCCCATCCACTCTCTCTCTGGCTTTGAGATAAGTAGAAACATTTCCTTTAAACAGCTTCTACATGAAAGGCAAGGCTTTCCAGCTGGAATGAGAGCCTATGTGTCAATGACAAACACATGCACTGAATGTCAACAACACAACAGTTTGAAACATTACAGGAAGTGCCTTGAATGACTCTGTTCACTGTAGGCCTGACTGGCCATGCTGTTGAGATATAATTATAAAGGGCCCATAGGCACAGCTCCAGAGCTGGGCCCCATACGAGCAGAGGCTGGGCTGAGCTAGTATAAAGGGGCAGCTGACAAAGTAACTCATTCTTGAATACCTCAGATAATCTCAGTGTCAGAGACAGTTTCAAAGCACCTAAGGTAAATTAAAATTAAAATGAGGCCATTTTGTATTGATTTTTTAAAATAGAACTATGGCTTTGACCTCTCTAAATGCAATGGCCAGAAATAGAAAGAGGAAGGGAGAAAAGAAGAAAGCAGAAGAGCTAATCCTACCAAATATTGGGCTAGAATCACAGAATGTTAGATCTAAATAGAACATTAATGGTATAATTCAGTGGTTCTCAAGCCTCGTTGCATCTCAAAATTACCTGAAGACATTAGGAAGAGTGAGATAGATACATAGACACATAGACACACAGACAGAAAGACGTTCCTCCCATTCCCCACCCCCATGAATCTGATGGACTTGAACTAGGGTAGGGTTAGGGCATAGGTATAGTTTAAGCTCTTGGGCAGAGAATTCGCTAGTAAATTCAGGGCGGATAAACAGTGATTACACAAAAAAAGTGTGTTCAGGGCTAGGATACCGAGGTTTCGGATGCTACAGAATCACAGACAAGGTATCACAGGCTAGAAGGAAGTTGTGATAGGCTGCTTAAATTGACCTTTAGGAAAGATGTCAAGGAAAAGAGAGGCAGAAACAAAACCGTACAGGTAGACAAGGCTATATGGCATGCTAAGGAGTTTGGTGATTATCCAAAGACATTTGGAAGCCGGTGCGAGACTTTAAACACGGAATGTCATGGACATCTGTTGTGTTTGCCTGCCAAGGCTCCCTTTTCCTCTCTGGCTAACAAGGGAACCCATTCACGGGGTTTGGGTGGGGCTGACTCCATCCTCCACATCACAGGGATGGATGGGTAATCCAGGTCAGCCCAACGAAAGGCCCCATCAGTGATTGAGTCATCAATAGGCGTGTGGTCTTCCTTGGGACCATTTTGCCAAAACCGTGTGGGAAGATGTTCTGTTTCTGCCTGGTCATGCCGCTGGTAGAATCTGAGTCCTGGCCTGCCAGTGACCAACACACCCAGCAGTGGGTATATCTGAAACTCTAGGTCCAGCCTGGGCTCCCATCAAACTCCTATCTTTGGATTTCCCAGTGAGATGCGCCAACAAATTTCCTGATTTGCTTAATGTAGTTTAAGTTTCACTCACCCGCAAACAAACAAAAAACCTGACTAACGTAGGAGCATTATTGGGAGTTAGAAAAACCAAGCCAACTGCCGGGTGGAGAATGACATACCATTTCAGAGGCCATCTCAGTAATGCAGGTGAGAGATAATGAAGGCCGGACCTAGGCCATGAAGATGGTGAGGAGGTGATGAAAGACAGAGAGACAGAAGGAGACAAGGGCCTCACCATGATGTTTGGGAGGTGACTGATGGCAAAAGAAAAAAAGAATCACCAGATTTATGCAAATATTCATGGAATGGTTACTGTGCATAAAATGGGACAAATACCTCAGGAGGAAGTTGTGAGAATCCAACGAGTTGATACATATAAAGAACAGGCCTCCATTGCTTCCAGTAACCAGGGTCAGTGTAAGAGCTAACTTGAGTTATGATAGCTACATTTTGATGTCTTTGGTTCTGCAGGCAGTTTCCCAGTCACTTTCTATTCCAGTATTGCTTGATGCATTTTGAGGTATCCTGCAAAAAAAAGTTACAAAAATAGGAATTGATCTAATGAATATTTCAGGAAGAAACTCTTTTCCAAATCTGTCAGCAAGCCCATCTCCTTATATATGATGATGTGATATTCATAATGACTTCATAATTTAGAAGAAACACATTCTATTGAGAACTACTTGCTTTTAAAGACAATTTCAGGGTGCCTGGGTGGCTCAGTCGGTTAAGCATTCAACTTCGGCTCAGGTCGTGGGCTCACGGTTCGTGGGTTCAAGTCCCGCGTCAGGTCCTGTGCTGACAGCTCAGGGCCTGGAACCTGCTTCAGATTCTGTGTCTCCCCCCTCTCTCTGTTCCTCCCCTGCTCATGCTCTGTCTCTCTCTCTCTCAAAAATAAATAAACATTAAAAAAAAATTTAAAGACAGTTTCATTAACTTAAGCTACTATAAAGTAATACCCAGGGCTAAAAGAATCAGGTTCAGTAAAAATAAATGATGTGCTTCTAGAGATTCTTGTAGACCTCATTTCAAAAATATGAAAAGGGGGGTGCCTGGATGGCTCAGTCGGCTGGGCATCTAACTCTTGATCTTGGCTCAGGTCATGATCTCATGATTTGTAAATTCAACCCCCACTGACAGCATGGAGCCTGCTTGGGATTCAGTCTCTCTCCCTCTCTCTGCCCCTTCCCCCCTTGCACACTCTCTCTCTCTCTCTGAAAATAAATAAATAAACTTTAAAAAAAGAAAAGGAAAACCATTCGTGCCTGCTCTTAGATGAATTTGCTAACAGAAGATTAATGGACAGAAGTATTGGAAATTCATAAAAAATAAAGACAGTTTAATTTCAGTGAAATACCAGCAATTAGGTATAATTGACACAAGTAGAAAGCCTAATACAATGCCTCAGAGAGACCCCAAGAGATCTAAGACCATGTACCAAGGGGATCAATGTACCAAGGTATCAATACTGGGCCCCTAAAATCAAACGACCAGTTTTATTTTTTTAAATATCTTTCTATGTTTATTTATTTTTTAGAGAGAGACAGAGTATGAGTGAGGGAGGGACAGAGAGAAAGGGAGATGCAGAATCTGAAGCAGCCTCAGGCTCTGGGCTGTCAGCACAGAGCCTGACGCAGGGCTCGAACCCACGAACCACGAGACCATAACCTGTGCCAAAGTCAGACGCTTAACCAACTGGGCCACCCAGGCGCCCCACACCTCCAGTTGGAGAAACGAGTTCCTATAAGCTCAGTAGGCTCACTGTATTGTTCAAGGCAAGTGAAGAAGTCATTGGGAGACTGGCAGAGATCACGAACACTGCAACATGGCACACATTGGCAAGAAATGTTTCTTTAACATAAAGCAAGACAGCTTCAGCTCCGTGCTTGCTCATCGGCGTAGAGCGCTCAGTGTTATTTATGCAGGAAAATCCAAAAAAAAAAAGTTATTCTCCTATCTATTTTGCCCCATGCCTCCTGTTATTCAGTAAGATATGTCAGCCACCTCTGGGTGTGCACCAAAACATTTCTTCACAAGGTATCGATGTATACCAAAAACAACAACAACAAAACACAAATGAACAGAAAAACTCTATTTCAGCTGGATCCGTCAGGTTTGTGTCATACAGACACAGACAGATGTTTCCACATGGGGGCATTGGATATTATTTCTTGACTAGTTTCATTATCTCTTTTTCATCGTTGCATGGCATTTAAATGTTGTCGCCCTTCTATTGATTTTAGCTTCCGCATGCAACGATCATGGACCAGAATCCTTCACCAGGTTCAGAAAAACCCAGACCCAGACAACCATAAGATAGCCTAGTCCCACCATGGGTTAGGGCAGGAATCCCTCCCACATCCTCGTCGAGTGATTCCTCTGCCTCTGGTTACCACTTCCAAGGGTGGGAAACAATCCTACCCATGCTACATTCTGAGGCATCCTTTCACATTTTCCCTTTTGTAGAAGTCCTATCCCTTACAATACTACTTTCTGAGGAATATTTCTTCTCTCTATAAGCTACCAAGTAAAGAGGTACTCTTCAAATCCCCTAGGCTGGAGGCCAGCTTGCTGTCGTTACAGGTATGATTTTTGAGACGCAGGCAGATAACGCTCAGATTGCTAAAGCAGAGCTTCGCAATCCCCCCCTCCCGAGAATCAAATGAAAGAGTTCTCTGAAGCTTTCTCTACAAATGCCCTCCGTGAAGTACAAAAATACTGCCTATTTCTGTAGCTGCTCCCACTCTCCCTACCCTGAAATTTCTTGTCTACATCTACTTAGTCCTGCTATCTCAGAGCCAAAGTCAGTAAAGGTTCCTCTTCACTACAGATTCTACAGAGAAACACTGATGCTGAATAATTTTCATCTTGACTCACATACTATGCATAGAGGCATCAGTTTTTAGCTAGAGTCAGGGATGATTCAATAATCACCTAAGGCTTTTGTTCTTAAACGTCTGTGGAGCCCTTTGAGAAATGCACGAAAGCTATGGCTCCTCTCGCCAGAAAAAAAAAAAAAATGTATAGATCTTACATGTAAAATTTCAGAGTCAAAGGACACCCACTGGGGGAAGTCCTATGGGTAAGAATGTTAATCCAGGCCAAGCTTTACCCCTGAGAGGTAAGAAAAATAAGAAACATAAAGACAAATTACTGGGGTGCCTGGGTGGCTTAGTTGGTTAAGTGTCCGGCTTTTGATTTCAGCTTAGGTCATGATCTCACACTTCATGAGATCAAGCCCCCCACTGGGTTCTATGCTGACAGCACAGAGCCTGCTTGAGATTCTCTCTCTCCCTCCCTCTCTCTCTGTCCCTGCCCTGCACACTCTCTCTCTTTCTCACTCTGTCTCAAAATAAATAAACATTTAAAAAAAGACAAATTACTTGTCCAAGATCTTAACACTTAATAATGGCAAGGCTTGCATTACACTCAGGGTCTCCTGATTGATTCCTGGTCTGGTGTCCTTTCTACCACCTCATGTTCTTGCTTATGTTGGAGGATAAAATGTTATTAAAAATTGGGCAGAAAGTGGAACTGTGATTCAGTTGCAACAAAGGCCTCGGCCAAACCCTGTAAGGAACTCTGGAACCAGGGTCACCATTCATAGTTGTCCTCACTTGAGGCAGGGGTGGAGGGTGAGATAGGTAGCCTAGACCCCTATCTTCCATATCAATAGATATGAGCTGCCTAGAAGACATGTGACCTTGGACTAGGAAGAACTCTTCAGGGCCTCGGTTGAGAATTGCCAGCCATCAATACTCCCAGCAGGACAGTGGAATGAGAACCTCTGTTCTAGGGAGGGGGGATTCTGGGCAGGACACCATCACTTCCGCTGCAGTGGGCTTGGAAACATTTGCAACTAGCCTCCTATTTCTTTTCAAACAACCCTCAAAATTTTAGGGTAACATTTCCTCTCTCCCTTTTCTTCTCATAGAACTATAATCAGCCCATGGACCATCAAGATCAGGAAAAAAAAAAAGCAACTACAATATCCCAAATATATCTGAACTATGGTTAGGACTCCTCTAAACACTATAATGACAATTGACCTTGACAAAATCAGGGAAGTCCATTTCCAAAAATAGTCTCTGGAGGATCCCAAAAGTAATGGAATGAAATTCATTGAGCAATGCACTGTTTCGCTTTATAGCCTTTCCATTTGTCATACAAATTATAATGAATACTTATTTCTTGATTTACATTTCGGCCTCCACACAATTTGCAGCTCCTGCCATGTTTACATGCACCATCTGGAAGAACTAATGAGCCCAGGAGCACCAGAAATTATAACTTGCTTTGACTAAACCTAGAAGATTTTTACTGGCAATAAAATGATTTTGCTTTTTTTTTCTTTCTGGATTTGAAAGGAGATTAAAACAGGAGTTTCACTGAGTATAGGGCAGAAATATGCAAAGCTAATTTTAATAGAATGAACCTGAAGGCATCTGGCATTACTAATCAATTCAGAATAATTTAGTCATAATAGCAATAGTCTCATGATAGAAAGTCTCTTTTGACACTGAAATTCTTAAAAACGATTACCTAGCCTATATGCAAATGTTGCCGTGGGTCTCAGTGGGCATAAGAGGGCCCACACACAGGAATGCTAAACAGCAGGGTCCAAGAACTTGGACTCTAGCCTCCCTTGGGCCTGGGCCTCGCTCTGGAACCTGCTGTTCATAGGACTCTGGATAAGTTACTTAGTTTCTTCAGATATTAGATGCCTTGTATATGAAACAGGGATAGTAGTAGGAACTATGTAATGGGGTGCCGTGAGAATTAAATGAAGTAATACAAGTGAATTTAGTTGAACTATTAGGGTATTGACCTTTAAGAAGTGCTTAATCACTGTTAGAAGTTGTCATTTTCTGTCTTTAGAGAGTTTGCCAAAAATATATAACATATATTACATATGTCCTATATCTAGATAGTAGACAGATATCATGTATATATTGTATATATGTAATCTTCTTTCAAAGGCAATTTAGTCTTTCTTGGGTCAAAGTTGCCCTGGGTGGAGAGTAATTAAATAATCTATACACGTGCTTGGTCCCAGTGCTTGTTTTTGTCCCATGACATGTGAAGGTCTTCTGGTTAGTCCTGGTCTAGCCATCCAAGTCCAATGGATTCCAAGAAATGTAAGTAGGTATACAGATGGGGCCAACTGCTTAGCAGACATTTCACATTCTATTCTTCTTAAAAGCTAAATTTAGAAAAGGAAACAAGTGACTGTCCTAACCATTTCTCTTGCCATGGCAAACATCTCCCCCAATGGCAAAGTGAAGGAAGGAGGCGAATATTAGGACTACCCACGAAATCCAAAAAGATGTATTGTAGTCCTTGGAAGGCTCTTCTAAAATTAATATACTTGACTTAGCATGTTAGCATTGATGTAATTTTGTAGTTTTTTGTAAAATACTATTTATTTATGATTATAAAATGAAAAATTGTATACTGCATAAAATGTCTTAAACTATGAAGGAAGATAACAGAAATCACCCAAACCCTACAATTTGTGGAGGCTGAACACCTAACACATTGATGGGCTTTCTGGTGTTTTTCCTGTGCACAAATAGAGTTGTTTTTTATTTGGTTTTCAGAATTGTGATCATACTGCCTGTTTAGTATTTGACCCTACTTTTGCCATTTATATTACATGTAAACACCAGTATCTTTACACACTTTTTGAAAATATGACTTTAGCAATACGTAGTATCTCTTAACTTAAATTCCCTTTATGAATCATTGGTTGTTTTTAATTTTTTTACTGTAAAAAACAGCTTCAATAAATATATTTACATATTAATTTTTATCCAAATATCTGATTTTTTTAATAGAAAACTAGAAATGGAATTACTACAATGACTGTATTTTTAAGCCAATTATTGTCCATTAATTGCTCTCCAAAAGGACAATACCAGCTTATATCCCCATCAGCAATGCATAAGTACCTACCGTACCAAACCTCTGCCCACGCCAAATTTTAAACCTTTTCAAATTGAAAGAGTATCTGATAAAAATAATTGATATCTTGGCAATAAGAATATTTTAATTACCTAAATTAAAATTTTAATTTAATTGAATTTTTAATTCTAAACTAAAATGTGAAAGTGAAGTCATGACAATTAGATCAACGTTTAGTTATATTTTCTACTTGGGTGAGTCTTGTGGTTGAATTCTCTGTTGCCACCATCACTAGTTTCTGAGTCTCTGGAGGGAAGCAAAGGGTTTTAGGCACCTCCCTTACCACCAAGCACCGTGTCTGCATGCAATTCATGCTCAACAATTATTTGTGGCATGCAGCTGGTTGTGTTACCCAGCCTTTATGGTGACATCAGCCCATCTTGTGAAAAGAGGCAGCTACAGATAACAAAACTCAGAAATGCCTACCTCCCCATCATCAGAGTCTTATATGGATCAGAGAAAAATTAAAACAAACCACAGAAAAATGGCTCTGCAGTGATAACATGGTACATCGTAGGCTAGAGCAAGAGCTTTCCTACTTCTTTTGACCATGACCCATGATAAGAAAAACATTTCCCTCGTGACTCAGCACACACAAACATATAGAGATATATAATAAAAATGAATACCACACATTTCTCTTACTATCTATGATGCACTCCGGTGTGTTTTATTCTATTTCCATTTTTAAGGAATGTTCATTACAAGTCACCAAATTATTTCACCATATAAGATGTGGAAATAACTCAGCCGGGCAGGATCAGAACTGGCTCCAAGCTGCGTGGCAGCCTCAGAGGCCGTCAGCTCCCATACCTTTCAGGGGTTAGGGAGACCTTCCTTGACCCTCCGCTGCCCCTCCCCATGTGGGCACGTCTGTGGAGGATGCTTTCATTCTGTGTGGTCTCACTGCTGTGCCCGTGTTTCCTTAGGCCACAGATCCAGGCAATAGCTGGCACCCTGGACCAGTGTTGCAGTCTGGCTTGTGGTTCTAGGCCACGCAATGACAATAAACCTTTAATTATTAAAGACGAAACTTACGCAGTGAGAATGGATGGCAACTGTAATCAACCAGAATAATGAAAACCGTCAGGAAAGAGGCATAGATTTCACATCAAGGTCTCAGATGCAACAAAATTAGTTTGTTCTAAAAATCAGAGCAACTCAGAAGTAGAAGACTTCTAGCTTTATCACATACCAAACGTCAGTGTCCCTCACTGATTGCTGGAGGCCACAACACCCTCAAAGGATGCCGGGAGCCCCTTTCTTCTTAGACGTTCTAGCATCCATCTCCTGACTCTGCGATTCACAACCACTCAACCCTCCCTACTGTCTGGGACGCAGATTTGGCAGTGGGAGCTGGAGCAACGTCTTGGACCAGAAAATAGAAGCTGATAGAACAACCAGAAAGGAGATGCCATAAAGTTGTCTCATCAACCCTGAAGCACGTCCTCTGTTATGCAGAAGGGACACAAGCTTCTATCCTGTTGAAGCCACCTTACTGTGTCCTTTGCTACAACAGCTGAATCTGTATCACAACTAATTTGTGATCCGGTCACATCATGAAATAACAGAGTCCATTACGTGAACCCCAATCTGTATGGATCTAAAGCCCAGGTTCTTACGGGCTACACGGTGCCACCCGCAAAAACCAAAAGGAGAAAGTGCATCAGAAGGAGGTCAGGCTGGTGTCCAGAGAGTGCTAAACGCAAACGAATGTTCACTCTTCAACGCCTAGAACAAGCCTGTGCCACGTGATGCTGAAAGCTCAGGCCTCCTGGTCTTGAATTAAAAGCCAATAAACAGCTAGAAGGACAGAGAGGCATTCCACAAACCCCCATTATGCAAGCACGATTCTGACAGTTGCAGATCAGAGCTGGACTCAGGTTTGCCGTGGGAAGCAACCACTCACTGTCAACAGCCCATGGAGATAACACTGTGTCTCTGACACTTCCCAGCTGAAGTCCCAAGAGGCGGCACCGGGACCGTGGGTACCTCCCATCCCACTCACCAAAGGCATTGCTACCACCCGGTTCCCAGTAGCACCCTGGAGCCTGACCTTGGAAGGAAGCCTGTCTAAAATCTACACCTTGAAAGAACCAAATCTGGCTTGCTTCAAGGACCTGAGTCCTTGCAAGCAGCACTCGTCAGCAGGAAAGCCTCACTTTCCATCATGAGTGGAATTGGGGGCGTTAGTTTGCTTTAGCGGAAACAAACAAACAAATGCCGGAAGTCCTGCTTTTCGCCCTGAAAGATTTTCAAATCCAGCCAAGTAAGCACTCTTCCCCTGTTTTAACTGATGCCCTGCCTGCACCCTCACCCCCTTCCCTGCCACCTTGCCACCCTGGAACACTGTGCAGAAACATAAACAGGGGGATCTGGAAGAAATTACAGAAATTTCTCTTGTTCCTGTGGACCTGAAGGAATCACTGAAATCAAGTCTGACCCCAATGTCAGAACTAAGGACCACATGTCACAGCCAAGCAGCAAGGCTTCCCAACGCCATCAGCCCAGCTGTTTGTCCCTGTGGAAGAATGTAAGGCCGAGAACAGTTTCCAGCCAGCCCGTGGGCAGAAACAGAAACCCAACACCCCAGAGAAAGTCCCGATTCCCTGTAAACAAAGAAGGGAAGAACTGTTCATTACAGCCACTGAAGTCTTTTAATATCAGGCTCCAAGTATGTCAGGCACACCACACAAATTTAGCTTCACCACCTGTTCCGGAAAAGAAACACCCTTGCCAAAATCCCCCTAAAAGCGCATAGATATTCTCAGTGTGGATTAGCTGGGAGCCTTTTCAAATATGTTCTATATTAGAGTTTGTAAACTGGGCACTGGATGTACACCACATGGCTGCCGTGTAAGACATGTGAAGTTTTTGTTCTGTGTCTTAAAAAAAAAAATCACACTCCTTTGCTTTACAGTTTTTAGACAAAATTTGACAAAGTGGTAAGAAGTCCTAAAAAAAAAAATACCTACTTTGGATGTGACTCTAATTGGGGTCACAAAGGAAGGAAGCTATGGTCTTACTGCAGGGAAGAGACATATACACTTGACAAATTCCACCATCCAAGAGAGGTGCCAAGAGAGAGTGTGGTTAATTGCCAACAGAGTGGGCTAGACAGTAATGGATAAAACACAGATGTGTAAGTATGTTGGTATGAAAACGAATAAAATGCAATGCTACAGGCAGGTAACAGAAAAAGTAACGGCTTGGTTAAGCCATTTAAAGGGTTCAAAAGCAAAGTTAGAGGGGCACCTGGATGGCTCAGTCAGTCAAGTGTCTGACTTCGGGTCACGTCATGATCTCGCGGTTCACGAGTTCTACCCCCGTGTCGGGCTCTGTGCTGACAGTTCAGAGCCTGGAGCCTGTTTTGGATTCTGTGTCTCCTTCTCTCTCTGCCCCTCTCGCACTCGCACTCTGTCTCTCTCTTTCTCTCTCAAAAATAAATAAAACATTTTTTAAAAAGTTAGAGAAAATATCTATCATCTCAGTCAACATTTACTTGCAAAGTACCTTCCAGTCTATGAATTCTGATAGAGTAAATGAAATAATGTCTGTAAAGGGTTTAGGAAAATGCCAGGCACCTACTAAATTTTCAATATATGCTTGTTACTAAGGTTGCTATGGAGATGAACCTGTGCTCCTGGGTACAATGTACCGCACCCATGAACTTGTTGAGCTCCTATCCTTCCTTTAAGAGCTAACTCAAAACTCCCCTAAAATCCTTTAGCCATTATTTCCTGCCCCAGGCAGTGTTTGGAGCTACTCTGCCAACAATTTCCAAGCACAGACTTACATTCCCAGATCCCTGCCCGTGAATTCAAGAATAATTTAAAAGCGAGACATACAGACTATTCATCTGTGCATCTAACATGTAATTTGAAGCATGTTCAATGAATGAATGAGCCCCAAGTGCTAGAAGGAAAGAAGTCAAGAAAGCAGGCCAGTAGAAATGGGCCCGGAGTGTGCCCCCAACCTCCCCAGCCAATGGCTACAGATGAGATCTCACCAACATTAACACCTCAGTGTCAAGAGGTGATAGGCTTGTTAGCCTATCCATACCACTTGGGCAGGAATCCAATCCCTCACAAAGTTCCTCTGAATTCTTTCTGCACTTCTCCAGAGGGGCTCTCACATGCTCTCAAGTCCGTTCTGACCACCACCTCTCCTCCTCCTTGCTAAATCTAAGCCCACTCCTTCCCCTGTGATACTTTTGCCTCGGCAGCCACACCATGGCACTGGGAACAGCCCCTCCGCCCGGGCCCAGATCCCTGAGGATTTGCCCAGCACAGACTCTCGATTCTGGCTGCAGGAATACAGAAATACAGAAGTGAGGAGGGAGAAGCAAGCTCTGTGTCCACCATGTGCAACTCTAGGAAGTGGGTTGGGGCTGAGGGTGGGGGGGCCGGGCTGAAGGGTCAGAGAGCTGAAACGGGTTTCTCAGGGAACACACACAGAAGCCACTTCTCCTCTTTCTCCCTGGGTGCCCATGGGAACTCAGGGAGGTGGTGCTGAGAGGGGAGGGGTACAAGTGCCAGCCCCAGGTTCCTCATGCCCACTATTAGCGTCTGCGTTGGGATGGCAGAAAACTCTCTCAAAGGGCCCTCCCTGCAGAGTTTTTTAGCCACTGGGCATTAGCGACACGGTGCCCACGGCCTTCCAGCTATCTGGCCAATAGCCTCTGCAAATATTGAGACCTAGCACAGACAAAAAAAAAAGTATTTGTTCTGGGGGTGCCTGGGTGGCTCAGTCGGTTAAGTGGCCAGCCTACTTCAGCTCACATCATGATCTCACGGCTTTACAAGTTTGAGCCCCGTGTCGGGCTGTGTCTTGACAGCTCGGGGCCTGGAGCCTGATTCGCATTCTGTGTTTCCGTCCCTCTCTGCCCCTCCCCTGCTCACGCTCTCTCTCTCTCTCTCCCAAAAATAAATGAAAAAAAAAAATTTTTTTTAAGGTATTTGTTCCAAAATTTTTTCAAACCTGCAAAATTAAAATCTATAAACTCAAATAAAATGTTTACCAAATGTAACATTACATCAGCTCAAATAGTATTTCCACATTAAGGAAATGTATCGTAGGACACGGGTGCATTTTCACGTGTCAGAATGACTTGGGATGGGTTCTTAAAAAGTAAGAGCTCTGAGAGCCTCTGAAGGTCAAAACTGGCCTTTCATCCCTGCAGCCAGGTTCCTCCGACCATCTCCAGCCTCCTCAGTCTGCCAGACTTTTCTGAAAAGACTGAAATGCAATTGTGAGTACACTTCAGTCCTTCAAAAAAACAAAACAAGATAAGCCTTTTGTTAAAGAACTATTAGAATATACACAAAGAATAGAGCGAACAGGAGAAACTTCCTCACTCTGAGTGACTAATTGCTGCTGGTCTCCGATGGCATGAGCACCTCCCTGGAGACTTCATCAGCATCGCAGAATAAGCCTCACGAGCCCGCTCCTCTTGAAGAGAAAATAAGTTTTTAAATGGATTTCATTGCAAGGTGGACTGACAACTCAACAGACACAGGCAGGCACAGTTGGCACACAGTCAACAGCAATTTTTTATTTTAATCCACATCATTATGCAAAACAAATTAATTTAAGTTCTTAAAAAAATGTTTTCCTTTCACATCCTTCTTGCTGAGAAAGGAAAAGTTCCTTCTCCCTCCTTCTGCTGAGGAAGACCTGTAAGCATTGTGGAATCAAACAGAGTTGCGCAACACTGGGAAATGTATCTATAGAGTTAATTTCATCATTGCTTGTTCTTCCTGTATAGTCCGATCCTGGCGGCTTCTTCCTCTCTGTGTGACAATGCCGTCTCTTTGCCCTAAAACCCGGTCAATGCTCCCCTGACCTAGCTGACCTCAACCATTAGTGTTCCCCAAGAAATACTCCTCCACCACAGATCTCATCTTCTTAACTGTTCCTCACCCTCTTTCAACCATCCCCCCAAACCTAGCTCTGTACAAACCCTGTCCTCTCCTGATATGCCCATCACCTCTCACTGGGGCACAGCTGAAGCCCCACTTCCCTCCCACAGGCTTTCAGTTTGAGGAAACCATAACAACCCTTCTCCAAAGTCCCATAACATAGAGCTTTACCCCCACGATTTCACCGTGAAGTTTATGCTCTTGCATATTATCTAAAATTAGTTCTGCTTATGTCTTACTCCACTAGTAAGATTCTGAAATTCCCTGAAGGAGAGAACTGGGACTCATACATCTTTTCTATCCAGCACAGTGCTAAGCACCTAGTAAACATTCATTGCCTGTTATATTAATTGGCTTTGGAATTTGAGATCTAATGTGGGAACTGTTACTTCAGCTACTTGCAGGCTTACCCAGGGGGATTTTAGAACTCCATAAATACATATGCAGAGGTTCACATGTGTGGTATAGTGACAGTAAAGTATTGCAGCATCTTTTCATTATATTTCCATTAAAAACAAAAACAAAAAACTACCATTGTTATTTTGACCAGTTCACTGATTGGAACCACAGAGGACTGTACCAATACAGGCTGACAGACAAGTATATCTACCTTAGTGTTCTCCAAAGAGCACACGTTGACCTTTCTTTTTTGTTCTCCATGTCAATATTGACTAATACACTCCTGGCATTCTGTTCAATGAACTCCAGAAAGAAAGAAGGGAGAGTAATTTATCACTAGTTAACTTTAATGTAACAGGGTAGGAAAAAAGTATCATTGTAGCAGCTTTTATCATACCCTCCTAGAAATGGAATAGTCTCTGAGAAACACTTTGATGAGCACTCAGACTATAAATTCAAACAGTAAGGATATGGCTGTCCAAGAAGAGCTTGAAATTGCTGTAAGAGAAATAAGGAAAGGAGTTTCTTTGTTGTTTTAGAATGAGTGGAGGAGGGGCACCTGGGTGGCTCAGTTGGTTAAGCATCCAACTTTGGCTCAGGTCACGACCTCATGGTTCATCTCAAGGTTCAGGAGTTCAAGCCCCAAATCGGGCTCTCTGCTGTCAGCTCAGAACCAGCTTTGGATCCTCTGTTCCCTCTCTCTGTGTCCCTCCCCCCTCCATCTCTCTCTGAAAAAGAAAAAGAAAAAGGAAAAGGAAAAGGAAAAGGAAAAGGAAAAGGAAAAGGAAAAAGAAAAAGAAAAAGAAAAAAGAATGAGTGGAGGGGGCAGAGGAGAAAAAGAAAGGGAAAAGAAAGAGAGCAAGGAGAATACTTGTGATAAAGCCCTTCCCCCCTTTTCCCTTTAGAAAGACACAGAAAGCCCCCTGCCAGCCAAAAAAGGAGGGGTCCAAAAGGATTCTGGAGAATTTATTGTGGACTTTTGTTTGTTTACTCTACTATGTGAAATATGACCCTTAATCCAACCATATGTTACTCAAATCCACTACTATGTTATTCAATTAGTTCTCTGCAGAACTCAATCTTAATGAAACTTAATCTCTGTACAATTCAAACTTTTCTCCACTCAACCTCTCCCCAAATCAAATTATTCTCAAGTCACTCTCTACTCAGTGAAAACCCTTTTCAATTCAATACTTACAGATGCTTTGAGTGAGGGTGGTGCTTTGGAATTTGGAGAGGTCTCAATTCACATCTAGGCTGTAGCAACGTAGCCAGAAGAAAAACACAGATGCAGTTGTCAGAGACCTTCCAAATGCGAGCTCCTTGTGAATTTTCAGAAATCTTGCTGGTGATAGATTTCTACAGACCATGGTTTCAAGGCACTCAAGTAAACTTACTAGATATGAAAGGAACAAGGGCTCTAGTTGATGTGAGTTACACACATTGTTTAAAACAGGGAATATGCATACGCAGACTCCGTGAAAGTAGGAAAAATCCTGCAGACCTGCTCAAGTCTAAGGTGATGTTTAATGTTGTCTATGCTTCTGGGAAAATCATTTCTAGCTAAGAAGTTATTCTTTATACCAAAAGGCATAGAAATCACCCAAGCGACATCTGTCACCACCATGCAATACCACTGGTGCAACATCAGAAGAACAAAGAACTCAGAACCCAGAAGCAGGGCCCAAAGGTACCCAGCCCAGAATTTGCAGGTTGGAGAGCAGGACAATGACAATGAGCAAGCAGAAAAATAAGTCATTATCAGGTAGTCAGCGACAGGCATTTTACAAAGCATCCTTTAAAGGATAACAAACCGGGGCGCCTGGGTTTGTCAGTCAGTTAAGCATCTTGATTTCGGCTCAGGTCATGATCTCACAGTTCGTTTGAGCCCTGCGACAGGCTCTGTGCTGACAGTGTGGAGCCTCCCTGGGATTCTCTCTCTCCCTCTCTCTCTGTCCCTCCTCAGCTTGCACACACATGTGCATATGCATGCACTCTCTCGCTCTCACTCTCTCTCTCTCTGTCAAAATAAATAAACTGTAAAAACAATTCAATTCAATTAAAAAAATAAAGAGCTTTACCTTAAAGGTACATCTGACATAGCAGGGTGAAATGAAGAATGGCCATTATCTACCACCTTTTGAAGTGCCACTAAAATAAATTACAGGAACTAAAAATGCACAAAGACAAAGAAAAAAATGGGGAAGAGATGACTGCCAGTAAGTGAGAAAATCCAGTATCTAAGAGAAAAATTATTTTAAAAACAGAGCCAAATCACCCACAGTACCTCGGAAAGGCTAAGGAGTGGACGCACCAGGAACCAGGAAGTGGAATGAAACCTAAGAAGGAAAATCTGTACACAAAGAAAGGAGTGATCAGACACTAAGGGCCCTTCTCCTTTCCTTACTTCTCTGCAAACAGGCCCTGGCTGTCCTCCCATTGCTTAGGAGACTGGAAGTTTAGTCTCTGAAGAAAATAGAGCAGAGAGACTTACAAGTAGCAGCTAGTGGAGGATTGGGCTGAAACACGGAGCTTCGGGGATGAAGGAAGGCCTTCCTAGTAAACGTTGGGTGTACATCCCCTTACCCTGCTGCTGGGAGACATATACTCTGTAGGAAAGATAGTAACATGTACCTATCTAAAGAAACTGAACAGCATGAAAGGGGAGAGAACTCAACCGATATTGATATAGTCATTCTCTCGATGAAAACGTTAGATCATAGCCCTAAGCCCATGTACTCTATCTCCGCTTCTAATGTGCTTTTAAGTGATTATCATTTTAATGAGAAGATAGACAAGGATCCTCAGACACTTGAGTAAAGTTCATAGCCTTACACTACCCAATTTCAAGACCTAGGATAAGCTGAATTAATGTTCACATAAGATAAACATATAGAACAATGAAACAGCAATAGACCCCTAGACATAGGGTCAGTTGATTTTTGACAAACATGATAAGGCTATTCTCTGAGAAAAGAATCACAGAAGGATATCTATATAAACAAAAATTAACCTCATTGTATGCACAGAATTTACTCATAATAGCAAAAACCATAAAAGTTCAAGCGAAAACATACAAAAATATTCTTACCACCAAAGATAGGCAAAGATTTTTCATACACAAAACATAAAAGACAAAAACAAAAGAACAGCCTTAAAAAAAATAAGTTGATAATATGTTTTAAATTAAAATTAAAAAATAATTTTTTGTAAGACACATTAAAAAATGCAAAGGTCAACCACAATTTGGGTGAAAATATACAAAGGATTTGTAGCCAGAAAAGAACTCTTACTTCTCAATAAGAAGACAAACAACCAGGGGTGCCTGGGTGGCTCAGTTGGTTGAATGTCTAGCTCTTGTCATGATCCCAGGGTTGTGGGATCGAGCCCCACAACAGGCTGAGCATGGAGCCTGCTTCAGATTCTCTCTCCCTCTAAACGATGCAGCCACTCTGGAAAACAGTATGGAGGTTCCTCAAAAAACTAAAAATAGAACCACCCTACTACCCAGCTATTGCACTACTAGGTATTTATCCAAGGGATACAGGTGTGCTGTTTAGAAAGGGCACATACACCCCAATATTTATAGCAGCACTATCAACAATAGCCAAAGTTTGGAAAGAGCCCAAATGTCCAATGATGGATGAATGGATAAAGAAGATGTGGTGTGTGTGTGTGTGTGTGTGTGTGTGTGTGTGTGTATACCTCAGAGAAAGACAAAAATCATATGACTTCACTCATATGAGGACTTCTAACACACAAAACAGATTAACATAAGGGAAAGGAAACAAAAATAATATAAAAACAGGGAGGGGGACAAAAACATAAGAGACTCTTAAATATGGAGAACAAACAGAGGGTTACTGGAGGGGTCATGGGAGGGGGGATGGGCTAAACAGTTAAGGGGCATTAAGGAATCTACTCCTGAAATCATTGTTGCACCATGTGCTAATTAATTTGGATGTAAATTTAAAAATAAATTAAATTAAAATTAAAAAAAAATATTCTCTCTCCCTCTGCCCCTCCCCTGCTTGTGCTATCTCTAAAATATAAAAATGAAAATTAAAAAAAAAAGAAGACACATAACCCATTTTTTTTAACCAGAAAAATACTTCAATAGGTAATTCACAAAGGAAGATAAACAAATAACAAATAGACACATGAAAATATTTTGAACATCATTAATCATTAGGGAATTTCAAATTAAATCTCAATGAGGGGTGCTTGGGTGGCTCAGTCTGTTAAGCATCCGACTCTTGATTTCGGCTCAGGTCATGATCTCACAGTTTATAGGATCGAGCCCCCAGTTGGGCTCCATGCTGACAGGGCAGAGCCTGCTTGGGATTCTCTTTCTCTCTCTCTCTCTCAGCACCCCCCTGCTCGCTCATTCTCTCTCTCTCTCTCTCTCTCGAAGTAAATAATAAGTAAACTATAAATAAATAAATAAATAAATAAATAAATAAATAAATAAATATCAATTATATACCACTATACACTCACTAGAATGGCTACGATTTTAAAAAGTAACAATATCAGTGTTGACAAAGATGTAGAACTCTCATCCATTGCTAGTGGGATTGTAAAATGGTACAACCTCTTGCCAATTGACCATATACTTTTTAAAATCAACATAAAATACCATAGAACCCAGTAACTGCTCTCCTAAATATTTCCTCAAGATAAATGACAACCTACCTCTATACAAACACTTGTGTATGAGTTTTATTAGTTCCGTTCATAATAGCTCCAAGACAGAATGTCCCAATAACCCAAATGTCCATGGATAAATGGATGATCAAAGGTGATATATCTGTATACCTCTCAGCAATAAAAAGCAGTAGAGGTAGACACAAGAGGATGGGTCTCAAAAACATTATGATGAACAAAAGAAACTGACTACATAGTGCATGAGTCCACTTATACGAAACTCTAGAACAGGCAAAACTTATCCACTATGACAAAGAAAATCAGCGGTTACCTGGCATGGGGGCAGACTGACTGCAAAAGAGTATACAGAAGTTTTGGAGATGATGGAAATGTTATAAATCTGGATTGCAGTGGTGGTTACCCAGGTGTAAAAAACTCATCAAACTGTAAATTTATAATAGGTACATTTTATTACATGGAAATTATACCTTAATAAAGTTGATTTAAAAAAAAAATCTCGACATTGACTTTTCCTCCTGCTACTCTGCTCTGTGCCTCATGCTCCCTTACACCACACTCTCAGAAGGGCTATCTATTATTGCTATATTATTTTCTCTGCTCCCATTCTTAACAGCCCATTTCAAATCAGTCAATGACCAGACCACCAAAACTGCAATTAGATCACTAAGGACATCAAGTTTCCTGATTCTATTATCAATTTCATACAGTTTCTCACTTACTTTCTTCTTGATATTCTCAGAATCACCCTTCTTTCTTTTTTGGTTCTCCTCTTACCTCACTAGCTTTTACTCACTAGTCTATTAGTTTCTCCTCGCTTTCCAACATCTACGTGGAATTACCCATGCTTAGTAATCCTCAATTCCTTCTCTGTATTTATTTGCTAAGTGATCTCATTCAGCCTGTGGCTTTAAAATTTTTTTTAAAAATGTTTTTATTTATTTTTGAGACATAGAGAGACAGAGCATGAGCAGGGGAGGGGCAGAGAGAAAGGAGACACAGAATCTGAAGCAGGCTCCAGGCTCCGAGCTATCAGCCCAGAGCCCGATGCAGGGCTCGAACTCACGGACTGTGAGATCATGACCTGAGCTGAAGTCAGATGCTTAACTGACTGAGCCACCCAGGTGCCCCAACCTGTAACTTTGAATATTACCTATAAACTGATGATTATCCCTGACCTTTTCCTTCATTCCAAATTAACATACCAGCTGCCACTTGACATTCTACTTGAATGTCTAAGAAGTGTCTCAAATTCAAAGTGCCTATAGAGGCTAAATGATGGACTTATAGATTTTGAAGTCCTAATTTCCGGCACCAGTAAATGTTACCTTGTATGTTAAGGATCTTGAGATGGGGAGATTATCCTGGATTATCCTAAATGGCCCTCAATGTAATCACAAATGTCCTTATAAGAGAAGAAGGCATTGACATATTGACTAACGATGCCTAAAGTAAAACTCAAGGCTGTTGGTTTTGAAGATGGTGGAAAGGGCCAGCCAAAGGATGGAAGGAGTGAAATTCTAGAATCTGGAAAAGTTAAGGCAAAAGACTCCCCATTAGAACCTCCCTAGGGAGCACATGTAGCCTTGCCTATTCCTTGATGCAGGCTTGGTAAAACAAATTTTGGACTTGTGACCTCCAGAACCATTAGAGAACAGATTTCTGTTGTTTTAAGCCACTGAGTTAATGGTAATGTGTTACAGCAGCAACAGCAAACTAATACATTTCCTAAAGTTACCTCTTCATCTCTCTCCTCTAAGTACCCACGCCATCTCATTCTCAATAAATGTCTCAGGCTAAAAAAATTCTTGGATAAACATTCCATGAAAGCAGGGACCATGTTGCATGCAGTACTGTATCTCTAAGCATGAAATAATGCCAGACACATAGCAGGTATTCAAGAAGCATTTGCTGAACAAATGGTTGAGTGAATACAGAACACAGAAGATCAATATCAAACCACACTTAATATGCTAAAGGTTAAAGACAGATATTGCATCCATGAAAACAAGAAAGAAAAAATATAATATTAGAAACCAGGGCACCTGGCTGGCTCAGTCAGTGGAGCATGGGTTGTGAACTCAAGCCCCACAATGGGTATAGAAATTACTTAAAAATAAAATCTTTTTTAAAAAATCAAAAATCAAAATAAAGAACTCTTGAAATTGAAAAATAGTGCAGCTAAATTTTTAAAATCTCATTATGAGGGTTGGAAAGGTACAATGAAAAAGCCAAGAATAGTATAGCAGATTAGAAAATTAGGATGCTGGCAGGCCAGAAAGGAGTGGTAGGATATATTCAATGTGCTGAATCAGAAAAAATATGCAGCCAAGAATTAAGGCTGTCATTCAGAATAGAAAAAGAGATAAAGAGTTTCCCAGACAAAACTAAAGGAGTTTGCGACCACTAAACCAGCCCTGCAAGAAAATTAGGGGGGACTCTCTGAAGGGAGAAAAGGCAAAACAAAACAAAAATACCAAAAGCAACAGAGACTAGAAAGGACTAGAGAACACTACCAGAAACCCCAACACTACAAGCAACGTAATGGCAATAAATTCATATCTTTCAGTACTCACTCTAAATGTCAATGGACTCAATGCTTCAAAAAAAAAGATATAGGATAACAGAAAGGATAAGAAAACAAGATCCACCATCTATATGCTGTTTACAGAGATCCATTTTAGGCCTAAAAGCACCTTCATATTGAAAGTAAGGGGATGGAGAACCATCTATGATCTAACGGCCACCAAAAGAAAGCCAGAGTAGCCATACTTACATCAGACAATCTAGATTTTAAAATAAGGATGTAACAAGAGATGAAGAAGGGCATTATATCATAATTAAGGGTTCTATCCACCAAGAAGATCTAACAATTGTAAACATTTATGCCCCCAACATGAACACTCAAATATATAAATCAATTAATCACAAACATAAAGAAACACATTGATAATAATACCATAATAGTAGGAGAATTCAACACCCCACTTATAGCAATGGACAGATCATCTAAGCAGAAAATCAACAAGGAAACAATGGCTTTGAATGACACACTGGACCAGATGGACTTAACAGATATATGCCGAACATTTCATCCTAAAGCAGCAGAACACACATTCTTCTCAAGTGCACATGGAACGTTCTCCAGAATAGATCACATACTGGGACACAAATCAGCCCTCAGCAACTACAAAAAGATCAAGATCATACCGTGCACATTTTCAGACCACAATGCTATGAAACTCAAAATCAACCACAGGAAAAAATTTAGAAAGACAACAAATACTTGGAGATTAAAAAACAATCTACCAAAGAACGAATGGGTTAACCAAGAAGCTAAAGAAGAAATTAAAAAGTACATAGAAGCAAATGAAAATGATAGCACCACAGCCCAAAACTTTTGGGATGCAGTAAAGGTGGTCATAACAGGGAAGTATATAACAATCCAGGCTTTTCTAGAGAAGGAAGAAAGGTCTCAGATGCACAACCTAACCCTTCACCTTAAAGAGCTGGAAGAAGAACAGCAAATAAAACCCCAAACCAGCTGAAGATGGGAAATAAAAAGATTAGAGCAGAAATCAATGCTATCAAAATAAAAAAAGAAAAACAGTAGAACAGTAGAACAGAACAATGAAACCAGGAACTGATTCTTTGAAAGAATTAACACAATTGATAAACCTTTAGCCAGTTTGATCAAGAAGAAAAAGGAAAGGACCCAAGTAAATAAAATCAATAATGAAAGAGGAGAGATCACAACCAACACTGTAGAAATACAACCAATAATAAGAGAATGCTATGAGCAATTATATGCCAATAAAATGGGCAATCCAGAAGAAATGGACAAATCCCTAGAAACATATAAACTACCAAGACTGAAACATGAAGAAATAGAAAGTTTGAACAAATCCATAACTGGGAAAGAAATCAAATTAGTAATCAAAACTCTCCCCAAAAATCAAGAGTCCAAGGCCAGATAGCTTTCCAGGGAAATTCTACCAAACATTTAAAGAAGAGTTAACACCTATTCTTTTGAAGCTGTTCCAAAAAATAGAAATAGAAGGAAAACTACCAAACTCATTCTATGAGGCCAGCATTACCTTGATTCCAAAACCAAAGAACCCACTATAAAGGAGAACTATAGACCAATTTCTCTGATGAACATGGATGCAAAAATTCTAAACAAGATACTAGCCAACCAGATCCAACAATATATTAAAGGAATTATTCACCTATCTATTAAAAGATCAAGTGGGATTTATACCTGGGATGCAGGTCTGGTTCAATATCCACAAATCAATCAATGTGATACATCACATCAATAAAAGAAAGGAAAAGAACCACATGACCCTCTCAATAGATGCAGAGAAAGCATTTGATAAAATATAGCATCCTTTCTTGATAAAAACCCTCAAGAAAGTAGGGATAGCAGGATCATACCTCAAGATCATAAAAGCCATATACAAAAGACTCACTGCTAATATCATCCTCAATGGGGAAAAACTGAGAGCTTTCCCCCTAAGGTCAGGAACAAGACAGGGATGTCCACTCTTGCCACTGTTATTCAACGTAGTATTGGAAGTCTTAGCCTGAGCAATCAGACAACACAAACATGTAAAAGGCATCCAAATTGGCAAGGAGAAGGTCAAACTTTCATTCTTCGCAGACAACATGATATTCTATATGGAAAACCCAAAAGACTCCACCAAAAAACTGCTAGAACTGATCCGTGAATTCAGTAAAATCGCAGGATATTAAAATCAATGCACAGAAATCAGTTTCATTTCTATACACCAATAATGAAGCAGCAGAAAGAGAAATCAAGAAATAAACCCCATTTACAGTTGCACCAAAACCCAGAAAATACCTAGGAATAAACCTAAGAAGTGAAAGAAGTGAAAATCTATACACTACAAACTATAGAAAGCTTATGAAAGAAACTGAAGAAGACAGCAAAAAAAGGAAAAATATTCCATGTTCCTGGACTGGAAGAACAAATCTTGTCAAAATGTCGATAGTACCCAAAGCAATCTACGTATGCAATACAATCTCTATCAAAATAACACTAGCATTCTTCACAGAACTAGAACAAACAATCGTAAAATTTGTATGGAACTAGAAAAGACCCAAATAGCAAAAGCAATCCTGAAAAAGAAAACCAAAGCTGGAGGCATCACAATCCTGGACTTCAAGATATATTGCAAAGCTTTAATCATCAAGACAGTATGTTTCTGGCACAAAAAATAGACATAGATCAATGGAACAGAATAGAGAACCCAGAAATGCACCCCACAAACATATGGCCAACTAATATTTGACAAAGCAGGAAAGAGTATCCAATGGAATAAAGATAGTCTCTTTGGCAAATGGTACTAGGAAAACCAGACAGTGACATGCGAAAGAAAGAACCTGGGTCACTTTCTTACACCATACACAAAAATACACTCAAAATGGATGAAAGACCTAAACGTAAGATAGGAATCCATCAAAATCATCGAGGAGAAAGCAGGCAAAAACCTCTTTGACCTTGCCAGCAGGAACTTCTTACTCAACATATCTCTGGAAACAAAGGAAGCAAAAGGAAAAATGAACTATTGGGACCTCATGAAAATAAAAAGCTTGTGCACGGTGAAGGAAACAATCAGTAAAACTAAAAGGCAACCGACGGAATGGGAGAAGATATTTGCAAACAACATATCAGATAAAGGGCTAGTATCTATAGTCTATAAAGAACTTCTCAAACTCAACACCCAAAAAACAATAATCCAGGGAAGAAATGGACAAAAGACATGAATAGACACTTCTCCAAAGAAGACATCCAGATGGCCAACCGACACATGAAAAATGCTCCACATCACTCATCATCAGGGAAATACAAATTGAAACCACAATGAGATACCACCTAACACCTGTCAGAATGGCTAACATTAACAACTCAGGTAATGACAGATGTTGATGAGGATGCAGAGAAAGAGGATTCCTTTAGCATTGCTGGTGGGAATGCAAACTGGTGCAGCCACTCTGGAAAAGAGTATGGAGGTTCCTCAAAAAATTAAAAATAGAACTATCCTACGACCCAGCAATTTTACTGCTAAGTATTCATCCAAAGGATACAGGTATGCTGTTTTGAAGGGGCACATGCCCCCCATGTTTATAGCAGCACTATCAACAATAGCCAAAGTATGGAAAGAGCCCAAATGTCCATCGATGGATGAATGGATAAAGAAGATGTGGTGTATATATACAATGGAATATTGGCTGGCAATCAAAAAGAATGAAATCTTGCCATTTGCAACAACATGGATGGAACTGGAGGGTATTATGCTAAGTAAAATTAGTCAGAGAAAGACAAATATCATATGACTTCACTCATATGTGGAATTTAAGATACAAAATATGAACATAAGGGAAGGGAAGCAAAAATAATATAAAAATAGGGAGGGAGATAAAATATAGGGGACTTAAATATAGAGAACAAACTGAGGGTTGCTTGAGGGTTTGTGGGTGGGAATGTGGGCTAAATGGGCAGGGGAATTAAGGAGGACACTTGCTGGGATGAGCACTGGGTATTATATGTAGGGGATCATCACTGGATCCTACTCCTGAAATCATTATTGCACTATATAACACTATATATATGTATATGTATATACATATATATGTATACGCATATACATATATATACATACATATATACACATACATATATATGTATGTATATATATATACACACTATATATAACTTGGATGTAAATTTAAAAATAAATAATTTTTTTAAAAAGAAAAAAGAAAGAAAATTAGGATGCCTAATTCTAATTTAAAATTAGAATGGCCATCCATGATCCAATTAACAGAAGATCCAGACAGAGAAAACAGAAAAGAAGAACAGGAAAGGAAATTGCTAAGGAAACAAAACAATTTTCCAAAACTGAAGGATGTGGATCTTTTTTTTTAAGTTTATTTTTATTTATTTTGAGAGAGAGAGATAGAGCAAGTAGGGGAAGGGCAGAGAGAGAGGGAGACAGAATCCCAAGAAGCTCCCCACTGCCAGCGCAGCGCCTAATGCGGGGCTCAAACCCGCAAACTGTGAGATCATGACCCAAGCTGAAGTCAAGAATCAGACATTTAACCGACTGAGCCACCCAAGCATGCCAGGACATGGGTCTTCTTGATGAAAAACCTATCGCTTTAAGTATCTTGCAATTTTGTCAATTATACCTCAATAAAGCTGGAGGAAAAAAAAGCTACATTATAAAAGACAGTAAACAAGGCCTCAAAATCCTGACAGATGTGAACAGAATGCTATATCCTGCAACACTATTAATTAATCAAGGTGGCATACAATAAAGACATTTTCAGACTGCCCAAGCATTCAAAAACATGCTTCTCATGCAAGGCTGTGCTTCAGAAAACCAAGATATAGACAGGAAAGACAAGGAATCTGCAAAATAATTGGCCCAAGACCTGAGAAGTCCCACACTGATTCCTGTGCTACAGGCCCAGAGGGCAAAGTCTCCAGGGTGGGCGAGGGGCCAGAGGAAGATGAAGGAAGATGGGGGTGAAGGAATGGAACCCACAGATTTTTTTCAACTGTTTTACATGCTTAAAAAATTATTGAAAGATGTTTAACAAATCTATTGAAGCATCTGGAAAACAAATCGTTAATGCACATATAGTAAACGAAGCAAACGAAAAGATGAGGCAATTGCCAACATCAAGATTAAAAAGTTACACAAGAGAGGAAATGCAATCGTCGCACATTACTTGCATCTGCAGTGAACAACTTATATGGTCATGATGCTGCAAATGCTAAGCAATGATTTCACCAAAACTGTGGGCACAACTAGAGTATGAGGGTGGAGACAGGAGCAGAATAAGCAGTGAGGGCAGAGATGGGGTGAGGAAGAAAGACAGCGAAAGCCTCATCCACAATGAATGAAAAATGTCTACAATTGGGAACAAGTACAGACAATCAGCATAAGCATATTCGTTAGAAATACTATAATACACCAAAAACTATAAAATACCTAGGAATAAACCTAACCAAAGAGGTGAAAAATCTATACACTGAAAACTAAAGAAAGCTGATGAAAGAAATTGAAGAAGACACAAAGAAATGGAAAAAAAAATTCCATGCTCCTGGATAGGAAGAACAAATACAGTTAAAATGTCGATACTACCCAAAGCAATCTACATATTCAATGTGATCCCTATCAAAGTAACACCAGCATTCTTCACAGAGCTAGAACAAATAATCCTAAAATTTGTATGGAACCAGAAAAGACCACGAATAGTCAAAGCAATCTTGAAAAAGAAAACCAAAGCAGGAGGCATCACAATCCCAGACTTCAAGCTGTACTCATCAAGACAAATCATCAAGACAAAGCTGTAATCATCAAGACAGTATGGTACTGGCACAAGAACAGACACTCAGATCAATGGTACAGAATAGAGAATCCAAAAATGGACCCACAAACGTATGGGCAACTAATCTTTGACAAAGCAGGAAACAACATCCAATGGAATAGACAGTCTCTTCAGCAAGTGGTACTGGGAAAACTGGACAGCGACATGCAAAAGAATGAACCTGGACCACTTTCTTACACCATACACAAAAACAAACTCAAAGTGGATGAAAGACCTCAATGTAAGACAGGAAGCCATCAAAATCCTCAAGGAGAAAGCAGGCAAAAACCTCTTTGATCTTGGCCACAGCAATTTCTTACTCAGCACGTCTCCGGAGGCAAAGGAAACAAAAGCAAAGATGAACTACTGGGAACTCATCAAAATAAAAAGCTTCTGCACAGCGAAGGAAACAATCAGCAAAACTAATAGGCAACCAATGGAATGGGAGAAGATATTTGCAAATGACATATCAGATAAAGAGTTAGCGTCCAAAATCTATAGATAGCTTATCAAACTCAACACCCAAAAAACAAATAATCCAGTGAAGAAATGGGCAAAAGACATGAATAGACACTTCTCCAAAGAAGACATCCAGATGGCCAACCGACACATGAAAAATGCTCCACATCACTCATCATCAGGGAAATACAAATCGAAACCACAATGAGATACCACCTAACACCTGTCAGAATGGCTAACATTAACAACTCAGGCAACAACAGATGTTGGTGAGGATGCGGAGAAAGAGGATCTCTTTTGCATTGTTGGTGGGAATGCAAGCTGGTGCAGCCACTCTGGAAAACAGTATGGAGGTTCCTCAAAAAAACTAAAAATAGAACTACCCTACAACCCAGCAATTGCACTACTAGGCATTTATCCACGGGATACAGGTGTGCTGTTTCGAAGGGACACATGCACCCCCATGTTTATAGCAGCACTATCAACAATAGCCAAAGTATGGAAAGAGCTCAAATGTCCATCAATGGATGAATGGATAAAGAAAATGTGGTATATATATACAATGGAGTTTTACTCAGCAATCAAAAAGAATGAAATCTTGCTATTTGCAACTACGTGGATGGAACTGGATGGCATTATGCTAAGTGAAATTAGTCAGAGAAAGACAAAAATCATATGACTTCACTCATATGAGGACTTTAAGAGACAAAACACATGAACATAAGGGAAGGGAAGCAAAAATAACATAAAAACAGGGAGGGGGACAAAACAAAAAAGACTCATAAATATGGAGAACAAACTGAGGGTTGCTGGAGGGGTTGTGGGAGGAAGGAAGGGCTAAATGGGTAAGGGGCATTAAGGAATCTACTGAAATCATTGCTCACTATATACTAACTAATTTGGATGTAAATTTTAAAAAATAAAAAATAAAGTTAAATAAAAAAAAAGAAATGCTATAATAAATAATGGGGCACCTGGGTGTTAGTGATTTGAGCTCAGGTTGTGATCTCACGGTTTAGGAGTTTTGAACCCCGCGTCTGGCTCTGTGCTGACAGCATAGATCCTACTTGGGATTCTCTCTCTCTTTCTCTCAAAATAAATAAATAAACTTAAAAAAAAAGAAACACTATAATAAATAGTACAAGCAGCAACTAAAAGAGCTTAACAGGATCACTTTCAGCGAGGGCTGGAACAAAGGGTGGGAGGAACGAGAAGTGACTTTTCCTTATTACTTCCTAGTCCTATTGTATTACGTTTACACGTGTATAAGTATTATAGTACTTTGATACAAGACTTAATGATAAAGTCAAAACTAATAAAACTAAACAAAGGGCTCAGAGCCAGTATAGACGTAAAGAAAGAGAATTTCCCAACAAATAGCAATATGGCCTGTGACACAAGAAAGTGACGTCCCTCAGTCACCTGGAGCCAAGCAGGACCAGCAGAGTAAGAACAACCAGAAAAAAGGGAACACAGGCGTGACAGAACAAAGCGCTTTCTAGACACGCCTGGCTCAGAGTTTTTACCAACCCCTTTGTGAGAAGGAAACTGGAGAGCACTACAACAATTTATTGTTTTTGTTTTCCGCACACCATTTCTTCCCACGGAGAGACGAGTCTTTGATTCTCTTCCCCAGCGTAGACGCAACCACTCTCAACAAATGTGCTCCTCGCCCTCAGCAAGTCCTGGGGTCAAGAGCCCTTCAGGCATGTCACAGAGAGACATCTGCACTGGCCCGAACCAAGGGACAAGTTCGAGGAAAGTTCCTCTGACAGAAAGCTAATGTATGAACTGTTTTAACCACGCAAACACAAGTACAAACACATGCATGTACACACATGCGCGCACACACACGCAGTGTCTTATTGGGAGGGATCTCTTCTTTTTAACTGTTGTCCTCTGGCTTTTTTACTCAGTTGCACAACATTTTAACTGAACGTCCACTTTCATCTTAACTAGGACGGGGAAGTGTAAATTGCTTCGTGCGAGCTAAGCAAAAGGCCCAGAAGGTTCTCGTCCATGGCATGACTTGGAGCAACAGATTCTGTTCCTGCCAAAACTGACTCCAAAAGCAATTTACCTATACTACAAGACTGCTCGGATATAAAAGGATCTTGCTGTATGAGAGACTTCTTACAGCTAAGGCTGTCTATGCCATGGCTGTCCAGCTACATCTTCATAAACATATATTCATTGTTGAAATAGCCCCCCCAGGCTTGAAGGTCTGCCATTTGTAGTCCATAAAATAAGCTGTGATATTTTTTTTAAAAAAGTCTGTTTAAAAATAATGCAGTTACTTTAAAAAAAAAATCAAATTATGTTCAAAGAGTCGTGTGTGTAACCCAAAGGCAGTGGGGATTAAAGAATCAACTGGCAAGCCCAGCATGTGGGCCCATGCCGAGTCTCCAGCAAACCCGAGCTAGAAGGAAAATAGGTGGGAAGCTGGTACACACAGATGGAGGTACTTCTAAATAAACTGGGAGACGCCGAAGCATTTTTGTAACCCAAAGCCAAGCAGGCTTCTAAAATCCTTCCTTCCATATTTACAAAAAAGACCACGCTGCCATAGGCATTATCAAGGCAAGTTTACCGTAAAGAAGAGACCTGGTGACTCTGATATTGCCGTGCCCCTGAGAAACCATGTCAGTCACTTGTTGCCGGTGGCCGGCGCGAGGTCCAAGTGGAAAGCTCCTGGGCGACCCTGCCAAAGCCCGTACCTCATGTGCAGCAGCTCCAGCAGGACCCACGTGCACGTGGACACAGGGACAGGAACCGCTCAGCCGTATCCGGTCAAGTGTTGTGGGATGAGGGAGCTATGCCGCTGGTTACATAGTGGGGGTTCAACTGGTCAGTGACAGCATGGTGTTGTCGTCCACGCCACAGACCCTGACACTCGGTCTGGGCTCAAATCCCAACTCAGCCACCTTCTTGCTGTCTCTGCTTCTGTTTCCTCATCTATAAAATAAGGATGATACCTCCTTCATAGGATTTTCTGAAGGTTTCTCTTTTCTCTTTCTTTTTCTCTTTTTTTTTTAGAGAGAGAGAGAGAGAGAGAGAGAGCGAGCGTGAATGGGGAGAGGGACACAGGGGGAGAGAGAGTCTTAGGCAGGCTCCGGCTCCGTGCTCAGGACAGAGCCTGATGTGAGGCTCGATCCCACAACCCTGGGATTATGAACTGTGCCAAAATCAAGAGTTGGACACTGAACCAACCGAGCCACCCAGGCGCCCCGATTTTGTGAAGGTTAAATGAGTGTGTGTGTGTGTGTGTGTGTGTGTGTATATATATATATACACACACACACACACACACACACACACATATATATATGTATATGTGTGTGTGTATATATATATATATATATATATATATATATATATATATAAAATCACTTAGAAGAGTGGCACAGAATAAATACTACGTGAGGATTGGCTATTAATATTATTCTCAGTTTCTATCTTTTTAATAATTTTTTAAAGTTTATTTTATTTATTTTGAGAGAGAGAGTGAGCACATGTGTATAAGAGTGGGAGAGAGGCAGAGACAGAGACAGTGAGAGAGAGAGAGAGAGAGAGAGAGAATCCCAAGCAGGCTCTGTATGCTGTTAGCACAGAGCCCCATGTGGGACTCAATCTCACCAACCAAGAAATCAAGAGTCAGCTACTCAACCGACCGAGCAACCCAGGGCCCCCCCTCAGTTTCTATTTTGTTAAGTCTGAGCTGAAATATGGCAGGATGATTAACAAAAGGGAACTGAATACGATGGAGGCAGCCAATCTTTGCAGCCAAGATAGTCATGTCCACATTGGTGTGGCCCGATCAGCTGAACCTCTGGGTTCAAATCCCACCTCCCCCCATGTTTGCCACTGGAATAAAATAGAAATTACTCTAATTACGCCCAACCTGAAAAAGCGGTGTGAGGATTAAATGAAATTCCATCAGTGAAAGTAGCTGAAAGTGAAAGTAACACAGCAGGCACTTCCAGAACCGTATTTTACTTTCCATTCCCTTACAAAGTGGCAACATACCAGGCAGCAAGCTCCCTGGGGACTGAATTAGATCTAGTGTCTTGGTTCCTGCTGTTGTCACCAGTGCAGTAATAAATGGCTGCAGCGAATATGTGCTCAGTCAATGGCAGTTGAGTGAATGAAGAAATGAATGAAGGAACCTGTTAACCAATTATTGATTAATAAGCGAGCGAATACATTTGCAAAGGATGTGCTTCTACGATCATCCCAAAGCAATAGATACAGACAAAATTAATATAAGAGGTGTTGAGAGCGACTACAATAACAAATAGTTTTGGGGGTGCCTAGGTGGCTCAGTTGGTTAAGTGTCTGTCTCTTGGTTTCAGCTCAGGTCATGATCTCACAGGTTCATGGTCTTGAGCCCCATGTTGGGCTCCATGCTGACAGTGTGGAGCCTTCTTGGGATTCTCTTTCTCCTCTCTCTCTCTGCCCCTCCCCGCTTGCATGCATGCACTTTCTCTCTTCCTCTCTAAATAAATAAATAAACACTTAAAAATAAATAAATGAAATACAATAGTTTGCGGATGTAGGAAATTATGAAAAGATTGGGAATAACCTAAATTCTCTATGATAATTGACACTTAGTCCAAACACTCTGTAATAAAACATGGCAAGCCTTCATAAAGAATGAAAAAATTGAAAATGGAGGGAGATTACAGAGATGACAAGACACTATATTTTTATGTAAATTAGAGAATACGTTTCTAGTCCTGAACATGTTTGACGTCAGAGATGAGGGACTCCAACAGAAATGGAAGAGGCTACCACTGAACACACTGGCAGTGTAGAGACCACTGAAGTTACTTATCTTTCAGGTCAGACACTGACCTGAAGACACTCTATGGAGTAGAGTCTTCTATACAGAACTTGCAAGTGAGAGAATATTAGAAACCTGTCCTGAGAGAGGAGAGGAGATATTAGTGCGTTTGTTTCCCCTAGGGTGATACAAAGCTCATGGGATAAATACCATCTGGACAGCACAGGAATGCAAAGGTGCACAAAGAATTAAGAACTCGGGATCCATGGAATAACCTCAGGATGGAGCTGATCTTGGGGCGCCGGGGTGTCTCAATCGGTTAAGCGTCCGACTCTTGATTTCAGCTCAAGTCATGTTCTCACGGTTCGTGAGTTCAAGCCCCACGTTGGGCTCTGCACTAACAGTGGGGGAGCCTGCTTCGGATTCTCTGTCTCCCTCTCTCTCTGCCCCTCCCCCACTCTCTCTCTCTCAAAATAAATAAATAAATATTAAAAAAAAAAAAAAAGAACAGCGCTTATCCCATTACAAAAGGCTCTGAAATAAAACCCAAAGAGAAGTGTTAAAATGTTTTCAGACACTGAATCATCACTAAAATAAATAGACCCTTCCACAGTTTCTCTGAAGAGCACAATGTATATTCAGAGGTACACATTTCAATGTGCTTGCTACATTTTAATCTCAACTCCTTATACTGTACTTGGTTTGTACAAATAAAGGGAGATAGTTGGAGGGCAAAGTGATCTTAGGGGTTGGATGACCCAAGGAAAATCCCATGGGAAATAAAATTTATAGTGGTGATTCAAAGTTCTGGAAGGTTACTACAAGAAAAGGCAGTGCATCTATTTTCCAAGTGAGATGCCTTAGTGAGTAGCAACAAATGTCAAGGCGCGACCTCGGAGAGAGTGGTCTTAAGTAAGCGCAATGCTTGCACCATGTTTCCAGAAAAGTCCAGGTACCAAATGTGCCTGTGTATGTTCCAAACTTCCCCATTTCATAAAGCAACCAATTTTCAAATATTTTTGTTAAAGAGAACGAATTCTAAATGATAATGCCCAGTTTTTGATGTTTTTCTTTCCAATTAGCAGTCTATCGTTGTGTTTTTAAAAACATTCTCCCCTTCTAATTGTTTTTCATGATAAAGATCCCCCTACAAAATTTTAATATTGTCATCATCTTATGAGAAGAAAAATTCCATACGAAAATTGGAAGAAGAATCATGATTTCTCCCTTATTCTCTGAAAACAAAAAATAATCAAGAAGGGCTTTGTTTTGGTATCTTCTGGTCTTCTAAGCACAGGAGGGCTGGAAAATGGAATCGCTTAAATAACAACCCACATTGTTTCCCCTCACAAAACAGAATAATAGTGGGAACATTTTTGTGACTCCAAGGAAGCAAATGTTTCTAATTAGTGAACAAGATCAGCTGAGGTAGCTGCTCCGGGGCATCTGTGCCTCTCATTAGGGACACTCTCCTGTAGAGCAAAACAACAAAACCGCCGGAATTCTGTTTGTGAAGGGTGCCACCTACCGAAGAACAAGCAGTACTACAGCCAGCGTCAAGGGGGTGGGGGTGGGGAACGATGGGGGAGTCAGGAAAAAGCAGACAGTCCCGCCGTCTGGCGAGATTTCTTTGCCAAAAGGAGGCAAGAAGAGGGCATGGCACCGACTTAGCAGATACAGATACGGGTACGGGAGGGTCGGACTGGAAAGGCTTTGTCTGGAGAAGGTACTTACAGGGCCTTGCGGGGTCACTAGGGTTTAGCAAAGGGAACGAGCATGGGAAGTGGAACTGGTTTGGAGGCAGGCAGGGGGGTGAGGAAAGCTCAGAGGAGGACAGCGTCCCGTGAGGAGATGAGACCCGGCTGTAGAAGAGTGTTTGCACTGGGAACTTGCAGGAATGAGACTTAATACCGAGGGCAATACCCCTGGAGGTATTATCAAGGCCTTGGCAAATGACTCTCAATTAAGAACAGGGGGTGGGGGGAGGGGGAGAGTTGGCACCTGGGTGGTTTAGGCTTAGGTCATGACCTCAAGGTTTATGAGTTCAAGTTCAAGCCCACACGGGGCTCACTGCTGTCAGCACCGAGCCAACTTCAGATCCTCTGTCCCTTCTCTCTCTGCCCCTCCCCACTTCCCTTCTCTCTCTCTCTCTCTCAAAAATAAATCAAACATTAAAAAAAAAACACTGAGGTAATCATTTCACAGTATATACATGTATCAAATCAACATGCTCTATAACTTAAATTCACATATTGGTATTTGTCAATTACACCTCAATAAGGCTGGACAAATGCAAAATAAATAAATAAATAAAATTTAAAGAACCAATGGATTATGGAAACAGAACTCTGTGAGAAACTACCGTACAGATGGCAAACTCTTTGGAAATTCTCTCAAAGGCAATTATTGAGACTGAAGGTTGACATAATGTTCTGACAGGTAAAATAGTGATCCTAATAACATCCTGGGCCCCCCAGCATTAAGAGCTACAGCACCTGTGGCTACCCCCCTAGATCATCAATATTAGAGGCCCAACCCTGCCCCCAAGACACTGAAGCCTGGATTCTGCCCACACATGCACCTCCTTCTCTGCTCCCATAAAAGTAATGTTCTCACTTCTACTTCATTTTTTTGTTCTGAATATATTAATAGAGACCCGGCCATGTTCCGGGCGTGGGAACAAAGGTGAAGACAGATATGGTCCCTTTCCTCATGGCACTCACCATCTAGTGGAGCATGGAGACATTAATTACATAACTACACAAATGCTAGTATAAAAGTCACGAGTACTCTAAATTCAAGGCTGTGAGAGCCTAAACAGGGATAACTGAGCTAGTCCAAGGGTGGAGGAAGGTATGTAAGGGGATTCTTACCAAGGAAACAACATTTGGCCAATATGGCTGCAGAGGGTGTCCTTCCTGGGGGTAGGCAGGAGACGGTTTGGAGTCCTCAGGCCAGGTTCCACCTTTTAACAGCTCTTTTTCTCTGGACAAGTCACTTGAATTTCTTAGTCCTAGGCATGAAATGGGGAAACTAGTGGGAGTTAAATAATAAAATACACAGAATGTGCTCAGTGCAATGACTAGAACATAGTATGCCTACAATAAATGCTAGCTGATATTATTTTTGATATTATTAATCCTCTCTGCTTTTATGCTGGAGTGTGGACAGTGACGCAGAAGAGGAAAAGGAAAGATTTGCATTTAAAGACTAGAATTGGCATATGCTATGTATATGTGATGTGTCACTGAACTTTTGGATTCCAGGTAGAACACAGGATTCATCATAACACAGAAGCAAATAAAAACTCATAATACTATTAGAACTCTTTCTTAGTCATCTGGCTGGAAATTGAACCATTATGTTTAACATCATTTACATGGGAAAATGTGTTCCAATCCAAACTGTATTAACCAAAAAATATTTTTGAATACAATGCATTTGTTATTGGCGACTGTCAATTCTTCCACACAGAATTCTATAGGTGAGAGCAGTATTTTACATAGGATGGAAAGCCCCTGAAACACGGGGTAATGCCTTTCCATGGCTGTTGGCTATTCCACTTAGAAATGACGATAGTGATACCATAGCCACAACCTCATCACACCTGGGAAATTGTCATGGAAATTACATGACTTACCAAGGGACAGGGAAATGCACCTGAGAGCTAACATCTCTTAATCAGGTTCCTTTTGTACATTTCATTAAAGTGTTACCTCTAACTAAAGGGAATGCTGTCTCTCTTCTAAGCCCTCTATTATGTTCACAGAACCAGTGTATATCAGGCAGAAACAAAACAAGCAATTTGGTGAGTTTCTGATGACTCTGTCCATTTGAATAATTGGGTGATTCAGAGAGATATCTGGCTTAAATTTTTCAAGTTTTATTTGTGCTTATTATGGGGGGGGGGGTGCAAGGGGGTAGGGGTGGAAAAAGAGACGGTCAGAGAATCCCAAGCAGGCTCCACATTGCCAGCACAGAGCCTGATGTGGGGCTCAATCCCACAAACCATGAGATCATGACCTGAGCCAAGATCAAGAGTCAGACACTTAACCAACTGAGGCACCCAGGTGCCCCTATCAGGCTTAATTTTTTTAAATAAACTTAAGTGAGTATTTGACCTAAATGGAATAGTAAAATGTTTTTAACTATGTTCAGAATGATTTACAAACATGTGAGAAAAACCTATGCACATATAGAAAAGATGGAGAAAATGTATTAAAATGTATTAAAACTGGTTGGTTTTCTGTGAAGATGACACAGAGAAATGGAAAAACAGTCCAGGCTCATGGATCTCAAGAACAAATATTGTTAAAATGTCTACACTATCGAAAGCAATCTACACATTCAGTGCAATCCCTATTAAAACACCATCAGCCTTGGGGCGCCTGGGTGGCTTGGTCGTTTGAGCGTCCGACTTCAGCTCAGGTCACGATCTCGCGGTCCGTGAGTTCGAGCCCCGCGTCGGGCTCTGTGCTGACAGCTCAGAGCCTGGAGCCTGCTTCCGATTCTGTGTCTCCCTCTCTCTCTGCCCCTCCCCTGTTCATGCTCTGTCTCTCTCTGTCTCAAAAATAAATAAACGTTAAAAAAAAAATTTAAAAAAAAAAAAACCACCATCAGCCTTTTTCACAGAACTAGAACAATCCTAAAATTTGTATGGATCCACAAAAGACCCCCCAAATAGCCCAAGTAATCTTGAAAAAGAAAAGTGAAGCTGAAAGCATCACAATTCCAGACTTCAAAATGTATTACAAAGCTGTAGTCATCAAAACAGTAAGGTACTGGCACAAAAAGAAACAGATCAATGGAACAGAATTAAAAAACCCAGAAATCAACCCATATTTGTATGCTCAATTAATCTTCAACAAAGGAGGAATGAATATCCAATGGGAAAGGACAGTCTCTTTAACAAATGGTGCAGGAACAAGTGGACAGCTACATGCAAAAGAATGAAACTGGACCACTTTCTTACAGCACACACAAAAATAAATTCAAGATGTATTAAAGACCTAACTGTGAGACCTGAAACCATAAAAATCCTAGAAGACAACACAGGCAATAATTTCTCTGACACTGGCTGGAGCAACTTTCTAGATATGTCTCCTTAGGCAAGGGCACTGAAACCAAAAATAAACTGCTGGGACTTCATCAAAATGAAAAGGTCCTACACAGCAAAGGAAATAATCAACAAAACTAAAAGGCAACCTACTGAATGGGAGAAGAGATTTGCAAATGACATATCTGATAAAGGGTTAGTATCCAAAATACAGAAAAAACTGATACAATTCAACACCCAAAAAACAAGTACTGCAATTAAAAATGGGCAGAAGACATGAACAGACATATCTCCAAAGAAGACATCCAGAGGGCCAACAGACACATGAGAAGATGCTCAACATCACTCATCATCAGAGAAATACAAACCAAAACTACGATGTGGACCCTGCCCCTGCCTCAGTCGTGGAACTGTCTTCAACAGTCTCTGCAAATGGTTTCTGTGGCCTAGCGTCCCCTCCCCCATTCATGATTGTGCACTGAGGGCTGTGAGGGGTCACTGCCAGGGTTTCCACCAGCCCACAAACAGCCATCCCCTCCAGCGGCTTGTTCATGGCCACCCATGACTGTTACCAGTACTGCCTGAGTTCCATGTCCAGTAATGGTTCTTGGGGAGTACAGAGTGTACTGCCCCTCACCACCCCAGTCTCCCCATGGGTCACTGGTGGGCAAGCTTCTTTTTTGGGAAGTCCACTCTCCTATTCATGTCTACAGTGTTTGAGTCCCTAGAACCCTTGGAATCTCCTCAGGCCTTCAGCAACACAATCACCTGTGACTTGGTCCTAGAAGCCATGAAGAAGCAGCCTCGTGGCCAGCCTGGCAAAGCCAACACCGGGCCCCAATCCTGAATGGCCACCACCAGGATTCAAGAGGTGCTAAGCTCATCAGAGCCCCTCCTATAAACTCAGTAGGCTGCCACAAACAGAGACAATATCAAAACAGCAAAACACCAAAAAGGAAGTTGAGAGAATCCCACTCTACCATCCAAGTGGCACACAAGCCTTCCTGACACCCTGTAACTGTGTGCCTTGCACCCAGTAGAAAATAAACTCCAAGCAGCCAGTAAAAAAAAAGAGGGAGGGCACCTGGGTGGGTCAGTCAGTTAAGCACCTGACTCTTGGGCTCAGATCGTGATCTCACGGTTTGTGAATTCGAGCCCCACATTGGGCTCTGGGCTAATAGTGCAGAGTCTGCTTGGGATTCTCTCTTTCCTCTTCTTGCCCCACTCTCTCAATGTCAAAATAAATAAATAAAAGCCACCACCACCACCAACAACAACAAAAACTACATGCAATATCACCTCACAGTCAGAATGGCTAAAATCAACAACACAAGAAACCCATGTTGGTGAGGATGTGGAGAAAAACCCTCTGGCACTGTTGGTGGGAATGCAAACTGGTGCAGTCACTGTGGAAAACAGGATGGAGGTTCCTCACAAAATTAAAAATAGAACTACCCCACGACCCAGCAATGGCACTACTAGGTATTTACCTAAAGAATACAAAAACACTAATTCAAAGTGATAGCAGCATTATTTACAATAGCCAAGATATGGAAGCAGCCCAAGTGTCCACTGATGAATGAATAAAGAAGGGGTGGTGTGTGTATACGTGTGTGTGTATTTATATTTATATTTTTATATATGTTCACATATATATTTATATATATGTTTATATATATTCACACACACACACACACACACACACACAATGGAATATTACTGAGCCACAAAAAATGAATGAAATCTTGCCATTTGCAACAATGTAGATGGAGCTAGAGAGTATTATGCTAAGTGAAATAAGTCAGTCAAAGAAAGACAAACACCATGTGATTTCACTCATAAGTGGAATTTAAGAAACAAAACAAATGAGCATGGGGGGAAAAAGAGAGAGAGGCAAGCCCCAAAACAGACTCTCTTGATTATACAGAACAAACCAATGGTTACTAGAAGGGAGGTGGGTGGGGGGATGGGTTAAACAGGTGATGGGGATTAAGAAGTGCACCTGTCGAGATGGACACCTACCAAGTGATGTGTGGAAGGGTTGAATCACTACATCGTACTCCGGAAACCAATATTACACCGTGTTAACTAACTGGAATTACAATTAAAACTTTAAATATATGTTTTCTCAAGGCACCTGGGTGGCTCAGTCAGTTGAGCATTAGACTTCAGTTCTGGTCATGATCTCATGGCTTGAGAGTTCAAGCCCTGCATCAGCACAGAACCCACTTTGGATCCTGTGTCCCTCCCTCTCTGCCTCTCCCTCATTCATGCTCTCTCTCAAAAATGAGATAGATATAGATAGATAGATAGATAGATAGATAGATAGATATAGATAGATATCCACACACATCTATCTATCTATCTATCTATCTATCTATCTGTTTTCTCTATTTTTTCATATTTTCTCCAATGGGTGTATAAGTTTAACACATAAAGTAAAGTCTTTCATTATGTGGGATCAAAAAAAAAAGGCACATAACAGATCAAAAACATGAAATTTCTCATAATTGGGGAAAAGGGTATTCACTTCCCACAACTCTCAATAATTTCTCTTTATACTCAGGCACCATGGAAATGCCAGAGGAACGGGCGTAAATATTTTTATTTTTTAATCATATCGCCTGGAAGCTGTCCAATTCACTGAAAATCAATTCCCAGAAAACTATTTCAGTGAACTGCCAAATTAGAGCAAACTGGTTTTCGGGGGGGGGGGGGGGGGGGGGTTAGGACCTGAAGCTGCATTGCCCAATTGTTTGATAAAATACACCTAATTTATGTTATAAATAGCAGTGCTGGTGGTGAGTGGACACTCCCTGATTCTTCTGAATTTAACTGATTATTTACCTGGAAAGAGTTCAGTGATTTCTAAGACCATTTCAGTAAAGGGTTGAAACTCACAAGGGATCCTAAGAAAGACGCTGTTTTTCTTATTTTGCCTCTGAAATAACACAAAGGATTGGATACTCAGATCAGACTCACCAGAATCAGAGACGTTACCCTTTCTGAGGCTTTACGGAACATCAAGGAGGGATTCGGGACCTGTGATTCAGCTTGCTAAGTCCTCTCTTGTGTCGTTTGCCAATATTTAACATATGCAATCATTGCTTTCACACACAGAAAGCTATCTCTATCATAAAACGTCTTCTTTATTCCTATAGTTACATAGCTGTGGCTCTCAAGCTGGCCCTAGTATATGGAGGGTGAGGAGAGACTGAAGAAAGAGGCCGACCACCCTAGATGGATAGAAGGCAGGTTTAATAAGCAAGGGGAACTTAACTTACAAGGCTTGTCTTGAGTGATGACAAGAAGAGTAGGTCTCCACACTCGGCTGCCAGTCTTTAAAGTTTTTACAGAGGTCTTCATTGGGTTCAGTCACATATTCAGGCCAGATGATCTCTCTTGAGGCTGTGTCCTTAAAATGGCTCCAGCTCTGGGAACGGTGAGCAGAACCAACACTCCAAGGACAGGGGAGGGAGCAATGAGCCTCTGATTGCCCCGGGGCCAGCTGGAGGGTCAACCAGCAGTCATGCCTTCTCCATGACCTCCCCCAACAATAGCTTATGTGACTTCTTCCAGGAAGCCATACCCCATAAAACCAGATTCCTGGTCTGTTTGCCATGATCAATTTTTGGCCAGGTATATTCTGCAATGCTAAAAATATTCCACAATTAAGGACTCTCCCATCAGAGAATGCCATTAGTGTGTCTGCCAAGAAATCTGTCATTAACGTGTTTATAAAGAGATTTGACCAAGTCTTCTTTCTGTACAGAGAGTCTCTCAGTAAAAGGGAGAACCGGCTGCATGCCTGTGGTACCTCTTTCCTTCCCAGCCATCAAGAGAAAAATAATTTGTATTTACTTGCTTCTTTCATTAAAAGCTTTTCTTTCTTATTTCAAAAAAAAATGTTTGAGGCAAAATATATACATGAGCAAAATAATTTTAAAATATTTGGAGGACATAGGGGCACCTGAGTGGCTCAGTTGGTTAAAATATTTGGAGGACATGGGGTGCCTGGGTGGCTCAGTCGGTTAAGCGTCCGACTTCAGCTCAGGTCATGATCTCGCGGTCCGTGAGTTCGAGCCCCGCGTCAGGCTCTGGGCTGATGGCTCAGAGCCTGGAGCCTGTTTCCGATTCTGTGTCTCCCTCTCTCTCTGCCCCTCCCCCGTTCATGCTCTGTCTCTCTCTGTCTCAAAAATAAATAAACGTTAAAAAAATAAATAAATAAAATAAAATAAAATATTTGGAGGACTTAAATCAACATAATTCCTCATCCAGAGATGACCATTAATAGATGGATTATATATTTTACCATCCTTTTAATAAATGCATACTATTAGTGAAATGACATAGGGCTAATGGTCCTTGAGACACATGTAAATTATAAACAAGAAGGGGGAATAGATTTCTTTTTTTTTTCAATATATGAAATTTATTGCCAAATTGGTTTCCATACAACACCCAGTGCTCATCCCAAAAGGTGCCCTCCTCCATACCCATCACCCACCCTCCCCTCCCTCCCACCCCCCATCAACCCACAGTTTGTTCTCAGTTTTTAAGAGTCTCTTATGCTTTGGGTCTTTCCCACTCTAACCTCTTTTTTTTTTCTTCCCCAAGGGGGAATAGATTTCTAGGAGAACAGTGTGAGGAGATTTGCAAACCTTCTACCCAGCAAAACAACCATAACTAGTAAAGATTTACTTTTATTTTAAGTCTCTAGAAATTCTCCTAAAAGCATACAGCACTTAGTGAGTTACTCAAGGGGTACTCAAGCCACCTGAGGGGTGGCTCAGTCAGTTAAGTATCCAACGCTTGATGTCGGCTCAGGTCATGATCTCATGGTTCATGAGTTTGAGCCCCATGTCGGGCTCTGAGCTCTGTCAGCACAGAGACTGCTTGGGAGTCTCTCTCCCTCTCTCTCTGTCCCTACCCTGCATGTGCTCTCTCCTTCTCAAAATAAATAAATGAACTTAAACAATTTTTTAAAAGAAATATTTACTCAACGAAAATCTACTAAATCTCAGTAAGAATAACAAGAATTGGTGGCATCTCCCCTTAGCCCAGATCAGCACGATGGAAGCAGTAATCCAGCTGGTGCAGCCTAGGACACAGGGTTTCCATTTCCCCCAGCTCTCAGCTCGGGGCCACAGCATCTCTCCAGGAGAACCAGGCCATCAGCATGTCTCATACCCGCACAACGTTCATGTTGCAGAGGTTCTACCCCAGGCAAGAATAGCTAAGAGCTCCCAGGCTACCTTCTATCACCCTCAAATCATGGGGCAGAAGCCCTATCCCAGGCATGACAGGCTGACAACACTAGGACCCAAATCCCCTTGATCTCAGCTCATTCATGGTCAGATTCCATGTCAGGAGAGGCAAGCCAAGAAGACCACAGGCTACTTGCCCATGCAACACACTGCTCATCCATCAGGGATGTCATTCTGAGAGAAGTGGACCATGTCCCTGCCCCAAGATGTCAACAGTTGAACATAGATTTTGCCCACTGTGAGAGACAAGCCATAAACACAGACAGCTTTGAATCTCTCCTTAAAGGAATGATTTTATTTGGAACAGGGTACAGGGAAGTTTAAGCCAAAGGGCACTATTGAAACAGTGGAGATTTTGGAGATAAGCAATTAAGATGAGACTGGTGACTTCAGAAGAATAATAAGCTAAATTGTAGACCAGTGGAAGTTTAACAGAGAACTAAGGAAAAAGACAGCTAAAAATAAGCCTCCTGGGATCAAAACAAAGCTCAAAGACTGGCCTCGAAGAGTTTTCCTCCTGAAAAAGGACCCAAATTTAATTAGATAAAATTGTCAAGCAATTTATGCCCCAGGGCGTAGTTCAAAGCAATAGAGCCACCCAGCGAGAAATCAGAGAAGCCTAATAGCTGGGTGGGATACCAGCAGAGGTGGCCAGACTTTTAGAGAGATGAGGGAAAGAGACAGTCAACGCAAGCCCTGCTAACGCTACTGTCATCCCACCATATCTTTGGTTATCCCCATAGCTGTACCCTGTGAGATGCAACATCAGAGGCTTTACCCCAGAGCACAGAAACTTCCAGCCAAGTCACTGAACAAATAAAAGACAAAGACACATGAAAGTAACTGCAATCCAAAGGGACAAAAGACCCAGAAAGTAAATGAAAAGGGTTAATATAACAAATACTATAGGCAAAGGGTTAATAGTCCTTATCTATGAAAATTGGCCCTTCAGTTAACATTCTAGCTCTACCTTCTGGAGACCTGATAAAGGTAAGGAGTCTCCCTCCATGAGGGAGATACAACACTGGGAGGCAGGTGCCTCTTTGGGTGTCTTGCTTGCACTGAGTAAATAAAGGTTGAGGTTGGACTGTCACCCTCAGTTTGGCTCACTGTCTTAAACTGACCACCTAAACCCCTGAATCCTCAACAGGTGGAAGGTTAACTGTGACACTAAGTGTCAGTCCATTCAGGCTTCTATAACAAAGATAGCCTGGACTGAGTTGCTTATAAACAATAGAAACTCGTTTCTGACAGTTCTGGAGGCTGGAAAGTCCAAGATCAAGGTACTAGCAGAGTCTGATGAGGGCTCACTTCCTAAACCACCTTGCTGTAACCTCACGTCGGGGAGGGAACAAGGGAGCTTTCTCAGTCTTCTTTTACAAGGGAATTACTTCCATGCATGAGGGCTCTGCCTGCATAACCTAATCTCCTCTCCCCAAGGCATCATCTCGGGGACAGGATTTCAATATATGATTTGGGGGGAGGGGATGACACAGCTATTTAGTCTATAGCATTAAGCCATGTTGCTTAATGATTAAGATGACCCTTGGCTGGTAAAATTCATCTGGATCAGGGAAGACTGGAAATGAGCTTTAAATACTTGATCAGAAAAGGGAGCCGTAGGTACCCCTGAGTGTGGTGATTCTTGTAACTGGAACATCCCTTAGAGGCCATAGAAGCCTATCAAGCTGTTATTAAAAAAAAAAAAAAAAAAATTGGCAGGGCACCTGGGTGGCTCAGTGGGTTAAGTGTCCAACTCTTGATTTCGGCTCAGGTCATTATCTCAGTGCCCATGAGATCTAGCCCTGCGTTGGGCGCTGCTTGGGATTCTCTCTTTCCTTCTCTCTCAGCCCCCACTTCCCCCGCCCCCCCCCCCCCCCACTTGCTCACACTCTTGCATGTGCTCTCTCTCTCTCAAAATAAACTTTAAAAAAAATTAACTGCTGTGAGACATGAGGCTTCCAAGAAGCAAATGGGAGCCCTTGCCTTGCCTGTTGCGTCTCTCCTGCTCTCGCACCGGAGCCGAACCGCTTGACCACAAAGACTGCTTTGGCCCATGGTTCCCACTTAAAATATGATGGCCATCTTTCTGGTATGAAATATTCTAAATCATTTGCAATAACTGCATAGTATCCATTGAATGAAGGTCCCATAATTTCCTAAGCCTGGTGTTGGGCATAAAGGTCTTTTATGGCTTTTCTGCTATTTCAAACTATGCCTTAAGAAGTATGATATTAGTTTAATAGAGACATGATTATTCTAAGGATATACTCCTAAAAATGAGAAAGTCATATTTATTCTGCCTGAAATTTCTACAAAAAACCTTCTATGACCATTTCTCTGAAATGAGTGCTTTTATTCAGCTCATCAATTCACTAGGTAAAGTCTTTATCCATACCTATGTTTCAATTATCTGGTACTGTATTTGTAATGTTAACTAAATAGTAAACATTATTTGCCAGAAAACTTCCATAGAATAAATCCACTTGATCCAGGCAAATGTACTGCTTAATAGCTTTATAAATCTAACAGTCATAGCTTTTTACTTAGAGTTAAGGAATAAAATTAAGTTTATAGCCCGTGCATTTCTTTTTTCTTGCCAGCAAAACTAAAACAAGGAGAAGTTTCTTTGGTTCCTGGAGCATGTTTATAAACCTCTTCTAAAACTGGAAGTAATTTATGACTGAATGTTCTGTACAATACAGCTGTGTATCCATCTGGCCCTGGTGCTTTATTACCTGATATGTCTTATAGGGCACTTTTAAAAAATATCTTTTCATCCACAGAGCTTATTTAATTTCCCTTTGCGTCTGGCCTCAATAATTCCAAAACTCTATTTCATCCTCATGGCAAACACACAAAATAAATCCCCAAATCCTACGTGCTATCTTCCCACAGTCATATTTATAAGGTCCATAAATCAAGGAGAAGGTTTGAAAAGAATTTTTCTTAAATTATATTTAGAATTTGTTCAACCTGTGCATAAGCTAAACTTCAACTGATACTGGAAGTTGGCTTTTGTCCCAAGTGGGACTATGCCTTTTTTGGAATCATACATCTATCTACAAAGAAGTTGCCAACGTCTTACAAATGTTTCTTCTCAAAGAAGAGACCATTTCTAAGAAGTTACATTATTTCAAGGGGCAACATAAAGAGGGCAATTATCCAATAAGCATTCATCGGCTCTCTCTGACTTTCAACCAAAAAGCAGCAAGAAAACAATGATCGCCTTTGGTTCCAACAAGACTGATATGGAGGGCTATCTCCTGGAAAGACCAGGAATCCTGAGCCATAGCTTCCAGGTGTATGCTGTGGTTAAATATCAGAGTGGACCAGGGTGGGAGGCTTGGTACGGGCCCGTAAGCACAGTCTTCGAGGACCCTCACTTACTCTTATCCTGCTTCTAGACTTGAGGGCACAACGATGAGAGAGGCAAGGGGATGAGGTCATTGTTTATGTCTTGTATAAGCCCAGATGAGGGGAACCCCATATCCACCGTCAATGCAAAAGGACAGTATACTTGTGAAATGGCATAACCTGGATCTTGAACTCAAGCAAAACCTGAGAAAACAGCACTGATTACCTTGGAGAGGTGGTGAGCCCAAGTGACAGAGTGAGGGAAAGTCTGATCTGCTTGGGTCACTCCACTGACCCATCCCCAACAATAAAACCAAACTTCCACTTGGTTTCGATGCCAATGGAACTATGGCAAATGAGGTGATTGTAGAGATCCCCCCCACCCCCCCCCCCACCCCCGCAAAAGCAGGCGCATTGTCTGAGTTTAGGGAAGACGGAGGTAGGGGTGTGAAGGGGTGCTTTGTACAGTTCTAGGGCACAATGTTACGCATTCTAAAGAGAACCTGGACCACAAGATCAAAAGCCACGTATCTGTGTTTTGTGTTTAGTGTTCCTAAGCAACAAGGAGAAGAAATTTGAAATTAGAAATTATCCGTAACGTTCTCTTCAACTCAAAGCATTTAACTAAACAGCTAATAACGCCTACCATAATTTACTTAAAGCTTACCCTATTCTAGGCACCACGGTAAGCACACCATGAGTGACATCTCATTGAAGAAGTGTCAAAAACAGCAGAGTATAAGAGTTAAGTAATAGAAGATTACCGTAAGATCCTCCCTAGGTTTCCTTTGGAGCAAGAACTGCACCTTGTCTTTGCATCCGTCAGACAGCACTGGGCATTCATTCAGTGAGCACTCGATAAATATTAAACTAAATGATCTAAAGCTGTAATGAATTCAAGCAGTGAAAATTCCTCCAAAGAGAAGAAAGTCTTACAATTTTGGCAGTGATTCAGTGTTTATTTTTAGGAATGCAAATGACATCATAGAAAAGTTATATCGCCTATAGTATATTATTCTATTTGCTTTAAATATGCCATCTCGGAATACGAAAATCAAATCAAAGCCGGAGCCTATTCCAGGAGCAGCATTCAATTTTAACTTCCTTGCTAAGAGAGGACTTGCAGAACTTTCCCACAGCGGGAATAGTCCCCGAAGTACACCCCACAGGGGACCACGTGCAGGTGGTGCACACGATCAGCGACACCAGCAAATGGGTTCTGGGTCAAATTAGAGAGGGCTGAGAACAGTTAAACTAGTTTCCTTGCTGGAATGCATATTGGCATCTTTATACTGCCCCATGGATGTTGTAAACCTCCCCAAAAGAGGATTGGGGCTGCGGCATTGCTCAGATTCCTGGTGGGAGGAACTGCTTTTTCGGGGCCACAGCTTGAGGAGCAGTGTTCCACGGAACCCACTTTGAGAAGCACTGGCCTGGGTCAGCCATGCCTCTTTGCCTATGTGTCCATCCAATGGTACTCTTAGATTCTACTTTCCTCATCGGCCAACCGTTTTCACTAGCTGGGACTTCTCTGCCTGTGGTCTAGCGTATTAGGAGAACAGACAAGAAACAGCTCCAGAACTACCCCTTCTGGAGTACCAATCTCTTTTCTTTTCTTTTCTTTTTTCTTTTTTTTTTTTTTGAGAGAGAGAGAGAGGATACAAGTGAGCAGGGGGCAGAAAGAAAGGGGGGGTGGGGAGAGGGAGAGAGAGAAAGAGAGAGAGTGAGAAGTGGGGCTCGAACCCATGGATCGTGAGATCATGACCTGAGCCAAAGTCAGATGCTTAACGACCCCGAGCACCAGTTTCTCCGGAAGCTGCTAAGACATGCCTTCAGAGGCACCGAGAAAGATGGGCAAAGATGAAAGAACAATTGAGTGGGGCAAGGGAAACTGAGGAGAACACAGGACAAGAAAGAAGAAAAGAGAAAGAGAAAAAGACAACGTACGAAGGAGTACCTGGTGAGAAGGGATGTGACCCCACAAACACTTAATGCCCACCTTCCACACTAACGTGACCATCCCAGAGTTGAGTTAAACTGAAGCCGGCAAAGAGGTGGTCGCACTGGAGCAGCTGAAGCCCTCAGCCCCTTAGCCTCAGCCCCCTGAGCCAAGCAAGGGAAGTCATCTGCATACACAGCAAACCTTTACCATCCCTTGAGGGTTTCTTAACATTTCTATTCGGGATTCTGCTATTTTGAAGGATAATACACCATTCACGAAAACGATTGGATCTTGACAAAAGCAAAAGCACACAAAGGGTGAGTGGCAGGCAGAGACCACAGCCATTTGGCTTCAGAATCTCAGATTCATAGATGTTCCACGGGTAAGGACCTCAGAGGCAAGCTCGTTTTGGTGACTGTCTTTGCAAGTGGCCATCAGAAATGGGTGTTCTAGAAACGTTCTTTCTCTGAAAATAATTAAAGGTAAACTGCCAACTCACCCGTTCACTGCGGCTTCCTGGCAGGAGGGACAGTCTATGGGATTCCTCGGAGCATGTCCCCTGTTACTAAAATATTTGCACCGGCAGGATCAGATGCAACCTGGGGAATTTGAAATGTTACCTGCAACACTGACACCTGGTGGCTTCTACGTCCTACTGCACCTAAGTCAGGCAGGAAATAAGGCCTGGATTGTAAGCAATAAATATTTGGTGACAACATAAAAGTATTACATGAGTTCTGGAAAAGGAATCCAGAAACGTTAAGAATGAACAACCTCCACTCAGAGCTTATTCTGCTCACTATATAAAAAATTATGACAAAAGCACTATTGTGATGTAAGTCCTTCTTTCTACAGGGGAAGTAGCTAGGGAAATATCCAATTATTGGGATTGCAAGGATCACAGCATGTCTCCAGGTGATGTTTTAAGTGAGATTTGTGGGGCGCCTGGGTGGCGCAGTCGGTTAAGCGTCCGACTTCAGCCAGGTCACGATCTCGCGCTCCGTGAGTTCGAGCCCCGCGTCAGGCTCTGGGCTGATGGCTCGGAGCCTGGAGCCTGTTTCCGATTCTGTGTCTCCCTCTCTCTCTGCCCCTCCCCCGTTCATGCTCTGTCTCTCTCTGTCCCAAAAATAAATAAAAAACATTGAAAAAAAAAAAATTAAGTGAGATTTGTTTTCTGCACTATGCCTCACCCGCACACCTGCCAGTGACCCTGCCCACGCACTGCGACTTTAAAAAATGAAACAGACAATGGCATTCTCTCCTAAGAAGTGTGGGACCGGGAGGGGCACCTGGGTGGCTCAGTCGGTTAAGCGCCCAACTTCGCTCGCGTCATGATCTCACAGTCTGTGGGTTCGAGCCCTGGGTCGGGCTCTGTGCTGACAGCTCAGAGCCTAGAGCCTCCTTCAGATTCTGTGTCTCCCTCTCTCTGCCCCTCACCAGCTCACGTTCTCGCTCTCATTCTCTCTCTCTCTCAAATAAATAAACATTAAAAAAGAAAAGAATTGTGGGACCGGGAGAACAAAAAATAACACTGTTTATCCAGAGAGATGAAGGCTGAGTATCCCATGAGGTAGAAAGAAAGCCAAAGAGGGCCCCGTACATGACGAAGTTTTGAGGAGTCAGGGTCTAAGAAGATACAGACACCGCTGGCCAAGAGAGAGAGGAACGTAGAGTATGCAAAGAGAGGCCATAAAGCATGAAGAAAGGGAAAACAATGGAGAGAGAAGTGGACAGAGGTGAAAACCCTTGGTTTCCTGGCCCTCTTGTAAACCTAATTTTTCTTTAATTAAGAAAAAAAAATCAAAGATTAGTTGGCCATACGTTTGTGGATCCCTTTCTGGGTTCTCTATTCTGTTCCATTGATCTGAGTGTCTGTTCTTGAGCCAGTACCATACTGTCTTGATGATTACAGCTTTGGAGTATAGCTTGAAGTCCGGGATTGTGATGCCTCCTGCTTTGGTTTTCTTTTTCAAGATTGCTTTGGCTATTCGGGGTCTTTTCTGGCTCTGTACAAATTTTAGGATTGTTTGTTCTAGCTCTGTGAAAAACGCTGGTGTTATTTTGATAGCGATTGCATTTAATATGTAGATTGCTTTGGCTAGTACTGATAGTTTAACAATATTTGTTCTTCCTACCCAGGAGCATGGAATATTTTTCCATTTTTTGGTGTCTTCTTCAATTTCTTTCATAAGCTTTCTATAGTTTTCAGCATATAGGTTTTTCACCTCTTTGGTTAGAATTATTCCTAGGTATTTTATGGGTTTTGGTGCAATTGTAAACGGGATCGATTCCTCGATTTCTCTTTCTGTTGCTCCATTGTTGGTGTATAGGAACGCAACTGATTTGTGTGCAATTGATTTTATATCCTGCAACTTTGCTGAATTCATGGATCAGTTCTAGCAGTTTTTTGGTGGAGTCTTTTGGGTTTTCCATATAGAATATCATGTCATCTGCGAAGAGTGAAAGTTTGACCTCCTCCTGGCCAATTTGGATACCCTTTACATGTTTGTGTCGTCTGATTGCTGAGGGTAAGACTTCAAATACTACATTGAATAACGGTGGCAAGAGTGGACATCCCTGTCTTTCCTAAACTTAGGGGGAAAGCTCTCAGTTTCCCCATTGAGGATGATATTAGCATTGGGTCTTTCATATGCGGCTTTTATGATCTCAAGGTATGATCCTTCTACCCCTACTTTCTTGAGGGTTTTTATCAAGAAAGGATGCTGTATTTTGTCAAATGCTTTCTCTGCATCTATTGGGAGGATCATATGGTTCTTGTCCTTTCTTTTATTGATGTGATGAGTCACATTGATTGTTTTGAGGATATTGAACCAGCCCTTCATCCCAGGTATAACTCCCACTTGGTCGTGGTGAATAATTTTTTTAATGTTTGTTGGATCTGGCTGGCAGGAAAGAATAGCCAATGGAATAAATACAGTCTCTTCAGCAAGTGGTGCTGGGAAAACTGGCCAGCAACATGCAGAAAAATGAACCTGGATCACTTTTCTTACACCATACACAAAAATACACTCAAAATGGACGAAAGACCTAAACGTAAGAGGGGAAGCCATCAAAATCCTAGAGGAGAAAGCAGGCAAAAACCTCTTTGACCTAGGCTGCAGCAACTTCTTTCTTATTCAACACATCTCTTGAGCCAAGGGAAACAAAAGCAAAAATGAACTATTGGGACCTCATCAAAATAAAAAGCTTCTGCACAGTGAAGGAAACAATCAGCAAAACTAAAAGGCAACCGACAGAATGGGAGAAGATATTTGCAAATGACATATCAGATAAAGGGTTAGTATCCAAAATCTATAAAGAAATTATCAAACTCAACACCCAAAAAATAAATAATCCAGTGAAGAAGTGGGCAAACGACATGAATAGACACTTCTCCAAAGAAGACATCCAGATGGCCAACCGACACATAAGAAAATACTCAACATCACTCATCATCAGAGAAATACAAATCAAAACCACAATGAGATACCACCTCACACCTGTCAGAATGGCTATTACCAATAGATGTTGGCAAGGATGCAGAGAGAGAGAATCTCTTTTGCACTGTTGGTGGGAATGCAAACTGGTGCAGCCACTCTGGAAAACAGTGTGGAGGTTCCTCAAAAATTAAAACTACCTGATGACCCAGCAATTACACTACTAGGCATTTATCCATGGGACACAGGTGTGCTGTTTCAAAGGGAAACATGCACCCCAATGTTTATAGCAGCACTATCAGCAATAGCCAAAGTATGGAAAGAGCCCAAATGTCCATCGATGGATGAATGGATAAAGAAGATGTGGTATATATATACAATGGAGTATTACTTGCAATTGAAAAGAATGAAATATTGCCATTTGCAACTACGTGGATGGAACTAGAAGGTATTGTACTAAGCGAAATTAGTTAGGCAGAGAAAGACAAATATCATATGACTTCATTCATATGAGGACTTTAAGACACAGAACAGATGAACATAAGGGAAGGGAAGCAAAAATAATATAAAAACAGGAGGGGGACAAAACCTAAGAAACTCTTAAATATGGAGAACAGAGTGTTACTGGAGGGGTTGTGGGAGAGGGGATGGGCTGAATGGGCAAGGGGTAGTAAGGAATTTACTCCTGAAATCATTATTGCACTATATGCTAACTAACTTGGATGTAAATTAAAAAATAAATAAAATTAAAATAAAATAAAATAAAATAAAATAAAATAAAATAAAATAAAATAAAATAAAATAAAATAATTTACCTAAGCTACTGGAAAAAAAAAGTCACAGAGGTAACTTGGGTGATTTCCAAGGCACAAAAGGAGTCCTGGTTTCTCATAATTAACGTATCAAATCTTTCTTACAAATCTGAATTGCTTTTCAAACTGCACTAATTCCTTAGTACTCTTGTTGCCTATTTTCCTTATTTATCTCTGATGCTCAATAGTGCTGATAGAGCTGGCTTTTCAGCTGGAATGAGATTGGACACTTTGCTTCCATGTAGTTGCATTAAAGACTCAGCCATCTGAGACAAATATAACTTAAGGGTTTCTTTGTAACTCGGAAAGGCCCAATTCAGTTCTGTACCGATGTTTGTTTGGAGTCAGACTGAATGCATTCAAGTTTGCTCACCCATCTTCCCTGTCTCACCCTACAGACTGTTCTCTCCAGTATTGCCAACTTCCTCCCCAACACCTAAGCTGGAAAGTTAGGCTCATTCTAGAACCTCTTTCCTGCTTTACATCCATGCTGGTGTCACCAAGTCTGTTTAACTTAGAATTGCAGAAGCATAAATCTTACCCACTGCTATAGACTGAACATGTCCCCCTAAAATTCTTATGTTGAAATCTAATCCCCAGTGTGATGGTATTTGGAGATAGTACCATTGAGGGGTTCTTAGGTCATGAGAGTGGAACCCTCATGAATGGGATCAGTGCCCTTATAAAAGAGACCCCAAAGGGCTCCCTTGTCTCTCCCTCCTGGTGAGGACACAACAAAAAGATGGCTGTCTATGAATCAGGAAGCAGGCACTCACTAAGTCCGCTGCCATCTTGATCTTGAACTTCCCAACCTCCAGAACTATGAGAAATGAATTTCTGTTGTTTATAAGCCACCCTGCCTATAATATTCTGTTACAGCAGTCCAAATAGACTATGATAAACACCAACGTGTTTTGTGCTGTTTTCTTACACAACGCTTCACTCCTCTGACCAAAATCAGAAATGTGGGGTGGCTGGGTGGCTCAGTCAGGTACACATCTGCTCTTGATTTCAGCGTAGGTCATGATCTTACTGTTAGTGAAACTGAGCCTTGCATTTGGCTCTGTGAGGACAGCATGGAGTCTGCTTGGGATTCTCTCTCCCTCGCTCTCTGCTCCTCCCTCCACCTCAAAATAAATAAACTTAAAAAAAAACCCACAAATGTTTCTAAGACAGGTAACACAAAAATCAGATCCGTTCTACCACCATTGTTGACAATCAAGACCAATGGGCATTTTTTTCCTATTGTAAACTGATATGGCTATAAATCAAAACTGTTTTGACCTTAAGTCAACATTTATTTAACATATGATGGGACTAAATGATATGTGTCAGCCACTCTGCTGGGCATACAGATAAGGAATGTGATCCAAATAACTTGTTTGAAAGAGACATACTTTCAAATGAACTATAATTAAATGGTATGCATGTTATAATGTCTCCATGAAAAATACCAGGTAACACAGGAAGAAACAACGAATTCTACCTAAAGAACAGAGATAAGAAGATTAACATTTAGAATCAAGAAGGTTGCACAAAAAAGAATTGGGAATATAATTTGTATCTGTTGTTATGAAATAAGAAGGGAAAAATTATCCTTATATATGATTTATGTGCAATAAATCCTAATACATGATTGATCCAATGTATGACCACATGTGCAATGTATATAAACATTATTTCCCAGCTATTCAGTACCACCTCCATAAAAACAGTAGCAAACTATAGAGAAAAATGAGATTTGGCTTCCCCAAGAGAAAGATGGTAAGGCCAACAATTATTATCATTTTTTTTAATGTTTATTCATTTCCTGAGAGACAGAGACAGAGGGCGAGCAGGGGAGGGGCAGAGAGAAAGGGAGACACAGAATCCATAGCAGTCTCCAAACTCTGACCTGTCAGCCCAGAGCCCACGGTGGGGCTCAAACTCATGAACCATGAGATCGTGACCTCAGCCAAAGTGGGACACTTAACTGCCTGAGCCACCCAGGTGCCCCAGTGAGGCCAATAATTCTTAAAATTCTCCCATTGAGAGGACCTGGGAGCAGAGTGGGGTGGTCCACGTGCTGACCTGTCCTCAGATGCTGTCCCCCCACTCACCTGGGCCCCCCACACAGCCAAAACGTCCTTGATGCTCATAATAATAATGGGTGGAGAATGTGGAAAGCTTGCACAGAGATGAAGGTGTGCAGGAAGAATCTTGCCCGCTGATCAAGGTAGAACAGAACAAATCAGTTGAGAATTACTCTGTGGATCAGAGCTGCAGGAAACAAATAACCACTGTCACACTGTATTTACCTTGTTGGTCAGGGTTGTCAAAAGGACACCACGGCAAAAGGACAGAAACCACAGCTTTTTGCAACAGGACCATTTTCTGAGGGGAACGGACAATATACTTACTATGCTCCATATTCTCTCGCCAGTTCAAGGCCATCCTAGGAGGATGCTGGCCATACTGTTACCTAAACCATCCTCGACTCTTTCTGGAAGGTTCCAGCAGGCCACATTCTTTACTCTTTCAAACATCACAGTTCCCAGTCCACCACAAACAGTGACTTAGAATCTTAAGACAAGATCCCAGGAGAAGAGACGGTGTGGGAGAGGCAAAGTGTCAAAAGCCTTCTTTATTTGGGATGCTACATTGTGCCTGAGGTGCACTAAACCAAGTGGCTTTCAACCTCACCTGTGGGGACGCCACGTGCCCCACGTAGGAGAGCCATCTTCTTCCTCTGGGTGGGAATATGACAATTAACCAAGTGATATGGAATCTGAATAGAAAATAAGTTGTGCTGAATCTCACATATGGTGTCCTAAAAATGTCCAAAATGATGTCATCCAAAGTGGGGGGCGGGAGGGGGTGCTGCAATTAGATGGATGAGGAAGAGGCAGTTGAGAAAACAGATTAATGATGCCTTTGACACAATCAGCCTGAGAGGAATACTGGTTTCCATGACAACCAAACCACTTAACCTAAATTAACAAAGCTGTTAAAAAAGAAAAACTTAAAAGATGGGGAGGGGAAAACCCAGTGCATCCTCTTTGGGGAAATTAAGCAGCCTGTCCCCTCAGCGCCTGTGAGAGGTATGTGTGTTAACTACATATCCGCGGGGTGTATATTCTCTTACACTCCCTGGTTCCCAGTAATTAGTGTTCAGAAGCAATCCAAAGATGTTGAGAAATTGCAGCTAATTAGTGCAGTTTTCTGATAGAATGACCTTATTATCCCGTTGCAGCCTTAGCTAGACAGCAAGAATAAGGAACAGACAAAAGACTGCTCCTTGCTTTGCCCAAACTTGGTGCTGAGGTTCACAGCATCTTCCCAGAACCGCTTTCTCAGAATCGGGCAGGTCAGGACGAACTCTGGAATTTCGGCCGTGGCACCGAAGAGCTGCTTTTACGGTGACACACACAGGCCGTTCAGGATGAGACAGTGTTCAAATCAGATAATACAATCTTTCTGCATAACTTAATGTCTCCCACGTAAAGGAAAAGTATTTTCTGAATTGCTGTTAAGACAGTGTAGAACTATCCCCAAATTTTTCTGGGTCTGAGGTGAACTTGAGTCTCAGCGGGCATGACTGGGGGTGAATCTCACAGAGGGAGGAGAGCAGAGAGAAAGCAGTGTGGTACATCTCAATTAGCTTGAAATTCTGCATTAGTAAATCCAACACGACTCCTCCATGCCCACTGAGCCTGAAGATGGCTGGAAAATGGGGACTTTGCCTCTTTGTTGTCTCTGTTAAAAATATGTCATGTATGGGATACCTGGGTGGCTCAGTTGGTTAAGCGTCCGACTCTTGGTTTCTGCTCAGGTCATGATCTCACGGTTCGTGGGTCTGAGCCCCGCATTGAGCTCTGTGCTGACAGCACGGAGCCTTTTTGGGACTCTGTCTCCCTCTCTCTCTGCCCCTCCCCTGCTTATTCTCTCCCTCTCTCTCTGTCTCTCAAAATAAATAAAAATAAACTTTAGAAAAAAAAATTTTTAAACGTCTCATATGGATACTTGACTGCCAACATAAGAAAGAAAAAAAATAAGAACCCTAAAAATATTGAGAGTACTGTCAAGCTTTAGCATTTCTTCTAGGTAATAGTCTCTGATTTTATGAGAAAAAAATATATAAGTATTATAATCAATCCAGTTACGTTATACCCTTGCTAACATATACGATAGTCCTCCCGGTGGATGACTGAAACCATGAAGAGTACCACACCCTATATACATGATGTTTTTTCCTATATGTGCATGCTGATAAAATTTTATTCACAAAATGAGGCACAGTAAGAGACTAACAATAATAACTAATAGAAGAATCATAACAGTATACCATAATAAAAGCTATGGGAATGTGGTCTCTCTCTCAAAATATTGTATCGCAGGGGCACGTGGGTGGCTCAGTTGGTTAAGTCCGACTTCAGCTCAAGTCATGATCTTACAGCTCATGGGTTTGAGCCCCGCGTTGGGCTCTGTGCTGACGGCTCAGAGCCAGGAGCCTGCTCTGGATTCTGTGTCTCCCTCTCTCTCTGCTCCTCTCCCACTCGTGTGCTCTCTTTCTCTCAAAAATAAATAAATGTTAAAAAAATTTTTTTTAAACATCATATAGCCGAGTACTCAGGCTTCTTGTGGTGATCTGAGATGCTGAGTGCCCACGTCATGAGATGAAGTGAGGTGAGTGACAGGCACTATGACACAGCATCGGGCTACCAATGACCTTCTCCTGACATGTCAGAAGGAGGATCATGTGCATCCGGACCGTGGTTGGGGGTGAGTAACTGAAAAGGCGAGAAAGTGTGGGAGACAGAGAGAGGACGACTGCATTAAATTTGATGAAAAGCGAATACTCTGTCAGGATTTTTAAAAAGAAAATTCTAGTTTCTGTCCAGTTAATTTTTAATAATTAAATCTAAGAGGTAGAAAAAATGCACATTGGGCTTTTTTTTCTTTTTAAACAAATAGCATATGGTGCACACCCACACAGCATCCACACAGGTGTATCTCCTGTTTCACAACTTGGTTGTAAATTTGACTCACGTTTTGTTTCCGATGCTGGGGATGAGAAAAACATCACTTTATCTGAGAAACGGAGGCACTGTTAATGTGGCAGAGGAAAAGAGTACCTCACCATTTAAATGTTGCCTTGCACTTGTCACATGTTATTGGTGAAACCAAAAGAAGTTATTTCTTCTTTTGTATATTGCCTGTGTCCATTTATTCTTCTGCTGGTGTCTTAGAATTTTTCTTGTAACCATTATTGAGATTTTAAAACCTTAAGGCTATTAATCTTATGCTTGCCACATTTATGAAAAACATTTCAGATTATTACTTTTTGATTTTAGGATGTGTGCTGGCATACAAAAGCTTTTCATTTTTACGTGGTGAAACCTAGTGATGTTTGCCTTCCAGTTTCCGCCTTTTATGTGTACAAGTTGGGTAATACTTCAAGCAGTTTGGTATTCGTGTACATTCGATGTATCTATTTAGTTTATTTATGATTTATTTTGATGTATGGCTCTAACTTGGTGTATGGATCTGCATAATCAATTTCCCCAATACTTTTTGAGATATAATTCACATAACACAAAATTTACCCTTTTAAAGTGTACAATTCAGTGGTTTTTAGTATATCCCCAAAGTTATGCAACTGTAACCACTATAATTTCAAAACATTTTCACCCCCCAAAAGACACCCTGTATGTACCCTTTTGGAGACACCGCCCACCCGCCCCCATCCACCCTTTCTCTAGCCTCTAGCAACTAAGCTACTTTCTGTCTGGACATTTCATAATAGAATCATGCCCTATGTGGTTTGTGTCAGGCTTCTTGCACTTACTAGAATATTTTCAAAATTTGTCTATGTATTAGTACTTCATTCCTTTTTTGAGTAATAAATCACTGTATCCACATTTTATCCAATCATCACTTGATGGACATTTGAATTGTTCCTACTTTTTGACTAAGTAATGCTTTTTGACTAGATAATGTTTATAATTCATGCACAGGTTTCTGCATGGGCATATGTTTTTAATTCTCTTGGACATATACTTAGGAGTGAAACTGCAATA